>NW_022681454.1:79419205-80022017 GCF_009764315.1 Trachypithecus francoisi | reverse complement strand
CATCAGAGTGAACAGGCAACCTACAGAATGGGAGAAAATTTTTGCAATCTACTCATCTGACAAAGGACTGACATCCAGAACCTACAAAGAACTCAAACAAATTTACAAGAAAAAAACAAACAACCCCATCAAAAAGTGGGCAAAGGATATGAACAGACACTTCTAAAAGAAGACATTTATGCAGCCAACAGACACATGCAAAAATGCTCATTATCACTCGCCATCAGAGAAATGCAAATCAAAACCACAATGAGATACCATCTCATACCAGTTAGAATGGCGATCATTAAAAAGTCAGGAAACGCGAGCGACACAGAAGACCGGTGATTTCTGCATTTTCAACTGAGGTACTGGGGTCATCTCTCTAGGGAGTGCCGGACAATCGGTGCTGGTCAGCTGCTGCAGCCTGACCAGCGTGAGCTGAAGCAGGGCGAGGCATCGCCTCACCTGGAAGCGCAAGGGGGAAGGAAATCCCTTTTCCTAGCCAGGGGAACTGAGACACACACCACCTGGAAAATCGGGTAACTCCCACCCCAATACTGCGCTTTAAGGAAACAGGCACACCAGGAGAATATATCCCACACCTGGCCGGGAGGTTCCCACGCCCACGGAGCCTCCCTCACTGCTAACACAGCCGTCTGCGGCGATCTATCCGCAAGGCAGCAGCGAGGCTGGGGGAGGGGCGCCCGCCATTGCTGAGGCTTAAGTAGGTAAACAAAGCCGCTGGGAAGCTCGAACTGGGTGGAGCTCACAGCAGCTCAAGGAAGCCTGCCTGTCTCTGTAGACTCTACCTCTGCGGACAGCGCACAGCTGCAGTCCATTAGGGGAAAGAGCGGGTGCCGCTGCAGACGTGAACGACTCTGTCTGACAGCTTTGGGGAGAGCCGTGGATCTCCTAACGCGGAGGTTGAGATCCGAGAACGGACAGACTGCCTGCTCAGGTGGGTCCCTGACCCCTGAGTAGCCTAGCTGGGAGACATCCCCCACTAGGGGCAGTCTGACACCCCACACCTCACAGGGTGGCGTCACCCCTGAGAGGAAACTTCCAAAGAAAGAATCAGACAGGTACACTCGCTGTTCAGCAATATTCTATCTTCGGCAACCTCTGCTGCTGATACCCAGGCAAACAGGGTCTGGAGTGGACCTCAAGCAATCTCTAACAGACCAACAGACAGTCCTTCTGACTGTCAGACGGAAAACTATCAAACAGGAAGGACACCTATACCAAAACCCCATCAGTACATCACCATCATCAAAGACCAGAGACAGATAAAACCACAAAGATGGGGAAGAAGCAGGGCAGAAAAGCTGGAAATTCAAAAAATAAGAGCGCATCTCCCCCTGCAAAGGAGCGCAGCCCATCGCCAGCAACGGATCAAAGCTGGTCAGAGAATGACTTTGACGAGATGAGAGAAGAAGGCTTCAGTCCATCAAACTTCTCAGAGCTAAAGGAGGAATTACGTACCCAGCGCAAAGAAACTAAAAATCTTGAAAAAAAAGTGGAAGAATTGACAGCTAGACTAATTAATGCAGAGAAGATCATAAACGAAATGACAGAGATGAAAACCATGACACGAGAAATACGTGACAAATGCACAAGCTTCGGTAACCGACTCGATCAACTGGAAGAAAGAGTATCAGCGATTGAGGATCAATGAATGAAATGAAGCGAGAAGAGAAACCAAAAGAAAAAAGAAGAAAAAGAAATGAACAAAGCCTGCAAGAAGTATGGGATTATGTAAAAAGACCAAATCTACGTCTGATTGGGGTGCCTGAAAGTGAGGGGGAAAATGGAACCAAGTTGGAAAACACCCTTCAGGATATCATCCAGGAGAACTTCCCCAACCTAGTAGGGCAGGCCAACATTCAAATTCAGGAAATACAGAGAACGCCACAAAGATACTCCTCCAGAAGAGCAACTCCAAGACACATAATTGCCAGATTCACCAAAGTTGAAATGAAGGAAAAAATCTTAAGGGCAGCCAGAGAGAAAGGTCGGGTTACCCACAAAGGAAGCCCATCAGAACAACAGCAGACCTCTCGGCAGAAACTCTACAAGCCAGAAGAGAGTGGGGGCCAATATTCAACGTTCTTAAAGAAAAGAATTTTCAACCGAGAATTTCATATCCAGCCAAACTAAGCTTCATCAGTGAAGGAGAAATAAAATCCTTTACAGATAAGCAAATGCTTAGAGATTTTGTCACCACCAGGCCTGCCTTACAAGAGACCCTGAAGGAAGCCCTAAACATGGAAAGGAACAACCGGTACCAGCCATTGCAAAAACATGCCAAAATGTAAAGACCATCGAGGCTAGGAAGAAACTGCATCAACTAACGAGCAAAATAACCAGTTAATATCATAATGACAGGATCAAGTTCACACATAACAATATTAACCTTAAATGTCAATGGACTAAATGCTCCAATTAAAAGACACAGACTGGCAAACTGGATAAAGAATCAAGACCCATCAGTCTGCTGTATTCAGGAGACCCATCTCACATGCAGAGACATACATAGGCTCAAAATAAAGGGATGGAGGAAGATCTACCAAGCAAATGGAGAACAAAAAAAAGCAGGGGTTGCAATCCTAGTCTCTGATAAAACAGACTTTAAACCATCAAAGATCAAAAGAGACAAAGAAGGCCATTACATAATGGTAAAGGGATCAATTCAACAGGAAGAGCTAACTCTCCTAAATATCTATGCACCCAATACAGGAGCACCCAGATTCATAAAGCAAGTCCTTAGAGACCTACAAAGAGACTTAGACTCCCATACAATAATAATGGGAGACTTCAACACTCCACTGTCAACATTAGACAGATCAACGAGACAGAAAGTTAACAAGGATATCCAGGAATTGAACTCATCTCTGCACCAAGCGGATCTAATAGACATCTATAGAACTCTCCACCCCAAATCAACAGAATATACATTCTTCTCAGCACCACATCACACTTATTCCAAAATTGACCACATAATTGGAAGTAAAGCACTCCTCAGCAAATGTACAAGAACAGAAATTATAACAAACTGTCTCTCAGACCACAGTGCAATCAAACTAGAACTCAGGACTAAGAAACTCAATCAAAACCGCTCAACTACATGGAAACTGAACAACCTGCTCCTGAATGACTACTGGGTACATAACGAAATGAAAGCAGAAATAAAGATGTTCTTTGAAACCAAAGAGAACAAAGATACAACATACCAGAATCTCTGGGACACATTTAAAGCAGTGTGTAGAGGGAAATTTATAGCACTAAATGCCCACAAGAGAAAGCAGGAGAGATCTAAAATTCACACTCTAACATCACAATTAAAAGAACTAGAGAGGCAAGAGCAAACACATTCAAAAGCTAGCGGAAGGCAAGAAATAACTAAGATCAGAGCAGAACTGAAGGAGATAGAGACACAAAAAAGCCTCCAAAAAATCAATGAATCCAGGAGTTGGTTTTTTGAAAAGATCAACAAAATTGACAGACCGCTAGCTAGACTAATAAAGAAGAAAAGAGAGAGAAATCAAATAGACGCATTAAAAAATGATAAAGGGGATATCACCACCGACCCCACAGAAATACAAACAACCATCAGAGAATACTATAAATGCCTCTACGCAAATCAACTAGAAAATCTAGAAGAAATGGATAATTTCCTGGACACTTACACTCTCCCAAGACTAAACCAGGAAGAAGTTGAATCCCTGAATAGACCAATAGCAGGCTCTGAAATTGAGGCAACAATTAATAGCCTACCCACCAAAAAAAGTCCAGGACCAGATGGATTCACAGCTGAATTCTACCAGAGGTACAAGGAGGAGCTGGTACCATTCCTTCTGAAACTATTTCAATCAATAGAAAAAGAGGGAATCCTCCCTAACTCTTTTTATGAGGCCAACATCATCCTGATACCAAAGCCTGGCAGAGATACAACAAAAAAAGAGAATTTTAGACCAATATCCCTGATGAACATCGATGCAAAAATCCTCAATAAAATACTGGCAAACCGGATTCAGCAGCACATCAAAAAGCTTATCCACCATGATCAAGTGGGCTTCATCCCTGGGATGCAAGGCTGGTTCAACATTCGCAAATCAATAAACGTAATCCAGCATATAAACAGAACCAAAGACAAGAACCACATAATTATCTCAATAGATGCAGAAAAGGCTTTTGACAAAATTCAACAGCCCTTTATGCTAAAAACGCTCAATAAATTTGGTATTGATGGAACGTACCTCAAAATAATAAGAGCTATTTATGACAAACCCACAGCTAATATCATACTGAATGGGCAAAAACTGGAAAAATTCCCTTTGAAAACTGGCACAAGACAGGGATGCCCTCTCTCACCACTCCTATTCAACATAGTCTTGCAAGTTCTGGCTAGGGCAATCAGGCAAGAGAAAGAAATCAAGGGTATCCAGTTAGGAAAAGAAGAAGTCAAATTGTCCCTGTTTGCAGATGACATGATTGTATATTTAGAAAACCCCATTGTCTCAGCCCAAAATCTCCTTAAGCTGATAAGCAACTTCAGCAAAGTCTCAGGATACAAAATTAATGTGCAAAAATCACAAGCATTCTTATACACCAGTAACAGACAAGCAGAGAGCCAAATCAGGAATGAACTTCCATTCACAATTGCTTCAAAGAGAATAAAATACCTAGGAATCCAGCTTACAAAGGATGTAAAGGACCTCTTCAAGGAGAACTACAAACCACTGCTCAGTGAAATCAAAGAGGACACAATCAAATGGAAGAACATACCATGCTCATGGATAGGAAGAATCAATATCGTGAAAATGGCCATACTGCCCAAGGTGATTTATAGATTCAATACCATCCCCATCGAGCTACCAATGACTTTCTTCACAGAATTGGAAAAAACGGCTTTAAAGTTCATATGGAACCAAAAAAGAGCCCGCATTGCCAAGACAATCCTAAGTCAAAAGGACAAAGCTGGAGGCGTCACGCTACCTGACTTCAAACTATACTACAAGGCTACAGTAACCAAAACAGCATGGTACTGGTACCAAAACAGAGATATAGACCAATGGAACAGAACAGAGTCCTCAGAAATAATACCACACATCTACAGCTATCTGATCTTTGACAAACCTGAGAGAAACAAGAAATGGGGAAAGGATTCCCTATTTAATAAATGGTGCTGGGAAAATTGGCTAGCCATAAGTAGAAAGCTGAAACTGGATCCTTTCCTTACCCCTTATACGAAAATTAATTCAAGATGGATTAGAGACTTAAATGTTAGACCTAATACCATAAAAACCCTAGAAGAAAATCTAGGTAGTACCATTCAGGACATAGGCATGGGCAAGGACTTCATGTCTAAAACACCAAAAGCAACGGCAGCAAAAGCAAAAATTGACACATGGGATCTAATTAAACTAAAGAGCTTTTGCACAGCAAAAGAAACTACCATCAGAGTGAACAGGCAACCTACAGAATGGGAAAAAATTTTTGCAACCTACTCATCTGACAAAGGGCTAATATCCAGAATCTACAAAGAACTCAAACAAATATACAAGAAAAAAACAAACAATCCCATCAAAAAGTGGGGAAAGGATATGAACAGACATTTCTCAAAAGAAGACATCCATACAGCCAACAGACACATGAAAAAATGCTCATCATCACTCGCCATCAGAGAAATGCAAATCAAAACCACAATGAGATACCATCTCACACCAGTTAGAACGGCAATCATTAAGAAGTCAGGAAACAACAGGTGTTGGAGAGGATGTGGAGAAATAGGAACACTTTTACACTGTTGGTGGGATTGTAAACTAGTTCAACCATTATGGAAAACAGTATGGCGATTCCTCAAGGATCTAGAACTAGATGTACCATATGACCCAGCCATCCCACTACTGGGTATATACCCAAAGGATTATAAATTACTCTACTACAAAGACACATGCACACGTATGTTTATTGCGGCACTATTCACAATAGCAAAGACTTGGAATCAACCCAAATGTCCATCTGTGACAGACTGGATTAAGAAAATGTGGCACATATACACCATGGAATACTATGCAGCCATCAAAAAGGATGAGTTTGCGTCCTTTGTAGGGACATGGATGCAGCTGGAAACCATCATTCTTAGCAAACTATCACAAGAAGAGAAAACCAAACACCGCATGTTCTCACTCATAGGTGGGAACTGAACAATGAGATCACTTGGACTCGGGAAGGGGAACATCACACACTGGGGCCTATCATGGGGAGGGGGGAGGAGGGAGGGATTGCATTGGGGAGTTATACATGATATAAACGTCATGCACATGTACCCTAGAACTTAAAGTATAATAAAAATAAAATAAAATAAAATAAAATAAAATAAAATAAAATAAAATAATAATAATAATAATAAAAAAAAAAAAAAAAAAAAAGTCAGGAAACAACAGGTGCCGGAGGGGATGTGGAGAAATAGGAACGCTTTTACACTGTTGGTGGGACTGTAAACTAGTTCAACCATTGTGGAAGACAGTGTGGCGATTCCTCAAGGATCTAGAACTAGAAATACCATTTGACCCAGCCATCCCATTACTGGGTATATACCCAAAGGATTATAAATCATGCTGCTATAAAGACACATGCACACATATGTTTATTGCGGCACTATTCACAATAGCAAAGACTTGGAACCAACCCAAATATCCATCAATGACAGAGTGGATTAAGAAAATGTGGCACATATAAACCATGGAATACTGTGCAGTCATAAAAAAGGATGAGCTCGTGTCCTTTGTAGGGACATGGATGCAGCTGAAAACCATCATTCTTAGCAAACTGTCTCAAGAACAGAAAACCAAACACCGAATGTTCTCACTCATAGGTGGGAATTGAACAATGAGATCACTTGGACACAGGAAGGGGAACATCACACACCGGGGCCTGTTGTGGGGTGGGGGGAGATATACCTAATGTAAATGACGAGTTAATGGGTGCAGCACACCAACATGGCACATGTATACATATGTAAGAAACCTGCACGTTGTGCACATGTACCCTAGAACATAAAGTATAATTTTTATAAAAAGAAAATAAAAGAGAATTTTGAATAAAAAAAAGAAATTCCGGGTTGAAAATTCTTTTCTTTAAGTATGTTAAATATTGGCCCCTACTCTCTTCTAGCTTTTAGGGATTCTGCTGAGAGATCCACCGTTAGTCTGATGGGCTTCCCTTTGTGGGTAACCTGACCCTTCTGTCTGGCTGCCCTTAACAATTTTTCCTTCATTTCAACCTCGGTGAATCTGATGATTTTGTGTCTTGGGGTTTCTCTTCTCAAGGAGTATCTTTGTGGTGTTCTCTGTATTTCCTGAATTTGAATGTTGGCCTATCTTCCTAGATTGGGGAAATTCTCCTGGATAATATCCGAAGAGTGTTTTCCAACTTGGTTCCGTTCTCTCCGTCACCTTCAGATACACCAATCAAATGTAGTTTTGGTCTTTTCACATAGTCCTGTATTCCTCAGAGGCCTTGTTTATTTCTTTTCATTCTCTTCTCTCTAATCTTGTCTTCACTGTTGATTTCATTAAGTTGATCTTCAATCTCTGATATCCTTTCTTCTGCTTGATCGATTCAGCTATTGATACTTGTGTATGTTTCTTGAAGTTCTTATGCTGTGTTTTTCAGCTCCATGAGGTCGTTTATGTTCTTCTCTAAACTGGGTATTCTAGTTAGCAATTCCTCTAACCTTTTTTCAAGGTTCTTAGCTTTCTTGCATTGGGTTAGAACATGCTTCTTTAGTTCGCAGGAGTTTGTTATTACTCACCTTCTGAAGCCTACTTCTGTCAATTTGTCAAACTCATTGTCCATCCAGTTTTGTTCCCTTGCTAACAAGGATTTGTGATCCTTTGGGGGAGAAGAGATGTTCTCGTTTTGGGAATTTTCAGGCTTTTTGCGCTGGTTTCTCTCCATCTTCATGGATTTACCTACTGTTGGTCTTTGAAGTTGGTGACCTTCAGCTGGGGTCTTTGAACGGACGTCCTTTTTGTTGATGTTGATACTATTCCCTTCTGTTTGTTAGTGTTCCTTCTAACAGTCAGGAACCATGTCTGATTCCCTGCTTTTCACTCCCTCAGCAGGCTGAATTAATTGCTGCAGGTCTGCTTAAAGTCTGTCCATGTTGTGGCAAATGGCAGGATTTCCTTTTTAAAGGCTGAATAATATTTCATTACATATTAATCCATTATATATATATGTATTTTTTGAATTTTTTTTATTTTTTCAAAAAATCGTTGTGAAGGCCAATGGCAGAGAGTCTTTTCCCTATGTTCTCTTCCAAGAGTGTTATGGTTTCACATCTTACATTTTGGTTTTTTGAGTTTATTTTTGTGTATGGCGTAAGATAAGGGTCCAATTTCATTCCTTGTATGTGGATATCCAATTTTCCCAGCAGCATTTATTGAGACTATTCTTTCCCATTGTGTCATCTTGATGCCCTTGTCAAATATTTTATGTATAGGATCTACTACATAATAAGCACACATACTATCTTTTAAATACAAAATACCAGTTGTTTCGTATGAAGTCAGACATAAGACATGTGCAAAGATGTAAAATAATGCCACACTTTTAACTTCTTTATTTTGTTTTAGAAAATATCGTTTAGTTTTTTTGTAAAAATGTTACTTTTGTTAACATATAACAGGTTTATTATTATCTCAATATGAAATAATAAATATTTTCAAATACCCCTTGCTTTCTTTTCTAATGTCTTGTTTTCTCTCTATCCATCTATCCATTCACTATCTCACATGTATCAATGGATGTAATCCATATAAACAAAAATTATTGAGGAACTCCTTGGGTTTTTAAGACTGTAAACGGGTTCTAAGACCAAGAAGTTTGAGAACTGATGTTCTAAATCAGTGTTACTCTCGGATTCCACAGGAGAGTGATAGAAAAGCAATTCATTAAAGAAATATGTAACAAATACCAACTGACACTATTAATTCAAGAATTTATTTATTAATTCCATAAACATTTATTGGGTATATAGTAAGTTCAAGTTCCTGTGTTAGGTGCAAAGAATACTAAGAAGCATAGGTAAGAGTTCTCAGCCCCAACTACTCTGAGTCTGGTGGTAATTGCTGTGATATAATAATAGTACAAACAAAGAGATGAGAGCTATGATAGAGAAAATGTTGGGAGAGAACTGGAAAGCCCAGGATACTGAATGATAGGAAATGGGCTTTTATGTATTTATTTATTTTGGAGTGGAGAGCAGAAGTAGAATAAGGCTCTAACATTGGTGGCAATCATTAAGTAGCATCTATGTGCAAGGCACAACAGGAGATACAAAGATATCTATATCCTTCTAGGAAACTAGAAGTAACAGAAGGCATAAAACAATTATCAGAAAGAGGGAGAGATCAGAAGAGCAGAGTGATATGAAGACAAAGGGAAAAGAACCCAAGAAAGAAGACGTGATCAGATGCTAGAGAGACATCAAAAGGAACAATAAGTATCAGAAAGGAAATTTGTAAATAGAAATAATAATTATTAATTATTAACTCAATGAAAACTATTTCTGCCTCTTTCTATTGAAAATAGAAATACTCATTGTCTCTCTGTTACTCACCCATACTCATCAGGCAATCCATTCATTCAAACTGCAAGCACTAAGCCACCCACCATGTACCAAGCCAATGGTCAATGAAGGACATGACATGTACACTGTCTAGCATGGTTTTTGATCCACATAAACTTAACTATATCACATCATTGTAAGTGCTAAAAAGGCATTCAGAAAAAGAGCTGTGTGTCCTTAGAAGCCAGAGCAATTAATTCAGCGTGCTGAGGGAGTGAAAAGCAGGGAATCAGATGTGGTTCCACAGAGAAAGTGACATCTGTATTTAGTCATGAAGAATCAGATGGGTTTTGACAGGAATGATGTGCATTTTTGTGTGCGAATGAGTGTATTGTAAAGTGATGGGTTATATTAGTAAAGGTCTTGGCAGGAAAAAGATGGCATGCCAACTGCATCCGGGCAGGAAGAAGCCAGGCAAACAATATCCTAACTATACTTTCCTCTCACCCTCTAAATCTCCTGCCTATGCCTCTCATAGGCCAAACTCAAATGAGAGGCACAGTCCATGAAGGTCAGTCTCCAGAGGCACAGATATAGAGGGGTGGAGCGTGATCTGGAGGAACAACCAAATGACAGTATTTCAGACAGACAACAAAGACCTGGATCTGCAAAAGTTCATGTCGGCAAATAGGTAATAGAGAGGGAAAGCAATGAGAATAGGTGAGTGAAGCATGAGACTAGAAGGCAGAACCATCTTTATAAATAGCATGCTTAGACATTCGGATACTATCCTGAGGCAATGGGGACCCACCAAAGGGTTTTAAACAGGGGCATGGCATGATCATATCTGAGCTTGTAGCTCTGTAGATGCTACCTCCCCCAATCCCTAGTTGTTTGATTCCTTTCTCTAAAGAGAGGCCTGATAATAGAAGTCAGACAGATCCAGCTTTGTATTCTGGCTTACTTGCTATGTAACCCATCAGTCAGGACCCAGTCAGAAGACATTAAACACACCAGTGACATGAACAGAGAAAACTTAACATACAGAACTGTTAACTGGGTAATTGAATGGATAAAAAGAGAGCTCCAAGGTACCAGGGAAGTAGCAACTACATGGAAGTAGCTACCACCACCAGTGTGGACGAAACAGAAGCAGGAGATTGAAATTATTAAAACTTACAAACGTAGGGACTGAAATACAAACCTCTGACAATGGAGCACTACTTGGCTGGGGTGGTACCTCTGAGGAGAGGGTGCCCTGAAGTGGTTCTTCAGGTGTTAGAAGAACTACACACTGGATTCAGCTGCTACCACAGGAAAAACTTGCCACTGCTGTGGTGAAGGAATATATTGTTGGCAAGACACTCACAAGCAGAAAGAAAGTCCACAGAAAGCAGAAAGGAAGAAGGCTGCTTCTTCCCCTCTAGGCTTGCAATTTCCCTCTAGTTCCACTTATTAGCATAGCCTGACAGGGATCCAGCTGGGCAAGCTGAAGTGTAGTCTGAAAGTCCCAGCCCCAGCATCACGAAGTGGGAGTTTAGATCTGAGAGGCGGAATTTAACAATTGGCACAGTAATCCTGGAAAAGAAACCTCACCTTTGTGGTCTCAGTTTTCCTTGTCTGTGAAATGGGAGTTTTAAAAAATTACCAAATTTATACTATTGGGAGCATTAAATGAAACAAACTATGCAAATCTTCTGTTATAGTACCTGAAACAAAGTAGCTATTCAATAAAAGTTAATTCCATTCCCCATTCTCCAAATTGTGGTATCAACTAACATATGAAAACAAAGATGTGTGTGAGTAAACAATCAGTATACGTCTCTTATGAGGCAGTCAGATGTTCTCATCTTTTATAAGTGACCATATATCACATGGTATGTTAGTCTTACTAGGTTTTAACTTATCCTTTTTGCAAAGTTGGGCAATCTCCCCATCTGCCCACCCATTTCTCACTCTTTCTCCCCGCCTCTCTCTCTCTCTCTCTCTTCTCTCTCTCTCTCTCTCACACACACACACACACACACATAACAAAGAGATTTGCATGCACACATGTTCTTCTTAATTTCAGAGAAAATTTTTCCCGTGAAGGAAAAAAAAAATATAAACGTGATCAAAACACAGCTGTTATTCAGCCAGAACTGGATGAACTCAAGTATCAAAAACAGGAAGTAGAACATTTCAATGCTTTTTTTAAAAACACATATCAAATAAAATTTTAAAGTATTTTGATGTATTGCTGTTTTTCAAAGTCAATACTGCTAAATGTTGAAATTCAGAAATGAAAGTAAGTGTGGCATTGGTGGAAAACAAAAATCACAAATCTTATCTGGGGCTTTATTAAGAGAAGCAAAGGCCAGGCACAGTGGCTCACGCCTATAATCCCAGCACTTTCGGAGGCCGAGGTGGGCGGATCATGAGTTCGAGAACAGCCTGGCCAACATGGTGAAACCCTATCTAAATAAAAACACAAAAATTAGGCGGGCATTGTGGCATGGGCCTGTAATCCCAGCTACTCGGAAGGCTGAGACAGGAGAATCGCTTGAACCCAGGAGCCGGAGGTTGCAGTGAGCTGAGATCATGCCACTGCACTCCAGTCTGGGCGACAGAGCAAGACTCATCTCACAAAAAAAAAAAAAAAAAAAAGAAGCAAGTGAAGTGTTCAAAACAGGGGAAAAACAAGACAACATCTTTGATGAGTTCTGGAATTCACATTTTAGGAGGGATGTTAACAAACTAGAGCTCTGCCAGTGACTTAAAACTAGAAGTAAAAGGTGGGAAAGGCTTGTCTTTTCCCAAATGGTTAAAAGAACTCATCATATTTAATTTGGAAAAGAGACAATGGTGGTGAGTTTATAGGACTGACACTAAGATGTCCCAGAACTAGGAGAGCAATTAAGAAGTATCACACTGTAATGGATCAGATTATCATCTATAAATGTAACTCTAGAGATTTTTTCCATAACAGTGTGACCACAGAGGATTAGGAATCCCAAATACAGTCAAGGGGATGTTAGTGGTGCAGGGAGGAGTCAAGGAGGAATGAACAGAGGCAGGAAAGAGGGAACGCAATGGAATTATAACGAGGCCGAACATGGAAAAACTATTTAGAATTCTGTTTAAAAAAAGATAGGTTTATCAGAAGGGAGATATTTAGCATGAAGCCTAGAAAAAGATGAGTGAAGTGGAAAGAATGAATGAGTACATTTCCGAGAAAGAAAGGGGAAATCATCTAACTTGATCTGTTTGCTTTGCTTTCACTCTCACCAAACAACCTTCTTATAATTTAGTTTCCCGTGTAGATTTTCCCACAGAGACTGTAACTATAGCTTACTCATTCCAGTTTGTTTGATAGTCATAACTTTACTCTACTCAGAGCTTTTATTCTCCTTTAAAATTCCAGAAAATAGCTATTTCCCCCATTTTATGAACAAAGGAATTGAAGTTTAGCTAATAAGTGGCAGAACTGTGATTCACCCTCAGATATAATTGACTTTGTACTCCATCACAATCAGAAGAGGCTAAAGTCACAGAAAACACAGAGATACATATAAGAAAGTGGCAAAATCTAGTAGTGAATACTGCAAAGAAGTCAAGAAGGATGGTGACTGGCAAAAATGTACTTACATTTAGTGGTCCGGGAGACTTTCCAGTAAAAAAGTGTCATGAGCCAGACTACACTACATTAGTAAGAAAATAATAAAGAAACAGAGGCATCAAGTATAGAACACTCTTTCAAGAACTCTGGCTACAAAGAAAAGACAGTATCATAAAGATATCTGTTTCACTTCAGCTCTAATATAATAGAATACTTCTGCCACCCATTAAACATTGGTGAATATGTCCACTTTGTGGAGAACTATAGGACAAATATATGAAGTTCCTCAATCACAATCATATTCCAGTGAAAGATTCTCCGTAAAATGTACCAGAGTTTGAGATGGACATCATCTACTCATTTCTTCTGTGAGTAGCCATTTTAGACTTAAACAAATGGATTTCTTATGGTCTGTTTGTTTTGTTACTTTCAGAGTACATTTTTCATTATGGAAGCCAGTGGGAAAAATACAATTCCATTTCAGTGTTTTAAAAGTCACTTTTCTGGAACATATCTATTTAGTTAACTGACAATTTAATAACAAGCTCTCAGAAAGATGACATGTTTATATGTGCAATGATAAAATGAATTTTTTTCTGTCTTTTAGCAATTAAACATTTTTCCTTTAAGTGGATGATGTTTATTTCTCTTGGTGCTCATAGTGTTTTAACATGAATTTACCTTGTACTGAGAAATTTTATATTTAAAATCTGAGGTTTCAATCATGGGATCCCTCCCCATAAATTTAAATACAAGAGAATCCTGAGTCTATAATTAAAATCTGTTTAACATCTCAAAAATACTAGAAGCCTTTATCACAGTCAGAAAAATTTATACTTCAGTAGAAACTACAGCAAAGATGGGAGAATTGTGCATAGTTTAAAATATATTTTATAGTTTTAAACACTATATGATAAGCTATATGATAGGCAGTTTTCAAAAGTCAATGTTTTATTATGTTTACAAGTTCTAGTTTTTTCCTTACTGTTCATAGTTATGAATCTGTTTATATATGAAAATGAGACACAAGAAATTCTGGCTAGGGATATGAAGCAAAAATGGGCAACCATACTGTGCTATCTGTTACTAAAGAGCAGTTAGTACATGGATAGAGTATGCTTTGAATCAATCTTTTTGGTCCTTCTTACAACAGAAGTTTTTTAACAATCCTCTGTTTTTTCCCTTCTTTCTTCCTCCCACTCCCACCCCAACCCCTATCTAGAGCTGTGGGATTAAGCAAACAATTCTATCTTTTTAAAAAATCTTTTTTTGGTTGACAGAAAACTTAAACATTTAAATGTGAATTCCTTATGGGATTACCTGGCCTTTTTAAAAATTTCTGGCTCTGATTATTTTTCAAAGATACAGCCCTTTAGAAAAGTAGTTTGTTGCTCTTTCAAGAGTCCTGAATTGAGCAATAAAAATTGATTTATGCTCTATAATAGTATCATAATGTTGTATCCCTGAAACACAATATAAATTAACCTTAACATCAAGACCCTTTGTGCATTCCTACTTTCCTTGATTCACATTTTTTTTTTTTTTTCTCTGTTGCCAGGCTAGAGTGCAGTGGTGCAATCTCAGCTTACTGCAACCTCTGCCTTCCAGGTTGCCAGGCTAGAGTGCAGTGGTGCAATCTCAGCTTACTGCAACCTCTGCCTTCCAGGTTGCCAGGCTAGAGTGCAGTGGTGCAATCTCAGCTTACTGCAACCTCTGCCTTCCAGGTTGCCAGGCTAGAGTGCAGTGGTGCAATCTCAGCTTACTGCAACCTCTGCCTTCCAGGTTGCCAGGCTAGAGTGCAGTGGTGCAATTTCAGCTTACTGCAACCTCTGCCTTCCAGGTTCAAGTGATTCTCCTGTCTCAGCCTCCTGAGTAGCTAGGACTAAGCGCCACCATTCCCAGCTAATTTTTGTATTTTTAGTAGAGACAGGGTTTCATCATGTTGGCCAGGATGGTCTCAATCTCTTGACCTCGTGATCTGCCCGCCTTGGCATCCCAAAGTGCTGGGATTACAGGCGTGAGCCACCGCGTCCAGTCAATTCACAATATTAATTAGTTCTTGTTTCAACATACTTAAGAATAAGACACTCAGTAAGGTAAATAAGTAAGGTAAACACACTTGCTACTAATGTGTACCTAGGGCTATGGAAAGGAAAGGAGAGAGAGGGATGGGAGATGGAGGGAGAGAAGGAAGGAAAAAACGAGGAAGAAAAGAAAGAGAATTAATAGTCAAATGCCAGGATGTCTCAGTGTAGCAACTTTGAGACCCACTCTAAGGGTGAGGGGCCAGGCTAGGGCATGTCTGTCTGCTAAATTGTTTTTAGTATAATAGTTCATTTATTAATTCAAAACTATTAAAAGAGCTCTCACCCTTTAAAACCACTTCTGGCATTGGGTGTATGAATTAGAATGATTTTATAAATAAAGTGCAATTATGTGGCATCAAAATTCTTGGACTTGAATTCCAGTCCTACCACTTATCCGATATATATATAGCCTTGGGCAACTTATTTTTCTCTGTTTCAGTTTCCTTATCTGAAAAATGAGATACTAATAGTATATGCCTCATAGAATTACTCTAAGAATGAAATAAGATAACACATGTAAAGAGTCCAAAGACCTAGCACACTGTAAGTTCTTAATAATGGTTAGTTATTTCACTTTTCTTATCATCATTATATTCCTTGAAGCCATCAAATATAGTCACCTAATGCACCAAAAGTCACATTTTTTTCATGTTATAACCCTGTAACATTTTTCTTCCTAGATTCATCCATATTCTGCTACTTTCAAATTTTGTTCTATTTCAACTTAGTTTGATTTTTGCCTTCATGTGTAATCAAGAACTTGGGCTATGAATCTCAGCAAAGAAAAATGTTCCCATCCAGTAAAATGTACTAATATTTACTGAATACCTAAGAACAGATTATAAGAGAGAAATCTTATTTTTAAAAGAGAAAAATAAAATTTTGCAAGCTTCCAGAAACAAATTCTACCTATTAACCAGATTCAATATCCGTATTTAAGTATTTCTGTATCAATAAAATTATTAATATTTCTTAAAACAAAAAAATGAAAAGCCAAATTTTTTTCTAAAATCAACACATTTGTTCTGTGGTTCTCTGACTTTTTGATCAAAAGAATAAAGGCCACTTAAAACTTAAATTCCATTGCAATCATATTCATCTAATACCAAAGACAAAGGTGGATGTGAAAAAAAGTGAGAAATAGAAAAGTTAGGTATGTAATCCCTGGTGAAGAAGAAATAACACTGATGTGACTTGACAATTAGCACTCCAAGGGTGAGGGACTAGGCCAGACCATGTCTGTCTGCTCAATTGTCTTCTCAGTACCATTTCATTCACTAATTCAAAAGTAATAAGAGAACTTTTACCCACCATAAGTAGGGGAATAGGGGAAGAATGGGGAAAAAAGGGAGTGGGGTAGAATAGAATTAAGGAGAGGTAGTCCAGACCAATTTTGATAGTTCTAGAATAGATGAATAAGAAACTAAAATAATTAATCTTTGTAAGTAAAAACTCTCCTGGAGTTCCCAAAGCTGAATCTAAGAAAAGTGGTCATTGCTGAGCCCAAGGGCAGTGTGCACATATTCCCTCCCTATTCTTTCAACAGTATACAAAAGTCGTTACTACTTTAACCTAGATTCCGTGTTGTCTAGGTTGGCCCATAATTCAGAGCAGGTTTAAATAAGCTTCCCCAGAGGCTGCCTGTGTCCTAGGTTTAGGCTTACCCATACTCATCTTGATTGGCAGGTTTTCTCTGCTTGCCGCTTCCACTAGATGTCTCCGAACCTCCATCACTGCCTCTTTGTGCTTAGTGTTGAGTAAAGCTTCCCACAGGGCTTTGGCTGTGGTGTCACTGCAGGAAAACCACAAAAAGAGCTTCAGATTAAATTTCTACTGGATACTGGAAAGGATTGAGAGCAAAATACTTTTTTAAATATATTTTTGAGCATTAATGTAGTCTTTCCTACTGATAGACTCTAAGTATTAGGATTAAAGCATGCCTAATTCACATCATTGGCAGAGAATATTGAGAAATTAAGGAAACAATAAAATCAAGTGAATAAAGAGAAGAAAAGCTGTACTGTGTGATGAGAAGTGTGGAAAAACTATGGATAAATTCTTTTTAAAGATTTTGCACTTAAATCTTTCAGAATGCAACTCAACATCACTAGAGTAACATACATGTTATATAAGCCAAAATTAAATGCATGTCTCAAAATGATTTATCAGTGATTATAAGCACTACATCAATTCGAGATTAAATACCTGTCTGAGAAACAAAGCAATCAGCAATAGCATTTCATTCAAAAATTACTCAATAGACTTCCTAATTAGTAGACTTCCTACTAAATGAAAATCGGGAATTATACTAAGTAACCATGGACTGAAGTATCCCACTTTGTGCCTTAGGTTGGAAGGATGGTACTTACTAAAACCTTTACAATTAACTGTTGATAACAGCACGAAGCACTGCATTATATGCAAGGTCTCATCTGGGCTCACTTCCCCAATAACCCTCTGTCTCACCCAACATGCTATGTCCAAATTATAAATGAGGGCAGTGTTCTTTCCGGAAGATCTCTGCCATGTAGCCAAGTATACACATTTGTAGTAATGTTTTAAAAACTGAATACAAAGAAACAAGGATGACTTCTGTCCCTTTCTAAAGACTTTTTCCCCCAATCAAAGCCTCACTTACTCTCCTACTATTCACTTAGTAATAGTCAAAAAATAAATACATTTTAATTTAGTTTTAAAGTTATATCTATTAAGATTTTAATTTAGTTTTACAGTTATATTTATTAAGATTTTAATTTAGTTTTAAAGTTATACCTAATAAGACATATCTTCCAAGTGTGAATTTGATCTTGAATAATAGAATAATATATTTTTACACTGAGTTTAATGCCTGACACATTATAATCTTTCATTGAATAGTTTTTATTATCATCTATTTTTCCATAATGAACTAATATTACTGCTCAATATACTCCACTTGTTTTAATCTGATCGAATCTGTCATCATTATAACTCTGCATCTAATATTCTTAAGTTTAATTTAAGTAAGCAGGTAAACTACATGCCAGGCCCTATATTTGGTTAGGATATAGATTTTTTTTTTTATTTTTTTTTTTTTTTTATTTTTTTTTTTTTTTTTTTTTATTTTTATTATACTTTAAGTTCTAGGGTACATGTGCATAACGTTTATATCATGTATAACTCCCCAATGCAATCCCTCCCTCCTCCCCCCTCCCCATGATAGGCCCCAGTGTGTGATGTTCCCCTTCCCGAGTCCAAGTGATCTCATTGTTCAGTTCCCACCTATGAGTGAGAACATGCGGTGTTTGGTTTTCTCTTCTTGTGATAGTTTGCTAAGAATGATGGTTTCCAGCTGCATCCATGTCCCTACAAAGGACGCAAACTCATCCTTTTTGATGGCTGCATAGTTTTCCATGGTGTATATGTGCCACATTTTCTTAATCCAGTCTGTCACAGATGGACATTTGGGTTGATTCCAAGTCTTTGCTATTGTGAATAGTGCCGCAATAAACATACGTGTGCATGTGTCTTTGTAGTAGAGTAATTTATAATCCTTTGGGTATATACCCAGTAGTGGGATGGCTGGGTCATATGGTACATCTAGTTCTAGATCCTTGAGGAATCGCCATACTGTTTTCCATAATGGTTGAACTAGTTTACAATCCCACCAACAGTGTAAAAGTGTTCCTATTTCTCCACATCCTCTCCAACATCTATTGTTTCCTGACTTCTTAATGATTGCCATTCTAACTGGTGTGAGATGGTATCTCATTGTGGTTTTGATTTGCATTTCTCTGATGGCGAGTGATGACGAGCATTTTTTCATGTGTCTGTTGGCTGTATGGATGTCTTCTTTTGAGAAATGTCTGTTCATATCCTTTCCCCACTTTTTGATGGGGTTGTTTGTTTTTTTCTTGTATATTTGTTTGAGTTCTTTGTAGATTCTGGATATTAGCCCTTTGTCAGATGAGTAGGTTGCAAAAATTTTCTCCCATTCTGTAGGTTGCCTGTTCACTCTGATGGTAGTTTCTTTTGCTGTGCAAAAGCTCTTTAGTTTAATGAGATCCCATTTGTCAATTTTGGCTTTTGCTGCCGTTGCTTTTGGTGTTTTAGACATGAAGTCCTTGCCCATGCCTATGTCCTGAATGGTACTACCTAGATTTTCTTCTAGGGTTTTTATGGTATTAGGTCTAACATTTAAGTCTCTAATCCATCTTGAATTAATTTTCGTATAAGGGGTAAGGAAAGGATCCAGTTTCAGCTTTCTACTTGTGGCTAGCCAATTTTCCCAGCACCATTTATTAAATAGGGAATCCTTTCCCCATTTCTTGTTTTTGTCAGGTTTGTCAAAGATCAGATGGCTGTAGATGTGTGGTATTATTTCTGAGGACTCTGTTCTGTTCCACTGGTCTATTTCTCTGTTGTGGTACCAGTACCATGCTGTTTTGGTTACTGTAGCCTTGTAGTATAGTTTGAAGTCAGGTAGCGTGACGCCTCCAGCTTTGTCCTTTTGACCTAGGATTGTCTTGGCAATGCGGGCTCTTTTTTGGTTCCATATGAACTTTAAAGCAGTTTTTTCCAATTCTGTGAAGAAACTCATTGGTAGCTTGATGGGGATGGCATTGAATCTATAAATACCTTGGGCAGTATGGCCATTTTCACGATATTGATTCTTCCTATCCATGAGCATGGTATGTTCTTCCATTTGTTTGTGTCCTCTTTGATTTCACTGAGCAGTGGTTTGTAGTTCTCCTTGAAGAGGTCCTTTACATCCCTTGTAAGCTGGATTCCTAGGTATTTGATTCTCTTTGAAGCAATTGTGAATGGAAGTTCATTCCTGACTTGGCGCTCTGCTTGTCTGTTACTGGTGTATAAGAATGCTTGTGATTTTTGCACATTAATTTTGTATCCTGAGACTTTGCTGAAGTTGCTTATCAGCTTAAGGAGATTTTGGGCTGAGACAACGGGGTTTTCTAAATATACAATCATGTCATCTGCAAACAGGGACAATTTGACTTCTTCTTTTCCTAACTGGATACCCTTGATTTCTTTCTCTTGCCTGATTGCCCTAGCCAGAACTTCCAACACTATGTTGAATAGGAGTGGTGAGAGAGGGCATCCCTGTCTTGTGCCAGTTTTCAAAGGGAATTTTTCCAGTTTTTGCCCATTCAGTATGATATTAGCTGTGGGTTTGTCGTAAATAGCTCTTATTATTTTGAGGTACGTTCCATCAATACCGAATTTATTGAGCGTTTTTAGCATAAAGGGCTGTTGAATTTTGTCAAAAGCCTTTTCTGCATCTATTGAGATAATCATGTGGTTCTTGTCTTTGGTTCTGTTTATATGCTGGATTACGTTTATTGATTTGCGAATGTTGAACCAGCCTTGCATCCCAGGGATGAAGCCCACTTGATCATGGTGGATAAGCTTTTTGATGTGCTGCTGAATCCGTTTGCCAGTATTTTATTGAGAATTTTTGCATCGATGTTCATCAGGATATTGGTCTAAAATTCTCTTTTTTTGTTGTGTCTCTGCCAGGCTTGGTATCAGGATGATGTTGGCCTCATAAAATGAGTTAGGGAGGATTCCCTCTTTTTCTATTGATTGGAATAGTTTCAGAAGGAATGGTACCAGCTCCTCCTTGTACCTCTGGTAGAATTCAGCTGTGAATCCATCTGGTCCTGGACTTTTTTTCGTGGGTAGGCTATTAATTGTTGCCTCAATTTCAGAGCCTGTTATTGGTCTATTCAGGGATTCAACTTCTTCCTGGTTCAGTCTTGGAGAGTGTAAGTGTCCAGGAAATTATCCATTTCTTCTAGATTTTCTAGTCGATTTGCGTAGCGGCATTTATAGTATTCTCTGATGGTTGCTTGTATTTCTGTGGGGTCGGTGGTGATATCCCCTTTATCATTTTTTATTGCGTCTATTTGATTCCTCTCTCTTTTCTTCTTTATTAGTCTTGCTAGCGGTCTGTCAATTTTGTTGATCTTTTCAAAAAACCAACTCCTGGATTCATTGATTTTTTGGAGGGTTTTTTGTGACTCTATCTCCTTCAGTTCTGCTCTGATCTTAGTTATTTCTTGCCTTCTGCTAGCTTTTGAATGTGTTTGCTCTTGCCTCTCTAGTTCTTTTAATTGTGATGTTAAAGTGTCAATTTTAGATCTTTCCTGCTTTCTCTTGTGGGCATTTAGTGCTATAAATTTCCCTCTACACACTGCTTTAAATGTGTCCCAGAGATTCTGGTATGTTGTATCTTTGTTCTCATTGGTTTCAAAGAACATCTTTATTTCTGCTTTCATTTCGTTATGTACCCAGTAGTCATTCAGGAGCAGGTTATTCAGTTTCCATGTAGTTGAGCGGTTTTGATTGAGTTTCTTAGTCCTGAGTTCTAGTTTGATTGCACTGTGGTCTGAGAGACAGTTTGTTATAATTTCTGTTCTTGTACATTTGCTGAGGAGTGCTTTACTTCCAATTATGTGGTCAATTTTGGAATAAGTGCGATGTGGTGCTGAGAAGAATGTATATTCTGTTGATTTGGGGTGGAGAGTTCTATAGATGTCTATTAGGTCCGCTTGGTGCAGAGATGAGTTCAATTCCTGGATATCCTTGTTAACTTTCTGTCTCGTTGATCTGTCTAATGTTGACAGTGGAGTGTTGAAATCTCCCATTATTATTGTATGGGAGTCTAAGTCTCTTTGTAGGTCTCTAAGGACTTGCTTTATGAATCTGGGTGCTCCTGTATTGGGTGCATATATATTTAGGAGAGTTAGCTCTTCCTGTTGAATTGATCCCTTTACCATTATGTAATGGCCTTCTCTGTCTCTTTTGATCTTTGATGGTTTAAAGTCTGTTTTATCAGAGACTAGGATTGCAACCCCTGCTTTTTTTTGTTCTCCATTTGCTTGGTAGATCTTTCTCCATCCCTTTATTTTGAGCCTATGTATGTCTCTGCATGTGAGATGGGTCTCCTGAATACAGCAGACTGATGGGTCTTGACTCTTTATCCAGTTTGCCAGTCTGTGTCTTTTAATTGGAGCATTTAGTCCATTGACATTTAAGGTTAATATTGTTATGTGTGAACTTGATCCTGTCATTATGATATTAACTGGTTATTTTGCTCATTAGTTGATGCAGTTTCTTCCTAGCCTCGATGGTCTTTACATTTTGGCATGTTTTTGCAATGGCTGGTACCGGTTGTTCCTTTCCATGTTTAGGGCTTCCTTCAGGGTCTCTTGTAAGGCAGGCCTGGTGGTGACAAAATCTCTAAGCATTTGCTTATCTGTAAAGGATTTTATTTCTCCTTCACTGATGAAACTTAGTTTGGCTGGATATGAAATTCTGGGTTGAAAATTCTTTTCTTTAAGAACGTTGAATATTGGCCCCCACTCTCTTCTGGCTTGTAGAGTTTCTGCCGAGAGATCTGCTGTTAGTCTGATGGGCTTCCCTTTGTGGGTAACCCGACCTTTCTCTCTGGCTGCCCTTAAGATTTTTTCCTTCATTTCAACTTTGGTGAATCTGGCAATTATGTGTCTTGGAGTTGCTCTTCTGGAGGAGTATCTTTGTGGCGTTCTCTGTATTTCCTGAATTTGAATGTTGGCCTGCCCTACTAGGTTGGGGAAGTTCTCCTGGATGATATCCTGAAGAGTGTTTTCCAACTTGGTTCCATTTTCCCCCTCACTTTCAGGCACCCTAATCAGACGTAGATTTGGTCTTTTTACATATTCCCATACTTCTTGCAGGCTTTGTTCATTTCTTTTTCTTCTTTTTTCTTTTGGTTTCTCTTCTCGCTTCATTTCATTCATTTGATCCTCAATCGCTGATACTCTTTCTTCCAGTTGATCGAGTCGGTTACCGAAGCTTGTGCATTTGTCACGTATTTCTCGTGTCATGGTTTTCATCTCTGTCATTTCGTTTATGATCTTCTCTGCATTAATTAGTCTAGCTGTCAATTCTTCCACTTTTTTTTCAAGATTTTTAGTTTCTTTGCGCTGGGTACGTAATTCCTCCTTTAGCTCTGAGAAGTTTGATGGACTGAAGCCTTCTTCTCTCATCTCGTCAAAGTCATTCTCTGACCAGCTTTGATCCGTTGCTGGCGATGGGCTGCGCTCCTTTGCAGGGGGAGATGCGCTCTTATTTTTTGAATTTCCAGCTTTTCTGCCCTGCTTTTTCCCCATCTTTGTGGTTTTATCTGTCTCTGGTCTTTGATGATGGTGACGTACTGATGGGGTTTTGGTATAGGTGTCCTTCCTGTTTGATAGTTTTCCGTCTGACAGTCAGAAGGACTGTCTGTTGGTCTGTTGGAGATTGCTTGAGGTCCACTCCAGACCCTGTTTGCCTGGGTATCAGCAGCAGAGGTTGCCAAAGATAGAATATTGCTGAGCAGCGAGTGTACCTGTCTGATTCTTCCTTTGGAAGTTTCCTCTCAGGGTGACTCCACCCTGTGAGGTGTGGGGTGTCAGACTGCCCCTAGTGGGGGATGTCTCCCAGCTAGGCTACTCAGGGGTCAGGGACCCACCTGAGCAGGCAGTCTGTCCGTTCTGGGATCTCAACCTCCGCGTTGGGAGATCCACGGCTCTCCCCAAAGCTGTCAGACAGAGTCGTTCGCCTCTGCACCGCCCCCGCTGCTTTCCCTATTGGACCTCAGCTGTGGGCTGTCCCCAGAGGTGGAGTCTACAGAGACAGGCAGGTTTCCTTGAGCTGCTGTGAGCTCCACCCAGTTCGAGCTTCCCAGCGGCTTTGTTTACCTACTTAAGCCTCAGCAATGGCGGGCGCCCCTCCCCCAGCCTCGCTGCTGCCTTGCGGATAGATCGCCGCAGACGGCTGTGTTAGCAGTGAGGGAGGCTCCGTGGGCGTGGGACCCTCCCGGCCAGGTGTGGGATATATTCTCCTGGTGTGCCTGTTTCCTTAAAGCGCAGTATTGGGGTGGGAGTTACGCGATTTTCCAGGTGTTATGTGTCTCAGTTCCCCTGGCTAGGAAAACGGATTTCCTTCCCCCTTGCGCTTCCAGGTGAGGCGATGCCTCGCCCTGCTTCAGCTCACGCTGGTCAGGCTGCAGCAGCTGACCAGCACCGATTGTCCGGCACTCCCTAGAGAGATGACCCCAGTACCTCAGTTGAAAATGCAGAAATCACCGGTCTTCTGTGTTACTCGCGCTGGGAGTTGGAGACTGGAGCTGTTCCTATTCGGCCATCTTGCTCCGCCCCAGGATATAGATTTTTAAAAAGCTTTGAATGGCATAGTTTAGAAGACAAGGCAGATACAAAAGCAAAGAAATTACTTTAAAAGTATGGTAATAAAATCCATGGTCAATGCTTGCATAGGTTTTTAGGCAAGTGTAATCCTAGCTGAGAGGATAGGGACTGAAGGAATGATTTCTACTGGACATGATGAGCAAGTACAAAGATATATAAGCTCTTAAACCAGCCTGGGAAGAAGTCAAAACTCAATCTGGGAAGGAAAATGGCAAAAAAAAAAAAAAAAAAAAAGTCTTCAAGAAAGATATAAAATCTTGGTTACAAAATAAGAGAAAGAAGGACATTTCAGAATGCAAAAAATCCTAGGAACATGACCCTCAGGAGCACCGTTCTGTTGCATGCCAAGGTGCATGGGGAGGGGGCAGTGGGAGGAGGGCATAAAAGAAGGTGTAGTCACACTCTGAGGGTTCTGCATTCCTTGCCAAGTCAGGTCAACTTTGATATGTAGGTGACAGGAAGCCAAGGAGCATGTGATTGATTTCACACTTTGAGAAGAACAGCATAGCTCAGCAGTTATAAATGTAATCTTTATCATAATTCAAAAGCGGGTCTGTTTGCTATGAGGCTTTCAGAAAGTTATTTAATTTCTCTAAAGCTCTGCAGGCAATTGAAGAACCATGGAAGAATTCTGAGCATGGGAGCTACAATCCCAGTTTCCCAAACTTAGGCTTCATAATTGTTCTCTGCTTTTAGTCTCAAAAACACCCCTCCACAAACCACAGGGATTTCTCACATAGCCTCAATGCAACCCAGAACTTTCAGAGTAGAATGTCACCACCCTCCTCTTTTCCATGAGAATATGTATCTGGCTAATATGTCTCTAAGATCACAGCAGGTTAGGTAATTTTGTGGTTGCCCTATCAGATTGGTGTAATGGTTTATGGACTCTGGAGTCAGATAAATCTGGGTTCAAACTCCAACCATGCTCCTCCTCACGTACTCCAAATACATGGCCTCCTAGACCATTCTTCTCCTGTATTCCAAGCACAGGAACACACTTCCTACAAATATCTCTCTCTCTCCAGGTATCTGCTAAAATGTCACCTCATCAGAGAGGTCTCCCCTTACTGCCCTGCATAAAAAAGTGACAACGCCTATCACAGTACCTTATGCTAGCACTCTCTTGTCTACTTACTGGGCTTTACTGTTCTACATAATTCTAATTACCAGCTGACTTATTATGTTTCCATGTTTATTTGTTTGTTGTCTGTCTCTCTCATAAAAGGTGGGGTCCTTCTATGAAGGCAGGGATTTTGTTTTACTCATTTTTAATTCTTCACTACCTAGAACAGTACAGATCTCTGGTGGGTATACTCAGTAAATACTGAATAAATGATACTTGTTAATTGTGTAACTGTGCACATAATTAATGCTCTCTTTTTGTTATCTGTGGAGTTGGGAGCTATAATAGTGAATTCACAGGGTTGTTGTAGGATTAAATAATATAATTCATTTAAAGCACTTTCCTGATTCACAATAAATGTAAGTTGTGTGGTGGTGGTTGTAGTTGTTACTAGTATTACTGTTGTTATAAGTGGTATTATATCCATGGTCTTTAATTCACTATGTTCAAGAGTTTGTGATATATTGGATGAATTCACTTACTTAATTACACTGAGTATGCTTATTCATACAATTTTGATTAGTACAGATGTACTAAAGTCACTTGTCACCATCTGGCTCTTGTCTATTAAAACATTTTAGAAAAAATACATAGTTTCCATGATCTCTAGCAGTGATGCATACTCAGGTCATGTTTTCTTGAAAATTGTTTTGCCAATAAACAATTCTGGGCTGGGCATGGTGGCTCACACCTGTAATTCCAGCACTTTGAGAGGCCAAGGCAGGCAGATCACAAAGTCAGGAGTTCAAAACCAGCCTGACCAACATGGAAAAACCTCGCCCCTAATAAAATTCAAACATTAACTGGGTGTGGTGGTGTTTGCCTATAATCCCAGCTACTCAGGAGGTTGAGGCAGTAGAATCGTTTGAACCCGGGAGGTGGAGGTTGCAGTGAGCCAAGATCACGTCACTGCACTCCAGCTCGGGCAACAGAACAAGACTCTGTCTCAAAAAAAAAAAAAAAAGTCTGAATGTCTAGATAAGTGTGAGAGTTCCTAATGCCTACTTCCTGTCCTAAAGAGTTTTCTAAACACATAATACTAACTTCACATTACACATGGTCATTTTAAGTTTATCAAGGGAACATTTACAAGTTAAATAAGGTTCTCTGAATAATTGGCACTGAAGAAGGTCAAAGTCATACTTACTGGTATCTCTTTTATCTCCTGCACCCACTTCTTCACCAAGTCATTCTATTACTGCAATGTGGTAATTCACACATGTACACCTATATCAGCATCTGAGTTGAGCATGGGAGTTAAGTCACTGCCTTTCTCTAATATGCTCAAAAAGTTGATCCAATAGGCAATATTTCATATAACTGAATTTTCACATGAAATCAATTCCTGATATTAAATTTTATGTCAAGAAAAGTTAATTGAAATCCACACTGTAATTGCAATAGCGGATTGTATGTAATTCTCTATCATCTCCAATTGTGTAAAACTTTCTGTTTTCCTACTGGGGAAATAAGCAATACAGAGAGGACTATATACAAGGGCCAATGTGGTAGATTAGTAGTAGGCAAGACTGCAGAGTGGCAGGGGCATACGTTCTGGACTAAACAATACAAGGTGCCATTTTGCCACTTAACTAGCTCTATGTCCCTAAAAGGACTTCTTCTCTCTGTACATGTTTTCTCCTCTCTTAAAGGGGGACGGTAATAGTACATACTCAGTAAGCTGTTATATGAATCAAATGGGCTAATACATCTAAATCACCTAGAGCAAATCCTGGCACATAAACACTACAGCAGTAGTAGCAGCAGTAGCAGCAGTAATAAAGAAAAATTAAAGGGCAGAATTATCTTGTAAGATATAGAAGGAAGCCTTTTGTATAACTGCAGTAGTCTTCCCCCCGACTTGTGTACATATGTACAATCACTGTCAGCAGCTTCATTTTCTAATATGAAAAGGTCAACAATAATGTAGAATTCATACACACTGAAAACTCCAACTCAAGCAATCTCCTGTAGATGACAAGTTGATATAAAGAATTTTTATTTTTCAGGAATAAAATTAAGAAGTTTACTATAGCTTACTTCAAAACTGACAGCTAAAGGAAGTTAGTGTTTCTCTTACAAAGATTTTTAAGCAATGATTTTTGTTTCAGCTTATCTCTTCAATTTAATTATTGTAAATTTCTGTAGGACCTTTTAAAGCTACAATTATTACTTTTACAAGGAGTTCAGATTCTCTATTCTATTTCCAGATTGGCTTATTAAATGGTTGTACAACTCTTGGGTCAGAAGCAAACATTAGAGGTAATATTAATCATCTTTATATCCTCAACAGGACTCTACCTAACCCAATACAGACAGATGAAGAATCTATTTTTAGTTTTTAAAAGCACCTAAAGAAAAAATTTATAATATTCCTGAGAAAAACACTACAGCTTCAAATAAATCAAAACTGTGATTAGACTCTATTTATACCTAAACCCTTTGTGTTCTACTATAAATCTCGTTCATCTAGCTTAATCTTTTGTCTTAAGTTCAGGAACAGCTGGTCAACATCTTTTTAATAATCAGGCCCACCCTAAAATAGTTTTTTTTTTTTTTTCCTGATGGACAAATTGAGGAAAATTTTTGAAAGATAAATAAAATATAATGTTAAATATAGTTTCAAATACCATCACTCCATTCTATTTCAAAAGCAATTCAGAATTTACAAAACTTCTTATATCTCATTTGATCCTCACCTCCTGAGCTAAACTATTATCTGAGGCTTCTTAAATCCAATTTAAAGAGCCTCAGAGAGGCAACTGACTGATTTAAGTACCCTCAATCTGTAAATGGCAAAATCACAACTGAGGCAAACGGCTTCTAAACCCGGTAATCTTAATACTTATACCATGCCATGCTTATATTATGCAAATCATCAAAGAGAATCAATTATGCAGAATGTCAATTGTTTTTCACTTTTCATGTTGGTTTTCTTTTCGAATCCATAATATCTTTTAAGTTCACACGTGGGTCCCATAAAGGACAGGATGGAATGGAGTGACGAGTAAAGTAGATCCACATTAATTCCTAAAGCAGGTAAAGCTCTAAGAATTCTGCACACTTTTGTTGTAAGCAATATCATACTATTCCCCTTGTGGGTCACCATCAGCCATTGACAGTCACTTGGCTACACAGTGCTAATTTTCCACTTTTATTCAGCCTTTTTCCTTAAATGTTTCCCTCCAAGAAGACTTTGATAAATTTTAATCTTTCTACATATATATCATTCATATAACTGAAAAGGCAAAAAACTAGTCTAAATTGCCTTACAGGTATTATTTCCAATCTAGCTCTAACTCTATGTACAACATGTCCTTGGGAAAGAAATAAGGGGAAAGCCTTTACTTTTTTTTTTCTTTTTTTTCTTCTTTTATTGAGATGGAGTCTCGCTCTGTCACCCAGGCCTAAGTGCAGTGGCATGATCTCAGCTCACTGCAGCCTCCACCTTCCGGGTTCCAGTGATTCTCCTGCCTTAGCCTCCTGGGTAGCTGGGATTACAGACACACATCACCTCGCCTGGTTAATTTTTGTATTTTTAGTAGAGATGGGGTTTCACCATGTTAGCCAGGCTGGTCTCAAACTCCTGACCTCAGGTGATCCACCTGACTTGGCCTCCCAAAGTGCTGGGATTATAGGCATGAGCCACCAGGCCCAGCCGTCTCTACTTATTTTGACACTGATAAAAATGAGACAAAATGAAATGACTTGCCTAACATTTCATTATATTACAAAAATTAAAAAGGAGGGTTAGAGCTCAGGTCCACTACTGGAAGTGCCAATGGGCTGCTTCTGTAACTTGGTTAATTAGTCTTTTTGGTGCTTTATATCCCCTTACAGGTATTACTAATGTTATCATTTTCACTTATTGAAAACTCACTATGTGGCCGGGCGCGGTGGCTCAAGCCTGTAATCCCAGCACTTTGGGAGGCCGAGACAGGCGGATCACGAGGTCAGGAGATCGAGACCATCCTGGCTAACACGGTGAAACCCCGTCTCTACTAAAAATACAAAAACTAGCCGGGCGAGGTGGCGGGCGCCTGTAGTCTCAGCTACTCGGGAGGCTGAGGCAGGAGAATGGCGTGAACCTGGAAGGCGGAGCTTGCAGTGAGCTGAGATCTGGCCACTGCACTCCAGTCCCGGCGACAGAGCGAGACTCCGCCTCAAAAAAAAAAAAAAAAGAAAAAAGAAAACTCACTATGTCACAGGCAGCATGACTATATTATCTCATTTAATAACAACAGCCTTTCAGGATAAGTATCACTGACCCCATTTCATAAGTGAAAAAACTGATTCTAAACGAGATAAAATAGTTTACCCAAATTACATGCCTAGTAAATTAGGGTTTGAACTCAGGTTCCTGCAAACTCCAAAATCCATCTGTTTACCATAATTCTACACTATTCTGTAAAATAAAAGGTTTGAACTAAAATGCCAATTTCTGAGATTCCTTGGGTCCCCAACAAGCTATATTTATAAGGTTTCCAGGCAGGGTGTGGTGACTCATGCCTGTAATCACAGCACTTTGGGAGGCCGAGGCAGGCAGATCACCTGAAGTCAGGAGTTCAAGACCAGCCTGGCCAATATGGTGAAACCCCATCTCTACCAAAAATACAAAAATTAGCTGAGCGTGATGGCACATGCCTGCAATCCCAGCTATTCAGAAGGCCGAGGTAGGAAAATCACTTAAACCTGGGAGGCAGAGGTTGCAATGAGCTGAGATTGCGCCACTGCACTCCAACCTGGGAGACAAGAGTGAAACTCTGTCTCAAAAAAAATCAATAAAAAGTAAAAATAAGGTTTCCATTATGCTATGGTACTCAAACTTCACATGTACAAATTTGATTAACTTTCCAAAGGTCAGCAAAAGATGAGTGAATATCCCATGCTGCTATTTCTTTTATTAAATCTCTTTTTCTTTTTCACAAGTCCAGTGATAGCAATAAAAAGAATTAACAACAACAAAAAAATCACCAACAGTTTGTGGAATATAAATTAAACAATTTATTCCCTTTTTCTGCTTTTAATATCATGGTTTCAAAAGAGATAAACTGAATCCATTGCAGCTACTAGAATACAATTTAATTTGTTAAAATAAATTCCTTGAAATTTACAACATGAAAGTAGAATATTTATTCTGTGAAATATAAGTAGTTTCTATATTTTCAGTAACTATTTAAAATGCCAATACATACTAATTGTCATTTTTTGATAAATTATTCTGAATCCTTAAAAATCAAACTATTTTTATAAATTGTCATGTTTGAAGAAGACCAATGACATGCACATAATAATAATCTGCTACAAATAGCTTTTTAAGGTCTTTCAAGAAACTTCTGTACATGAAAATATGGTCATTTCAGTTCATTCCTGGCTCTTTATTCACCAGAATTACTCAACCCTGAATGAAATCTTAGAAGTTGCCTTGGGTTGGCACGTATGAAATGTCAAATGCAGTCTGCTAGAAACTAACAGGAAATATTCATCACCAAATAAAATAAATAGAAGACAGCAAAATTTTTAAAAGGTGGCCGAATGTTGAATCATGGTGACACTTCAATCAAGTAGAAGGCATGCAATTAAGAGATGAGGGTGAAATGTGAATGCACACCATTACCTTGTGACTAAACTTGGAGAGTTTCTTCATGGCATGCACAGGAAGTTAAGCTAAATCACAGGATATGCAATAATAGTCACAGTATTCCAACAGAAATACAATGACAACAAAAACCCCAAACAATTTCAACTAATTTTAAACAGAGGACAAGCTGAATCAGTTTTTCACAGCAGGGAATAATGGCTTCCATGAGGGGTGAGCTTAATGAGCTCTGAAGGTAGGTTTTCCAATTAAATTATTCACAGAGGCTTCAATAGTCATCTTTCCTTTTGACTACCTTTTAAAACAATTATTTCATCTTTAACAAATGTACCAATTAATCTTCATCTCAATAGAAACAAAAGCAGCTAAGTGCAAGATATGTGACAAAGTCCCTTGGCACTGGAAAGCAGCTCTTTGTTCATTCTTTCTTTCAAAATATAAGCACTTTCTGTGAGTTGGGCATGGATGCTGGAAACATGGCTGTGAGCAGCCTCCCACACCCTGCCCACATGGAGCTAGCCATCTAGCAGGGAAGGTGAAACTGAGCGCACTCCAAAACAGAGACTGGGAACTCTGGTAAAGTGCAACACCTAACCTGGGCTTGTCAGAGGCATTTGAACTACAGCAAGTCCATCTTGAATAAGGACTGGGTAAAATAAGGCTAAGACCTGCTGGGCTGCATTCCCAAATGGCTCAGCATTCTAAGTCACAGGATGAGATAGGAGGTCAGCATAAGATACAGATCATAAAGACCTTACTGTAGGCTGTTTTAGCTTACAGTAAAGAAGCCGACCAAAACCCGCCAAAACCAAGATGTCAATGAAAGTGACCTCTGGCTGTCCTCACTGCTCATTATACGCTAATTATAAGGCATTAGTATGCTAAAAGACACCCCCACCAGCACCATGACAGTTTACATATGGCATGGCAACATCAAAAAGTTACCCTATATGGTCTACAAAGGGGAGGCACAAATAATCCACCCTTAAAAAACAGACTAGATAACAACATATTAACTGTTTAACCATCATATAAAATACAGAGTATTTGAGCTTCATCTCAGTGTATTCCTACTCTCTATCAGTCATTAACGATAATACTATAATCAACACAAACTTAATAATTTCCTCTTAGAAAAGAGTAAAGCATAAGAAAGACTGTTTTTCATATGGATTTCTAATGCATAAATGGATTAACTCAGTATGAGGATTTTAAATCAATAACACAATTAGATTACTTAAAAACCAAACACATATCCCCTCTCTGCCACATTTTTCTGACTCTAAAAGATATACTTTGAGTTCCTATAGGTTAGTACATGACCCAGTACACAGAACAGCACTTGCTCCACTGGGGAACTCTAGGCTGGATTGATTACATCTGTGTGTTCTGGCTCAAATTCAAGCCATGGAAAGTTTAGGATTAATTCATGTGTCAAGAAACTCTAAGACAAAGAGTTAGTGATAGTTTGATAGAGGCTCTTAGAAGCAAAGGTATCTGCCTGCTTCACTCTTCTGTCACTCACTTCCATGAAGAAGGTTCATTTCAATCAGCATAATCTTATATGCAATGATTATACAGTGACTCTGGTATCTATCAATTTGGTAGGTGACACCATTGTGTTTATATGCACATTTGTATGAAGCTTCAAAGCTTTGGAAAAACTTGATGTGTGGAAAATTATTATAGCTTGTTTTCTCTTCATTGGTAATAGCCAATTGATTAAAAACTAGCTTGAGTTTTGGCTCAGCTGAAATAGGAATTTGCATTGCTCCTATTATTAACTATCTTAATTCCCACAGACTTTGTTAAGATGTTTTGTACCATCTCCTTTGATACTCTAGAAATATAGAACAGTGTTGAAGTGTTACAACTCTGAGGAAAGAATATACAGTAGTTCTTTCTTTTGAGACACGGTCTCCCTGTGTAGCCCAGGTTGGATTATAGTGGCACAATCACAGCTCACTACAGCCTAGACTTCCTGGCCCAAGTGATCCTCCCACCTGAGTAGCCAGGACTACAGGTGCATGCCACCATGCCCCGGTAATTTTTTTTTTTTTTTTACTTTTTGCAGAGATGAGTTTTCACTATGTTGCCCAGGCTGGTCTCTAACTGGGCTCAAGCCATCCTCCTACCTCACCCTCCCAAAATACTGGGATAACAGGCATGAGCCAACGTACCTGGTCTTTCTTTTTGCATTATAGTCAACCCATAAAACACATTCTATTTGAAGCATTTTCCGTATAGTAAGATAAATAATTCTGTGTGTGTGTGTATGTGTGTGTATTGTGTGACAAAAGTAGAGGGCTCTATGTTGTCGCTTAATTTCTGTGTTCCATGATATCCAAAAACCTGGGAAACCACTTCAAAAGGTTCCAGGCCTAAGGAACAGAGAAAAGAGGAATCTTCAGGCTTCCTTCTAAATTTTTGCAGCCACAATTACCCTATTAAAAAAGGAGACAGGAATTCTTAGTAAAAACCCCAAATACAGGGATAACAAGCATACAGGTCTTGAATATTTCCCACAAGGAACAGCAAAGTTAGGAAGGCATTGAACAACTTACACTCACATTCAACCTTGTGGACTAGGAGCACACCATCCCCTAATAAATGTCTTCAATACTATTGAAAAATATACCTGTGGCCAGGCACAATGGCTCACACCTATAATCCTAGCACTTTGAGAGGCCAAGGCGGGAGGACTGCTTGAGGCCAGAAGTTCAAGACCAGCCTGGGCAACCTAGCAAGACCCCATCTCTACAAAAAAAATTAAAAATCAGCTGGGCATGGTAGCACACACTTGTAGTCCTAGCTACTTATAAGGCTGAAACAAGAGGATCACTTGAGCCCAGGAATTTGAGGCTACAATGAGCTCTGATCATACCAGTTCACTCCAGCCTGGGTGACAGAGTGAGATCCTGTCTCTTAAAAAAAAAAAATATATATATATATATATATATATATATACATATATATATCCTGGATATATATATATATATATATCTCCAGGATACACAGGGACAGAAATGACTGTCAAAAAGGAAGAAGTTCTTATACTCACACACCCCTTGAAACAGGAGGCATGGCATGCCAGGCAGGGCCACATGGGGAAGCACCAGGGTTGGTCAGGAGGCAGAGGGAACAAGGGAGAAACATAGGCACATGCCTTTATTGTGGATTCTGTGGGAAGGAATGGCCAAGGCAGGGTAAGCAGGCTGTGGGAGCTTAGGATTTGCTGCTTTAAATCGTTTCTGTGGGCTCTGGTTGTCTGGTACCTGGCGCTGGGGTGACGAGGGCAGGGGAATATTGGCTGGGAGCATAAGAGCCCAGCAGAGGAAAGAGGGGTGAGGTCTGATTGATAAGTTTGCATATAAGAGGCTCATTTCCTGGCTAGTTGTTTGCTATTACTAGACTCCAGGTGACAGAGCATCAAAGAAACAGAAAACAAGAAAATATTGTTAATACAAATATTGATATTAGTTAACTATGTCTTAGTCAAATAAGGCCTAGGAAAGTAGAGAAAATAAAATTGTGACACATGGGAAAGGTTCTTGAAGCTTGCCTCACCAAGAGAAGATACAACAACAGTCAGGCACTCTATCTCCAACCCTAACCCACCTTGCAATACTCCTTTTCTCACCACAAAAACTCTAACTTCCCTCTTACTTTGGTTTCTGTATTCACTCTCCTTAAGAACGTAATATAACCTAGAAAATTACTACAGATGTGCCTGTGTGTGTGTACATGCTTACATGTTTGTGACAGTTAAAAAAAAAGAGAGAAGACTCGCTGCCTTTCTAGGTGACACAGATGACAATAATTCTAACAACACTTTCCTAGAAGCTCTCCCATTCTTGAAGGTAAAATGCACTTGAGAGCCATGACTCACCAAAACATAAATGATTAACAAAAATAAGGATTGCACCATTCAATCAATTCACAAAGAATTAGCCAGAAAAGAAGAAGAAGAAGAAGAAGAAGAAGAAGAAGAAGAAGAAGAAGAAGAAGAAGAAGAAAGAAGAAGAAGAAGAAAGAAGAAAGAAGGAAGAAGGAAGAAGGAAGAAGGAAGAAGGAAGAAGGAAGAAGGAAGAAGGAAGAAGGAAGAAGGAAGAAGGAAGAAGGAAGAAAGAAGAGGAGGAGGAGGAGGAAGAAGAAGAAGAGGAGGAAGAAGAAGAAGGAGGAGAAGAAGAAGGAAGATGAAGGAGTAAATACCAGAAGAAAAGACACAGGACTGAGCTTCAAGTACAATCTAGACCAGCAATAAACAAAGAAGGTTCTAGATACCACATTTTATCAATTGCAAATGATCTGAATAAGTAAATGAATTGAAAGGCATCGTTGGAATGTATTTTGTGAGATTTACTGATAGCAGCTTTCTACAAGAAATAAAAATAAAAATAAGTAGGTAAATCTGAAATCTCAAAGGAAAGTCACTATACAAGACTTTTGACTTATTTTTATCTCGTTTGAGTCTTACAAGCATATATGGGAGGCATTATTATAACCAAATTTTCAGACGAGGGGGCTAAGGTTCAGAAAGCATAAGTAACATTAACCCTTCAGTTCAAACAATGTTTAACAGGAAGCTTTTTGTTTAAGTCACTTCGTCCAGATGTTTTTTAGGATACTAAAGGGGCATGAAAGAAGAAAACACCAATACATGGAAAAATATATGAGAAAATGGCAAACCACGACAAAGCAGCTGAGTTTATGCAAAATATGCTAGAATGATTCAGTCTTAGACTATCTATAAATATAACTTGCCACATTAACAGATGACAAGAAAACATACTACCTTTTAAATAGATTCAGCAGAAACATTTCACAGATTTCAACACCAATTCATGATTTAAAATTTTATTTATTTTTATTTTATTTCATTTTTTTGAGACAGGATCTGACTCTGTTACCCAGGCCACAGTGCAGTGGCATGATCACAATTCACTGCAGCCTCGACCTCCTAGGCTCAAGCAATCCTCCCACCTCAGCCTTCTGAACACCTGGGACAACAGGCACATGCCCCCACACCTAGCTAATTTTTGTATTTTTTGTAGTGACAGTGTTTTCAGCGTGTTGCCTAGACTGGTCTCGAACTCCCTGGCTCAAGTGATCCACCTGCCTCAGCCTCCCAAAGTGTTGGGATCACAGGCATGAGCCACTGTGCCCAGCCCATGATTAAAACATTTTGTAAAATCTTAGTAAATTAGAATGAGAGCTTCCTTAACCTGATTCAAAAAAAAAAAAAAATCTACAAAAGTCTACTGTGAACATCATTATAAATGGGGAAACATTAGAAATATTCCCCTTAAAATCAGAAATAAGGCAAGGATAGTCACCATCACCTCTCCTATTTAAAACGATGTACCAGACAAAAAGAAAAAAATATCTTCTCATTCCTAGAACATATGCAGTCTTGCTATCAGTTTTGTCAAGTACCAAGATCAAAAGAATGAAAACAGCCGGGCGCGGTGGCTCACGCCTGTAATCCCAGCACTTTGGGAGGCCAAGACGGGCGGATCACTAGGTCAGGAGATCGAGACCATCCTGGCTAACACAGTGAAACCCCATCTCTACTAAAAAAATACAAAAAACTAGCCGGGTGAGGTGGCGGGCACCTGTAGTCCCAGCTACTCAGGAGGCTGAGGCAGGAGAATGGCGTGAACCCGGGAGGCGGAGCTTGCAGTGAGCTGAGATCCGGCCACTGCACTCCAGCCTGGGCGACAGAGCCAGACTCCATCTCAAAAAAATAAAATAAAATAAAAGAATGAAAACACAAACCAACCTAGACTGTCATTCAATGAATAATCTAAACCACAGTGTCCTAAAGATGTGGTTAGCAACTTGATCTTCATAGGTCCACAGATGAACATCTTTAGTTGTCATTCATCTGTATTTATTTTAATGTAAATCACAGAAAATTTAACTAACAAATTAAACCCATGACTATTCAAGTATACAGGCATTATTTTAGAATGAGGCTTTAAGTAGGTACTGATCACTTAAGTTTAGAAACAAACAAGCAAAACCTGTCTTTATAATAAAGTCCAAATAAGAAAAAAACAAACGACAACAAAAAACTTCATAATTTAATCCAAATGCCATTAGTTGGAGCCTAGAAGGGAGTTGCACTGATACAGCAGCAGAGTTCATGTAATGAGCAGGTTGGAAACATGTTCGCGCAGAGTGTCAGAGCCTGAGAGGGTTGAGGGGGTATCATCTTGGGGAGGGTTGGTAGCTGAATACAGGGTGTTGGGATCTAAGCAAGAAGAGGAAGATGTCTGCACGAAGGGCCCAAGAGGGTGGGTGGGAGCATCAGATTGCAACCAGAATGAGGGGACATCCACATGGGATGGAGGGTGGCAGCAGTCTGACCCAGGGTGGCAGAGCCAAAGTAGGATGAGAAAGGTGTCTGTGTAGGGGTGGGCAGCTGCAGCCTGGCTCAGGATATCAAAGGCCAAGTGGAGTGAGAAGCATACCCACACCAAGAGTATGATGCACTATGGCAGTGGCAGCCCAGAGCAAGTGAGCAGACTGAGAGGGGCGAAGAGGAGTCCAGTGCAGAAGCAGGCCAAACCAAAATATCAGAGCCTAAATGGTATGAACTCTCCATGCAGAGCATGGGGCAGGATGCGTTTATGTTGGAGACCAGGAGTGATGGAGGCAGCATCCACATAGAGGAGGAGGAAAAGGCAGGAATGTTGACACTATATCGGTTAAATACAGGAGACCGAGCAAACTAAGTAAACTTATTGAGGGATAAGACGGACAGGTTACTCACCGTTCAAGAAGTAGTTACAAATACGCAAAGAGAAAAACTTAAAATGAATCCTTGAGATGCTTGCTTAGAGTTGGAAGTATTGCTGGGAACTCATAGTTCTCAATATACAGAGATTAGCATAGAAATAAAGATCGGCCGGGCGCAGTGGCTCATGCCTATAATCCCAGCACTTTGGGAGGCCAAGGCAGGTGGATCACGAGGTCAGGAGATCGAGACCATCCTGGCTAACACAGTGAAACCGTGTCTCTACTAAAAATACAAAAAAAAAAAAAAAGAAATAGGGGGGCGTGGTGGCACACGCCTGTAGTCCCAGCTACTCGGGATGCTGAGGCAGGAGAATTGCTTGAACCCAGGAGGCAGAGGTTGCAGTGAGCCAAGATAGTGCCACTGCAATCCAGCCTGGGTGAAAGAGAAAGACTCTGTCTCAAAAAGAAAAAAAAAAAAATGATCAATGTAAATACATGTGCATGTGTATATGTGTGTGTGTATGTGTGTGTATATATATATATACATTCCTTAGCTGTGTCCACTGTGAGGCCCTGGGAACAGTGACACCTCAAAAGCAGCAAGCACACTGAGAGCCCAGATCTTGGTATCTAAATACAATTTTCCACGAAAAAGAATTAGTGCTCTTAGAGAAATGACTGATTCCAGGACTAGTTAGGATAGGTACAAGATGAATTTAAAATATACCAGAAAGTATTAAAATGCTCAAAGAATGATGGTTATATATCAAAAAGACATGGAAGTCAGGGGATCTCATTGACCAAATATGGGATAAAATTAACATCAAAGCAAATAATAAAAAATGAGTTATAACCCATTGAATAAAATATGAATCTATTAGTTTATGCTAATATACACAAATAAAAAATACATGCATACATGTGGAGAACAGAGAGCTTTATCTTACCATAAAACATGAAGAAATGTAAAGAAAATGATAGAATTGGAAAAATCATGATTTTCAGCCATCACAGAAATAATTCAGCCAAGACACATTAATAGATGCTAAAGCAGTGGATTAAAATTTGACAAGGAAGAGACTATTTACATAATCTTAAAATGCCTCCTTTATTCAAGTGACCAAAGCTAACATCACCATAAGTGGACGAATTTAAATTATGTTCCACCTGATGAGATGCAATAAGCAGGCCGGGTGCAGTGGCTCACACCTGCAATCTCAGAACTTTGGGAGGCCAAGGCAGGTGGATCACTTGAGGCCAGGAGTTCAAGACCAGCCTAGCCAACATGGCAAAACCCATCTCTACTAAAAATACAAAAATTAGTCAGGCATGGTGGCAGATGCCTGTAATCCCAGTTACTCAATGGCTGAGGCACAAGAATCGCTCAAACCTGGGATGCAGAGGTTGCAGTGAGCCAAGATCGCGCCATTGCACACCAGCCTGGCGACAGAATGAGACTCCATCTAAAAAAAAAAAACCCACAGCATCACTTCTGTGATATTCCTGTCAGAAATACATAACCTGAATCTAACTGTGAGGAAACATTAGACAAACATAAACTGAAGAACATTCTCCAAAATCACTGGTCTGTATTCTTCAAAACTTTCCAGATCATGAATGTTATGGGAAGACTGAAGACTAAGACGGCATGATAAGTGAATGCAGCGTGTGCTTCTGACTGACATCCTTTCACTTTTACAAAGGACATTATTGAGACAAATGGTGGAACTTGTCTAATCTACAATCTACATCTATACTCTAATGAGGGTAGTAATGTACCTGTTAATTTTTTATTATGATTATGTTGGAAAATATCCCTTTGAGAGAAATAAATACTAAAATATTTGGGAGTGATGGTCATCATGTTGGCAAATTACTCTCAAATGGTTCAGGGGAGAGAAAAGTTTCTTATACTATTTCTGCAACTTTCTTGTATGTTTAGAATTATTAATAAATTTTTATAAAGGAATCAATCAATTAAAAAAGAATACCAAGCAGCAAAAATATAAAAGTTGAGTATGTGAATGAGGTGTTCTCCAACTAAGTCTAGAAATATTACTCTAAGCAAGTGTAAAGAGAAAACACAGCCATACCAAGCATCTAAATGCTCACAACCCTTCTCCTAGGGTAAAAATTATGCTGGTTATTGCTAAGACAATTTAAATTAAAAATGCTCTGAGTAATCTCCTTATATAAAATATAAGCTCTGAGGACCTGAGATTTCTTACTTAGGGAACCTAATGTATTTAAAGCACAGGAATCTCTGAAACAAACAAAATTCTAAATAAGAGTAAAGCCACATTCTAGATTGTATAAAACCCTTAGAGACATGGTACTCCTCATAGAAATAGAGCAATATAGTCATGGACTAATGTTGGATAATACAGGTCTTGGCTATATTCTAAAACTCACTTTTCTCCTTTTACAATTAATATGGTTCATAAAACAATTACTAAAATTGAGCTCTAATATTGGAAAAGTCATAATTGAAATAGTTATGCTATAGTACCCAGTGAAAAATCCCACAGAAAACAAAAACAGAAACAAAAAGTAAAGATAATCCTGACAGAAAAAGAAAGGATATTATTCCATTTATCGAATGATGGCTTTCTATAAATAAAGTACAAATATAGAGACTGCTTCTAGAGTAAAAGAAAAAAGATGAATTCTGTAGTCAGAATTGAGCTCAAAATCAATTGTGATAGCTCTATCACCTTCAACAAGGTAAACTAATTTCTATAAACCCCAGTTTTCTTATTTCTTTTTTCCTTTTTTCTTTCTTCCTTTATTTTATGTATTTATTTATTCATTCATTCATTCATTCATTCATTCATTTACTTGAGTTGGAGTTTTGCTCTGTTGCCCAGACTAGAATACAGTAGTGCAATCATGGCTCACTGTAGCTTCAAACTCCTGGGCCCAAACAATCCTCCCACCTTAGCCTTCTGAGTAGCTAGGACTACAAGCACTACATCCAGTTAACTTTTTTCTTTTTTAGAAATGGAGTCTTGTTATGCTGCCCAGGCTGGTCTCGAACTCCTGGCCTCAAGAGATCCTCCTGTCTTTGCCTCCCGAAGTTCTGGAATTACAGACATGAGCCACTGCACCCAGCCAGTTTTCTGATTTCTAAAAGCAGAAATAAATGAGGGCTCTGGTTTCTCCATACAGTAAGCACATGAAAATGTTCTTAATATCCTTGAAGCCTGTGTATTTGGAGGAAAAAGAAAAAAGAGAAAATGTGCTCAGTATCATTAGCCACGAGGGAAATGCAAATTCAAACCACAATGAGATACCACTTCACACTCACAAGAAAGACTAAAATTTAAATGACGGATGTATTAGTCTTCTCGGGTTGCCATAAAATTTACCACAAACAGGGTGGCTTGAACAATAGAAATTTATTTTCTCACAGTTCTGGAGACTAGAAGTCCAAGATCAAAGTTTTAGCAGGTCTGGTTTCTCCCAAGGCCTCTTTCTTTGGCTTGGAGATGGCCCACTTCTTGTGTGTTCACATGGTCATCCTCTGTGCATGCATGTATCTGGTGTCTCTGTGTGTGTCCAAAGTTAATCTTCTTGTAAAGACACCAGTCAGAATTGGATTAGGGCCTACCATAAGAGACTCATTTTAACTTAATTACCTCCTTAATGGGGTTTTCTCAAAATACAGTTACACTCTGAGGTACAGGCATTAAATCTTCAACTTATGAACTTGGGAGGAGGACATTCAGTCCATAACAATGGAAATTATCAAATGTTGGCAAGAATGAGGATCAATCAGAACTCATATGTATTGTTGGTGGAAGTAAAATGACATGTTATCAACCCATGTCTACTGAAATTAAAGTATAACCCATAAATTACATGGAAAGGAAAGAGAGATAAGTCATAGTATAGCTCCCCCAAGACACTTGTTTAAGAATGTTCATAACAGTAAAAAACTGGACACAGCCCAGTGTTGCGGGAAGTCAGCAACCCCGAATGGAGGGACCAACTGAAGCCAGGGCAGAACATAAATTGTGAAAGTTTCATGGACATTTATTGGTTCTCCAAATTATTACTTTTATAATTTCTTACGCCTGTCTTTACTGCAATCTCTGCACATAAATTGTGAAGATTTCATGGACATTTATCACTTCCCTAATCAATACTCTTATGATTTCCTATGCCTGTCTTTAATCTCTTAATCCTGTCATCTTCATAAACTGAGGATGTATGTCACCTCAGGACCCTGTGATGATTGTGTTAACCGCACAAATTGTTCATAAAGCATGTATGTTTAAACAATACGAAATCTGGGCACCTTGAAAAAAGAACAGGATAACAGTGATGTTCAGGGAACAAGGGAGATAACCATTAGGTCTGACTGCCTGAGAACTGGGCAGAACAGAGCCATATTTCTCTTCTTACAAAAGCGAATAGGAGAAATACAGCTGAATTCTTTTTCTCAGCAAGGAACAGCCCTGAGAAAGAGATTGCATTCCTAGGGGGAAGTCTCTAAAATGGCCGCACTAGGAATGTCTGTCTTATACAGTTGCAGATAAGAGATGAAATAAGCCCCGGTCTCCCGTAGGGCTCACAGGCCTATTAGGACAAGGAAATTCTTGCCTAGTAAATTTTAGTCAGACTAGTTGTCTGCTCTCAAACCCTGTCTCCTGATAAGATGTTATCAATGACAATGCGTGCCCAGCAGACATGAAACTTCATTAGCAATTTTAATTTCAACCTGGTCCTGGGATCTCACTCTGCCCCCATGTGCCTTGTGATATTTTATTGCCTTATGAAGCATGTGATCTCTGTGACCCACACCCTATTTACATACTCCCTTCCCTTTGAAAATCACTAATAAAAACTTGCTGGTTTCATGGCTTTGGGGGCATCACAGAACCTGCCAACATGTGATGTCTACCCTGGACACACAGCTTTAAAATTTCTCTCTTTTGTACTCTTTCCCTTTATTTCTCAGACTGGCTAACACTTAGGGAAATAGAAAACAACATATCTTGAAATATTGGGGGTGGTTCCCCCAATAGCCCAGGTTTCCATCAACAGGAAAACGGTAAGGTAAATTAAGGTAGATTTATGCAACAAAATACTATTACATAGCAGTACAGATCAAAGCAATGTGCAAAAATTTCAAAACATTTATGCCTAGTGAAAGAATCCTGACCCAAGAGTATATGCTAAATGATTCAATTTGTGCATTTCACAATTTTATAAATATTATAAATTTTGCTTCAGTAAAAAAAAAAATACATAAATGGACTATTTAATAATATGCCTTTCAGATTATCCAGATAGGTCCAATGTAATTACAACAGTCCTTATAGGAGGGATACAAGAGGATTCAGAATTGGAGGAAAAGGCAATGTGAACATGGAAATTCAGATTGAAATGATGTGGCTATAAGCAAAGGAATGCCAAGTTAGCCCCAAGAATCTAGAAGAGGCAAAGAATAGATTCTACCCTGGAGTCCAGAATGAACCAGCCCTGCTGATACTTTGATTTTAGGGCTGTATGACTGATTTCAGATTTCTGACCTCCAGAACACTAAAATAATAAATTTGTACTGTTTTAAGCCACTAAAACTTTATAGTAATTTGGCATAGCAGCAATGAGAAACTCATACACCTATCACTGGCATCCCAGAAGAAGACAACAAAGAGGATGATACTAAAAATGTACTGGAAGAAATAATAGCTGAAAACTTCTCAAATTTGCAAGTTATAAACCTACAGACGCAATATGCTAAATAAACCCCAAACAGAATAAACCCAAGGAAACATATGCCAACACACATTACAATTCAGCTTCTGAAAACTAAAGGCCAAGGAAAAATTCTGAAAGCACTAAGAGAGAAATGATAGCTTAACTATAAGAGAAAAACAATTTAAATGACAGCAGGTTTCTCATAAAAAAGATGGAAGCCAAAAGAAAGTAGTACATTTTTCAAGTGCTGAAAGAGAAAAACTGCCAACCCAGACTCCTACACCCAGTGAAAATATCAAAATATTCTCAGATGAATGAAAACTAAAAGATTTTGTTGCCAGGAGATCTAATCTAAAAGAATGGCTAAAGGAGGTTCTCTAAACGGAAAAAAAAGAAATATTTAAATGTGGGGAAAAAAGAACACAGTGAGCCAAAATATAGGTAAATACAATGAACTTTTCTTCTTCACTTGAGGTTTCTAAATTGTTTGATGGTGGAAACAAAACTTGTAACATATTCTAATGTGATTCTAAATGTAAGTAGCAGAAATATTAAGATGATAATATTACATGTATGGGAGGGTAAAGGGAAGTTAAGGGAGCTAATGTTTCCATATTTCACTCAAACAGTTAAAATTACATCAGTAGGCCGGGTGCAGTGGCTCAAGCCTGTAATCCCAGCACTTCGGGAGGCCGAGACAGGCAGATCACGAGGTCAGGAGATCGAGACCATCCTGGCTAACCAGGTGAAACCCCGTCTCTACTAAAAAATAAAAAAAATTAGCCAGGCGAGGTGGCGGGCGCCTGTAGTCCCAGCTACTCGGGAGGCTGAGGCAGGAGAATGGCGTAAACCCGGGAGGCGGAGCTTGCAGTGAGCTGAGATCCGGCCACTGCACTCCAGCCTGGGCGACAGAGTGAGACTCTGTCTCAAAAAAAAAAAAAAAAAATTATATCAGTAGATTGAGATAAGTTATTACATGTTATTACATATAAATCTGTACATATTATATGTAAATATATATTACATATATAACATGTATTACATAATTTATGTATACAACATATTATATATCAGTTGTTATATATAATATCTAGTGTAACTACTGAAAAAACTATATAAAAAGATACATTTAAAAACACTGTAAGGGCTGGGAGCGGTGGCTCATGTCTGTAATTCCAGCACTTTGGGAGGCCGAAGTAGGTGGATCACCTGAGGCCAGGAGTTCAAGACCAGCCTGGCCAACATGGAGAAAGCTGTCTCTACTAAAAAATATAAAAATTAGCCAGGCATGGTGGTGCACACCTGTCGTACCAGCTACTCAGAAGGCTGAGACAGGAGAATTGCTCGAACCTGGAAGGCAGAGATTGCAGTGGGCCAAGATCCTACCACTGCACTCCAACCTGGACAACAGAGTAAGACTCCATCTCAAAAAAGAAAAAAAAAAAGTGCTATTAAATAAATCAAATGGAATTCTAAAAAAAAGCTCAAGTAATTCACAGAAAGGCCGGATAAAAGAAACAGATAAATGAAAAACAGAGTCTACAAAGAGAAAGCAAAAACTAAAATAGCAGGCTTGTGTCCTAATATATAAAAAGTTTTGTTAAATGGTCTAAATATACCAATTAAAAACAAATTGGCAGACTGGATTAAAATATATGACCCAACCACACGAGTTTTATAACAAACTGGATCAAATATAATGACATTGGCAAGTTGAAAATAAAAGGAAGAAAAAAGATATATTATGCAAACATTAATTAAAAGAAAGCAGAAGTAGCAATCAATATCGGATAAACTAGACATCAGAGCAAAGAAAACTAACAGAGATAGGAAGAGACATTTTATAATTATAAAAGGGTCACTACACCAAGAAAACACAGTGATCCTAACGTGTATGCACCAGACAACAGATCTGAAAAATATAAGAAACAAAAACTGATAGAAATGAAAGGAAAAATAGATTCACAAATATACTTAGAGATTTCATTATCCCTCTCTCAACAATTGAGAGAAAAACAAGACAGAAAATCAACAACGATATATAAGAACTCAAAAACACCATCAACAATAACATTACATATTCTTTTCAAGTGTCTGTGGAACATACATCAAGATAAACTATATCATTGTCCATAAAACAAATCTCAACAAATTTAAAATACCTAAAATCATATAGTGTTTATTCTTCAACCATAGTGGAAATAAACTCAAAATCAGTAACAGAAATATAACAAGAAAATATCTCCAAATCCTTGGAAACTAAATAACTCACTTATAAATAACCTATCAATGACAAAGTCTCAAGAAATATCGTAAAATAGAACAGAATAAAAATGAAACTAAAACATATAAAATTTGTGAGACACAGTTAAAGCAGTACTGAGAGGAAATTTTATAGCACTAAATGCATACTTTAGAAAAGAGGAAAAATCTCAAACCAACTATCTAACCTTCTCTCAATAATCTAGCAAAAGACAAGCAAAATAAACTCAAAACAAGCATAGGGAAGAAATTAAAAAGATAAAAGTAGAAACCAATGAAACTGAAAACAGAAAACAATATAGAAAATCAAAGAATTGCTTCCTTGAAAAAAAATCAATAAAATTAACAAACTTCTTGCAAGACTGACAAAGAAAATAGAATACATAAATTACTCATATCAAGAATAAAACAGGAGAGATTAATACAAAACCTACATACATCAAAGAGGTAATAAAGGAATACCAGGAACAACTCTACATATATAAATATGCTGTTAGCTTAAGTGGACCAATTCCTTGAAATTGACCAATTCTCTGAAAAATATATATAGGGTGAATCACAATTTGCCCAATATGAAATAGATCATTAGAAGAGTCTTATAACTATTAAGGAAATTAAATTCATAATTTGAAACTCCCAAAATAGACATTTCCAATCCTAGGTAGTTTCCCTAAAGAATTATACCAAGTACTTAAAAACAATTAACATCCTTCCACACAACATCTTCCAGAAAATAGAAGAGAAGGAAATGCTTCTAAATTCATTTCATAAAAATAGTATTACTGTAATACAAAAACCAGGCAAAGACAGTTAAAAAAAAAAAAAAAAAAAAGAGACGACAGAAAAATTACCCTCTTAATTGTAGATCCAAAAACACTTTAAAAAATATTAGCAAATAGAATTCACAAACACACACAAAGAAACTGTACACCACGACCAACAGGATTTTATTCCAGAGATGCAAAACTGGTTAATATTTTTTTTCCTTGCCTACTGCTTTTTTTGTTTGTTTTCTATTATTGTACTTTAAGTTCTAGGGTACATGTGCACAACGTGCAGGTTTCTTACATATGTATACATGTGCCATGTTGGTGTGCTGCACCCATTAACTCGTCATTTACATTAGGTATATCTCCTAATGCTATCCCTCCCCACCTCCACTCCCCACAATAGGCCTCGGTGTGTGATGTTCCCCTTCCTGTGTCCAAGTGATCTCATTGTTCAATTCCCACCTATAAGTGAGAACATGTGGTACTTGGTTTTCTGTTCTTGCGATAGTTTGCTGAGAATGATGGTTTCCAGCTGCATCCATGTCCCTACAAAGGACGCAAACTCATCCTTTTTGTGGCTGCATAATATTCCATGGTGTATATGTGCCACATTTTCTTTTTTTTTTTTTTTTTTTTTTTTTTTTTTTTTTTTTTTTTTAGCAGATAAAGGCTTGTTTTATTTTAATGGCTGATCTATGTAATCACAGAGGCCAGTATGTACAGACAAAGGGGGAGCTTTTATTTCTTGGTCTCTTCCTCCTTGGACAAAGTCTTGATGATCTCCTCCTTCTTGGCCTGGAGGCGCTCTTCACGGCGCTTGCGTGCTTCCTTGGTCTTAGACCTGCGGGCCTCAGCCTGGTCAGCCAGGAGCTTCTTGCGGGCCTTGTCTGCCTTCAGCTTGTGGATGTGTTCCATGAGAATACGCTTGTTTTTGAATACATTCCCCTTCACCTTCAGGTACAAGCTGTGATACATGTGGCGATCAATCTTCTTAGACTCACGGTATCTTCTGAGCAGCCGGCGCAGAATCCTCATTCTCCTCATCCACGTGACCTTCTCTGGCATTCGGGCATTGGCTGTACCCTTCCGCTTACCTATGCCATGTGCCTGCCCTTGCGGCGGGCCAAGGTATTTTTCCGGCATCGCGCCCGGGAATGGACTGTCACAGGCTTGCGGATGATCAGCCCATCTTTGATCAGCTTTCGGATCTGCTGACGGGAGTTGGCATTGGCGATTTCATTGGTCTCATTGGGGTCTAACCAGACCTTCTTCTTGCCACAGCGGAGGACACTAGAGGCGAGCCTCTTCTGAAGCCTGAGCATACTCATGGCTGCGGCCGCAGCAGCGAAAGGCTGTGCCACATTTTCTTAATCTAGTCTGTCACTGATGGACATTTGGGTTGATTCCAAGTCTTTGCTACTGTCAATAGTGCCGCAATAAACATACGTGTGCATGTGTCTTTATAGCAGCATGATTTATAATCCATTCAGTATATCCCGAGTAATGGGATGGCTGGGTCAAATGGTATTTCTACTTCTAGATCCCTGAGGAATCATCACACTGTCTACCACAATGGTTGAACTAGTTTACAGTCCCACCAACAGTGTAAAAGAGTTCCTATTTCTCCACATCCTCTCCAGCACCTGTTGTTTCCTGATTTTTTTAATGATTGCCATTCTAACTGGTGTGGGATGGTATCTCATTGTGGTTTTGATTTGCATTTCTCTGATGGCCACTGATGATGAGCATTTTTTCATGTGTCTGTTGGCTGTATGAAAGTCTTCTTTTGAGAATTGTCTGTTCATATCCTTTGCCCACTTTTTGATGGGGTTGTTTGTTTTTTTCTTGTAAATTTGATTGAGTTCTTTATAGGTTCTGGATACTAGCCCTTTGTCAGATGAGTAGATTGCAAAAATTTTCTCCCGTTCTGTAGCTTGCCTGTTTACTCTGATGGTGGTTTCTTTTGTTGTGTAGAAACTCTTTAGTTTAATTAGATCCCATTTGTCAATTTTGGCTTTTGTTGCCATTGCTTTTGGTGTTTTAGACATGAAGTTCTTGCACATGCCTATGTCCTGGATGGTATTACCTAGGTTTTCTTATAGAGTTTTTATGGTTTTAGGTCTAACATTTAAGTCTCTAATCCATCTTGAATTAGTTTTCATATAAGGAGTAAGGAAATGACCCAGTTTCAGCTTTCTCCTTATGGCTAGCCAATTTTCCCAGCACCATTTATTCAATAGGGAATCCTTTCCCCATTTCCTGTTTTTGTCAGGCTTGTCAAAGATCAGATGGTTGTAGATGTGTGGTATTATTTCTGAGGGTTCTGTACTGTTCCATTGGTCTATATCTCTATTTTGGTACCAGTACCATGCTGTTTTCATTACTGTAGCCTTGTAGTATAGTTTGAAGTCAGGTAACGAGATGCCTCCAGCTTTGTCCTTTTGGCTTGGGATTGTCTTGGCAATGTGGGGTCTTTTTTGGTTCCATATGAACTTTAAAGCAGTTTTTTCCAATTCTGTGAAAAAAGTCATTGGTAGCTTAATGGGAATGGCATTGAATTTATAAATAACCTTGGGCAGTATGACCATTTTCACAATATTGATTCTTCCTATCCATGAGCATGGTATGTTCTACCATTTGTTTGTGTCCTCTTTTATTTCACTGAGCAGTGGTTTGTAGTTTTCCTTGAAGAGGTCCTTCACATCCCTTGTAAGTTTGGATTCCTAGGTATTTTATTCTCTTTGAAGCTATTGTGAATGGAAGTTCATTCATGATTTGGCTCTCTGTTTGTCTGTTACTAGTGTATAAGAATGCTTGTGATTTTTGCACATTGATTTTGTATCCTGAGACTTTGTTGAAGTTGCTTATCTGCTTAAGGAGATTTGGGGCTGAGACCATGGGGTTTTCTAAATATACAATCATGTCATCTGCAAACAGGGACAATTTGACTTCTTCTTTTCCTAATTGAATACCCTTTATTTCTTTCTCTTGCCTGATTGCCGTGGCCAGAACTTCCAACACTATGTTGAAAAGGAGTGGTGAGAGAGGGCATCCCTGTCTTGTGCCAGTTTTCAAAGGGAATGCTTCCAGTTTTTGCCCATTCAGTATGATATTGGTTGTGGGATTGTCATAACTAGCTCTTATTATTTTGAGATACGCTCCACCAATACCGAATTTATTGAGAGATTTTAGCATGAAGGGCTGTTGGATTTCGTCAAAGGCCTTTTCTGCATCTATTGAGATAATCAACTGGTTTTTGTCTTTGGTTCTCTTTATATGCTAGATTACGTTTATTGATTTGCATATGTTGAACCAGGCTTGCATCCCAGGGATGAAGCCCACTTGATCATGGTGGATAAGCTTTTTGATGTGCTGCTGGGTTTGGTTTGCCAGCATTTTATTGAGGATTTTTGCATCGATGTTCATCAGGGATATTTGTCTAAAATTCTCTTTTTATGTTGTATCTCTGTTAGGCTTTGGTATCAGGATGATGTTGGTCTCATAAAATGAATTAGGGAGGATTCCCTCTTTTTCTAGTGATTTGGAATAGTTTCAGAAGGAACGGTACCAACTCCTCCTTGTACCTCTGCTAGAATTCAGCTGTGAATCCGTCTGGTTCTGGACTTTTTTTGGTTGGTAGGCTATTAATGATTGCCTCAATTTCAGAGCCTGCTATTTGTCTCTTCAGGGATTCTCCTTCTTCTTGGTTTAGTCTTGGGAGAGTGTAAGTGTCTAGGAAATTATCCATTTCTTCTAGGTTTTCTAGTTTATTTGCGTAGAGGTGTTTATAGTATTCTCTGATGGTAGTTTGTATTTCTGTGGGGTTGGTGGTGATATCCCCTTAATCATTTTTTATTGCGTCTATTTGATTCTTCTCTCTTTTCTTCTTTATTAGTCTTGCTAGCAGTCTATTTATTTTGTTGATATTTTCAAGAAACCAGCTCCTGGATTCATTGATTTTTTTGGAGGGATTTTTGTGTCTCTATCTCCTTCAGTTCTACTCTGATCTTAGTTATTTCTTGCCTTCTGCTAGCTTTTGAATGTGTTTGCTCTTGCTTCTCTAGTTCTTTTAATTGAGGGTATCAATTTTAGATATTTCCTGCTTTCTCTTGTGGGCACTTAGTGCTGTAAATTTCCCTCTACACACTGCCGTAAATGTGTCCCAGAGATTCTGGTATGTTGTATCTTTGTTCTCATTGGTTTCAAAGAACATCTTTATTTCTGCCTTTATTTCGTTATGTACCCAGTAGTCATTCAGGAGCAGGTTGCTCAGTTTCCATGTAGTTGAGCGGTTTTGAGTGAGTTTCTTAGTCCTGAGTTCTAGTTTGATTGCACTGTGGTCTCAGAGACAGTTTGTTATAATTTCTGTTCTTTTATATTTGCTGAGGAGTGCTTTACTTCCAACTATGTGGTTAATTTTGAAATAAGTGTGATGTGGTGCTGAGAAGAATGTATATTCTGTTGATTTGGGGTGGAGAGTTCTGTAGATGTCTATTAGGTCCACTTGGTGCAGAGTTGAGTTCAATTCCTGGATATCCTTGTTAACTTTCTGTCTCCTTGATCTGTCTAATGTTGACAGTGGGGTGTTAAATTCTCCCATTATTATTGTATGGGAGTCTAAGTCTCTTTGTAAGTCTCTAAGGACTTGCTTCATGAATCTGGGTGCTCCTGTATTGGGTGCATATATATTTAGGATAGTTAGCTCTTCTTCATGAATTGATCCCTTTACCATTATGTAATGGCCTTCTTTGTCTCTTTTGATCTTTGTTGGTTTAAAGTCTGTTCTATCAGAGACTAGGATTGCAACCCCTGCTTTTTTTTGTTTTCCATTTGCTTGGTAGATCTTCCTCTTTCCCTTTATTTTGAGCCTATATGTGTCTCTGCATGTGAGATGGGTCTCCTGAATACAGCAAACTGATGGGTCTTGACTCTTTATCCAATTTGCCAGTCCGTGTCTTTTCGTTGGACCATTTAGTCCATTTACATTTAAGGTTAATATTGTTATGTGTGAACTTGATCCTGTCAATATGATATTAGCTCGTTATTTTGCTCGCTAGTTGATGCAGTTTCTTCCTAGCATTGATGGACTTTATATACTGACATGTTTTTGCAATGGCTGGTACCAGTTGTTCCTTTCCATGTTTAGTGCTTCCTTCAGGATCTCTTGTAGGGCAGGCCCGGTGGTGACAAAATCTCTAAGCATTTGCTTGTCTGTAAAGGATTTTATTTCTCCTTCACTTATGAAACTTAGTTTGGCTGGATATGAAATCCTGGGTTCAAAATTCTTTTCTTTAAGAATGTTGAATATTGGCCCCCACTCTCTTCTGGCTTGGAGAGTTTCTGACCAGAGATCTGCTGTTAGTCTGATGGGCTTCCCTTTGTGGGTAACCCGACCTTTCTCTCTGGCTGCCCTTAACATTTTTTCCTTCATTTCAACTTTGGTAAATTTGACAATTATGTGTCTTGGAGTTGCTCTTCTCGAGGAGTATCTTTGTGGCATTCTCCGTATTTCCTGAATTTGAATGTTGTCCTGCCTTACTAGGTTGGGGAAGTTCTCCTGGATGATATCCTCCAGAGTGTTTTCCAACTTGTTCCATTTTCCCCATCACTTTCAGGCATACCAATCAGATGTAGATTTGGTCTTTTCACATAATCCCATATTTCTTGGAGGCTTTGTTCATTTCTTTTTACTCTTTTTTCTCTACACTTCTCTTCTCACTTCATTTCATTCATTTGATCTTCAATCTTTGATACTCTTTCTTCCAGTTGATCAAGTCGGTTACTGAAGTTTGTGCATTTGTCAGGTAGTTCTTGTGTTATGGTTTTCATCTCTATGAGTTCTTTTAAGGTCTTCTCTGCATTGATTATTCTAGTTATCCATTCATCCATTCTTTTTTCAAGATTTTTAGTTTCTTTGCACTGGTTACATCGTTCCTCCTTTAGCTCTGAGAAGTTTCATCGACTGAAGCCTTCTCTCAACTCGTCAAAGTCATTCTCCGGCCAGCTTTGTTCCGTTGCTTGCGATGAGCTGTGTTCCTTTGGAGGGGGAGATGCACTCTGTTTTATTGAATTTCCAGCTTTTCTACACTGCTTTTTCCCCATCTTTATGGTTTTATCTGCCTTTCGTCTTTGATGATGGTGACTTACTGATGGGGTTTTGGTGTGGTTGTCCTTTCTGTTTGTTAGTTTTCCTTCTAACAGTCAGGATCCTCAGCTGTAGGTCTGTTGGAGTTTGCTTGAGGTCCACTCCAGACCCTGTTTGCCTGGGTATCAGCAGCAGAGGCTGCAGAAGATAGAATATTGCTGAACAGCGAGTGTTGCTGTCTGATTCTTGCTCTGGTAGCTTCATCTCAGGGGTGTACCCCACCGTGTGAGGTGTGAGGTGTCAGTCTGTACCTAGTGGGGATGTCTCCCATTTAGGCTACTCAGGGGTCAGGGACCCACTTGAGCAGGCAGTCTGTCCATTCTCAGATCTCAACCTCTGTGCAGGGAGAGCCACTGCTCTCTTCAAAGCTGTCAGACAGGGGCATTTACCTCTGCTGAGGTTTCTGCTGCTTTTTTTTTAGCTATGCCCTGTCCCCAGAGGAGGAGTCTACAGAAGCAGGCCAGCCTCCTTGAGCTGTGGTGGGCTCCACCCAATTCAAGCATCCTGGTGTCTTTGTTTACCTACTTAAGCCTCAGCAATGGCGGGCGCCCCTCCCCCAGCCTCGCTGTCACCCTGTAGCCAGACCCCAGACTGCTGCACTAGCAATGAGGGAGGCCTCGTGGGCGTGGGACCCTCCGGGCCAGGTGCGGGATACAATCTCCCGGTGTGCCATTAGCCAAGACCCCTGGCAAAGTGCAGCACTAGGGTGGGAGTCACCGGATTTTCCAGGTGCTGCGCGCCCCAACCTCCCCTGGCCAGGAAAAAGTGGTTAATATTTTTAAATCCATCAATGTATCCCACCATATTAGCAGGTTAAAGAAAAACAATCACATGATCATATAAATTAATGTTTAAAAAAGCATTTCACAAAATTCATGATAAAAACTCTCCAAGCAATAGAAATAGAGGGACACTTACTCCATCTGACAAAAAGCATCTTCAAAAAACTCTCACAGCTAGCATTATACCTGATGGGGAAACACTGAATGCTTTCCCCTTGACATCATGAACAAGACTAGGATGTTCACACTTACCATTCTTATTCAACAGAATTCTAATCAGGGCAATAAGGCACAAAAGGAAACATAACACATACAGGTCATAAAACAACAAATAAAACTGTGTCTATTTGCAGATGACGTGATTAGCTAACAGAAAATTCATAGCTAGGGTTAGGATCTATGAAGAGATTCTGTTAAGAGGATAAAAAAGATAAGCTACAGAGTAGGAGCAAATATTTCCATACTACTTATCTGACAAAAGGTTATATAAAGAACTCTCAGACTGGGCGCAGTGGCTCACACCTGTAATACTAGCACAAGGCAGGTCAGGAGTTGGAGACCAGCCTCAGTAATAATGGCGAAATCCTGTCTCTACAAAAAATACAAAAATTAGCCAGGCGTAGTGGCACGCGCCTATAGTACCAGCTACTCAGGAAGCTGAGGCAGGAGAATCACTTGAACCTGGGAGGCGGAGATTGCAGTGAGCTGGGATCTCACCATTGCACTGCAGCCTGGGCCACAGAGCAACACTCTGCCTCAAAGAAAAAGAAGAAGAAGAAAAATAAAAAAACTCTAAAAGCTCAAGAGTAAAAACAAAATCCAATTAGAAAATGGGCCAAAGATGTGAAAAGACATTTTATCAACAGTATACGCAGATGGAAAACAAACACATGTAGAATGTTCAACATTATTAGCCAGTAGGAAAATGCAAATCAACACCAAAATGTGTCATCTTTGAATAACTAATCCTTTCCCTGGGCTGCAGTGTTCTAGCCCCAGATATCCAGAAGAATTTCAACTTACTTTACTAAGGTCTATGCTTGAAAAACATCTCAGAAAGGCATTTTCTATCTCTCCACACCCCACCTCAACACCCCAAATCCCTAGTCACTCTTGATTCCCTTACCTGGTTTTATTTGCTTATCTTCAGCTGACATTAGATTATATATTCACTTGTTTCTCTGTTATCTGTCTCCCCTATTAGAATAAGTTCCATGAAAGCAGAGATCTTGTCTTCATCAAGTGCCTGACATACAGTAGTCAATTAATAAATGTTTTGAAAAACAAATTATAACACACATTTCCATGCTTGGAGGGTTTGCTTCTGTATTTCCATCCATGATGCTTCACCTAAATAGGCTTCCTGGATTTCTAACTTTACCTGCCTTGGGCCCCAAAGATGCCTCCTTTCATTGCTAAAACCCTTTGAATTACACTGTTCTCCTTCCAGCTTTGCTAAAAGGGCACCTACCTGTACCCTGTTGATCCCATCCACCCCACTGACAGCCATTGTCCCAGTGTGACACCATTATTAAAAGGCAGAGGTAAAAGAAAAATAGGAAATGGGCCCCCTGGCAAGAATAGCAACTTATGTTAGAGGAGAGCCAGAGTTGTGGGGACAATCTGGGAAATCCTGTTGAATATACTCTAGTCTATATAACATAAGATTTAGAAACATTACCGTAAGGTTGTGATCGGTTAACTCACCAGGAGTTACCGTTTTGGACTTGTTATTGACTTTTACTAGGCAGTAAAGATCAACCTAATTAGGAACTGCAATCAGTTACTATACTTGTCATTCAAATGTAATGAGCCTTTCCATTCCTCCTTTTCCATTTTAACTAACTTCAGAGGGTTCTTGTCTTTGTTGAAAGAAGCCATAGTTTCCATTTAGATTATGAATCCCCAAGCCACAGTGACCCGAGTTCAGTTTTCTTACAACATAGATAGCACATTTTAAAGTTTTAAAACCATTTTAAAACCATTTTAAAGTTTTCAATATAAAAAAGATTCAGCGGTTTGAATGCACATTCCTTACCTAACAAATACCATGACAGAGTATCAATGTCAGCAGTTATAGAACAAGAATTTCTACCTTCCAACTTTCTTTCCTTAATATGCATTTTAAAAGGGAGAATTCTGGAAGATATATCTATTAAACATAATTATTTATCAAGAAATATAACTTAAAATGTCTCTGGTACATTAAAGCATTTAAATATTTCTTAGTAGACGTGTTTATCTCTTCATTTTCATTTTCAGAAAATAACCCTGCTTTACTTCACCACACCATTCACAGATTATTTGTGAATTCTATTGTTTAAACCTGTAACTGAGCCGAGATGGTCTTTAGGAGAAAAAGGTAATAATAGCAAGCTTCATGCTGAGAAGTAATAGGCCTTTCTTCTTCCCAATTTGCAATGTTCACTTGAAAAGTACAAAAACAAAAAAAAGTCATTTTTGCAGGGAAGCCAGGTGGGGAAGAAGAGATGCCCACAGCTTGTACCAACAGCACCATCATAACACTGCTATGTGAAGATACACCCTCTGTGTGCTGGTTGTCCAACTTAAAGCCAACACTTAATATATAGTTACTTAACACGGGCATCCAAGTTCAATAATTCTATCCATCAGAGGCATCTGAACCAGAGAAATTCCATCTTAAATAGGGGCTAAGATGAGGTTAAGACCTACTGGGCTGCAGTACCAGATGGTTAAGGCATTGGTCACAGGACCAGATAGGAGGTTGTCAAGAGACACAGGTCATAAAGACCTCGCTGATAAAAGCAAAAGAAGCCGGCCAAATCCCACCAAAACCAAGAAGGCGAGGAGAGTGACCTCTGGTTGTCCTCACTGCTACACTCCCACCAGCACCATGAGTTTATAACCACGAAGAAGTTACCTTATATGGTCTAAAAAGGGGAGGCATGAATAATCCACCCCTTGTTTAGCATATCATCGAGAAATAACCACAAAAATGGGCAACTAGCAACCCCAAGGGGCTATTCTGTCTATGGAATAGCCACTCTTTTATTCCCCTACTTTCCTAATAAACTTGCTTTCACTTTATGGACTCATCCTGAATTCTTTCTTGGGGTCTACAGACCTCTCTTGGGGTCTGGATCAGGATCCCTTTCTTGTAACACCATCTCTACAAAAATATTTTTTTTAAAAAATTAGCCAGATGTGGTGGTGTATGCCTGTAGTAACAGCTACTTGGGAGGCTGAGGTAGGATGATTGCTTGAGCAGAGGAGGTCAAGACTGCAGTGTCAGCTGTGATTATGTCACTGCACTCTAGCCTGTCTCAAAAATAAAAGAAAAAAGAAAGGAAAATGGGAATCCATCAGAATCATGAAAAACACAGGCAAACAGCCCCCAGGACAGCATTCAGCTGATAAGAGTGAAGCGCCATACGTGAGAGTGGCAGAGAGCCTCCCTCTGTGACTCACTTTTCCCCTGGGATCCATGTACCCCATGCCAAGGGACAGTACTTCATTTCTCCCAAGCCCTGGAGTTAACTTGAGGAGAGGCGTGAAGACACTGTGAGACAAAGACATCAGGAAAAGCTGTGGGCATTTTCCCAGACTTGGGACTGAGAGCAGGAGATGATTTTTAAATATTTATCTATCTATTTTTATTGGAGACACGGTCTTGCTTTGTCACCCAGGCTGCAGAGCAGTGCATTAACACAGCTCACTGTAGCCTCAGCCTCCTGGGTTCAAATGATCCTCCCACCTCAGCTTCTTGAGTAGCTGGGACCATAGGCATGCACCACTACACTCAGTTAATTTTTTATTTTTTGTACAGACAGTGTCTCATCATATTGCTCAGGATGGTCTCAAACTCCTGGGCTCACGTAATCCTCCCACCTTGTCCTCCCAAAGTGCCAGAATTACAGGCATATGCCACCATACCCGGCCAATGACACCATTTTAAATTGAGGTGCATACAAAGTCAGCCATTCTTTGGTGACCCAGTGGCATGGCCATGCAGGCATTTTAGCCTTGGGAGAGAGATTGGAGTCCTTACTCTAGAGATCTTGCTCCAGTGGAGTAAGGGCCTCCACAGTCAGAACTGTGGAAAGTGTAAGCACTGGAATTATGCTCTCCCCCATTTTAGGCCCGGGGTCAGAGGAGAGCTACCCTAGCTACAGTTTGTCCTGGGCAACGAGACTTGTGACCACGGTCACCTTGGCAATCTGGAATTGGTCAGTATATGCCATTGCTAGGTGCCCCAGCCTGCTCCCCTGAAATCACAGTGCAGCAGGCCTTCTCCACTCTATCTCCAGGCAAAAATCCAGGTATTTGGAGCACTCCCTTGCCTAGATCAGCAGCCTGAGCCACTCCACTCCTCCTGTGTATAGATCAAGGTACAATGGAGAACTCTCTACTCCTCACGTAGGCAGATCTCCTGGCATTTGGAGCACTTGCTCATATGGACTAGCAGTGTGAGTTGCCCCACCCCTTCTATGCAGAGATCCTGGCATAGGGGGAGCCTGTCTGCTCCACACCCAGGCAGATCTCCAGGCATTCAGAGCACATTTTTGTTTGGATTAGCAGCCTGAGTCACTCCACCCTTCCCGTGCAGAGATTGCAGTAAAGTAGGGCCCTGTCTGCTATGCGCCCAGGCAGATCTTCAGGCATTTGGAGCACCCATTCACCTGGATTAGCAGCCTGAGTTGCCCACCCTTCCTATGCAGAGACTATGGTGTAGTGGGGCCCTATACAGTCCATGCCCAGGCAGATCTCCAGGCATCTGGGGCACCAACTCTTCCAGATTAGGAGTCTGGTCTGTCCCTAACCTTGCGCAGAGAACTTGCAGCTGAGGAGGCTTCCCAGCTCCATGCCTAGGCACACCTCTGGAAGATTGGTGGGTACCCACTGGATTCTCCCTCAGTGCAGGTGCTTGTGCCTTCCATCAGGGGACTTACAGGCAGGCCTGCCCAGTCTGGCCCTGCTCATCTTTCCCTTTTCCCCCCAGGCTGAGCAGGGAGCTCAGACCACTGCACATTTCCAGGAATCAGTCTATTACCTGAGGCAACAGAAAGCTTCTCCCAGTAAACAAGGATCAAGTATTTACCCAGCTGTGTTGGCCACAGCCAGTTCTTACCTAAGTGTCACCTACCAGCTTACTGGTTGAACTCCACAGCCTAATATAAAACCTGCCAACAGAAGTGGATAGGGCTATAGAAGCAAGGCCAAAAGACCCTACCCAGAACTCTCTACAGTCACACCCCTAGGGAGGAGGGGAGAGGGAAAGAAAATAATAATATTACAGAAAAAGAAAACTTCTTACCTGCAAAAAATAATTACAAAAATTATAAGTACCAGTGTCTCCAAATGAGGAGGAACCAACACAAGATTTCTGGCATTTTAAAAAAATTTAACGCTGTGAACCACCAAAGGATTAGATTAACTCTCTAGCAATGGTCCCTAACCAAAATGGAAACTAAGAAATGACAGATAAAGAATTCAAAGCATAGATTACAAGAAAGCTCAACAAGATCCAAAATAAGATTAAAAATCAATATTAGAGAAATAAAGAAAGAGATAAACATATTGAAAAGAAACCAATTAGAACTTCTAGAATCAAAAAGATCACTGAAGGAATTTCAAAATACAATTGAAAGCTTTGTCAATAGACTGGACCAAACAGAATAAAGAATTTCAGATCTTGAACATCAATCTTTTCAACTAAATCAGACAAAAATAAAGAAAAAAGAATTTTAAAAAGTGAACAAGAGAAATACAACATTGTGTAAAGTGAACAAGCCTATGAATTATTGACATTCCTGAGAGAGAAGGAGAAAAAGTAAACAACCTGGAAAACATTTTAGGGAATTATTCAAGAAAACTTCCCTAATCTTGCTAGAAAGGTAGACATCAAGATATAAGAAATCTAGAGAACACCTGTGAGATAGTATACAAAATGAACATCACCAAAGCAGAGTCACCAGACTATGCAAGATCAAAGCTAGAGAAAAAGGTCAGCTCATGTACAAAGGCAATCCTATCAGGCTAACAGCTGACTCCTCACAGAAATCTTATAAACCAGGGGAGCCTATTTTCAGCACTCTAAAAGAAAAGAAAAGCCAACCAAGAATTTCATTTCCCACCAAACTATGCTTCCTAAGTGAAGGAGTAATAAAATCTTTTTCAGACAAGCAAGCACTATGAGAATTTGTTAGCAAGCACTAAGAGAATTTGTTACCACTAGATCAGCCTGACAAGATATCCTTAAGAGAGTTCTAAGCATGAAAATGTAAAAATGATATCTGCTACCAGAAAAACATATCTAATGACATAGCCCATATACCCTATAATGCAACCATATCATAGAAACTACAAAGCAACTAGCTAACAGCTTCAAGATAGGATCAAAACCTCGCATATCAATATTAACCTTGAAGGCCAGCACAGTGGCTCATGCTTCTAATCCTGACACTTTGGGAGGCTGAGGCAGGTGGACTGCTTGAACCCAGGAGTCTGAGACCAGCCTGGGCAACATGGCGAAAGCCCATTTCTACTAAAACTAAGAAAACTGATGTGGGAGGATGACATGAGCCTGGGGAGGTTGAGGCTGTAGTAAGCCGTGATCACACCACTGCACTCTAGCCTCGGTGAAAGAGTGAGACCCTGTCTCAAAACAAACAAACACACAAACAAAAATTAACCTTGAATGTAAATAGTCTAAACACTCCCACTTAAACAGCACACAGTGGCAAATTGGATTAAAAACAAAAAACAAGAAGACCCATCCATCTGTTCATTCAAGAGACCCATCTGACATGTAACAACACTCATAGGCTCAAAGTAAAGAGTTGGAGAAAGATCTATCACACAAATGGAAAACAAAAAAGAGCAGAGGACACTATAATTATAGCAGCTAAAACAGACTTTAAACCAACAACAGTAAAAAAGGACAAAGAAGGGCATTACATAATGATAAAGGTTCAATTCAACAAGAAGACTTAATGATCCTAAATATATACACACCCAAAATTGCAGCACCCAGATTCATATAACAAGTACTTCTAGACCTATGAAAAGACTTAGCCACACAATTATAGGGGGATATTTCAACACCCACTGACAGAGTTAGATCATCAAGGCACAAAAAAATCTGAACTTAAATTTGATATTTGACCAACTGGACCTAATAAACATCTACTGAATACTCCATCTATCAACCACAGAATATACATTATTCTCAACTGCACTTGGAACATACAACAAGATTAACCACATGCTAGGCCAAAAAGCAAGCCTCAATAAATTTTAAAAAAATCAAAATCAGACCAACCATACTCTTCGACCACAGTGGAATAAAAACAGAATTCAACACCATGAGGAGCTCTCAAAACCAGACACTTACATGAAAATTAACCAATTTGCTCCTGAATGACATTTGGGTAAACAACAAAATTAAGGCAGAAATCAAAGAATTTTTTCAAATAAATGAAAACAGACATATAACATACCAAAATAAAAATCTCTGAGATGCAGCAAAAACAGTACTAACATGAAAGTTTAGAGTGCTAAACATCTACCTCAAATAGTTAGAAACATCTCAATTTAACAATCTAACATCACATCTAAAGAAACTAGAAAAACAAGAACTGACTCAAAGCTACCAAAAGAAAATAAATAACTAAAATCAGGGCAGAACAGAATGAAAGTGACACCCAAAAAGCTATACAAAGAACTCATGAAACCAAAAGTTGGTTCTTTGAAAGGATAAGCAAGATCAACAGACTATTGGCTAGATTAACAAAGAAGAAAACAAGAGAAGATCCAAATAAACAAAATCAGAAACAACAAAGGTAACATCACAACAGATCCCATAGAAATACAAGATTTTCAGGGACTATTATGAACAGCTCTATGTACACAGAAACTAGAAAACCTAGAAAAATGAATACATTCCTGGAAATACACAACCTCCCAAGATTGAATCAGGAAGAAATTAAAACCTTGAACAGACTAATATTGACTTCTGAAACGGAATCAGTAATTTAAAAAAATAATAAACCTACCAACCAAAAAAAAGCCCTGGACCAGACGGATTCACAGCCAAATTCTGTCAGACATACAAAGAAGAGCTGGTACCAATTCTCTTGAAACTATTTTGAAAAACCAAGAAGGAAAGACTCCTCCCTAATGCATTCTACATAGCCAGCATCATGTTGATAATAGAACCCGGCAAAGGCACAACTGAAAAAAAAACAAACTACAGGCCAATATCCCTGATGAACACAGATGCAAAAATCATTAACAAAATGTTAGCAAAACATATCCAACAGTAAATCAAAAAGTTAATTCACCATGATCAAGTAGGCTTCATCCTTGGAAAGCAAGATTGTTTTAACATATGCAAACTAATAAATGTGATTCACCAGATAGATAGAATTAAAAACAAAAACCATATGATCACCTCAATAGACACAGGAGAAGCTTTCAATGAAATCGAACATCCCAGCCAGGCGTGGTGGTTCACGCCTGTAATCCCAGCACTTTGGGAGTCCGAGACAGGCGAATCATGATGTCGGGAAATCAAGATCATCCTGGCTAACACGGTGAAATCCCATCTCTACTAAAAATACAAAAAATTTGCCAGGCATGGTGGAACATGCCTGTAGTCCCAGCTACTCAGGAGGCAAAGGCAGGAGAAGTGCTTGCTTGAACCTGGGAGACGGAGGCTGCAGTGAGCCGAGATCACGCCACTGCACTCCAGTCTGGGTGACAGAGCGAGACTCATCTCAAAAAAAAAAAAAAAAAAAAAAAAATCCAACATCCCTTCATGATAAAAACCCTGAAAAAGCAAGGCATCAAAGGAACATACCTCAAAATAATAAGAGTCAACTATGACAAACCCACAGCCAACATCATACTGAATGGGCAGAACGCATTTCTCTTTAGAACTGGAACAAGACAAGGAAGCCCACTCTCATAATTCCTATTAAACATAGCACTGGGATTCTTAGCCAGAGCAATTTGGCAAGGGAAAGAAAGAAAAGGCATCCAAATAGGAAAGAAAGAAGTCAAACTATCTCTCTTCACTGATGATATGATTCTATACCTAGAAAACCCTAGAGACTCCACCAAAAGGCTCCTGGAACTGAAAAACGACTTTAGTGAAATTTCAGAATACAAAATCAATGTACAAAAATAGTAGCATTTCTATATACCAATAATGTTCAAGTCAAAAGTAAAATCAAGAATGCAGTCCCATCTACAATATCCACAAATTAAATAAAATATCTATGAATACATATAACCAAGGAAGTAAAAGATCTCCGTGAGAAAAACTACAAAACACTGCTGAAAGAAATCATAGATGACACAAGAAGTGGAAAAACATTCCACACTCTCAGATTGGAAGAATATGGTTTAAATGATGATACTACCCAAAGCAATTCCAGTGTTGATAGGAATTCAACACTATTCCTATCAAACTGCAAACATCATTTTTCACAGAACTATGAAAAACTATTCAAAAATTCACTTGGAACCAAAAAAGAATCCAAAGAGCCAAAGCAATTCTAAGCAAAAAGAACAAAGCTGAGGGCATCATATTTCCCAACTTCAAACTATACTAACCAAAACAGCATGTTACTGGTACAAAAACAGACTCACAGATCAATAGAAAAGCATACAGAACCCAGAAATAAAGCCACACACCAGTATCCATGTGATCTTTGACAAAGTTGACAAATAAGCAATGGGAAAAGCATTCCCTATTCAATAAATGGTGGTGGCATAGCTGACTAGCCATATGCAGAAGAATGAAACTGGATCCCTACATTTTACCATATACTAAAATTAACTTAAGACAGATTAAAGACTGACATGTAGACCTCAAACTGTAAGACTCCTGGAAGAAAGCATAGGAAATAGCATTCAGGACACTGGATTTGGGAAACAATTTATGACTAAGTCCTCAAAAGCAATTGTAACAAAAACAAAAATTGACAAAGTGAGGCCTAATTAAACAAAAGAGCTTCTGCAAATTAACACAGGAACAGAAAACCAAATACCACAGATTCTTGCTTATAAGTGATAGCTAAACACTGAGTACTCACGGACATAAAGATGGCAACAGTAGACACTGGTGACTACCAAAGAAAGAAGAGAGGGAGGGGAGCAACGGTTGAAAAACTAATTATTGGGTACTATGCTCAATACCTGGGTGATGGGATAAATCATATCATAAACCTTAGCATCATGCAATATAGCCAGGTAACAAACCTACAGTTGTACACCCTGAATCTAAAATAAAAGTTGGAAAGACAATATTTTATAATAAATCAAAATAATCCAAACTAATAATATATTTTACCAAAAGCTAAACATCCAGAAAAAAAGAAAATTGGACTTAAAATATGATTTTTTACAAATCAGAGTATCCACAATTTCTGAATTTATTGGTTTAATTGTACACACTGTATAATTAAATAATTTAAATTTAAGCTGTGGAAGTTTAAATTATTTTGAGCCTTGAAAGGAATGTGGCTATGTAGCCTGAGTCGTGTAGCATGCAGCTACAACTTCTGCTTTCTTCTATAAATGAATAGGAAGACCAAATGGCACCAGAGATAAGATCCCTCAAGACTATTACTCCTCTTTATGGAATGTTACAGCAATCGTCCTGCATGTAGCAATCAAACAACTATAACATGTATACTGACCTTGGACAGAAAATGTTGCAACCCTACTAAATGTCCCTGTCTCTGCCTATATAAGTGAAACTTTAACTTCTCCCCTTTGAAGCACGAATTCTATTCCTTTGGAGCCTATATTTCCCAGGTGGTACTCTCAAAGCTTGTGCTCAAATAAACTCTATATTTAATCATATTTTCTGTATCTCATTATTTAAAGTTGACAATGCACTCAACAAAGAATGTGTCACAGAGTTAAATTTATAAATAATGTTTATTCGGCCGGGTGCAGTGGCTCAAGCCTGTAATCCCAGCACTTTGGGAGGCCGAGACGGGCGGATCACGAGGTCAGGAGATTGAGACCATCCTGGCTAACACGGTAAAACCCTGTCTCTACTAAAAATACAAAAACTAGCCAGGCGAGGTGGCGGGTGCCTGTAGTCCCAGCTACTCGGGAGGCTGAGGCAGGAGAATGGCGTAAACCCGGGAGGCGGAGCTTGCAGTGAGCTGAGATCTGGCCACTGCACTCCAGTCTGGGTGACAGAGCGAGACTCCGCCTCAAAAAAATAAAATAAAATAAATAAAAATAAAAATAAAAAATAAATAATGTTTATTCAAAAAAATGAAAGAATTGATTCAATTATATAAAAAATCTGGCTTGGGACAAATTACTTAAGTCTCTTTCTCTAAACTTCTATGGAAACAAAACAAACAATATTATCCAACTTGTAGAGTTGTTTTTAAAATTATGTATATAATAATACATTTTAAAATACCTAGCACAAAGCTTAACAAAATTCAGGTACTTGATACTAACTTGCTTCTTTCACACTGACCTAGACAATGAGGTGCATTTGGGAAAAAGTACATACAAAGAAATAAATAAATAAGGAGTCCATTCCAAGATGGCCAAATAGAAACTGGAGTGGAGCTCCAGTCTGCAGCTCCCAGTATGATAGACGCAGAAGATGGGTGATTTCTGCATTTCCAACTGAGGTACCTGGTTCATCTCATTGAAACTGGTTGGACAGTGGGTGCAGCACACACAGAGCGAGCCGAAGCAGGGCGGGGCGTCCCCTCACCCAGGAAGCACAAGGGGTCAGGGGACTTCCCTTTCCTAGCCAAGGGAAGCCGTGACACACTATACCTGGAAAAACGGGACACTCCCACCCAAATACTACACTTTTCCCATGGTCTTAGCAACTGGCAGACCAGGAGATTCTCTCTCATGCCTGGCTCAGTGGTCCCATGCCCATGGAGCCTTGCTCACTGCTAGCCCAGCAGTCTGAGATCGACCTATGAGGCAGCAGCCTGGCGGGTGGAGGGATGTCTGCCATTGCTGAGGCTTGAGTAGGTAAACAAAGCAGCCACCTCAACTCAGCAAGGCCTACTGCCTCTATAGACTCCACCTCTGTGGGCAGGGCATAGTTGAATAAAAGGCAGCAGAAACTTCTGCAGACTTAAATGTCCATGTCTGACAGCTCTGAAGAGGGCACTGGTTCTCCCAGCACACTGTTTGAGATCTGAGAATGGACAGACTGCCTCCTAAAGTGGTCTCTGATCCCTATGTAGCCTAACTGGGAACACCTCCCAGTAGGGGCTGACAGACGCCTCATACAAGCAGGTGACCCTCTGCGAAGAAGCTTCCGGAGGAAGGATCAGGCAGCAATATTTGCTGTTCTGCAATGTTTGCTGTTCTGCAGGTTCCACAAGTGATACCCAGGCAAACAAGGTTTGGAGTGGACCTCCAGCAAACCCCAACAGACCTGCAGCTTAGGGACTTGACTGTTAGGAGGAAAACTAACAAACAGAAAAGAACAGAATCAACATCAACAAAAAGGACATCTACATCAAAACCTCTTCTGTAGGTCACCAACATCAAAGACCAAAGTTAGATAAAACCACAAAGATGGGGAGAAACCAGAGCATAAAAGCTGAAAATTCTAAAAACCAGAGCACGTCTTCCCCTACAAAGGACTGCAGCTCATCACCAGCAATGGAACAAAGCTGGACAGAGAAGAGTTGACAAAAGTAAGCTTCAAAATATAATAATAAACAAACTTCTCCAAGCTAAAGGAGCATGTTCTAACTCATGGCAAGGAAACTAAAAACCTTGAAAAAAGGTTAGATGAATGGCTAACTAGAATAAACAGTGTACAGAAGACCTTAAATGACCTGATGAAGCTGAAAACCATGGCACGAGACCTTCGTGACACATGCACAAGCTTCAGTAGCCAATTTGATCAAGTGGAAGAAACAGTATCAGTGATTAAAAGATCAAATTAATGAAATAAAGTAAGAAGACAAGATTAGAGAAAAAAATAGTAAAAAGAAATGTGAAAAGACCAAATCAACATTTGATTGGTGTACCTGAAAGTGACGGGGAGAATGGAACCAAGTTGGAAAACACTCTTCAGGATATCATTCAGGAGAACTTCCCCAACCTAGCAAGACAGGCCAACATTCAAATTCAGGAAGTACACAGGACACCACAAAGAGACTCCTCAAGAAGAGCAACCCCAAGACACATAATAATCAGATTCAACAAGGTTGAAATGAAAGAAAAAATGTTAAGGGCAGCCAGAGAGAAAGGTCGGGTTACCCACAAAGGGAAGCCCATCAGACTAACAGCAGATCTCTCAGCAGAAACCCCACAAGCCAGAAGAGAGTGGGGGCCAATATTCAACATTCTTAAAGAAAAGAATTTTCAACCCAGAATTTCATATCCAGCCAAACTAAGCTTCATAAGTGAAGTAGAAATAAAATCCTTTACACACAAGCAAATGCTGAGAGATTTTGTCACCACTAGGCCTGTCGTACAACAGCTCCTGAAGAAAGCACTAAACATGGAAAGGAACAACTGGTAACAGCCACTGCAAAAACATGCCAAATTTTAAAGACCAACGATGCTATGAAGAAACTGCATCAATTAATGGGCAAAACAACCAACTAACAACATAATGACAGGATCAAATTCACACATAACAATATTAACCTTAAATGTAAATGGGTTAAATGTTCCAATTAAAAGACATGGACTGGCAAATTGGATAAAGAGTCAAGATCCATCGATGTGTTATACTCAGGAGACACATCTCACGTGCACAGACACACATAAGCTCAAAATAAAGGGATGGAGGAAGATCTACCAAGCAAATGGAAAGCAAAAAAAAGCAGGGGTTGCAATCTTAGTCTCTGATAGAACAGACTTTAAACCAACAAAGATCAAAAGAGACAAAGAAGGCCATTACATAATGCTAAACGGATCAATTCAGTAACAACAGATTACTATCCTACATATATATGCACCCAATACAGGAGCACCCAAATTCATAAAGCAAGTCCTTAGAGACCTACAAAGAGACTTAGACTCCCACACAAAAATAATGGGAGGCTTTAACATCCCACTGTCAATATTAGACAGATCAAAGAGACAGAAAAAGATCAACCTTTTGACAGAAGGTTAAAAGGATATCCAGGACTTGAACTCAGCTCTGCACCAAGCAGACCTAATAGACATCTACTGAACTCTCCACCCCAAATCAACAGAACATACATTCTTCTCAGCACCACATAGCACTTATTCTAAAATTGACCACATAATTGGAAGTAAAGTATTCCTCAGCAAATGTAAAAGAACAGAAATCACAACAAACTGTCTCTCAGACCACAGTGCAATCAAACTAGAACTCAGGACTAAGAAACTCACTCAAAACCGCACAACTACATGGAAACTGAACAACTTGCTTCTGAGTGACTACTGGGTACACAACAAAATGAAGGCAGAAATAAAGATGTTCTTTGAAATCAATGAGAACAAAGACATAACATACCAGAATCTCTGGGACACATTTAAAGCAGTGTGTAGAGGGAAATTGATAGCACTCAGTGCCCACAAGAGAAAGCAGGAAAGATCTAAAATTGACACTCTAACATCACAATTAAAAGAACTAGAGAGGCAAGAGCAAACACATTCAAAAGCTAGCAGAAGGCAAGAAATAACTAAGATTAAAGCAGAACTGAAGGAGACAGAGACACAAAAATCCCTCCAAAAAATCATTGAATCCAGGAGCTGGTTTTTTGAAAATATCAACAAAATTGACAGACCGCTAGCAAGACTAATAAAGAAGAAAAGAGAGAAGAATCAAATAGACCCAATAAAAATGATAAAGGGGATATCACCACGGACCCCACAGAAATACAAACTACCATCAGAGAATACTATAAACATCTCTACGCAAATAAACTGGAAAATCTAGAAGAAATGGATAAATTCCCAGAAACATACACCCTCCCAAGACTAAGCCAGGATGAAGTTGAATCCTTGAACAGACCAACAACAGGCTCTGAAATTGAGGCAATAATTAATAGCCTACCAACCACAAAAAATCCAGGACCAGACGGATTAACAGCCAAATTCTACCAGAGGTACAAAGAGGAGCTAGTATCATTCCTTCTGAAACTATTCCCATCATTAAAAACGGGGGAATTCTCCCTAACTCATTTTATGAGGCCAGCATCATCCTGATACCAAAGCCTGGCAGAGACATAACAAAAAAAGAGAAATTTAGACCAATATCCCTGATTAACATTGATGCGAAAATCCTCAATAAAATACTGGCAAACAGAATCCAACAGCACATCAAAAAGCTTATCCACCACGATCATGTCAGCCTCATCCCTGGGATGCAAGGCTGGTTCAACATACGCAAATCAATAAACGTAATCCATCCCATAAACAGAACTGATGACAAAAACCACATGATTATCTCAATAGAGGCAGAAAACGCCTTTGACAAAATTCAACTGCCCTTCATGTTAAAAACTCTCAATAAACTAGGTATTGATGGAATGTATCTCAAAATAATAAGAGCTATTTATGACAAACCCACAGCCAATATCATACTGAATGGCCAAAAACTGGAAGCATTCCCTTTGAAAACTGGCACAAGACAAGGATGCCCTCTCTCACCACTCTCATTGAACATAGTGTTGGAAGTTCTGGCTAGGGCAATCAGGCTAGAAAAAGAAATAAATGGTATTCAATTAGGAAAAGAGGAAGTCAAATTGTCCCTATTTGCAGATGTCATGATTGTATATTTAGAAAACCCCATCGTCTCAGCCCAAAATCTCCTTAAGCTGATAAGCAGCTTCAGCAAAGTCTCAGGATACAAAATCAATGTGCAAAAATCACAAGCATTCCTATGCACCAGTAACAGACAAACAGAGAGTCAAATCATCAGTAAACTCCCATTCACAATTGCTACAAAGAGAATAAAATACCTAGGAATCCAACTTACAAAAAATATGACGGACCTCATCAAGGAGAACTCCAAACCACTGCTCAACTAAGTAAGAGGACACAAACAAATGGAAGAACATTCCATGCTCATGGATAGGAAGAATCGATATCTTGAAAATGGCCATACTGCCCAAGGTAATTTATAGATTCAATGCCATCCCCATCAAGCTACCAATGACTCTTCACAGAATTGGAAAAAACTACTGTAAAGTTCAAATGGAACCAGAAAAAGAGCCTGCATAGCCAAGACAATCCTGAGAAAAAAGAACGAAGCTGGAGACATCATGCTACCTGACTTCAAACTATACTACAAAGCTACGGTAACCAAAACAGCATGGTACTGGTACCAAAACAGATATACAGACCAATGGAACAGAAGAGAGGCCTCAGAAGTAACACCACACATCTACAACCATCTGACCTTTGACAAACCTGACAAAAACAAGAAATGTGGAAAGGACTCCCTATTTAATAAATGGTGCTGGGATAACTGGCTAGCCACAAGTAGAAAGCTGAAACTGGATCCCTTCCTTACATCTTATACAAAAATTAATTCAAGATGGATTAAGGAGTTAAATGTTAGACCTAAAACCATAAAAACCCCAGAAGAAAACCTAGGCAATACCATTCAGGACATAGGCATGGGCAAAGACTTCATAACTAAAACACCAAAGTAATGGCAACAAAAGCCAACATTGACAAACGGAATCTAATTAAACTAAAGAGCGTCTGCTCAGCCAAAGAAACTACCATCAGAGTGAACAGGCAACCTACAGAATGGGAGAAAATGTTTGCAATCTACTCAGCTGACAAAGGGCTAGTATCCAGAACCTATAAAGAACTCAATCAAAATTACAAGAAAAAAACAAACAACCCCATCAAAAAGTGGGCAAAGGATATGAACAGACACTTCTCAAAAGAAGACGTTCATACAGCCAATAGACACATGAAAAAATGCTCATCATCACTCGTCATCAGAGAAATGCAAATCAAAACCACAATGAGATACCATCTCACATCAGTTAGAATGGCAATCATTAAAAAATCATCAAACAATAGATGCTGGGGAGGATGTGGAGAAATAGGAACGCTTTTACACTGTCGGTGGGAGTGTAAATTAGTTCAACCATTGTGGAAAACAGTGTGGCGATTCCTCAAGGATATAGAACTAGAAATACTATTTGACCCAGGAATCCCATTACTGGGTATATACCCAAAGGACTATAAATCATGCTGCTATAAAGACATATGCACACATATGTTTATTGCGGCACTATTCACAATATTAAAGACTTGGAACCAACCCAAATGTCCATCAATTTTTGACTGGATTAAGAAAATGTGGCACATATACACCATGGAATACTATGCAGCCATGAAAAAGGGTGAGTTCATGTCCTTTTCAGGGACATGGATGAAGCTGGAAACCATTATTCTCAGCAAACTATCACAACAGAAAACCAAACACCGCATGTTCTCATAGGTGGGAATTGAACAATGAGAACACTTGGACACAGGGTGGGGAACATTACATACCAGGGTCTGTGAGAGGATGGGGTGCTCAGGGAGGGACAGCATTGGGAGAAATACCTAATGTAAATGACGAGTTGATGGGTGCAACAAACCAACAGGACACATGTGTACCTGTAACACATGTATACATGTAACAAACCTGCACGTTGTGCACATGTATCCTAGAACTCAAAGAATAATAATTTTAAAAAGTTTAAAAAATAAATAAATGAAAGAAATAAGATTTATATTTATATATGTTCATATATATAGTATATAAAAACCAATCAACAATACTAGACAATGATGTAAGTACTAAAATGAAGTAGTTAAGCCTTTACATGGATTTATGTCATCATTTCTATACCTGGCCTCAAATCTTTTTTTTTTTTTTTCTTTTTTTTTTTTTTTGTGATGGAGTTTCACTCTTGTTGCCCAGGCTGGAGTGCAATGGAGCGATCTCTGCTCACTGCAACCTCCACCTCCTGGGTTCAAGCGATTCTCCTGCCTCAGCCTCCCAAGTAGCTGAGATTACAGGTGTGCACCACCATGCCTGGCTAATTTTGTATTTTCAGTAGAGACAGGGTTTTACCATGTTGGTCAGGCTGGTCTCGAACTCCTGACCTCAAGTGATCCACCCGTCTCAGCCTCCCAAAGTGCTGGGATTACAGGCATGAGCCACCACCCCAGCCTTGGCCTCAAATCTAATGTTACAACTTATTCAATCATTTATTGATTGCTGTACTCAGTTCACTAGTACATCTTAAAAGTGTCAGGGCACATCTTTTAAGGAATTTACAGTCTAGTAGAGAAGAGAAACATGTAAACAATTATATTATAGTGTTCCGGCATTTTAATAGAAGTTATAAAGTGAAGAGTAGTTCAGTGAGGATGGAGGATAATATAGGGGAGAGAAGCTTTGTAGAGGTCCCAAAGTAAGAGACACTTTCTTTCCTAGATGTGAGAACCCTACCTTAAGCTAGCTTAAGAAGGAAGTCATGTTTTTATTTAAACCCAATGCCTATTTATTTTAAATAACAGATAACATTCACATGATTGAAAATTCAAAATACTCAAACTGATATTTGTAGTAAGAAATCTCCCTCCTGCCTCCATCCTCATTCATTTGACTAACTTCTCATTGTGTCCCCAGTCACCCAGCACTCCACTACAGAGGCAGCTAACGCCATCAGTGTAAGAGATAGCTAATGTCATCAGTGTCTTAAACATTCTCCAGATATTTAATGTATCATAAGGAAATGTGAATATAGTTCCCCCCTTTTTTGCAAATATTTTTACTAACCCAATGACAGTGTTCAGAATATTTCACAGAGTCTAGAGATCCCCATGCTCTCATCTGGCTTCACTCTCTCTATCTTAGTCAAGTAGCCTTACTTCACTCACCGATCCTGCCCTGGCAGCATCCATCGCCATGTGTTCATTCAACAAATATCTCTTGAATGCCAGGTGTGCCTGGCAACGGGGACACAGCAGTGAATAAATCAGACAAATATCCCTGCTTTCGTGGAACTCGCTAGTGGAGAGTTTTCTCCACAGCTCTCTAGTAGAGGAAGAAACCAAAATACAACATAAATATCAATATATTAGAAAGTGATAAGTGCCATGGAGGAAAAAAAATGAAATAGGGAAGGAAGACATGAAGAGCTAAGATGGACAGCAAAGGTCTCACTAAGAAGGAAAAAGGGAAATGGGCTTAAGTGTATATCTGCAGGAAGAATGATCTGGGTGGGGGGAACTTTAAGAGCCAAAGCCCTGAGGCAGGACCTAGCCCGTCCTATTGGAAGAACAGCAAGGAAGCTTATGTGGCTGGAAAGAAGAAAAGAAGAGATGCAGTCAGAGAGGACCAGGAAGTTAGATGGCACATAATATTGTAGGCCATTGTGAGGTCTTGGCTTTCACAGGGAGGCACGCACGGAGCAATGGGAGAGGCAGATACTGAGCCCAACAGAACCAGCAGCACTGCAGGTGCAGGGTCAGCGCAGAGCCAGGAGCGCCAAGTGCAGATGTAGTAAATGCAAGTAGGTCATCAGGTGAAGGTTGTTTAAGGACCTAAAAACGGTTAGAGATAGTGGAGCTGGGGCACAGAATAAAAACCCATTTCAACAGGAGGAAAACATAAAAGCAGAAAAGATTCTGCCTACTTCTTGTTGAAATATACCACATAATCCAGAGAATAATAGAGAAGGACTGGAAGGCCATGTTAAAATGCATTTTAAATTCTCAGTTTCTCATTTGCATTGGCAGTAACTTTAATTGCTATAATTCTAAACAGCCTTTTATAAAAATTATCTTAGCAAATAAATTTTTACTATCAAAGCTTATTGCTTTTTAAAGATTTTTCCATTGCAGGCATATTTGTTGCCAAGCACCCATTTGTTTTGCCTTTTAGTACTAACTTTTTTATCTTTACTCTCATTTCATTGAGAAGTTTCTGGTAGGTGTGGTCGAAGGTATAGTAGTTATTATTGTTTTGATAGATATATAAATTATGCTAGGAAAGCTGTGATTTATTTCAATTCTTCTTTTGCAGATAAATTAATCAACATAATTCCCTCAGTCTTCCAAGCAATTGAAAAAAAACTACTATTTTTCTCCCAATTATTGCTTTAGACCTCTATTTGTTTATAATTTTCTTACCACCTATTGCTTTATCTTTTACAACCTGACTTCCAGTTTCACTACTTCATCGAACTTGCTGTCTCTAAAAGCTTTCTTCTTTGTTTATATCCCTCTAGACTTATCTTTGACACTTAAGACCATACTACTACTTTTTTTTTTTTGAGACAGGGTCTCACTCTATTGCCTAGGCTGCAGTGCTATGGCCCAATCTCGGCTCAGTGCAACCTCCACCTCCCAGATTCATGTGATTCTTCTGCCTCAGCTTCCTGAGTAGCTGGGATTACAGACATGTGCTACCATGCCTGGCTAATTTTTGTATTTTTTTTTTTTAAGTAGAGATGGGGTTTCACCATGTTGACCAGGCTGGTCTCAAACTCCTGACCTCAAGTGTTCCACCAACCTCGGCCTCCCAAAGTGCTGGGATTACAGGTGTGATTTTTGAATGGCACACTCAAATTCTATGATATTCTGTGATAACATTCATTCATAGTCTAATGAGAAGAAAAGGACAACCAATGAAGGCAAAGACCATGGAGACAAAATATGTATACATGAACATAGCCTAAGTGACAGGCAGAGCTGAGTCACAGCAGGGGCTCAGTTAGGAAGGAATTTTATTTTAAGCCCAAGAAAAGCCTTAGGAGTCATTTAGGCCAATGCCCTCATTTTATAAGATGAAATAATGAGGTGTAAAAAATGTGTCATGAAGACTTTGTCTACAAGTGATAGAAAACAGCAACTAAATTTGGCTTAAACAATAGGAAATATATTCTCCCATACAACATGATGTCCAAACATTGTGCATCAAGGAGCTTATAGCTGCTCCTCTTTGTAGTTCTCTTGGCAAGGCCACCTTTCACGTGTTAGCATTAACTTGCAGATGTGAGCAAGATAGCTGCAGCAGTTATCAGACTCAATATGTCTGACATATTGATCACATCTGGAAGAATAAAAATGGACACGTTTCTACTGACTCTCTTGTCAGTAGCAAAGAAACCTGACCAAGAAGCCCTAAGACTTTCTCTCTTGTCACTTGCCCATTTCTAAAGCATCACTGCCAAGGAAAATGAGATTCCAAGATTGGCTTAGCCTTGGTCTCAGCTTGTAATAGAATCAGTGCTGGGGAGTCAAGGTTAAACAAAGTGACTATAATCAAAACATTACTTATAGGACTGAGATACTTTTATACCTATGTTTGTTCTACTACACTTCTAAGAATTTGCTTCTTTACCTGCTGTCCAATGACGGACTCAACTCTTCTTTCTTTTTGCAAGCTCCTCTGGGGAGCTTACTTATTCTTTTTGTAATTACCTTAGGTTTCTGTGGAAGTGGCATAGGGTAACAGTAAACACTAATTTTAGAGCCAGGCTGCCTGGGTTCAAATATAGGCCTCCACCACATCTAACTGTATGCGTTACCTTAGGCATGTTATTTAAGTCCCTTCCTCTTCTATAAAGGGGGACACTAAGAGAATCCACCTCATAGAGATACCGTGAGAAGTACATAAGTTAATACATACTAAGTGCTCAGAATGATGCCTGTTATACAAAAAGTGCTCTATAAGTGTGTGCTAGTATTAAGGGGCATCTACTACTTTTGCATGTCCAGTATCTGTTCCCCCATCTTCTGATAAGTGCTTCCATTTTCCTTTGAAGAACCACCCCTCTGCCATGCCATATGATATTAGCGTAATTCTAGTCAGTATAAAGAGCTCCCAACCCACACTGAGCAAAAAGTGGGCACAAAGGCCAAGAAAATCCAATCTTACCATTTCCCCCAGAATCTGAATCTTATGAAGGACTCGAAGAAAACAGTTAAAATTCAGTCTCTCTAATGTCAATGCCTTAAAGAGGCTTTTCCTGAGCCTCTGCTTCCTACATTCCTATAACTATTTTGTCCTTTCGAAAATCTGATTAATAATCCTTCCTTTCACTCTTTTAGCTACCCAATACCCTTTAATAACCCTTTATTGCTTAAATTAGCCAAAATTGATTTCCATTGTTTGTATAATCACTATGTTGAAAACATAGGACTCCCAAATCAACTCAAAGAGTAACTTTATTTTTGTCTCTCATCTCTTTAAATCTATTCAAGAGCCTAGCTCTTCTCTGGACCCTTCACATAGATAGCACAGAAGTTAAGACAGTGGCTCTAAAGTCAAACTTTTTTTCTTTTCTCCTGAGATAGAGTCTCATTCTGTTGCCCAGGCTGGAGTGCTATGGCACTATCTCAGCTCACTGCAACCTCCGCCTCCCGGGTTCAAGATATTCTTGTGCCTCAGCCTCCCAAGTAGCTGGGATAACAGGCACCCGCCACCATGCCCAGCTAATTTTTGTATTTTTAGTAGAGACAGGGTTTCACCACATTGGCCATGTTGGTCTCAAACTCCTGACCTCAGGTGATCCACCAGCCTCGGCCTCCCAAAGTGCTGGGATTACAGGCGTGAGCCATTGCGCCTGGCCTAAAATCAAACATTCTGGACTCATTTCTAGCTCTACCTCCCACTAACTCTGTTACTTAGTATATCTTTGCCTCAGTTTCCTTACCTATAAAATAGGAGAATAATAAAATCTATCTCATTAGGATACTGTAAAACTTAAAATGATTTCCCAAATGTAAAATGCTTGGAAGTGTAACCCAAAAAATGTGAACAGAGCAGATGACAGAAGTGGTCCAATGAGGTCATCTCTCATTGACATCGGGCCCTGACCATTTTTTGTTTATATCCTTTGGTTCACATCAACCCCCTCCTCTTTTCTAAGTCATTCAAGACTTAAAGCACTACCACTTCCTCAAGGTCTACATTGATCTACAAAGACCATATTAACTTGATACTTTACTTGTAGAAATTATACTCCATAGCAGATACATTAATCTTGACTTCAAATCATTTCTATTGTTTTCAAATTATGATCGGGTATAAATCATGACTCCCCAACAAAAAGAGTGTTCAAAGAATAATATATTATTTTATGTCCTTCTTGTTAGTTAACCTAGAGTAAGACTCACAGTAAATCCTTAATAATTAACTTCTGAATGGCTCTCTGAACAGCTAAATGTGTTTCCAATCACATTACTTCTGGGTTTGTAGAACTGCAAGTCTTTAGGCCTATGTTTTTATTGTATGTGTAAACACACAAAATAGACAAAAGTCTAGAACTTCCCATTTTCTTCCCACATTGACCCACAAACATTGGGTATCCAATAAGTACTGTTAACTATTACAAAAAGGCTAAAAACTTCAGGAGCTACATATACTAATTATATTAATAAATATGGGAGGAAATTCCAAATGCATCTGCTACAGTGAAGATTTAAAACTATAATACGGAAAGATATTGTTTTATTTAAAAATATAAAACATGAAAATAAAAGAAACAGATACACTTACATACTTTATTCCCTTCTAATACTTTTATTTTTTCAAATGAGAGTAATCCCCGTAAGAATTGCTAATGAAGGACAAAGTTGAGAAGGTGACTACCATATATTTTTATTGTCATTTCTGGAGAAATTTTTATTTTTTAAACTCTGCATAACTTAACGTACATAATCTTCTCTCTTTGATTTCTCTAAGCATGTGAAAAAAATATACTTAGAAATAAAAACTTCTGTTGATATCCACAGGCATATCATCTAATATAAAATGATGGCATGGTCGAATTGTTTGAGTTGCTTTTTAGTGATGTGAAAAAGTCAATTGGGAAAAAGAAACTGAGGAAGACTAGACTCAATTCCATGTGAAACTATCTGTGAAATGCAGATACATAAACTGACTCACTTAACCAATCCTGGGAACAAGCTAACATTACATGTAAATGACACTTCTATAGAACTCCATACTTTCTGGGTTATTGTTATGTTTAGTGGATATGCTTATTTTAAAATTAAGAAAAAATGCTTTTTGCTAAATGCTACCAACTGTGAAATTTTCAACCAGACCAACTCTTCATTGCTTTTTTTCTATGGGAATACTCAATCTAGGAGAAAAAGAAAGGGGAAGATAGAGAAAGATAAAAGGACAAAAACTACATATCTTACTTGGATTGTGCAAGACAGCCTGGTGCAACCACATTACAATTTTCCTCCTCAGTTTGGAGTGCAGTGAGCTCTATCATGTTAACCATCACATCATTTGTGTGGCCTGGGAGCTGGGGAAGTGCTGAAATGATCTTCTCTACTAAGTTGTCTCCATGATGTCCAACTGCTCCTATTTAGGCAGACAAGAAGATGTAAACTCATAAAATAGGAGGAAAAAGCAAGCTGGATAAATGTTTTATCACATGCTTTCTATCAAAAATAACAAACATTTTTAGTTTCTGTTCAACAAAACTCACATTTTGCCCTTTATACAACTAATCACATTCACAATCACCTAGTCAACATGTAACTCACAGGTTGTAATTAATGCTCCATGAGGGCAGACCTCATGTCTGCTCTGGCTAGTACTGTATCCCTAGCACCTAGCACAGTGCCTACACATAGTAGGCATCAATAAGCATTTGCTGAGTGAATGAATAAACAAATAATGTGCATCTAGTCAGTCAAGTAAATAGTATCATAAGATGATACTCTCCTAAAATTTTAAAGCTTAATTTTTTTTATTCTTTTATTTTCTTCTTTCTTTTCTTTTCTTTTTTTTTTTTTTTTTTTTTAATTTATTTAGAGACAGAGTGTCACTCTGTTGCCCATGCTGGAGTGCAATCATAACTCACTGCAGCCTTGAACTCCTGAGCTCAAGCAATTCTCCCACCTTAGTTTCCCAGATAGTTGGAACTATTCCCAGATAGTTGGAAAATTAGCCACTATACCTGGCTAATTTTTTTGTTTTTAAGTCTCTCACTATGTTGCCCAGGCTGGTCTTGAACTCCTGGCCTCAAGAGATCCTCCTGCCTTGGTCTCCCAGCTGAAATTATAGTTGTAAGCTACTACACCTGGCCTGAATTTCATTTTTATTTTACTGATGAAGACACTAAAACCCCAAAGGGCTTAGGGACCTGACCAAGAATAGCAGATCTCCCCTCCACTAGAACCATGTCTTCATAGTGGCAAAGGCCCTATTTATCTAGTTCACCCTGTACCCACCAAGTTAACCATGGAAACTGGCAGCTAGTGGGCTCTCACCAAATATGTGTTGGATGAAGAAAAGAATAAATGAATGAATGGTAATGGCCTGCAATGACAGAAACATTTATTGAATGCTTTCTGTGTACTAGGCACTGTTTTAGGTGTTTTACTTTAATTAATGAACTCGAATTAAAATTCAAGACTAATGACACAGTTCAAGGCTTTTTCCATGAAACCAACTTATCTCTGTAAAAGTCATGATTGCTTGGAAGACATCATGCCAACAATGGGTGGGACTTGCCACATCTATTTGCTATAAGCCCATCGACTTCAAATCAATTAACATTTTGCTTCTAATGCCTCCCTAACTCTATCTCTCTGTTGTTTTTGCCACGTCATATTAATGGGAAAGAAGAATCAGGAAGGAAAGGCCAAATCAGGAACCCAAGGAATCACCATTATCACCATCATCATTTTCACCAAAACAGCTAATATTCATTGAGGGCTTGTGCTACATCAGGTCCTCAGTTCCATACTGTACATTCATTATCCACTTAATTCTCACAGCAACCCTAATATGTAGGTATTATTATGCTCAGCTTGCTCAAGAACAAGTAAATAATTAACTTATACATTACAGAGTAAGAATTCAAACCCAGGAGTCAGATAACTCCAAAAACCATACTCTTAGTTTAAAAAAAAAAAAAAAAAAATCAGGCACACTACAGTGACTTATTACAGAACTGGCATGGGTGCTTCTAAGGTGACTTCTAATGTTAAACAAAGGGGTTCTTGTTCTACCAGTACAATCTTCATTTATTAGGTCTAGAAGGAACTATGTCTTATTTATGTTGTCTATGAAGTATAGTTGTCTCTCCAGCACTCGGGCTAGAAGTTGCTTGGTAAATACTTGCTGAATTAATGCCTAGTGATTATAAATGGTCCTGGTATCCAGAGAGGGATCAGAAATCTCTAAGTGAATTATGTCTTTAAACTAAGGCTGAAATGGAGATACTAGGACTACCTCAGAGCATCAAGAATTTCTTTGTTTCTCAACTATTTCCCTCCTCAATTACTAAAAATTTTTAAAATCTCCATTTATCATCAAAATAACTTTTCTTTGAACCTGATGCCCAAATCCTTCTGATCCTTACACCAAGCTATTCCTATATTTCATCTGCCTCCCATAGACACAAGGCACAAACAAGTGTTCTATATGTGCTGTCTTTCTTCCCTAACTTCTATAGCCTCTGCAATCTGGCTGTTGCTCATTCCTCCTTCCGACCCCAAACTCCCTGACCCCAAACTCAGGGATGTTCAGCAAGTCTCAGTTCATTAAACCCTCTGCAAATTAAAATTGTTAACAGTCCTCTTGAAATTTTCTGAATATGAGAAATCAAGACATAAAATATTTATTTTTAAGATGTAATGGCTAAGTTATTTTTATAGAACCAAAGTATAATTTATGTGACTAAAATATTGTATACTAGCATTCTAAATGTTCAAAAGCAGATGAATCATTTTCTTTAAATTATAGTATATTTATTAAAGCAGTTCTCAAACTGAGATTTTTATTTTCTGCTATTTATATGCACTTCTAAACTTACTATGGTGAACATACATCCCTGTTGTAATAAGAATAAACACACACACACACACAAAGTTTTATGAAGGGTTATCTTTGGATAGTAGGATTATGGTTGATGTTAACTCTATGAAAACTTCACTTTTCCCCAATGTTTGCTACAAAAGCACATGAGACTTATCCAATTAGTAAAACTATTCACATTTCATCAGAAACTGTTTAGAATATTACATTAGAGAAATAACAAAATACCAATTTTTCATGACCATGATTATTCAGCTTCTCAGATTTGATAAAAAGAATACATATTCTAATTAATGTGCTCTTCTGTGAATACATTTTATCCCATATCCAGCTTCAGAGAATTCAATATTCATTTTTAAAATTTAATTAGTGCCATTTACATAATTCAAATATAGACTTAAGAATTTAGGGTCTATCGATGTCACAGTAACTTCAGATTCTCCTTTCATAAAATGAATAAAATGCCAAGATTTGTATCACATTTTAGTTTTCAAAGAGCTTAATTTTTATTTTATTATAGAAAATGTAAAATATTATTTGAGATGCTCTAGGGTGGAAGTCAATCAGAACCCAGTCATTTCTTCCCTGCCCAACTTTTAACCTGACCAACAGCAATGTGGTCCTTAGTCTGGGCAAAGAATGGCTTCATTCCCAATGACATCTCTTCCAAAGAGGTGTAGGAAAAACAAAATGGAGACGAGGGTTCTAGTGGTCCCTTCCTCTACGAGTTTCTTGTGTAATTTGAGGCAACTTCCATAAATGTGGTGCTGTTCTACCAATCTAAAAACTCAAGTTGGTCCAACTGACATCTAAGTATCCTTCAACCTCAGGATTTTTGATCCTAAATTAAGCCAATTGCTTCAAGAGCTAAACTTTTCAAATTACCAGGACCAGAAAATACCAATTCTGTATGATCCTGTGGATTATATGTGTGTTAGTGTCATTATCATAAGGCATGTAACATCTTCACTTGTCTCTAAGTCTTACATGGAATAAAATGAGAAGCAAGCATTGAGATGTCTTCATAAGAGCTCAATCCATATATTCTGTTAGCTCTGTCCCTCTAGAGAATCCTGATTAATACACTTATGAAATGAACAGAGATCATCCATACCATTTTTAACACTGTCTTGAGTAACTAGAATTGTACTGATCTTGCAGAATCATGCAGGGGAACCTTTCACTTAATCTACTTCATTTTTTTTCTCTAGCTGTTCTAGCAGATAGACATGTTAACTTATTTTACCCTCTCAATTACCCTCTGAGGTCCTTATTTTACAGATCAGGAAACTGTGAGGCAGAAGTTAGGCAACTTGCCCAAGGACTTTTGACTAGGAAAGGGCAGAGCTAAGATTGCTACAACTAAGCTCTCATAATCTCTTTAGTAACAGTAGCTACCATATATTGAGGATCTACCTCAATCCCCATATTCCTTACTTAAATGATCCTATGTAACATAAATCTGATCATGTCACATCATAGCTCAAAACTCTCCAACTGATTCCCATTATACCTTGGCTATTATTCTAAATCCTTATTTTAACCTACAAAGGATTCCCTCTACCTACCCCACCAACTGATCTCCTATCGGTGCTCCCTCTTGCTCACAACACTTTAGCCAAACTAGCCTCCTACTGGTCCTCAAGCATGACACACATGCTCCCACCTTAGGCCCAATGCACTTGCCATTCCCTGGGTCTTATATGTTCTATCCTTAGGTAGCCACAGGGCATGCTTCCTCCCTTCTTTCAGCCTCTGCTCAAATGTCACATCCTCACAGAGGTCTTCCCTAGCTATTCTATTTAAAGTGGAAACTACATCACTTTTTTAGTACCTATCTAATCTCTTACCCAGTATATTAGTTGTATGTTGCTGCTAACAAATTATCTCAAAACTTACTGTCTTAAAATCACATGTATTAATCTCACGGTTTCTATGCATCCAGGAATTCAGAGTGGCTTAACTGGGTCTGACTCAGAGACTCTCATAAAATTGCAGTCAATATGTCAGCTGGGGCTGTAGTCATCTGAATGTTTGACTGGGCTGGAGGATCCATTTCTCAGATGGCTCACTCACAAAGCTATTGACAGGAGGCCTCAGTTCCTCATTGGCTGTTGGAAGGAATCCTATTTCCTCACTACATGGGCTTCCCACAGGGCTGCTTGAGTCTCTTCATGACATGGTAGCTAACTTCCGTCAGAGCCAGTGATCCAAAAGAAAAAAGCAAGAAAAAAGACACAATGCCTTTTAGGACCTGGTCTTGAAAATTACACTCTTGTGTTTCTGCCATATGCTATTTTAGGGATAAGGGATAAGTGAGTCACTAAACCTAGCCCACACTCAAGGGGAGGGGAATTTAAACTCTATTTCTTGCAGGAAGATGTATCAAAGAATTTGTAGACATATGTATAGAAAGAGAGACAAGGTCTTGCTCTGTTGCCCAGGCAAGGGTGCAGTGGCTCAATCATGGCTCACTGCAGCCTAGACTTCCCAGACTCAGGTGATCCTCCCACCTCAGCCTCCTGAAGAGCTGGCACTACAGCACGCAACACCATGCCTAGCTAATTTTTTGTATTTTTGTAGAGATGGGGTTTCACCATATTGCCAAGGCTGGTTTCGAACTTCTGGGCTCAAGAGATCCACCGCTTTGGCCTCCCAAAGTGCTGGGGTTATGGTGAGCCACCACCCCCAGCTTGTAGACATATTTTTAAACCACCATATCTATCTTCATTAATATTAATAGCCCATATTATTATAGTGATATTAGTAATTTGTTTACTGTCTTCATTTCCAAACAAAATTTAAACTTCTTAACTGGAAGGATTTGGATATTTTTAGCACTATTTCCCCTATTCCTTGAGCAATAGATAATATGTATTTTTGAATGAAGGAATTATTTCAGGCCAGGCTTGGTGGCTGATGCCTGTAATCCCAGCACTTTGGGAGGCTGAGGTGGGAGGGTCACTTGAAGTCAGGAGTTCGAGACCAGTCTGGCCAACATGGTAAAGCCCCATCTCTACATATATATATATATATAAATTAGCCAGTTGTAGTGGTATGTGCCTGTAATCCCAGCCACTCAGGAGGCTGAGGCACAAGAATTGCTTGAACCCAAGAGGCAGAGGTTGCATTGAGCTGAGATTGAGCCACTGCACACCAGCCTGGGCAACAGAGCAAGACTCTGTCTCAAAAAAAAAAAGAAAAGGAATTATTTCATATTCCTCCCACAGGTTAGAATGCAAAAATATTCCCTTTACAAATGAGAAAACCCTCAACAGCTCAATGCGGGTCAAATAGCACAAAAAATCACTAAGCCAGGATGTGAGGTTATCCTGGCATGGATCTAACATCAAAAATCTAGTCAGTCCTTTATATGGCTTCCCAATTGTGTCTCATACCTATTTATTTTAAATAGTATCTTCTGAACCCTGAAATAAAGATATAAGTTAGTTAGTTTGCATGTTTTGGAAAAGCAGATGGGGGAGAAAAAAAATCAGACACCTTTCTGAGCACTAACGCAGCACTGGAGTCCAACTATGTTTAGTCTCTGAAGCTGCCAACTTCTGGACACACCATATAATGATCATCTCTACTGTATAGTACAACAGTTCTCAAATTTTTCCCACACCCACACATGAGTAGTCACTGGAGCAAACTGCGAAGGTTCAAATCCTACCTCTGCCACTTAATACCTGTGTAATCTGAGGCAAGTTATTTAACTCCTCTATGCTTCAGTCTCATCTGTAAAATGAGGATAATTATAATACTTATCTCACAAATTATTGTGAAAATTAAAGGAATTTACATATGCAGAGTACTGAGATAAACAGTTCATTTTCAAATGTTAGCCATTACTAGAGGACTCAAATTTTAATACTTCGACAAGTGATATACAATCATACTTTAAAGCAAATATAAACACTTCAGTGTATCATTATCCCAGGATTAAGAACCATCCACTGGATTGAGAGTTTATCTTTAATCAAAAGGATTTTAATTTAAAAGTTTGCATGAAGCTGCTTGTAATCCCAGAAGTTCGGAAGGCTGAGGTGGGCAGATTACTTGAGGTCAGGAGATCAAGACCAGCCCCGCCAACATGGTGAAACCCTATCTCTACTAAAAAACAAAACAAAACAAAACAAATACAAAAATTAGCTGGGCATGGTGGTGGCTTTCCTGCCTGTAATTCCAGCTATTTGGGAGGCTGAGGCACAAGAATCATTTGAACCTGGGAGGTGAAGGTTACAGTGAGCCGAGATGGCTCTACTGCACTCCAGCTTGGGCAACAGAGAGAGAGACTCTGTCTCAGAAAAAAAAGAAAATGTTTACATGAGGCTAAAATTCAGAATTGAACTAAGAGAGTAAATTTAATTCCCAGCGTTATCACCATCTCCTACCTTTTAATTTTGAGCTTGAAAACTATTAGCAAAACACTCTAGCCAATCTCAAGAGCCAGAACATGAAAGGAAATCAAACTCAAATATTTTAGGAATTCATGAATCGTCTCTTTTTAAATTGTCCCGGGAAACAAATCAGAAGCCAGAATAGCCCACAGAATGCTGTACTGAAATCCTCGGTACAAACATGCCCGACCCATAGGTGTCCAAACCCTGGGTAGTCTAGACATGGTCAAAGCAAGCCAGAATGAAAGAGATGAGCATCAGTGGCCATTTACTTCTCAAACAATTATAACTTTTTATATTTAAGCCCTGAGTACTTATCAACTGGATAACCAGGAGAGAAAGGAACTTGACTATCTTGTTTACCACTGTTTCCCTATTACGTGGAACAGTGCTTAGCACAAAATAGGCACTCAATAAATATTTGTTTTTAAAAAAAGTACATTTAGACAAAGAAATACTACTTTCAGCAAAGACGATGACCGAAAGATGAGAAACTTGTCTACATTGTGAACATCATGATGTTAACAATGTTAAGTACTTATGAATTATTTGAGGTTATTTTTCATACTGCCAATTTCACATCTAAGAAGAAATACAAATATATACATTTTCTAATAGTAAATTATCAAGGCTAGCATCCAAAATATTTAGCATATTTACATAAATTAATATATAAATTAATATCTAAATCAAATACTGAAAAATGTATTTCCTTTTGGTCTCTATATTAAAATGACTGTCAAGTCTCTTAAATTGAAATTCAAATCATTTAAGTCATTCTAATAATTTTCAAATCACCTCTCATGCCTGTAATCCCAGTACTTTGGGATGCCAAGTCAGGAAGATTGCTTGAAGCCAGGTGTTTGAGACCAGCCTGGGAACAAAGTGAAATCCCTGTCTTTACAAAAAATAAAAAGTAAAACCCCTCAGATTTTTACAAGTTGTTGGTATAATCTTTTGTTTGCTTCAGTTGTCACTGGCTAAACAATGCCACAACGTAAGCCACAATTTGATGTAAGAAACCTCACCAAACTCTTGTAACAACTACTCCATTAAACTGATAGTCACGAGCTTCCCAGCTCCCTAACCTTGCTGCATCCAGAAGGGCAAATCTGTAAAAAATGTGAGCATGATGACCAGGTATTCTCCAGAATGCCAGGGCCAGGAGCACCCTTACCAACAACAATGCCACTAACATCATCTACCCTACTACCTCATTCAACGTGGGGCCACTCTGAAGCAGTAGGTAAGTGCTGCATTTTCTCATTCACTACTACCATGGAGCCACCATGACCTCCACTGCCTCAGTTCCCTCAGTGCCCCTAGGGGGCCAGCTGCATCCGCACTAGCATGCTCCTAGGCCCTATCTACTGCCTCCACTGGACAACAGGATTTGGTGACTTGTGTTCTTAATAAGTAGAGGGCTTATTTTTACTCACTAATACAGAACTACTTCAACATTTAAACAAAAGGTTTGACAATACAGCTATGTACCCACTGAAAATGAACCCTGTATATTACTAATATGGGATGTAACACTATGTGGAAACATCTTTGAATCAAATGAGACTTTAAGCTGATCATCTGGAAGATAATCTAGATGATTATCCAAAAGTTATCTATTAAAAAGACATCAATTTATCAGTTACTAGGATCACAGTAACAAACTAATCCTGATTAAAATCTATCTTCCAAAGTCTACCCTCCACCAGCCAGCAGTAATTTTAATCCTTCTAAAAGTGAGCAGGTGATAATTTTTAAATGGGATGTAGATCATGGACACTTCTTGAGTATCTTGGTTTCAGAGAAGACCACAAATCAAAACCTGGTTCCATAAACCAGTAGATAGGCAAATACACTGGGCCCTAGCCATTCTGGCTTTATCACCCTACCAGGCCATTGCTGTTTCCACCTACCACCACTAAGCAGGTGACCTCATTCTGCTCAGGAGATCTCACCCCATTTGGGATCCAACACCCAGGGCCCAGCCAAGGTCTTCCTCCCTGCCAGACACTTACCTCACTGAGTCCTACCTAAATGTTTTTGAACTGAATTATTCAAGAAGATAAGAAGGAAGCAGAGTCTTTATAATTTTTAACGTATTTGAGAAATACCTCAAGGAACTTTTGGGGGTTCATTGCTTTATCATCATATCTTGTGTTAGAATGCCCACAGTATCCCATTGAGACTGATATTTTCATAGTTCCTCTCAGGCTCTTGACAGAGTGGATGAATTTTTCTTACTCTTTTTATATGTTGCCTTGAATCTACCCACAGAAATCTTCTATTTGTTCCCTTTGAGCAACGCCCCTTTCAACATTAAATATTGTTTCACTGATCTCATGTACCTAAAATGCCCCCTCCCACACAAACCTGCTACTGAGTACCTTTGCTAACTTAACCATTCACCTTGGAAGACCACCTACTGGCAGAGGGATTCTTAACAAATGTAAAGAAAGTAAGCACTTTACACTAACAATACAACACTAACTCTCTCTTTGACAATTCAAAAAACAAAAGATTTATTTATAGAAATAAGTGTCAAATGTGACACAATACCATCACACCTCGCTAACTAACTCTTATGCTTTTTTCAGTAAGGAACAACATTTGACCATCAATATCTTAATTCTTAAAATGATAAAGAACACTCAATTTGTTGAGATCAAATAAGGTAATGTAAGAGTGGGATTTTTATTTTTATTTATTTATTTGAGACAAGGTCTCGCCCTGTCATCCAGACTGGAGTGCAATGGCGCGATCACAGCTTACTGCAGCGTCAAACTCCCAGGTTCAAGCAATCCGCACACCTCAGCCTCACAAGTAACTGAGACCACAGGCATAAGTCACTATACCTGGCTAAGTTTTGTGTTTTTTGTAGAGACAGGGTCTTGCTCTGTTGCCCAGGCTGTTTTTGAACTCCTAGGCTCCCATGATTCACCAGCCTCAGCCTGGAATTACAGGCATGAGCCACCACACCCAGTGTTGGGATTACAGATATAAGCCACCACAAAGAAGTGGTTTTTACCTGTAAAATATTCATATAAATATTACTAGCTAATATCATTATTTTCTTTCTTAAGTTTTGCGGTGAGCCCAAGCTTCCAAATCTTAGACCATTCAGAAAAGTATGCATCATTTTTTCTGCATTTGTGTATTACTAATGATATGATTCAAGAAATCTCAGAAACATTTTCAATTACAAAAAATAAGTATGTTGGGAGCGAGATGGCAGAATAGGAACAGCTCCAGTCTCCAACTCCCAGCGCGAGCGACACAGAAGACCGGTGATTTCTGCATTTTCAACTGAGGTACTGGGGTCATCTCACTAGGGAGTGCCAGACAATCGGTGCTGGTCAGCTGCTGCAGCCTGACCAGCGAGAGCTGAAGCAGGGCGAGGCATCGCCTCACCTGGAAGCGCAAGGGGGAAGGAAATCCGTTTTCCTAGCCAGGGGAACTGAGACACACAACACCTGGAAAATCGGGTAACTCCCACCCCAATACTGCGCTTTAAGGAAACAGGCACACCAGGAGAATATATCCCACACCTGGCCGGGAGGGTCCCACGCCCACGGAGCCTCCCTCACTGCTAACACAGCAGTCTGCTGCGATCTATCCGCAAGGCAGCAGCGAGGCTGGGGGAGGGGCGCCCGCCATTGCTGAGGCTTAAGTAGGTAAACAAAGCCGCTGGGAAGCTCGAAATGGGTGGAGCTCACAGCAGCTCAAGGAACCCTGCCTGTCTCTGTAGACTCCACCTCTGGGGAGAGCGCACAGCTGAAGTCCAATAGGGGAAGCAGCGGGGGCAGGTGCAGACGCGAACGACTCTGTCTGACAGCTTTGGGGAGAGCCGTGGATCTCCCAACGCGGAGGTTGAGATCTGAGAACGGACAGACTGCCTGCTCAGGTGGGTCCCTGACCCCTGAGTAGCCTAGCTGGGAGACATCCCCCACTAGGGGCAGTCTGACACCCCACACCTCACAGGGTGGAGTCACCCCTGAGAGGAAGCTTCCAAAGGAAGAATCAGACAGGTACACTCGCTGTTCAGCAATATTCTATCTTCGGCAACCTCTGCTGCTGATACCCAGGCAAACAGGGTCTGGAGTGGACCTCAAGCAATCTCCAACAGACCAACAGACAGTCCTTCTGACTGTCAGAAGGAAAACTATCAAACAGGAAGGACACCTATACCAAAACCCCATCAGTACGTCACCATCATCAAAGACCAGAGACAGATAAAACCACAAAGATGGGGAGAAGCAGGGCAGAAAAGCTGGAAATTCAAAAAATAAGAGCGCATCTCCCCCTGCAAAGGAGCGCAGCCCATCGCCAGCAACGGATCAAAGCTGGTCAGAGAATGACTTTGACGAGATGAGAGAAGAAGGCTTCAGTCCATCAAACTTCTCAGAGCTAAAGGAGGAATTACGTACCCAGCGCAAAGAAACTAAAAATCTTGAAAAAAGAGTGGAAGAATTGACAGCTAGACTAATTAATGCAGAGAAGATCATAAACGAAATGACAGAGATGAAAACCATGACACGAGAAATACGTGACAAATGCACAAGCTTCAGTAACCGACTCGATCAACTGGAAGAAAGAGTATCAGCGATTGAGGATCAAATGAATGAAATGAAGCGAGAAGAGAAACCAAAAGAAAAAAGAAGAAAAAGAAATGAACAAAGCCTGCAAGAAGTACGGGATTATGTAAAAAGACCAAATCTACATCTGATTGGGGTGCCTGAAAGTGAGGGGGAAAATGGAACCAAGTTGGAAAACATTCTTCAGGATATCATCCAGGAGAACTTCCCCAACCTAGTAGGGCAGGCCAACATTCAAATTCAGGAAATACAGAGAACGCCACAAAGAACTCCTCCAGAAGAGCAACTTCAAGACACATAATTGCCAGATTCACCAAAGTTGAAATGAAGGAAAAAATCTTAAGGGCAGCCAGAGAGAAAGGTCGGGTTACCCACAAAGGGAAGCCCATCAGACTAACAGCAGATCTCTCGGCAAAAACTCTACAAGCCAGAAGAGAGTGGGGGCCAATATTCAACGTTCTTAAAGAAAAGAATTTTCGGCCGGGCGCGGTGGCTCAAGCCTGTAATCCCAGCACTTTGGGAGGCCGAGACGGGCGGATCACGAGGTCAGGAGATCGAGACCATCCTGGCGAACACGGTGAAACCCCGTCTCTACTAAAAATACAAAAACTAGCCAGGCGACGTGGCGGGCGCCTGTAGTCCCAGCTACTCGGGAGGCTGAGGCAGGAGAATGGCGTAAACCCGGGAGGCGGAGCTTGCAGTGAGCTGAGATCCGGCCACTGCACTCCAGCCTGGGCGACAGAGCGAGACTCCGCCTCAAAAAAAAAAAAAAAAGAAAAGAATTTTCAACCCAGAATTTCATATCCAGCCAAACTAAGTTTCATCAGTGAAGGAGAAATAAAATCCTTTACAGAGAAGCAAATGCTTAGAGATTCTGTCACCACCAGGCCTGCCTTACAAGAGACCCTGAAGGAAGCCCTAAACATGGAAAGGAACAACCGGTACCAGCCATTGCAAAAACATGCCAAAATGTAAAGACCATCGAGGCTAGGAAGAAACTGCATCAACTAACGAGCAAAATAACCAGTTAATATCATAATGACACGATCGAGTTCACACATAACAATATTAACCTTAAATGTTAATGGACTAAATGCTCCAATTAAAAGACACAGACTGGCAAACTGGATAAAGAGTCAAGACCCATCAGTCTGCTGTATTCAGGAGACCCATCTCACATGCAGAGACATACACAGGCTAAAAATAAAGGGGTGGAGGAATATTTACCAAGCAAATGGAGAATAAAAAAATGCAGGGGTTGCAATCCTAGTCTCTGATAAAACAGACTTTAAACCATCAAAGATCAAAAGAGACAAAGAAGGCCATTACATAATGGTAAAGGGATCAATTCCAGAGGAAGAGCTAACTCTCCTAAATATATACGCACCCAATACAGGAGCACCCAGATTCATAAAGCAAGTCCTTAGAGACTTACAAAGAGACTTAGACTCCCATACAATAATAATGGGAGACTTCAACATTCCACTGTCAACATTAGACAGATCAACGAGACAGAAAGTTAACAAGGATATCCAGGAATTGAACTCATCTCTGCGCCAAGCGGACCTAATAGACATCTATAGAACTCTCCACCCCAAATCAACAGAATATACATTCTTCTTAGCACCACATCGCACTTATTCCAAAATTGACCACATAATTGGAAGTAAAGCACTCCTCAGCAAATGTCAAAGAACAGAAATTATAACAAACTGTCTCGCAGACCACAGTGCAATCAAACTAGAACTCAGGACTCAGAAACTCAATCCAAATGGCTCAACTACATGGAAACTGAACAACCTGCTCCTGAATGACTACTGGGTACATAACGAAATGAAAGCAGAAATAAAGATGTTCTTTGAAACCAATGAGAACAAAGATACAACATACCAGAATCTCTGGGACACATTTAAAGCAGTGTGTAGAGGGAAATTTATAGCACTAAATGCCCACAAGAGAAAGCAGGAAAGATCTAAAATTGACACTCTAACATCACAATTAAAAGAACTAGAGAGGCAAGAGCAAACACATTCAAAACCTAGCAGAAGGCAAGAAATAACTAAGATCAGAGCAGAACTGAAGGAGATAGAGACACAAAAAACCCTCCAAAAATTCAATGAATCCAGGAGTTGGTTTTTTGAAAAGATCAACAAAATTGACAGACCACTAACAAGACTAATAAAGAAGAAAAGAGAGAGGAATCAAATAGACGCAATAAAAAATGATAAAGCGGATATCACCACCGACCCCACAGAAATACAAACAACCGTCAGAGAATACTATAAACGCCTCTACGCAAATCAACTAGAAAAGCTAGAAGAAATGGATAATTTCCTGGACACTTACACTCTCCCAAGACTAAACCAGGAAGAAGTTGAATCCCTGAATAGACCAATAGCAGGCTCTGAAATTGAGGCAACAATTAATAGCCTACCCACAAAAAAAAGTCCAGGACCAGATGGATTCACAGCTGAATTCTACCAGAGGTACAAGAAGGAGCTGGTACCAGTCCTTCTGAAACTATTCCAATCAATAGAAAAAGAGGGAATCCTCCCTAACTCATTTTATGAGGTCAACATCATCCTGATACCAAAGCCTGGCAGAGACACAACAAAAAAAGTGAATTTCAGACCAATATCCCTGATGAACATCGATGCAAAAATCCTCAATAAAATATTGGCAAACCGGATTCAGCAGCATATCAAAAAGCTTATCCACCATGATCAAGTGGGCTTCATCCCTGGGATGCAAGCCTGGTTCAACATTCGCAAATCAATAAATGTAATCCAGCATATAAACAGAACCAAAGACAAGAACCACATGATTATCTCAATAGATGCAGAAAAGGCTTTTGACAAAATTCAACAGCCCTTTATGCTAAAAACGCTCAGTAAATTCGGTATTGATGGAACGTACCTCAAAATAATAAGAGCTATTATGACAAACCCACAGCTAATATCATACTGAATGGGCAAAAACTGGAAAAAATTCCTTTGAAAACTGGCACAAGACAGGGATGCCTCTCTCACCACTCCTATTCAACATAGTGTTGGAAGTTCTGGCTAGGGCAATCAGACAAGAGAAAGAAATCAAGGGTATCCAGTTAGGAAAAGAAGAAGTCAAATTGTCCCTGTTTGCAGATGACATGATTGTATATTTAGAAAACCCCGTTGTCTCAGCCCAAAAGCTCCTTAAGCTGATAAGCAACTTCAGCAAAGTCTCAGGATACAAAATTAATGTGCAAAAATCACAAGCATTCTTATACACCAGTAACAGACAAGCAGAGGGCCAAATCAGGAATGAAATTCCATTCACAATTGCTTCAAAGAGAATAAAATACCTAGGAATCCAGCTTACAAGGGATGTCAAGGACCTCTTCAAGGAGAACTACAAACCACTGCTCAGTGAAATCAAAGAGGACACAAACAAATGGAAGAACATACCATGCTCATGGATAGGAAGAATCAATATCGTGAAAATGGCCATACTGCCCAAGGTTATTTATAGATTCAATGCCATCCCCATCAAGCTACCAATGACTTTCTTCACAGAATTGGAAAAAACGGCTTTAAAGTTCATATGGAACCAAAAAAGAGCCCACATTGCCAAGACAATCGTAAGTCAAAAGGACAAAGCTGGAGGCGTCACGCTACCTGACTTCAAACTATACTACAAGGCTACAGTAACCAAAACAGCATGGTACTGGTACCACAACAGAGATATAGACCAATGGAACAGAACAGAGTCCTCAGAAATAATACCACACACCTACAGCCATCTGATCTTTGACAAACCTGAGAGAAACAAGAAATGGGGAAAGGATTCCCTATTAATAAATGGTGCTGGGAAAATTGGCTAGCCATAAGTAGAAAGCTGAAACTGGATCCTTTCCTTACCCTTATATGAAGATTAATTCAAGATGGATTAGAGACTTAAATGTTAGACCTAATACCATAAAAACCCTAGAAGAAAATCTAGGTAGTACCATTCAGGACATAGGCATGGGCAAGGACTTCATGTCTCAAACACCAAAAGCAATGGCAGCAAAAGCCAAAATTGACAAATGGGATCTCATTAAACTAAAGAGCTTTTGCACAGCAAAAGAAACTACCATCAGAGTGAACAGGCAACCTACAGAATGGGAGAAAATTTTTGCAACTACTCATCTGACAAAGGGCTAATATCCAGAATCTACAAAGAACTCAAACAAATATACAAGAAAAAAACAAACAACCCCATCAAAAAGTGGGCAAAGGATATGAACAGACATTTCTCAAAAGAAGACATCCATACAGCCAACAGACACATGAAAAAATGCTCATCATCACTTGCCATCAGAGAAATGCAAATCAAAACCACAATGAGATACCATCTCACACCAGTTAGAATGGCAATCATTAAGAAGTCAGGAAACAACAGGTGTTGGAGAGGATGTGGAGAAATAGGAACACTTTTACACTGTTGGTGGGATTGTAAACTAGTTCAACCATTATGGAAAACAGTATGGCGATTCCTCAAGGATCTAGAACTAGATGTACCATATGACCCAGCCATCCCACTACTGGGTATATACCCAAAGGATTATAAATTACTCTACTACAAAGACACATGCACACGTATGTTTATTGCAGCACTATTCACAATAGCAAAGACTTGGAATCAACCCAAATGTCCATCAGTGACAGACTGGATTAAGAAAATGTGGCACATATACACCATGGAATACTATGCAGCCATCAAAAAGGATGAGTTTGCGTCCTTTGTAGGGACATGGATGCAGCTGGAAACCATCATTCTTAGCAAACTATCACAAGAAGAGAAAACCAAACACCGCATGTTCTCACTCATAGGTGGGAACTGAACAATGAGATCACTTGGACTCGGGAAGGGGAACATCACACACTGGGGCCTATCATGGGGAGGGGGGAGGGGGGAGGGATTGCATTGGGGAGTTATACATGATATAAATGATGAATTGATGGGTGCTGACGAGTTGATGGGTGCAGCACACCAACATGGCATAAATATACATATGTAACAAACCTGCACATTATGCACATGTACCCTAGAACTTAAAGTATAATTTAAAAAAAAAAAAAATTTTAAAAAAAAAAAAAAAAAAGAAAAAATAAGTATGTTAACCTCAATTAATGCCTGGTATTTACAACCTATAATCCACTCATTATCTATTCATTCAATAAATATTAGAATACCTACTGTTTTCAAGGTACTCTTGCTGGTTAATAAACAGTAAACAAAACAGAGTCCCTTCCTTCAAGAATTTCCATTCAAGTGGGAGGAGACAGGTAATAAATAATCAATTAGTAGTGTCAGGGAATAGTGAAGGCTATGACAAGTAAAGCCAGGTAAGGGGTAAGAGAGTGTTAAAGAAGGTCACTGAGGAAGGCCTCTCTGAGGAGCAGGAATGATGTGAGGGAGAAAGCCATGTGGATATCTCAAGGAAGAACATCCCAAGCAGAGCTGCAGAGGAATTGCAAAGGCGCTGGGGCTGGAACATGTTTAGCATGTCTGGCAATGGCAAGGTAGCCAATGTTGTAAGAGGGGAGATCATGTATGGCCTTGAAAACAACAGTAAGGAACTTGACAGGAGGTATGATGAGAGGCCACTGGAATACTGAGCAAGTAAATGATATGTCATAGTTACGCTTTGAGGGATTATATAAGAAGCCGGGCTAAGTGGTTGCTTGCCTGTATATGTTTCACACTTCTTTGTTTTTTAACTATTTGCACACTTTACTGTGTCAAATGCTGCTTTGAAGTTCAGTAGAATGAATGTGGTAATAAAACAAAGAAAGTTTCTGGGAAGTATTGGAAAATAAAAGTCTAATTGAAGTGGAGTCAAGAGAAAATTGGAGTAGATGTTTGTGGAGACAAGTATAGACAACTCTTTCAAGTTTGCTATAAAACAAAGCAAAAAAAAAAAAGGAATTGAAGTTGGGAGAGCATGGGAGATCAAGAAAGAAGATGTTCCCTGGGGGAAAATACAGGGAAAAGGAAAAAATGATGGTCTAACAAAGGGAGAGGGTATTTGAGAAACATTAAACTATGAGAGAAGTGAAAAGACAGGATTTAGTCTACATAGGTGAAAAAGGTGGCATTAGATAGTGGCAGGGACAGTAGCTCTCTCTTCAGGATGAAGGAAGGAAAAAGACACGGGCACAGATGTAGCAAGGGTGGTAGATTTGGTGATGGGAAAATATGGATTTTTCTAGTGGCTTATATTTTCTCAGTGATATTAGAAGTGAGAAAGGTGGGTATGGGGAAGGAGATCTGGACGCTTGATGAGAGAGAACCTATAAAATGATTGCTGCCAAATGGCAACTTTGTCTTTCTATGTGTCTTTATTTTGTAAATCTTTTTTTTTTTTTTTTTTTTTTTTTGAGACAGAATCTGACTCTTTCACCCAAGCTGGAGTGCAGTGATGTGATGGCGGTTCACCGCAACCTCTGCCTTCTGGGCTCAAATTATCCTCCACCTCAGCCTTCTGAGTGGCTGGGACTACAGATCACCACACCTGGCTAATTTTTTCATTTTTTTATTTAATTTTTAAATTTTTTGTAGAGAGTGAGTTTTGCTGTGTTGCCCAGGTTGATCTCAAACTCCTGAGCTCAAGCAGTCTGCCTGCCTCAGCCTCCCAAAGTGCTGGGATTACAGGTATGAGCCTCCATGCCGGGCTCTAAATCATACTTGACTACATTATATTGCAAACTTTTAGAGGGCAGAAGTTATGCTCACCTTATTTATTCTGTATGTTTAAAAACAAAGTATTAGCTACCGAAGATGTAAAGAGCTGTTACTATGATGCTGGACAGTGGGACATTAAGTTTTGCGTAACTGAAGTCTTAGGGGAGGGTACAAAATTATGTGAACTTCCCAGTTGATTATGAAACAACTTTGTTACATTTTTGGCATAAAGAGATAGAAGTAAAAGTAATATATAGCATCCACTAAAAAACTCAACAAGCATCTGCTTATCGGGTTTTATCTTTTAATCCCCTATGGACTCTGTGATGCTACAGTTATTACTTATATATTTAAATCACAGACTGGACATCTGGTTTTTCCAGTCACATAAGTTTACATCTCAGTATTACCATTTAGGCTACTTTCTATTTTTTATCTGAAAATTAATCTTAAGATTAAAAACTCAAATATACCTATTTTGTTTTTTATAACTTAATTCAACTTTTCTCTTACCGATTAAAGGAAATGCCTACCAATGTCAGTTTTCCGATTATTCTCCCTGGACGCGGAAGGGGCTAGGCTACATTACTAACAGTATTATACAACCTAATTAGAGAACAATAAAGTTGACCTTTGAAAATAACATATCAAACATCAGAAAGTGTCTTTTCTTCATCTGCTTTAAGGATTACATTTGTTTCTTTTGTGTAAATAATACATTATTACAATTTGAGATTATTTATTCTTTAATACAATGAGAGCTAAAAATAAATCAATAAACATTTGAAAGTATTTTCTACAATTCTATTTAATCTCATTTACTAGTGACATTTAAGTTCAGCCTCACTTTTTAACACTCATTTCCTAAACCTCAATTGTCTGTGATAATTTTATGTTTTATTATACAGTAGTTTTCCTTCTGATGGGTCATCTGTTAACACTTCTCCAACAAACCAGAGTGCTCTTATGAAGGACTGTTGTGAGTACTGGCATTCGTAAATTTCTAAAAATAAAATTTCCCAGGTGCACAGTTTTCCTCCATGTCAGCATAATCTTGGGCTAAAGTTGTTGTTTAACAAGGCAATGCTCATTTATGATATTTCTACCCATTACAGCATTTAACAAATGTTATTGTAATTGCTGATTCACTTGTCTATATTCCACTTTAGACAATAAACGCTGTGAGATTAGAGACTGTGTCCATCTAGTTCATCTTTATATCCTCAATCTGATATATAATAAAAGGTCAATAAAAGATATGCTGAATCAATGAAAGTCCCAGAAATGTGGGGAATGGTAATGAAGAACTCCGGAGCAACGCACTTACCTGTGAGATCCAGGGTTCTATCCATAAAAACCACTGATGCCCTGCCTGCAGCAGTCTTCTTCCTGTTCTTTGCAGGGGCATAATTGGCCAGATCCGCAGCGATGACCCGACTTAAGGAACCTACAGCAAAACACTCCTCCCGTACTCCTAAATGTTCACACAGAGAACTGAGGCCTGACACTAGGCACCTGATCTGCAGCAGCAGCTCTGGGGTTAGGGCAGTGGCGTCCACATCACCCAGGCTTCCCAGCTTCCTCTTGTCCAGTCGGGCGCTATTAAGGAGATGCACATCCTGGGGTAGCAGTGGGAAAAGGGATGCAAAGGCTGGAGTCAAGGCAAAGTGGGGAGCAACAGGGGCAAGCAACAACGGGACATGGAACACCTCGGCCGTGTAGTTCATGTTGCCCATCCATTCACACAGCTTCTCCTCCAGCTGCTCAAACACCGGCTGCTGCCCCTCCATCTCGGCCGCTGCCGCCGCTGGGACATGATTAGCTGTGAGGTGGACAGCGTGGCTCACGGCTGTGACCACCACACAATACTGGAAGTGACTGCGGCAGATGATGTCCCGTAGGATCTCCACAGTCCGGCCTTTCAGCAGGCAGCTCAGCACAAACACCGCCTTGGGCTGCTTGGCTCCACCACCAACTGCGTCGGGCTCGAACTCTCGCAGGTGACAGTCAGGACCCCCCACCGCCTCCAGGAGACGGGTGGATCCGCAGCCCCAGTGCAGGCTCTCGGCGCAGGCGGAGTCCAGGTAAACCACAGCCCGTTTCACTTTGGCCAGCACCTGCTCCCATCCTTGCTGGGTAAAGGACAGAACGCCTGAGGCGCTCATGGTTGGGGATTCGCAGGCTTGGGGAACTACGGTGCAGGAACTTCTTTCTAAACTCACCGCTTCCGGAAATTGGGCTCCCAGAGACTTTGACAGTCAACACAGTACACGTGGTACGGCCTCTGACACGCTACCTGATGGCGCTCGGTGATGACGTTGAACTGAGCGGTGATTGGTTAGGGAGGAGGCCGGAATTGAGGAAGGATGGTGTGGTCTGGAAAGAAGTGGGTGGGGCTCTGTGGCTCTGGGCTTCCTCAAAAATTTCGCGGAGATGAGGTGTTCTCCGGGGTGGAGCTGAACTGAGTTCTTTGCGTCACTCGGCCTGTCTGTGCAGATAATCTTTTCATGTTCCTTGAAAAGTCTCCGAAATAAAAGCCTAATCCGAAATTTGATATTTTCCTTAGATATGAACACGTCTCTAAAAGCACATTCACATTCTCAATCTAAACTCAGAGCAACTAGAAAAAGATAATAAAAACAACCGTGTGAAATATTTTGAGTTTATAGTTTGCTGCCACATACGTTATTGCCCACAAGCCTCATAACAAACCCTGTTGTTCTCATTTTCACTTTCTCCATCTTTCCTCCCTCACCTCATCGTCACTACATCTTCATAGGCTTCAAAACTCTTAGAATTCAGCCTTCCTCTGCATTCTTGCTGTCACAAAAACCCAACATCATCGCTCACCTGGACAATGATCTCCCAACATTTTCTGGCTTTCAATCTCTTCCCCCTCCGATTCTATTTTCTTCCTAATAAAGTTGGTCCTACAACTTTCCTGCTTAAAAGCCTCTCCTAGCCCAGTTGCCTACAGTCAGGTATACTCTTTAAAAAGCATCAACATCCTTCATGATTTCTCAATTTCTCTCCAGCTATTCCCAACCTGGAGAAAAATAGTACCAATACAATGAAGTCAACAGGCTGAACCCCAAATGTTTTATGGGTTGTTTGTTCCACCAATATACTTATATTACTAAGTATAATCTCTATGCTAAGCTTCAAAGATGAATGGTTAATAAAATTCATTACCTAATCCACAAAGAGTTTACCTAGTAAACTTGCCAAAAATAATCATTCCAACAGTACTGCCTACAAGAGACTTTTTCTAACTCACTACCATTATCACCCTATTGCCTCTCTCTTCCCCCACCTATCAAACCTCTCAACTGATACATTTGCTAAGTACATGCCATATCACGGGGTAAGTATTAACACCTATTTTCTTTAAACTATCTGTTTTACTAAATTATGCACTAGATGCTTGTTATCCCCAACACTTATAACAGGTGTTCAATAAATGTTTGTTGAATGAATGTTCAATTAATATCCATGGCCAGGCGCGGTGGCTCATGCCTGTGATCCCAACACTTTGGGAGGCCAAGGTGGGCAGATCACCTGAGGTCAGGGGCTCAAGACCAGCTTGGCCAACATGGTGAAGCTCCGTCTCTACTAAAAATTCAAAAATTAGCTGGGCATGGTGGCAGGTACTTGTAATCCCAGCTACTCGGGAGGTTGAGGCAGGAGAATCACTTGAACCCGGGAGGCAGAGGTTGCAGTGAGCCAAGATCGCACCACTGCCCTCCAGCCTGGGTGACAAAGCAAGACACCATAAAAAATAAATAAATAAAAATAAATAATATCCACATAATAATATATCCAGCCAATTTTTAATAAATATGTACAATATTCCACACACTGGGTATTAAGGATATAAAGAAAACTAAGCCACAGCCCTGATTTCAAAATAATTATAATGAAATAAAGGGACCCACACACGGAAAACAAGTGCAATAAAATGTTACAGAAGCAAATTTTTTTTTTAAATGTTTGAATAGGAATTACGAAGGAGGAAAAATAAATTCTGACTAAGAGAAAAGGGAAGTAGTCAGAAAAAGCTTCATATAGGGCATGAGTTTTGACTTGCCTTCAAAGAAACCCAGGTGTTCACCAGGTGGACAGGATGGGGAGGAGGATTCTTAGCAGTCCAGGCACAGAGTGCAGCATAAACAAAGTTGTAGAGGCGTAAGACAGTACAACATGTTCTCTGGAACTACAAACAGTTTCCTATAGCTGGAGTGCATTGTATGAAAACAAGGCGCAAGAACTAATAAGAGCGAGGAATTAGAAAAGAAAGAAATGGACTAGATCAGCAAGAGCCTTATTTTCCATTCTAAAGAGTAGCAGCCAGTGGGGAACTATTAATGTATTTTGCGGTATGGAAATAATTTGTTCACATCTGGATTTTAGAAAAAAATGATTCTTAGTCAAAACATGGAAAATAATTTGAAATGGAGCAATTTAGGGCAGAGGGAGCAGTTAAGAAAATGATAGTATCAGCAGCAACTCTGGGTGAGAGAGTTGAAAAGCATAACAAGCAGAGGGACAGAGTGGGGAGTGTGAAGAGACATTAAGAATATAGTGTCAAAGAGCGTGCTTATTAATTTGGCAGAGAGGGTGACATGGAAGGAGAATTTCAGGTTAGCACCCAGCTTTCTATCCGGATGACTGGTAAATGCCAGTCACTGAGATTTGAAAAACCATTAAGAGAAGCAGATTGCGGAATAAACACAGAGTTTAGTGGGGACATATTTTTGTTTGTTTGTTTCCTTATGGCAAGATAAGTGTAACAGAAAAGTTACCATCTTAACCATTGTAAAATGGACATTTTGATGGCATTAAGTACATTCACATTGTTGTATAACCAATCTCTGAACTTTCTGTCTCACAAAACTGAAATCCTGTACCCATTAAACAACAATTCCCCATTTCCCCTCTCCACAGCCCTTGGCGACTTCCACTCTACTTTCTGTTTCTATGAGTTGACTACTTTAGTTGTTAGCAAGGTAGTAGTTGACTACTCTAGCTACCTCACATAAGTGGAACAATACAGTATTTGTTTTGTGATTGACTTATTTCACTTTATGCTAAGTCCTCCAAGTTAATCTATATTGTAACATGCATCAGATTTTTCTTTCTTTTTGAGGCTGAATAACATTCCATTGTATGTTACACTATTTTGTTTATCCATTCATCTGCCTCTGGACATTTGGTCTGCTTCCACCTTTAGCTACTGTGAATAATGCCATCTTGAATATGCAGCAGAAGAGTCATATACCTGGTAGAACCCAGTAGGTAAAAGGGCCAATGATAGACCCAAGTTCACATGTTGAACCAGCAAACAAGAAGATATTCCTCCTAGTTTGTATCCTTGTCAGCATGAAAATTATTTTAAGAAGCTTAAGTTGAATAAGTTGTTAGATGACAGCCCTTGGTCTTCAATTTAAACCCAGGTCAGTGCCTAGTTACTAGCACCTGCATTAATCCTGATCTCAAGCTCACTTTTTGTTTCTATTCCTTGTATCTCATGCTGAATCATACATTCATTAGATAAGTTTGAGTGAATTGATACTTCATCTTCTCTGAAATACTTCAAGGCACTCATAAAGTCAGGGTTGAATATTGTGCCAGCAACTGCTAGTGGTTGCCTCAATATGTATTTGTCTCTTCTTATGTAGTGATAGGTTTATTCTGAACACATAAACACACAGCTAAAGACTACTTTTCCAAGCCTCTTGCAGCTAGCTATGGACAAATGATGAGGCACAGGTGACTAAGATAGTTGGAAGTGACACATACAAATTTCAAATCACTCCCTAAAGGTGTATGGTTTTCTTTCCTTACAAATCCTGCTTTCAGTTCTTTTGTACTTGCACCCAGAGTGGAACTGCTGGATCATATGGTAATTCTATTTTTAACTTCTAGACGGACCTCTGTTTTTGTTTTGTTTTGTTTTGTTTTGTTTTTTACAGAGGCTGCAACCTTTTATATTCCTACTAATACTGCACAAGGGTTCGGATTTCCACACATCCTTGCCAACACTTGATATTTCCTGGGTTTTTTGATAATGGCCATCCTAATGGGCATGGGGACATGTTGTTTTCAACATACTTATGGGACATCCAGGCAGAAACGTCTAGCATGCTGTTGGATGTATGACTCCGGAATACAGAAAAGAAATAAGGCAATTCGGATCATTAGTAAATGGATGTGCTTCAGAGTGCCTTAAGAGCACAAAAAAGAAAGAAGACAATGTTGGTGATGGAGAGAACTCTGAGCAACTTTTCTTGATGGGCAGAAGAAGTCAAGCCAGTGAATGAAGTAATGAGAGGTGCAAGTTTTAAGAACAGACTGGCCAACAGTGGCAAGTGTCAGAAAAGGGAAAAGAGATGGAATATAAGAAGACTCTACAGGATTTGACCTATGCAGAAAGAAAGTGCAGTCATGACAAGGGAGTGCTGGGGGTGCAGTGCAGAATGAGTCAATGGATTGGGGAAAATGCAGCTTCTAGAAATTATCTACACATTTCCTAGAAAACAAGGTGGTAGGGGAATGAGGAGTTAAAAAAGTTGGAAGAATATGAAGTTAGGGTTAAAGAAAGTAACTTGGCCTCTACAATTCAGGGAGGGAACACTTTTTTTTTTTCAGAGACAGACTCTCACTGTGTCTCACAGGCTGGAGTGCAGTGGCACAATCATAGCTCACTGCAGGCTCAAACTCCTGACTTCAAGCAATCCTCGTGCCTCAGCCTCTTGAGTAGCTAGGACTACAGGTGCACACAACTAAACATGGCTAATTTTTTTCTTTCATTTTTTTTTTTTTTTAATAGAGACAGGGTCTTGCTGTGTTACCCAAGCTGGCTTGAACTCCTGGGCTGAAACCATATTCTGACCTTGGCTTCCCAAAGCACTGGGATTACAATTTATCATGGAAGTACATAAAGAGGAAGGAAAGCTCTACACATGTACAATTACTTTGCTTGTTCAAAGAAGAGAAGGCCTAAACAACACATTACCTGCTTGTCAATAATTTGTCAAATGCTTTGACTTTTCTTTTTTTTCTTCTTTTTTTTTTTTTTTTTGAGACCGAGTCTTGCTGTGTTACCCAGGCTGGAGTGCAATTGCGTGATCTTGGCTCGCTGCAACCTCCTCCTCCTGTGTTCAAGTGTTTCTTCTGCCTCAGCCTCCCGAGTAGTTAGAATCACAGGTGCACGCCAACATGCCCAGCTAATTTTTGTGTTTTTAGTAGAAACAGTGTTTCACTATGTTGATCAGGTTGGTCTTGAACTCCTGACCTCAGGTGATCCACCTGCCTCAGCCTTCCAAAGTGCTGGGATTACAGGCGTGAGCCACCGTGCCTGGCCAGATGCTTCAACATTTGAAGCCTCAATTTAGCTTTGTTATTCTTCCCCAAAATGGGTACAAATGTTATTTTAATGTATCAATTTACTGCTGAGGAAACTTAAGAACACTGAGAATTTAGGAATATTGAAATGTACATGACAGCAAAGAGCACAGTAGGGCATAAACATCATGAATGCCAAACACATTTATGTGTACTTGCTATATATACTGGATAGTGAGCAAGACATTTTTATTTGATCTCCAATTCTTGTCATCATTTAATTCATCATCATCTACTAAACACTCTCAGTACTTCTCAGAGATAAGTACATTAAAACTTATCTTTTAATTTTTTTTGCTGGAAACCAACAGACCACAAAAAAATAATAAAATGGAAAACAAATAGAATATATGGAGCATTGTAGATTGATAAGGTCATAATATAAGAAATGGAAGGAGGAATATATAATATCTTCAAACTACCTACCTTTGATGTCTCCCTTGGTGAGTAGGGAGAGAAAGACACCTTTAACTAAGAAAGCATATTCAGGCAAGAAACTCAGCTTAGAGGTAAGGAGGAAGAGGTGCTTTCAGAGTAGTTATTAGTGATTTATATGCTTCTCTTCTCATGGAAATCTTCATTTTCAAAGCTTAGCTCAAATGCTACCTCCACCACAAAAGATATTCATCAAGTATTCATCATTTCTTCAGTTATGTTTAAGCAATGCCTTGAAAGACAGCTGAAAAGAGAAAAAGATCCCTTAACAAAAGGCAACTGGTTTTCTCATGAAACCAATTAAATAAATAGAAAGAGAAATACACAGGACTGTGAGTGATTGCCTTACAATACTCACAGTCTGTAAAACTTCATTCTATTACTTTCAACAGTGACCACAAAGATTTACTCAGCGTTAAGCACTGTACTAGGAATGGAAGTGATGGCTATGAGATGCCCTGTTTGGAGGTGGACTTGGTCTAGTGAAGAGCCTGAGGCAAACAGAAATGTAGTCAAATAATTACTACACAGTGTGATAGGCACATGGCATAGAAGCGGCATGGTGTCCAGAAGGAGTGAGTTGCTCTGTCCCACTCACCCCCCTAATACCTCTGAACTCATCTGCATTCTCTCTCACTCACTATACTTTAGCTACATTTTGAGTTTCTTGAACATGCCAAGTATGCTTCTGCCTCAGGGCCTTTGCACTTCTTATTCCTCTGTCTGATAGCCTGTCACCCCGAAATCCATGGGGCTTACCTCCTGTCTCCATTCAAGTCTCTTATATCACTTCATCAGAGTAGCTTTCCCTGACCACTCCATACAAAATTGCACCCCATCCCTTCATTTTATATTGCTTACTCTTTTCATAATTCTTATCATCATGACATATCATACATTCATATGTTTATTATCTGACTCTCTTATTAGAATCAAAGTTCCACAAAAGAAAGAACTTCGTTTTATTCACTGTTGAATTTACATAGCTGGAAGAGTTCCTGGCAAAACAAATGGGAAGAGATAAAATGGGATTCAGGAAAGATTTCACAAAGGTGATTATACCCCCAGAGTTTAGAAGGATGCAAGAGATTATCATAAAAAGATAATGGAGCTGGGAATAGCAGGTACAAGTGTGTTCAAAGGTAAGAAAGATTAAAACCACGTGGTTTGTTTAAATAATGCGAGATGGTGCGGTGTTCGTTGGGCATAACCTTTCACTTGTGCTTCTATTACAACAGTCACCTTTTCTTTTGTAGGAGAGTTGTTTACTGCCCTTCTGTCTTTCTCAATAACTTGAGAGTTCTTTAAGGGCTGGGACTGTTTCACTCATGTTTTCATTTTCCAAGTTCTTAAACAGAGCAGATATTCTGCAATTGCTAAATAAATAAATGATAAAACAATATTTATTCATTGAGCAAGAAAACTCATTTATTTGTTCAATTAAAATGGATTTCTCTCTGTTGACAAGTGAATGCCCTGTTTGTAAACTTTATAAATGAAAGAGACCTCAGAGGTAATTTAGCCTTTCCATTTTATAGATGAGGAAACTGAAGCATAGAAAGGTTGATTGCCTGACTATACAACCTGCTAAGTATAATGAAGAACTGAGGCCAGGCCTCGTGGCTCATACCTTTAATCCCAGCACTTTGGGAGGCCTAGGTGGAAGGATTGCTAGAGACCACGAGTTCCAGACCAGCCTAGGCAACATGGTGAGACATTGTCTCTATGAAAAATAAAAAATTAGCCAGGTGTGGTGGCATCTGCTTGTCTGTAGTCCCAGGTACTCAGGAGGCTGAAGTGGGAGTACCGTTTGAGTCTGGGAGGTAGAGGCTGCAGTAAGCAGTGACCCTGCCACTGCATTTCAGCCTGGGTTACAGAGCAAGATGGTTGTTGTTGTTTTTTTAAAAAACAAAACAAAACAAAAAATCAAACAGGCCAGGCGTGGTGGCTCATCCTTGTAAGCCCAGCACTTTGGGAGACCAAGGCAGGCAGATCACCTGAGGTCAGAAGTTCAAAACCAGCCTGGCCAAAATGGTGAAACCCCTCTCTACTATAAATAGAAAAATTGGCTGGGCATGGTGGTGTGTGCCTGTAATCCCAGCTACTTGGGAGGCTGAGGAAGAAGAATCACTTGAGCCCAGGAAGTGGAGGTTGCAGTCAGCAGAGATGGCACCACTGTACTCCAGCCTAGACAACAGAGTGAGACTCCACCTCAAATGAATAAACAAACAAACAAACAAACAAACAAACAAAAAACCTGGTGCTCCAGTTTGAAGCACGGTATGTCATCTTTTCACTTAAAGATGTGCTTTCAGAAGTGGCCTGAACATTTGGTTTACCTATTAAAATAAAAACTGTACATACTTTATTATCTATCTTCGAGAAACAGACAAATCTCAAGAAGCCACGTGGATCTTCATTGTCGTTTTTTGTTGCAGTTAAAAGTGTAAAGTCAAAAGCAATCTAGGTGTACATCAATGGAGAAATAGCCATATTCACTCTGTGATAGCCACACTATGCAATTTTATGAAGCACTTAAAATGGATATAGTTTGATTCATACAAAAATGTAAAACAGCTCCAAGACATCGATGCTAACCAAAAAAAGGAAGTCGCCGGATGATACTATACTATACTGTACTATTTAAGACTTGTCAGTCTCAGGTTTTCCCACCAAAACAGCACAACACAGGAAGTAAGTGTATAGGAAATTTCAGAATGATGAACTCCAAACAGGATATGCATCTGTAACAAGGGCTACCTCTGGAGAGAAGGGTAGGGGAATGAGGCGGTCTTTGACCTTGACAGTAATTTATAGTTTTTAACAAGGAGGGTGCATTATTCATCTATTAGTTTTGCTTTAGTTGGCTGTGAAAATTAATTTTTCAAGAAATAGTACTGACTGTGATTTCTTCTCTATTCAGTGAGGAAAGGGAGTGACAGGTAATGATTCTGTATCAAGGCTGATTAAAGAATAAAAGAAGGCCTTTCGGAAGATTAAAAAGCAAAGAAAAGGTTGAGAAAAAAGAGCACGAAGAGTAGAAGGGAACAACGGTGTACTCGTTAGCAATGGCAATACGGGTTATTAAAGGGAAGGGTGGGGGCGGGGAACCCGGGTCGACTCAGGATGCAAGGAGAGGAAGCCACGCTAAATAGCAAAGCGGGATCCTAGAGGGGCGGGGCCCACCTCAGCGCGCAGGCGCAACCAGTCCCAGGTGGCCGCCGCCGCGGAAGCGAAGCCACCTATAGACGCCGCGCCGCTTGGGTCTGCTGCGCATGCGCAGGCGGATCTGCGCTGGAGTCTTCATCTTTGCCACCGCTGCTGCCGCCTTCCTGGGATTTGAGTCTCGAGCTTTCTTCGTTCGCTCGCCGGCTGGTTCGCGCCCTTCTCGCGCCCCGGGGCTGAGGGGCTGGGAAGGGGTTGGAGGGGGCTGTTGATCGCCGCGTTTAAGTTGCGCTCGGGGCGGCCATGTCGGCCGGCGAGGTCGAGCGCCTAGTGTCGGAGCTGAGCGGCGGGACCGGAGGGGATGAGGAGGAAGAGTGGCTCTATGGCGGTACGAAACTTCCTGTCCCTGTCTCTTTCTCGGGTTCTCTTAGGCCTCCCCTCTTGGCCCTCAAACGGCCGGCGTTCCGGCCCCTCGCGCCGCCCCTTCGGGCCTCTGGTTGGGAGTCCTGTCCGGCCTGACTTAGGCCGAGCGCAGCGTGCGCGTGCCCCCCCCTCCCGCGGCGGTCTCCCCCCTGGCCCACGCCCACCATACGCACCCACCCTGCGGCGGCCGGGCAGGGCTGGGGGCCTGTGACTGGTCCCGGCCCCCGGCTTTGCCGTGCTTTTCCTGGGGCGTCTCGGTCGCCTCGCTGCTGCGCTCTTTACCCTTGTTTTTTTCTGTCGATTCTGAGGTGGTGTTTTTTTGTGTCTGTTTTTGCCCCGTGGCCTTAGGGTGCCCTTCCTGTCCCTTCTTTCAGAAACAGTCATTCTGTGATAATAGCGAAATAAAGTTAATGCTGTACAACTAACGTCTTGTTTCTTGATGGTCAGTTTGTATGGAATGCACCTGCAAGGGTACTCCTTGTCTGAAAGTCGTGCTTTAAAAATAATTAATTAAGAGAGAGAGAGAGAGAAAGATGGCCCATAAAGAAAACCCTGAATGTCTCCTGTATTAAGGTGAAGTTTTTCTTTTTTAAGAGACTGCCGTTTAACCTACATCATGGAGGTATCTCATGACCCTTCGGCTTATAGTTTTCAGTGTCATCTCATACATTTCTTTTTCTCAAAATAAATTTAATGCATCATGTACTTCTCTCTAGAAGGGACATCTGGTTTTTAACTTTCGTTAATTTACAATCCCTTCTTGCCTGTTACACCAGATTTGAAACAATGTTTGTTCCTTGCCTAAAACATACATTCTTGATTGTCTTTAGAATAGAATAGTAAAAGTGCACATTGGGCACCACGCAGGTCCTTGATGATGTAACTTTGATAAACTTGTAAAAAAAAAAAAACATTATCTTTGGCGGCAAGATTTAGCATTAGTCTTTGAAATGTGAATGTGTAGGATTTCTTTTACAAAGACTGGAAATCTTCAGTACCTCTTAAGTTTAAGCTTATTTTTATACCAGTAAAGTCTGATTTTTTTTTCCATAAAATACGTATCTTGTTAAGTAATTATAAGGTGATCTAACTTTGGATGTGCTTATAGGCCCATGGGACGTGCATGTGCACAGTGATTTGACAAAGGACCTAGGTTAGTGCTTGTGATGATCACTTCAGATTTTCATAATACTAGTTTCTTTGAGAGTGGTTTCTTTATTTTGTTTGCTTATTTGTTTATTTGTTTATTTTACTTGGTAGATGAAAATGAAGTTGAAAGGCCAGAAGAAGAAAATGCCAGGTTAGTGAAATTTTCTGTTGATGCCTATTACATAGATTGTGTGATACAATGGTTCTGTCAGTTGTCAAAATTATTTTCTTACAATCATTGGCGTCATTACAACACTTAGAACATTTTGGAGGACATTGAATCCTTTAAAGGTTATTCCAGTTTCAGGACCTAATCTTATGCCAATTCTATTTGTTGATAGTTTAAAGGACAAAGTTTTTGAACTTAGGATTGGACTGATGTTACACTGTTGAGTAACTTGTTACTCTTAAGTGACTTCAGTAGTGAAGTATACAGTATAATCATTAAGCTACCGATAAAAATATTTTAACTTAATTGAAAATGTTTTTAAGTAAATCAGGAACACTCCAAACTACTGCTTTTCCAGTTTATTAACATTTTTGATGGTATAATGGCACTTTGGTTGTAATTTCAATGCTATGTATTATTTACATTCAAAATGTAATTAGCTGATTTGTTATAAGGTTGATTTCTTTGTTAGATTATAAGAAAGATGTAAGTATTTGATTATAGAACATATACAGGGAGTCAGAATTTTACCCCAAATTTCAGAAAACAAACCGTGCAAAGAAGTACATGGAGATGTAGACTTTACCCTGACCACATGCATTAGTGTCAGTAACGGAGAGAGAGGTAGGTAGAAGATTTTAAAGAATATTTGGGTTTAAAAAGTGGAAGATAAACCACTTCATACCGAGTAAACTGCAATCAGAAAGATAAAACAGGTGTTGGTGAGGATATGGAGAAATAAAACCCTCATACACTTCTGATGGGATTGTAAAATGGTGCAGCTGCTTTGAAGAATAGCCTGGCCATTTTCTCAAATGGTGAAACATGGAGTTACCATATGAGCCCTCCACCTTAGAAAAATGAAAAACATTCACACAAAAACTTGTACGTGAATATTCATAGCAGCATTGTTAATAGAAAATGGAAAAAAAAACCTCGCAGCTGCATCAACTGATGACTGGATAGATTAAGTGTGTTATATCCATACAGTGGAATATTATTTGGCAGGGAAAATAAAATGAAGTACTGGTAGATGTTACAATATGGACGAACCTTGCAAATGTGCAAGTGAAAGAAGCCGGTCCATAGAGACAGATTACTGGTTGCTAAGAGTTGGGTGAGTGATTGCTAATGTATACAGAGTTCCTTTTGGGAGTGATGCGTATATTCTGGAATTAGATAGTTGTGATGGTTGGACTATGTGAACATATTAAAACTCAGTGGTCCTGTTTGAATGGATAGATTGTGTAATATATGAATTGCATCTAAAAGCTGTTAACAACAAAAAAATGGATAGAGGGAAAAAGTGAGAAATGAAAGTAGAAATAGCTTAGGAGGAGCTGAAACTACAGTTCAACTTCCTTACCCAAAAAATCCCCTATAGTCTTTTCACTCATTGGTATATTATCTGAAATGTTATTTCATTTTGAAATTTATGTGTTCAACTCAGTTCCTGATTCAGATCTCAACCACAAAGTTGAGATTAGTTTTAATTTATGTTATGAATGTGATTGAATATTTCTTTATATCCATTCCTTCATTTGGTCAAGAAATTAATTACAGGGTATAGTTTTACAATCAAATATATTTCTCTCTATGATCATCTTTATCCCATTGATTTTTATTTTTATTGGTTACAATTTTAAAATCTTATTTTCTGATCAAACGTTCTTTAATTTTAATTCTGCAATACACAACTTGCTAAAATTTATTGGAGGGAACCTTCTACTTTCCCTGAGTCTCACTGTCAACATAGCTTTATATTCCTTTCTACAGCTTCATTTGGGGAGCCGTTGAGTTGATTTCATCCTATGGGGGAGAAAACAACTTCCTTTACAGTGTTATTTTTCTAGAAAAAGCTTAAAATTTTATCATGTTTCTAACATTCTCATGGTGATAGAAAATTAAAACTTCTAAAAGAGTAGGCCTATTGAAGAAAGGAACTCTGCCAAACCTACTGCTATCTGGCTTGGTACATCACTGCATTGCTCTACCTAAGTTCCTGCTGTTAGAATTTGCCCCCGTTTCCTACTGACAGGCTCATTGCTGAAGACTCTGTTTTTCTTAAACGTTGCATTACAGTCTCCAATTGTGTTATATCTATCCAAGTTTTGACTAAAGAAAGGATACTGTTTTGTGACATAGAAAGCAAATGGGACTTGTTTCTGGCTACCGAGAAGCTTATTTCAGCAGGAGGTAAATGTATCGAACAATTACAGCTGCATATTTGTTTTCTTGAAGCAAGCAGTGGAACAATGAAAATTTAACAGTTAGGTTTTGACTTTTTATCTTTCATTTTGCTTTATTTGGTGATTGTGCTGTAAAATGCCACTGTAAAGATCAAATTGATTTACATAGAAACTACCCGACAGAAAGTGCAGTTTAGAAGAGATTAGCAGAAATCTAATGAAAAGTGCTCTGAACTGTGTCAACATCTGGACATTTTTGTTAAGAATGCTACTAAATAATTTAGAAAGTTGGGCCAGATCAGCTACTTGCTTTGTACTTCAATTTTCTTATCTGTGAAATGAAGTGATGGCTGTTGAATGACTGTTGAAATTTTAATTACTAAAAAATGTAAGAAAACAATTACGCTATGGTACTGGAAGTGTTATTTGCTGGTAAATGACCATATGCTTGAGTTTCATGGGAATGTGAATGTTTTATTGTTGCATACCAGTTTTGTTGTGAAAAGACAAGTTCAAGTATTAACTGGTCTTAAAGTAATTACTTTTAACATTCATGAGAATTAGCTCCTTATTAATATCAAATTGGAGAAGAGCCTTGAATGAAGATACTTTTTTAATCTTAAAATTTTATTTTTTATTCAATAAAGAACGTATCTTCAATAAGATTGATAACACAGAGAACCAAGAAGCAGCGTGTATGTTAACTGAATACTGAAAGAGTTAATGTGATTATACTATAAATCTGAGTTCTTGAACACCAAGGAAAGGAGGAAACTGTATTATGTAGGTGTGGGTAGTGATAATAGTAGTACCTGATACACAGTGGATGTTCAGTAAAGATTTAGGATAATTAAAATTGATTAACTTTGTCATATAGTTTTAAAATGTGTAAAAAGCTTGAATTTCAGCCCACTATCAAATTATAAATCATTAATTGCATCCTTTTTTTTTTTTTTTTTTTATAGACAGCCTCTCACTCTTGCCCAGGCTAGAGTGCAGTGGCATGATCACAGCAACCTCCACCTCCCAGGTTCAAGCCATTGTCTGCCTCACCCTCTGAGTAGCTGGTATTACAGGCGCCCGCCACCATGCCTGGCTAATTTTTTTTTTACATTTTTAGTAGAGATGGGGTTTTATCATCTTGGCCAGGCTGGTCTTGAACTCCTGACCTCATGATCCACCCGCCTCAGCCTCCCAAGGTGCTGGGAGTACAGGTGTGAGCTCCCGCACCCAGCCTGGCATTTGCATTCTACTTACAATGTTGAGTACTTGTTTTATGCAAGTTACTAGAAATAACAGGGAATACGACAGTCAGATTTTACCATTACTGTCTCCAGTGGAGACAATAATTTTAGGAACTTTATTAGATGTGGCTTAGAAATACCTAATATAACCTATCTGCACTTCGGAAAAGTAATGCCTGACGTGTATATTTATTTTTGTTGTTTGTAGTGCTAATCCTCCATCTGGAATTGAAGATGAAACTGCCGAAAATGGTGTACCAAAACCGGTAACATAAGGCTTTGAAATCCAGTTACTTTCCTGATACAAATCTTTATCAATAGCTTCACAGTTTACATAGAAAGCAAGCTGACATTTTATATTACCTTCAGTATCCTGTGTTATCTGACCCTTTCTTATATCTCCTGCTGCATCTGGTGCTATCAAAAACATATATGGGAATTAGCAAGGAGGAAAAGAAATAGTAGAAAGACGTCAGAGGAAAATAGTATGTGCAAAGGCTTGATGTTTATTGCTTTCAAGGAACTGAATGGTTATAAATCTACTGAATATAGTGTGCCTGGTTTTCAGAGCAAGTTTTGAGTCCCACAGCCTTTGAATGTTATGATTTTTTAGCAGTGCTTTTTAATGTATGTGACAGTCCCTGACTGCATGCCTGCATTCCTTTGATACTTTGTGAGGTGAACATATCACTGGTCCTATGAATATTTGTACATTTTAATCCTATAAAAAGAAGGAAGTTACTGTTCTGCAAGTTTGAAGTTGTGTACAAAAAGTATTTTGCATATGTTATCTAGTTATTTACTATGATGTGATTAAGCACAAAATAGGCTTTAAGAGCCAAAGTAAAAACTTCACAAATGTAGAATTTGCATGTAGGGCCTCTTCTAGGTATACAAGAATACCAAGAATAATTGAGCTTCTGCTTAACTATTTGGTACTTCTTATGTTTTGGGTTATTTTTAATTCTTTAATTGATTTGGTACTTTTTATTTGTGACATTGTGAATCTTAAAATTGTTTTCCTCTTAGATTCTTTTTTTGCCAAGAATTCTCAAATACATATTTTTTATAGTTTTATCTTGTAGATATCTTAGTAAGTTGCTTTAGATCCTTTTTGCAAGAGGGGCAGATATAATAGTAAAAAAAAAATATGAGGTGGTGTTTACCAAAAGGAGATGATGCCAAAAAAGATTTCATTTCTTTATTCATAGTCTTATCCTTTTTATTATGTAGAACATCAAAATTATGAGTCGAAATAGGTGGCAGCATTATAAGCTTGTAACTTTTAAATTACATCTCAAAAAAATACAGAGTGGGGCCGGGCACAGTGGCTCACACCTGTAATTCCAGCACTTTGGGAGGCCAAGACGGGTGGGTCACCTGAGGTCAGGAGTTCGAGGCCAGCCTGGCCAACATGGTGAAACCCTGTCTCTGCTAAAAATACAAAAATTAGTTGGGCATGGTGGCAGGCATCTGTAATCCTAGTTACTCTAGAGGCTGAGGCTGGAGAATTGCTTGAACCTGGGAGGCGGAGGTTTCAGTGAATTGAGATCACGCCACTGCACTCAAGCCTGGGCGACAAAGTGAGACTCTGTCTCAAGAAAGAAGAAAGGAAAAAAAACCAGGGTGGTTACTTTTTTTAGTTATTAATATTAGATGTTGAAATGGATTATTGAATGTATGTTATAATTTGTTTATGTTCATGTAGAAAGTGACTGAGACTGAAGATGATAGTGATAGTGACAGCGATGATGATGAAGATGATGTTCATGTCACTATAGGAGACATTAAAACGGGAGCACCACAGTATGGGTACGTTATTTTTTAGTAAGTAACAATTGTGTAAATGCTATATAGCAAAGAGAGTGTGCCTATATCAATCTCTCAGTAGTTGATTCCATTGTTTTTGCGTTTTTCTATTTTAACATAAAAGAACTCTTGTTAAAGTTTCATCATGCCTAAAATAAAGTTAAGTGATTAGGCAAAGGTACATGGAAGCAGCAGTTTTTAATCCTGAGTTTAAAGTGCTTTTATAAAAGAATTGAGTACTAGGCCAGTCATGGAGGTTCATGCCTGTAATCCCAGGACTTTGGGAGGCTGAGGTGGGTGAATCACCTGAGGTCAGGAGTTCAAGACCAGCCTGACCAGCATGGTGAAACCTCCTCTCTACTAAAAATACAAAAATTAGCCAGGCGTGGTGGTGGGTGCCTGTAATCCCAGCTACTCAGAGGCTAAGGCAGGAGAATCACTTGAACCTGGTAGGTGGAGGTTGCAGTGAGCCCAGATTGAACCCCACTGCACTCTAGCCTGGGTAACAGTAAGACTCTGTCTCAAGGAAAAAAAAAATACTATAAATTCTTTGTTTAGAATTAGAAATCCTTAAATTGTAATTTGTATCTGTGCTTATTATTTCGCTTTATTACTTATCCAGACCTGAGTTTAGGTTTTTAATTTTTTTGTCCAATAAAAACAATATCAAAAGTATTTCTTTTTGTTGTTAATAGTGTTTCCAGGTTTTTAATTCTCCTGTAGGCCTTTTAGGCCAATGTTTGTCTGAAATTTTGTGTTCTATAAACTGGACCAAGTGAATGGACTGTCATTGACTCATTGAGCACATAAAGACTCTTACAGAAAGATTGGAAGGGAAATGCATTGAAGTATGAATTGTGATGTAGTTGCAATAGGAGAATAAGAGTCAATGTGTTTTATTTTTCAGATTGGCTGTATAATGTTGTTATAGCTTATGCATTGGAAACATAAAATACATTAATTTCACTGTAGTTCATTAAGCAACCTCATCTGGAATCAACCAGTAGATACAAAAATATTGTTAAATATTTTATTAATAGAGTCATTTGTTTTCAAAAGTCATTTCAGGAAGCTTAAAGCCAGTTCAGTTATTGTCATAGTCAGTTTTGTATTATAGTAATGATACATGTACCCATGTAATTTTAACATCCTAGCACCTTTTTAGGGAACAGAGTAAAGAGGTTAGTTTTTCATGTTAGGGGTAGATATTCTAAATGTGCTCCTCATTCTCATTTGGGAAAGTAAATAATTACTTAATGAGAAAGTTGGGCTTATACTGTAGTACTAGTAGGGCTTTCTGCTAATAATAGGCCTTTACTGTCTGTATTATGCAAAAGGAACACTTATATAAAATTGTAATAATTGCATGTTCATTAAATATTATATAAAATTATTTGTACTTGCAAGTTATAGAACAATTTGAAGCAAATGACAATTTTTTTGGATTATGAATGGTACCTTTTTTTGGTAGAAATTGCACTCAAATATTAAATATATGTGGACTTTCATAGTACCTTACTAAACTTTATTTCTTACAACAGTTTTCAGTTTTATGCATTGTAATTATGTTTATACATATTTATTATCTTTAGACACTTTAGATTTCTATAGAGTAGGAACCATTGTATTCAAAACTCTTCAGTAAAACAGAAAACTGATTTATGAATTTTTCTCTTCCTCACATTGCCTTAAATATAGTAAGTGTGCCGTAAATGGTTATTGACTAAATAAACTGAATGTTATTTATTTACAGTTGTCTCTGAAGGTTTTTTCCCCTTAGACATTTGATTATGAAAATTTTCCAATACTCACAAAAGTTGAAGGAATTGACCTGTGACTGCTCATTTACCCATCACCTAAATTATACAATCTACATTTTGCTTTGTTTGCTTGAACTCATATTCCTCTATCTATGCCTTAACCCATTTATCAGTTGATTTATTTCTTATTCATTTCATGAATTTCTAAAGTAAAGTACAAGTATTTGTGAAGAGTGTAAAGTTGCTTAACCTCTGTATTTCAAGATATATCCCTTGAAAACAAAGTCCGTGAGAAAATGAAATTTGATAAACATTTACTTATGCACAGCGTTTTCAGAAGCAAATTTAAAGAACAAACTGTGTTAAAGGAATAGTACTGAATTGATTTATTGTAAATTGTTACAGGTTGTTTTTTTAGGTAACATACCTTTGTTACAAGTTCATTTTATATGTGTGTAAGATATGAAGAAAAGCAAGTCTTAAAGTAGGAATAATTTATCTTGGAAAGTAGTTTGTTACCTATCTCTGTGAGATTCATCCATTTATATACTCAATAAATACTTTTTAAAGGCATAATTTATTTGGCAGGTTAAGTAGCAAAGATAATGTGCCTTTATCAAACCGTCTATGATCATTCCATTATTATATTTTTTTTACATTTACTGTGCTACAAAAGAACTCTTGGTAAAATCATCATGAAATTTCCTGGAGTCCACAAATTAGATAGAGTTACATGAAAGCAGCAATTTTTTAATTTGTGAATGTATTAATTGATGAGAATGCAAGAAGTTATTATTTTCCAGAGGGAGTGAGGAAAACAGACATGTGAGTAAATATTTTCAGTGCAACGTAAGTGCTAGAATAGAAACATGTACAAAGTGATTCGAAAGGTTTGAGAGGAAAGTTTGCTGAAAGCCTACAGGTGTTAAAGAGAAGATCCCAGAGGTGACATTTGAATTTGTTTGAATAATTTTTGAGAAGGGAGACAGTGGTTTTTAGGTGGAGGACAGTGCTTAAAAATAAGTGTAGTAGATGCATGGCTTGGAGGAAGTACATGGCTGGAGAATAAGGTAGATGAAAAGAGATGGTTGAAATCACTTATGAAAGGATTTAGGATGCATTTGCTATGTCTTTGTAGACCTTGCAAGCTCGTCCAACCAGCCAAAGTTATTTTGTTGTTGTTGTTGTTGTTGTTCTGTTTTGGTTTGTATTAGGCTTTTAGCTGCCCAAAGCCGTGGTTTTTAGTTTCTGTCTCCAGTGATAAGTGGAAAAGAGGGATGATGAAGGGGCTTTACTGGCCTAACCAGATCAGAAACTGAGGACCCATGACTGTATTCTCTCACTTAGACACCCCAGTTAGGTTTTTAGATAGTTCATGTTATTTGAAAAGGTATTACCTTTAGACACTTTAGATTTCTATAGAGTAGAAACCATTGTAGCATCAGTAGTTGAGATGGGTTAGATGGAGAGACATTGACTAATAGGTGTGAAGTAGTTGTCCAGGTGAGATAATAATCTAGACTAAGGCAGCAGTAGTAGAGAGATGAATGGGAAAATAGTATATTTGAATATTTGAGAAACAAATATAGTCAGGCATGTGGTATACACCTGTAGTCCCATGGACTTGGGAGGCTGAGGTAGGAGGATTGCTTGAGCCTTGGAGTTTCAGGGCAGCCTGGGCCATATAGTAAGATCCTGTCTCAAAGAATAAAAAGAAAGAAATAACGAATAACATGGGTAACTGGTTGGTTGTGGATGGAGGAGGAGATAAAGGGACTTAAAGATTTCTAGAGCAGTTAATTGGGTCCAGGTGGGCGCTACTCCTCCCACCTCCCACAAAATAGATTCATTTGACATGTTTATTTTGAAGTTCCTATAGAAAATCCAAGTATAGGATCTAGCATTTAGAGTGGTGTGAGAGTTCATGGGGATCTATTGGACATTATATCAAATTTGCCTCTGCAATTTTTCATACCACTAAGCTTCTCTACGCAGAATGAATACAAAGGCTTGTGACTTGAAAAAGAAAAATGATGTTTTAAAAGGCAGAATGGAGAATAGAAAGTAGCTAGGTGGAAAGCAAAGAAGCTCATCTATTGAAGACTTAGGGCTAAGCCTTTTATAAAAATGCCATTTTATTCTATAGCAGTCCTGTAAGAGAACAGTTTAGAGAAAATCCTTGATTTTTCTACATTTGTAGAAAAATCATGTACATCATATGTAGATAGCACTAAGTCACTTTTGCTGAATTTGGATTGTTAAACTGTAAACATCGTGAAGGCAGGAACCAAATTTGTCCAGCTCCTCATACTTTTTCCTTAGCCTAGAATCATACCTGACATGGTTTTGGTGCTCAGTAAGCATTACATTAATTAATCAGTCTATAAAGTGATTATGTCAAGTTGGTGACGATAGTACTGCTTGACAGTAATGTTTGGTCCACTTTGTAATTCTTGCATTTCTAGCTGTGGAGCTGCAATTATTTGATACAATTACTTAAACATTTTATTACATTTACATTTTTGTTTTTTAAGTGGAAAAGAAAAATGGCAGTGCAAATGTAACTCAACCTAAGTCTTATATTTAGTACATTAGAGACAAAAGATGGAAGTAAAGATGGCTAAACTTCTGAGAGAAAAGAACCAAATATGTCACATGAATATAATGTGAGAAATATATCATTGAAAATACCTATGACTTGAGGTCTTACTGGTATCTTTTTTTTTTTTTTTGAGACGGAGTCTCGCTCTGTGGCCCAGGCTGGAGTGCAGTGGCATGTTCTCGGCTCACTGCAAGCTCTGCCTCCCGGGTTCATGCCATTCTCCTGCCTCAGCCTCCTGAGTAGCTGGGACTACAGGTGCCCACCACCACGCCTGGCTAATTTTTTCTATTTTTTAGTAGAGAGGGGGTTTCACCGTATTAGCCAGGATGGTCTCGATCTCCTGACCTCGTGATTTGCCCGTCTCGGCCTCCCAAAGTGCTGGGTTTACAGGTATGAGCCATTGCCTGCCGTCTTACTGATATCTTTTTGTTCAGTGGGAGTTGGTCCTTCTTTGCCCATTCCTGTTTTCTTTTAATTTCCCTAGTAACAGAAAAGTCTATTTTAATTAGTATATTTGATAATACTACTGATATATAAGAATCCATTATATAAAAAAAGTAAAGAACTATCTGTAACCCCTTACAGAAAATTTATATGAGGCTCATTTATACAAGTATAAATGCAATGAAATATTCAAATAATTATATACAAGTCTTAGATGTCTTGGCCAAGATTACACTAACAACTGACAAAACATTTGAATGTGGATTGGTCCAACTTCAGAAATTTTTTTCTTTATCACTGTGTGTTATATTACATCTAAAAAGGTGCAGCTTAATACTTTTTTCAAATATATGCATTCATGTAACTACAGCCAGATCAAGATATGAAACATAATTGGCATCCTAGAAGTTTCTCATTTTTCCTCTTGGTCATTAACCACCCACCACCGGTAAACGCTGTTCTGCTTTCATGCTAGACTTATTTTTGAATTTCATGACAATAAATTTCTATTACGGACTCCATGAATGGTTGAAAAAGGATTTATTAACAATATCCAGTGCGGGAAGAACTGAAAGGCCACTGGATTTAACAACAAGTTGGAGGAATTTTACTTAGGCTTAAGATTGCTGTATGTGTAATAACTGGCAGGCAAGGAAATGAAGAAAAGGGGTATACAACTATGTTTCCCTTCTTCGCCTTATTTCTTGTGAAGTTTGTTACAGTAGAATGTTGAGTTAGTGGCAAAGAGATTTTTGAAATGGAAACAAGTCAGTTTTTTTTTTAATGTTTTTGCCTTTTATTGAGCAAGTGACTTTAGAAACTAGTTTAAAATGTTTTTTAAAATGTGTGTTAGCTGGGCACGGTGGCTCACTCCTGTAATCTCAGCATTTTGGGAAGCCAAGGCGGGTGGATTGCTTGAGCTCAGGAGTTCGAGACCAGCCTGGACGACATGGTATGAGATCTCATCTATCCAACATTTAAAAAATAAAAATAGAAATTATAAAAAATAGAAAAATAAAAATAGAAATATTACTGCTTTGTTTAAGCTTTTCAGGATAATTTTTGGTTTTTTGTTTGTTTTTAGGAGTTATGGTACAGCACCTGTAAATCTTAACATCAAGACAGGAGGAAGAGTTTATGGAACTACAGGTAAAATTTGTATTTTCTGTTGCATCAGTAGGGAAATAAGGCACATATCTTAAATAGGTCTTAATCACTTTTTTTTTAGTGGGAGACAAAGTCTGGCTTTGTCACCCGAACTGGAGTACAGTGGTGCAATCTTAGCTCACTGCACCCTCCATCTTCCAGGCTCAAACCATCCTCCCACTTCACCTTCTCAAGTAGCTGGGACTGTGGGCGTGCACCACCATGTTTTGCCAATTTTTGTGTTTTTATGTAGAGACCAGGTCTCGCCATGTTGTTCAGGCTGGTCTCGAACTTTTGAGCTTAAGTGATCTGCCTGCCTTGGCCTCCCAGACTGTTGCGATTCCAAGAGTGAGCTGCTGCGCCTGGCCAAGGTGATAATATAATAGCTCTTTTTAAAGGTAATTTTTGACCATACATCACAGGGACTGGTAAATTTTTTCTGTAAATAGTCCAGTAGCACATATTTTAGGCTCTGCTTTGTTTGGAATGCTTGCCAGATTTTTTGCCAGGAATAGTAAAAAAAGTTTGTTTTCTGTTTGTGTGTGTATGTGTGCCAGGAATAGTAAAAAGGTGTTTATATTTTCTGTTTGTCTATGATATGTCCCAGCTTCTTGCAAGTGTAGCTCCTTCATTTTGTAATTTTATAAAACAGGAACAAAAGTCAAAGGAGTAGACCTTGATGCACCTGGAAGCATTAATGGAGTTCCACTCTTAGAGGTAGATTTGGATTCTTTTGAAGATAAACCATGGCGTAAACCTGGTAAGACTGTTGTGGATTATATTAATTTCAATATTTTTAGTGTGAAGTCATCAGAAAATTTTTTGAGCATCAATTTAGAATTTTGTTTTTTCATTATAATTTTAATTGTCTTAAGCAAATGATGAGAAATAATGACTTGGATTATTAAATCTTACTGGTGGCCTCATATTACTTAAAATGTAGACTTATTGTTTATTATAATGACGTTTCTAAAGGAAATAATTTTATCAAAAATTTTATAGTCTTTTTGCCACCGTAAATGATAGAGTAGTGATAACTGATAGAACTCTAAATTTATATTTTTATAGTTTATATTTTATAGTTTATATTATATAGTTTTATATTTTTGATGCTGCATAAAAATAGAGCTGAAATATTTGTACACTAAAGATGTCTTTTATCTTTAGGTGCTGATCTTTCTGATTATTTTAATTATGGGTTTAATGAAGATACCTGGAAAGCTTACTGTGAAAAACAAAAGAGGATACGAATGGGACTTGAAGTTATACCAGTAACTTCTACTACAAATAAAATTACGGTAATTAATAAATACTCCGGAATACCCTTGGCTTGTCTACCGTCCCACTTTTACTCCCCAAATAAATCACTTCCCTGTAAAAGTGGTTAAATGATATACGATAGTTTAAAAATTCCATTTTGTTTACCATGTTTGTTTTTCCCTTCCCTCCCTTTTAGAGTTTTGTATTAATGATTATCTGATGTTCTTACTTTCAAATCACAGACTAGCCACAGCTAGTTTGTCTTTATATGGCCTATTAATTAAATATTATGTGGTATCTTAATGGGGAATATGTTATTTAACTTAGGCCGAAGACTGTACTATGGAAGTTACACCAGGTGCAGAGATCCAAGATGGCAGATTCAATCTTTTTAAGGTGAATTTTAGTAAATTATCCTTGGTTGCTCTCATTTTTTGTTCTTGAGTCTGCTCCCATACCACTACTCAAGGGACAAGATTAAAGTGCAAATAGCTACCTTTTTTCCAAACCTTCAGCTTCCTGGTGACTTACAAATTTGCTGATTGTTGTTTTATCTCCACTTTTGCAAGCATGTGAATTTATAGCCTATTATACTAACAAATGCCAAGTAAAACTGTTCTTTGCTATATGTTGTGATTTCATTTTGAGTTGCAATACGTGTTTGTAGGATAGAAAAGTTAGTGGCAACAGATTAAGCTCTCATTGTAGATAATACTCCAATCTTTATCAACAGAATTGGAGACTTTTTTGTTTTCTTTAAAAAAAGATGGTAAGGAAGGTGGCATACTGTTTATCTCTATGATACTGGTAACACTGATATCATTGGTGTAATGCCCTGATAGCTCAAGATATCTTCAGAAATCTTAGACGTTCTCTGAGAGGCTTTAAGAACTCAACAGAATGAGATAAAGCCATTGATTTTAAAAATTGGTACTTGAAAGGAGTAGGTTTATGTGAGAGACTTTGAGGTTGATACTATAACTTGTGTATCAAGTCTGGTTTCTGGCTTCTCCATTGCATGGTATGATCACAGACCCAGTCCGAAGAATACTACTATATTGTCATAGTTCTTTTATGGAAAACTGATTGTGTACTCTTTTTTCTTTACCTTGATAGTTGATTCTTGTATTGAATGACACTGAGATGAAGATTGGGAGTGGCTTTTAGATTGGGTTATATACTCAGGGAACTTAAGTGGACTGGAAAGAGACCTCTGCTCCCCTCTTGGGTTTGCAGCCCTGTCCACCAGAATACTGCCTTATGCAGTGTGTGTGCTATGTCTGCAGATAAAGTACTCTACTGTACACAGTTCTATATAGATAATTTTATTTTTAATTTACATCCTACTTTGTGTATTTGGTTCTTCTTTTGCAAATATTTTGAAAGTGTGTGGCGATGTCTGTTGTATTTGAAAGGGTCATCAGGTTTTTTTGGGTTATATTGTCTATAATGGCATTGAATTACTTGACTACAATGGGTGGAAAAGTTGTCTTAATGAGCTAGTTCATTAGCAGCAGTGCATTTTATTTTTTTTTAATAGAAATGAGAACTGCCATCATAAACTGTTAGCTTCTGTATACTTTATTTTTTGTAGTAGACTTTTAAAAAGAGAATAAAAAGAAACTCCTAGGGGTCAGTCTCATTGAAGGTAGCCATTATGAATGTGTATTTATATACATACTGTGTACTGAAAAACTTATTTTGAAGTTTCTTTTGGTTATGTGAGAGGAGGTCAGAGTGTTCCATTCTGATTGGATTCTGAATGAAAGATTTGAATTTGATGGGTACAGTCTTCATGGTTTTCTTGCCTTGATAGTGTGTTTAAATACTAATATGTTTGGTAGAAATACTGATTTGGGAAGAGGATGTGTATTAAGACTGTGTGTGGCAAACATTTTTTCTTTATGTATGTTGTGGTCTGTAAGAAATGTTGGAAATAGGGCCATAATGAGCAGGACATTGATTTTAAACTAGCCTGCAAACATTTGTGTGGCCAATAGGAAGCTGTTTGAAAGTTCCTGAGCAGTAGAATGAAGTGCAGATCTGGTTTTCAGAAAAGGAACTGGCAGCAGGTTGGGCTGTAGAATGAAAGGGATATGAAACAGATAGGGTTATATTGCCATACTATAGGAATGAAATGAACTAGGGCCTGAACTCACTCATGAGGGTGAATGGGCAAAGGATTGGATTTAAGAATTAAAATTTATTTTCATATCTACTGCAAATAGAATTTTTTCACCCTTAAGTGTGAGACAACTCGTCAGCCTCTTTAAGATAACTTTATTTACTTTTCATTAAATAATTTTCAAACCCAATAACAAGTAGAATAGTACACATGAACCCTTAGGTGCTTATACAGCTTCAACACTTAACGGTGTTTTGACATTCTTGAGGTAACAGCCTTTTGTATACTTCAATATGAATAAAGTTTTACTAAAAAGCAAAATAAAGGAAAAAATTTAACAGGTGTAAAAATAAAGCCACTCATTTGCATGCAAAAACAATTGTGTAATTATTTAATTAGAGTGAGGGGCAATAGAGAAGTGACTAGTGGGAACAGATAACATGTATGCATGAGAAAACACTGACTACAACGTTTTCTTAAAATATTTTTTATTCATTTGTGCACACATGCATAGCTCTTTCCCCCAACCCCCGACTGTGAATCTATGAGCTTTGTCACCAGTTTTCTGAAATTTATAGTTACGTGTCTTGGTCTGTTTTCATCCATTGTACCAACACTCAGTTGCACCTTCTCGATTTGGAAGCACTTATGCTTCACTTGTGGGACACTTTCTCTTTTACTATTTTCTCTGCTTTCTGTTCTATTCTAGATAAATATTGGATATCTTCGAATGGTCTTCTAAATTTTTTTTATTGTTTTTCTCTTTTTTGTCTTTTCCATTATCTGGGAGAATTTTTTATTCTTAAAATGTTTCCACTTAGTTTTCATTTCTGCTGTTAATTTCCAAGAAAAGTTTTCTTTATTATTGTAGTTGTGGCATCTTATTGTTCATGCCTACAGTAATGCAATATCTTTTTCCCCCCTCTTTCAAAGGATATTAATGATAGGCTGTTTTGTTTCTGTTAGATTTTCTTTTCCTGCGTAGTCTGTTTTCAACTTGATTATTTTAGTTAGTACTTTTAGCTTCTGACTTTGACTTTTCTGAGATGTTTGTTGATTGTTGGCCATACACCTATGTAAGGGTGGACTGCTAAAATTGATTGGAAGCTCTGTGCATCTGAATAGAACTTGCTTGACTGCAGGCTTCACTGGAGGGCTGTTTTTTCACATTCCCTGCTGTATTTTTAGGTGTTTTTCTTTTTGTGGTAATCAGATTTGTTTCAGATAAAATATTCCAGTATTCTATCTAGAGGGTATATACTTGGCTAATGCAAATGTTCTGGTAACTGGAGCTTTTAATTTCTGAATTTTTGAGGGGGTCCTGACATGATAATCATTGTCTTTGCTTTCTCATTGCTGACTTAGGATTTAGTTTTCTTTGGTCTGCTCAGTCAGTTACTATTTTTTAATCTAATTTCAAAGTTCTAAATGTTGTTGCCTTCTTAATTTTTTTCCTATGGGTTGAAACAAAATTGTGATAATTCATTTATGGTTGTCTATTTTTCCTTTTTTTGACTTTTAACATGTAGTAATGTTTTCATAAGTTCTTAAAATTTTTTTATAAATATAATTTAAAATGGCTACATAGTTTATTTGGATACACCTTAGTTTACTTAACAAGGTTTTTTTTTTTTTTTTAAGATACTGTTTGTAAAGTTAAACTTTTATAAATGAAGCTATGATAGGCAGCCAAAGGAAATTTCAAAAATAATTTTAAAACTAAGTACAGTGATAGCATAATTTGGGTGAGTATTTAGCTTCTCAAGGTTGTAGACTTAAGTTTTGTTTGGATTTGTCAGATCTGACATAAATTTGTTTTCAGAAAATTAGTTACAATGTCTTATGGTCATTTCTTAAGATATTAGGTCATATGAAATAATCTCATTATGTTCTGGTTAGACAAATTTTGAGTCTGTAATCTTGAGTGTAACATCTGAAGACAAACAAATGGAAAATCAAGTTGACTAGAAAGGGTGCTAGAATAATGAAGATTTTCAGAGTTGTTTAATAGGATGAGGATATTATGAAGAAATTAAGAAAAAAAGAAAAGCTGGGAAACACAAGCAATTTTTGTGTGTTTAAAAATCTGTGCCATTTTCCTAATATCTTCTCTGACCTCACCTCTCTCTTTCTATTTTAATATCTCTTCCACATCTCTTCTCCAGTCCTTCCTGGTTCCTCCTTCCCAGTTTTTAACTGAGCATTGACTGTGCCAGGAAGTATCTTAGGCTTTGTGGGGAAGGGGAGGTCACCATAATAGACATGGAGCCTATAGTCCGGACATTTATTGTGCTTAATGGGAACATTTAGGTATTAATTAAATAATCATGCTAAAGATGATATAAACTACATGTTCTATAGAGTTTGAAGAAGTGACATTTAAGTTGATTGCCAGTCAAGTAACAAATATTTATTGAGTACTTATTGCATGCCAGGTACTGTTTTAGGATGAGACATAATAATAAGGTGATGGAATTTTGTGTGTGTGTGTGTGTGTGTGTGTGTGTGTGTGTATATCTGTATTAATTTTTTTGATTTCTTGTTTATATATCTCAGCATCACAGGGATGAAAAGCACCTCAACAAATCCTATTAGAATAATGAGCACTCATCTTGTGGATATAGATATCACCCTGAGTAGGACTTCATTGGCATAACTATATTTTATGATTTTTTTTGTCTTGAGACAGAATTTTGCTCTTGTTGCCCATGCTGGAGTGCAGTGGTGCGATCTTGGCTCACTACAGCCTCAACCTCCTGGGTTCAAGTGATTCTTCTGCCTCAGCCTCCCAAGTAGCTGGGATTACAGGTGTATACCACCACATCTGGATGTTTTTGTATTTTTAGTAGAGACAGGGTTTCACCGTGTTGGCCAGGCTGGTCTCGAACTCCTGACCTCAGGTGATCCACCTGCCTTGGCCTCCTGAAGTGCTGGGATTACAGGTGTGAGCCACTGCACCCTGCCATAACTGTATTTTAGATGTTAACTTTAAGTAGGCCTTTTAAAGGAATTACCTATACAAAATAATCATTGATATAACAGAACTTCAAAGGAAATAAAACATCGGCTTCTTATAATTAGAATTACATGGTGAGAAGAAGATTCAAAAACAAATGTTTCTATGTTAAGACAAAATGAACTACAATTTGAATCTTTTTTTTTCCCAAGACAGAGTCTTGCTGTCACCCAAGCTAGATAAAGTGCAGTGGCGTGATCTTGACTCACTGCAACCTCCGCCTCGCGGGTTCAAGCAATTCTCCTGCCTCAGCCTCCTGAGTAACTGGATTACAGGTGCCTGCCACCACTCACAGCTAATTTTTTTAGTTTTAGTAGAGACGGGGTTTCACCATGTTGGCCAGGCTGGTCTCAAACTCCTGACCTCGTGATCCGCCCACCTCGGCCTCCCAGAGTGCTGGGATTACAGGCGTGAGCCACCATGCTCGGCCTACAATTAGAATTGTATGCTTTCTTTTACAACCTCAAATGGATATTGCTCATAAAATTAAAAAATCATGCTTTCATAAACATTAAAGCCATCATAAAGTTAGTGGCAATTAATAGCTTCTTTCTTAGTCTCTCTGTATAAATAACCAGTGAACCACTTATTTTCTCCCTGTTGTGCAAAGCCAAATGGTCAATGCAGTTGATTTCAGATTGAGCATTTTTTTAACTAAATTATTGAAGCATACACAGACTTAATACTTTCGGAGAATTATAGGAGTATGAAAGGAAAATTTTGAAATCTGCAGTTTTTACCACCAGAGAGTTCTAAGACATTAAAAGGTATTTTTCTTTTTAACCAATGAAAGAATATTTATGTGCCGAAAAAGATGAGATATTTTTGTTATGGAAGGAAGTGATTGTGCCTCAGACTAGAATCCTTTTGAATTCATGTTTTTTTTCCCTGTGAAGAGAAACCAGGAAGAAGAAAATCCTGTGACACTAATACATCATCCTAGGTGCTGTCAAAGGATTCCTTTTTGTATGGGAACTTATAAGCAATCACACTGTTGCCGTAATGAGATTCTTTTGGGTGGTTGAGTAACTTTCCTTCATTCCTCTTCTTCTGGTAGACTCAGTAAAATTAGCTAGAGAGATCAGTGATCACTAGAGAGTGAGCTGTGTGGTAGAGCTTGGATCCAAGTGGTCCAAACACAGTTTTTATTCTTATCCCCTCTCAGGGGAAGGATACTTATTAATGGAGTGGCATGCATCTTCACTGAAGGCAGTGTGTCTGCTGTTTTCTTCTCATGCCCAAATTAGGTAGTCTCTATCTGTTGATAAAAAGGCTCATAATAAAAATAAAAAATGCAAAAAGGAATTGTTGAAATCTCATTTCTCTGTCACACAAAAGTGAAGTGACAGCTTTCAGTGTAAACCAAACAATCTGTAAATAGTCTGGATTATCTGTGTGACTCTCTTTACAAATGACAAACCTCACAGTACTGCCAACTGTGTTTTCCAGGAAGTTTACTGATGGCAGATTGGAATTTGGCATATATATTGTAAAGGTAAAGTTGACATATTGGGTATTGATATGTATTAGATAATTTCTATGGTTTTTTTCCTTGAGCAGCAGCTCAGTAGATGATGGTGCTATTTATTTATATGGGGAAGATTTGTAGAGGATCAGATTAGGGGAAATTAGTAGTTTTGTTTTGGCCATGGTAACTTTGAGATGTCTGCTAGACGTGAAAGAAGTTACATAGAAATTACTGGTGGTCAGGGGAGCAGTTGGGGACAATAGTGTCAACTCTGAATATTCTTTGACATCCCCAGGCAGAACAATGCATTTCTTTTTGTGTTATTATAACATCTTTTATCTCTTAGATTTTTTTCATGATATTTATTATATTGCTCTGATTGTTGGTGTGTTTGTTTTTTCCTAAGGTCCAGGATCCTGTTGTGTTTCTCTCTATCAGCTTCTGGTACATAATAGATATTCAATAAATGATGAATGAATAATGTTTACATTCTGTCACCAGATCCTGTCAGTTTTACCTGTCAGGTATCTGTCAAGTCCATTTCTTTCTGTTTCCATTGCGTTAGTGCTGATTCTTATCGTCTCATTAGAATCAGGGCATTTAAAAAAAATTTTTTTAAGTGGTAGAACTCATTTTCAAATAAACTAAATGTAAAATCCTCATTGTATGAGGCTATCAATTAGGGATTGGTTTGGACACTATTAATAAGAGATCTATCTGACTATAATGGCCTAAGTGTAAAAGAGTTTCTTTTTCTCACACAATGATTAGTTGGGAGGTAGATGATTTTGGAATTGAATTGGTAGTTCAGATATATCAGTCAAAATGTCTTGAGATTCTCTTGGCTTTTACCTCATGGGAAAGGAGAGCGATGCTGAATTTAAGTGGAGCAGGGAATTTAAATAGAACATAAAATATGCTGTGATATTATTTAAGTGTAAGGAAACTTGAATTTAATTTGTTTAAATTAAATAGTTTGATGATAATTTTAAGATAAAAAGATGAGTATAAAAGCAGAAGAGCATAAAGAAGTCATTTCAGCAGTCTAGAGGAATGTCACTGGGCCACAATCAAAGTCTCTAATAAGAGCAGAAAGGATAGGCAAATCTTGGAGAAATTACGGAGTAAGTAGATAACTGGTTTTGAAATTAATATTAAGAGGGAGAAGGCTGGGCGTGATGGCTCACACCTATAATCCCAGCACTTTAGGAGGCAGAGGTGGGCAGATCACTTGAGTACAGGAGTTTGAGATCAGCCTGGCCAACATGGTGAAATCCTCTCTCTGCTAAAAATATAAAACTTAGCCAGGCATCGTGGTGCACACCTGTAATCCCAGCTACTTGGGAGGCTGAGGCAAGAGAATCACTTTAACCTGGGAAGTGGAGGCTTCAGTGAGCCGTCATTGCACCACTGTACTCCAGCCTGGGCGACAGAGTGAGGAGAGGTATTAAGACAGGTGATTGACTTCAAGCTTTTAAGCCTACTGAACTGGCAGGATGATGGTACTTTTAATGGTGATGGGAGAAATTGTATGGATGTACAGTAGCAGATTATTCACATTTGTGTTACAGGAAATCACAGTCTGAATAGAAAATGGTCAGAATGGGTAAAATGGTCACCTGTTGTTTTCTTAGAATAAGGGTGGTGAACACAGAATGGGAAAATTCTTCAAGGCCTTTCTTGAATTCGAAACAAGAAGTCATAACCAAGTATCGGGGACCTATTTGTGGTGATCTGCGAGAATTTATGAAAGTGCCAAAGAATTACAGTTTGTTCTGCTTCTAAGTGTTATTAATGTGAACTTTTTGATAGTTGGAACATTTTGATCCCATGCTCTGTTTGGTGCCTTTCACCTAATACTATTCTAAAATAGGCTATTTTTAATAAATATTCAGCAAAGAAACATTCTTAGTGTTTAACTTCAAATTAAATGTTGTAAACTTATTTTAACATCTAAAGTCCATTATGTTTGAGTTTTCTATTAAATTAAACAAGCTAATAACCTTTTTTTTTTAAGGTACAGCAGGGAAGAACTGGAAATTCAGAGAAAGAAACAGCCCTTCCATCTACAAAAGCTGAGTTTACTTCTCCCCCTTCTTTATTCAAGACTGGCCTCCCACCAAGCAGGTTAGTTATGTAGTTGTAACTCAATTATTGTACGACATTGGTATCTTTACATTGTGTTTGTGTTACATTAAGTATAAAAGCTCTGAATGTTCTACCAAAAAACTGGAACATTCTACTTTGTTTTAGTACAAAATGAATTCTTCACAAGAAACTTCTTGATGTTTTTCCATCTAAAAAGCCTAGGTAAGCAAGAAGTGAAGTGTGGTATATAGTTATGTATATGTATAAAGAAACAATCTTACATTCAAGAGAGGTGGTAACAATAGTATTCGCTGTTTTCTGTGCTCACTATTCTTACATAAAGAATTATTGGACTTCTAAGTCTAGATCTATTGGCCTGAAGGTCTTTTGCTACTTTTAGTGAAAGAGGCTATTGAAATTTCAGCTTGGAAAATCTTTAAAATTGGAACCATTTTTTGTTGTGCTTTGGTTTGATATGATAATACCTCATATGTTCCAGAAGGTATCAGATATAAGAGGCAAACATGCTAAAAAATGTCTTTTTTACTTAAATGTGACAAATGGTTACCCTATTATGCCATTACCAGGAAACTGGTAAAGGAAAGTAGGCTAAGACTGGCGAAGTTTGAGGTTAGTAGTTTAATCTTGCACTAGATAAGATGACTAAAGTCTGGGCCTGAAACAAATTAATAACCCAAGTATTACTAGTTCTCGGCCAGATCACTTACCTTTTGTGTTGCTTGTTTAAATTTATTTTATATAGTTTTCTGTTTTTGTTATTCTGCAGTTTTGTATTGTTATGAGAGATATTTTAGAATAATCTAATGCAGGAAGAGACCTTACAGTGGCATCTAGTCTAGCTCTAAGATAAAGATTCTTGAAGCTTTCAGCCAAAATTAAATGTTATAAAGTAATCCAGGATTTTTGTGAATTGTCATAGACCTAATGAAATGTGATTATTTAAACTAAATTTAATCTCAAAATGTTTGGTTAAAGAATTTATGATAGCTAAGCTTTTAATATGTAGTAATATTTAATATTTTAATATGTAGTATTCTTTTGGCTTGTACATTTTTTAAGAGGTTAATTTTCATTCATTGAGTTTATGGTGTTCTGCAATATAGAGTGTTGGTAACAGCTTGGACTCTGGAGTGTCAGATTTCTGGAGTTCAGATGCTGGCTCTGCAGCTTACTAGCTGTGCTATCATTGGGCAAATTCCCTAATCTTCTTATGCCTTGATTTCTTAATCTGTAAAATGTAGTAATAGTACTTCCCTCACAGTGTAGTTATATACATTCAGCGGTTTCATTTATGTAAAGTGTTTTAGAACAGTGCCTGGTACCTAGAAAATACTCTAGATGTTTGCTATTATACTTAAACTATTTAAAAATCAGCAACTTTTCTGTATTTTGCCTTTTTTGTTGTTGTTGATTAGCTTTTCAAAATTTGGGTCAGATTACATAGAGCTGTGTGCCATTATAAAAACTTTGGCTTTTCCTATAAATTAAGTAAATGGGGAGTCACTGGCAGATTTTGAGCAGAGCAATGAAATCTTACTTAGATTTTTAAAGTTTCGATTTAGTCGCTTTACTAAAAACAGACTATAGAGTTACTTAGGATGAGTGAAAACAGGGAGACCAGTTAGGAGGTTGCAGCAATTATCTAGGCAAGAGATAATGGTAACTTAGACCAAGATGATGGTGTGGAGATGCTGAGAAGTCGGATACCAGATATATTTCAGAAGGTAAGCCAATAGCCTATCTCGATGGATTTGATGTAGATTGTAGAGGAAAAAGCAGTTAAGGGTGAATCCAAGGTTTTCGTTCTGATCAACTGAACCAGAATGATGGTTTTGTCATTTACAGAGATGGAAAAGACCATAAGGAGGAGTGGTTATTGGAGGAAGAAGACCAAGAGTTCAGTGTAGAACATAATAAAAATGAGATGCCTATTGGACATGCAAGTGGGAAATTTGAGTAGGAAGTTGGCTGTATGGATCTGGAGTAGAAGGGAAGAGTATGGGTTGGAGATAATGAATTTAGGATAATCAGTGTTTACATATTATTTAAATGAAACTACAAAATGGAATAAAGAGGTAAGTATTGATGGAGAAGTGGTAAGAGACAGCCTTGGGGCACTCCCTTGTATGTCAGGAAAATAAGGATTAACTAGTAAGAGGAGAGCAATAAGGAGGAATGATGAATGAAGTAGGAAAAAAACCCACTGTATATCTTGAAAACAATGTGTTTCAAGAAGGAGAAAAGTCAGCTGTCAAATATTAAATCCAATTGATTGGTAAAGAAAATGAAGACTAAGAATGACCACTGGATTTTATTCATGGTCTTTGGTGATCCTGACCAGGATCATTTTCATTTGTATAAAATGAAGTTAAAAGACTTTGTAATGGATTCAAGAAAGAGTGGCAGGAAAAGAATTAGAAAGAAAATATGGGCACTTTTTGGAAGATTATTTTCTTTCTGTGGGGGCCAGAGAAATGGGACAGTATCTGGAGGGAAATGTGGGATCAGGAGAAGTTTTTTTTCAAAACAAAAAAAAATCCAGCATATTGGCTGGGCACTGTGGCTCATGCTTGTAATCTGAGCACTTTTGGGAGGCCGAGATGGGCAGATCTGTTGAGGTCAGGAGTTTGATACCAGCCCGGCCAACGTGGCGAAACACCATCTCTACTAAAAATATAAAAATAGAAAAATTGCAACGCACACCTGTAGTTCAAGCTACTCAGGAGGCTGAGGCAGGAGAGTCACTTGAACCTAGGAGGTAGAGGTTGCAATGAGCCAAGATCACGCCACTGCACTCCAGTCTTGGCGACAGAGTGAGACACTGTCTAAAAAATAATAATACTTACAGCATTTTGTATATTTACGGGAATGAGTTACTGCAGGAGAAATTGATGATGTAAGACAGGGAAGTTGTAGAGCAATGTTGTTTAATAAAGCCAAAGGAATGAGATGTAATATGCAAGTGGAGGAGTTGCCCTTAAGTAGAAGCATGGACCGTTCATTCATAAGAACAGGAGGGAAGGCAGGATACAGGGCACCAGTGCAGATGGGTAGGTGGATAATGGAATGGGAATAATTGAAAGTTCTCTTCTGTTTGCTTTCATTTTTTGCAGCAAAATAATATGCAGACTTATCTGGTGAGAGTGAGGCTGTTGGAAATAAGAGACCAGTGGAAGGTAGCATTGAGTGAGAAGAAAAGAGGTCTGAAATAGGTTTTTGGAGCTCTGTGAATAAACTAGGTGAAAGGAGTAGCTGGGCAGCTGGAGTGAAGTGTGGGGTCAAGAGAAGCCTTTTTTCAAGATGAGAGAATTACAGTATTTTTATATGCTGATGGGAATGAGTTAGCGTAAAAAAATGATGACACAGGGAGAGAAACTGTACAGTACTACTTCCTTATCTGGGTTTCGCTTTCCTTGGTTTCAATTACCTGTAGTATGTTACAATAAGATATTTTGAGAGAGGCCACATTCATATAACTTTTATTATAGTAGATTGTTTTTAGATTGGTGCAAAAGTAATTGCGGTTTTGGACCGTGAAATTTAAATCACGGCTCAAACACATCTTTATTAGGCTCAAACACATCTTTATTAGGCTCATCTTTATTAGGCTCAAACACATCTTTATTAATCAAAATAGAAACTATTACAATCATATTTTTTGCCAATGAGAAATAAGTTTCTTTATTCCTGTAATGTAAAAATCCGTGCTTTGGGATTTGACAAACTCTTGGAAAGCATTTTCTGTATCCCGCTGATTGTGGTAGCGTTTTCCCTGCAAAAAGATGCTGTTGAGTTGCTTGAAGAAGTGGTAGTTGGTTGGCAGGAGGTCAGATGAATATGGTGCATGAGGCAAAACTTTGTTGTTCAATTCATTCAACTTTTGAAGCATTGGTTGTGCGACATGTGGTCGGGCATTGTTGTGGAGAATTGGGCTCTTTCTATTGACCAATGCCAGCTGCAGGCATTGCAGTTTTTGGTGCATCTCATCGATTTGCTGAGCATACTTCTTAGATGAAGTGGTTGTGCTGATATTCAGAAAGCAGTAGTGGATTAGACTGTCAGCAGACCACCAAACAGTGACCATGATTCTTTTCTGGTGCAAGTTTGGCTTTGGGAAGTGCTTTGGAGCTGCTTCTCTGTCCAGCCACTGAACTGGTCATCTCCAGTCATTGTATAAAATCCACTTTTCATCGCACATCACAATCCGATAGAGAAATGGTTCATCGTTTTTGCGTAGAGTAAGACAACACTTCATGAGGATGATTTTTTTGATTTTCAGTCAGCTTATGAGGCACCCACTTACTGAGCTTTTTCAGCTTTCTGATTTGCTTAAAATGCCAAAGGACCACAGAATGGTTGTTGAGTTCTTCGACAGCTTCTTATGTAGTTGTAAGAGGATCAGCTTCAATGATTGTTCTCAGTTGGTCGTTGTCAACTTCCGATGGCCAGCCAGGGTTCTCGTCTCCTTTGTAAAACTTGTGGAACTACCACTGCACTGTATGTTCATTAGCAATTCCTGGGCCAAGTGTGTTGTTAATGTTGCGAGTTGTCTCCGCTGCTTTATGACCCATTTTGAACTTGAATAAGAAAGTTACTCGAATTTGCTTTTTGTCTAACATCATTTCCATAGTCTAAACATAAAATGAACAACAAGTAATAAGTCATTAGCAGAAAAATAAATAAATAAAGCGAGAAATGCCCATTAAAATGATGTGTAACATAACCACTTATTTAAGAATGTATTCCAGTATCAAACTGCAGATCCCAACAGTTCAAAAACCGCAATTACTTTTTCACTCACCTAATATAATTGTTCTCTTTTATTATTGTTGTTAATTTCTTACTGTGTTTAATTATAAATTAAATTTTATAGGCATGTATTTATAGAAAAAACATTGTACTATTGGGTTCAGTACCATCTTCAGTTTCAGGTATCCACTGGAGGTCTTAGGATATATCCTCCACTGAGGGTCTTAGAATATATCCCCCAAGAATAAGGGGGGGACTGCTGTATATTTTCAACTTTTCTCGAGATTAATGGCCATGGGTTTAAAATGAGACAAGTCAGCTGCTTTTTGGATGTTTCTGTTACTCCTTTCAGGTATATGAGTGTTTATACAGATTAGCTAGAGTTGGATTTAACAGAAGTTGATGTATCAGGCAATTATAAAAAAGGAATAAAGGAGATAGGTACATGAGCGTTTACTTGAGAGAGTTATTGTAATGATGGGCCATTGGCTAAGAAGAGATGGAGGGCAAATATGGGTAAGGGACAGCTGAAAGGAGGTAAAGAAATGATGGAAAAATTAGCAGGGCTTTCACTAGTAAACCAAAAATGAATAATTACCACTGCTACCTATAGAAGTTACCTACGTTGTCCATACTGTCACTTTTGTATGTAAAGGCCAGCAGCCACAACTCATTAGGGAAGTTTGTTTTCTGGACTCCATTTGATAAAAAGGATACTTTTCAGTCATTGTGAAATATTTCCCATAACAATATTTGTTTTTGTTTTATTCATTATATTTATGGAGATTGGATAGACATCTTTGAAAGTAAAATTGTATTGACTTTAGGGAGAAAACAGTAAATGTTATTCATTAAGACATAATACAGGATGCACAGTAGATGTTTAAGACTAACGAGCTGTACTACTGACCTAAGCACTGTATTTCCATTGTTGAAAATCTTAGATTGCCTTATTAGTGTATAGATGAGTATTGATATGCTTGCACAGAACTTTTAAAAATATTTTTTCATGCTTTATCAATAGAAATGCTGGGTTTCCAACTTTTTGTACTACCCAGCAAATTGGCATTGTTAAGTAAAATTTTATATTTAACATATCGGAATGCTTTGCTTAATCTTTAGAAGTTTTCATCTTAACTTTTTGTGAAATACATACATACAGAAAAGTGGCGTATCAGGAATGCACATCTTGGTTAAATTTTTACAAACTAAACATACTTTTATAAATCAGGATGTAGACAGATACGTTTTCATTACCCCCAAAAGTCCCCATTATGCCTCCTTCATGTGTTGTTGTCATTTAAAAAAAAGTTTTACTTTGACAAAAATTTAAACTTACAAAGAATTGCAAAAAAAGTACAAATAACTTCCATATACTGTTATCCAGATTTTCCAGTTAATAACATTTTGTCATATTTGCATCATAATTTCTCAAAAACATTGTTCTTACTGAGCCATTTGAATGTTAATTGTAGGCATCGTGCCCCTTTACTCTTAAGTACTTAAGCATGTATTTCCTCAGAACCAGGACATTCTGTTAGATAATCATATGGCACAGTTACCAAAGGCAGAAAATCTAATAGTGAATCAGTACTTTCATCTAATTGCAGGCTATAAATTTTGCAAGTTATCCCAATATGCTTTATGGCAATCTTTCTTCCTGGATTTAGGACTTAATCCAGTTTCTCGCATTAAATTTAACTATTTTATCTTTTTGTTTTTCTTAAATCTGGATCAGCTTCTTAGCTTTTCTTTGTATTTCTTAACACTGAATTTTAGAAGAGTACAATCTAGTTGTTGAGTAGATTGTTCTTGGGTTTGCCTGATAATTTCTCATGATTAGATTCAGGTTTTGCTTTTTGGACAGGAATACTATGTAAGTGATGATGTACTCTTCTCAGTGTATTGGCTTGGAGATACATGGTGTCAGTTTGTCATGTTATTTTATTAGTAATGATAATTCTAATGACTTCGTTGTGGTGGTGTCCTTTGGGTTTCTGCACTGCAAAGTTACTATTTTTTCCTTTGTATTTAATAAGTAATTTGTGGAAAGACTAAACCTGTTCCTCTTCAAACTTTTTAGGGATTTTAGCTCCAGTGATAATTTTTTTCTTTAGTCAGTTATTACTGTAATGGCTGCAAAATAGTTATTATGTAACTCTTACGTCTCTTAACATTTATTAGTTGGCATTCTACTTCAAAAATGAGCTTTCCCTCTCCACCACTTATCACTTAGACTCATAAATTCTTATTTTATGTGTGAGAAAGTATGTATGTGTGGCTTACAAATATAGCTTATTTGTATACATGGTGTTTAAACCATATGTATGATTTATATATACTAAAATTCATTTTGATGTTCAAATTGTTCCTCTTCAAAGTTGCTCCGTGACCTTTTGATATGTCTCCATCTTTTTTTTTTAAAGGTTGTTTTTATAGTTTGGCATTACCAGGATGTTCCAGGCTTATCTTGTAGTTTCCCTGTTTCTTCCTTAGAAGCAGCCATTTTCAAAGGCACTCTGATTCCTTTTAGTGGGGAATGGTAATTAAAAAACAAGTTCAGGGTGCTGGCTGTGCCAATTATACTAGGGCATCCTTATTTCCAGGCCTTTTCAGCACTCAGAGCTAGGAAAGAATTAGCATTTTCAAGATGCAATTGCCATGTGTGTTTTTTAAAATACATTTTAGTCATGAAATCATCATGTTTCTTTTACTTCCATTTGAACGTCACAGGATTCTTATTCCTATTTCCCTTTCCCTATTCCATGTTGCATCTCCTTTTTTTTTTTTTTTCCACAAAGAACCTGGCTCCCAGAATCTTGAAATACACATATAACAGATTCAGAACTTTTACTGTTATAAGAAAACCTATTCAGTAGAGTTTAGGATTTGTTTACAGTTTTTTCTTTGTCTCTTTTTAAGCTAAGGGTATATAGTTCAAATATTGGGTTCAGAAGTTTCCTACAGAGTTGTTTTATTAATAATTTCAAATATATAATTTGGTTCACTGTGTCTGTCTGTATGCAGTTTTAGCATTTGTTTTTCCTTCCACATTCACTGATTTATTTTTTGCATACGTTAAAACATCTGACAGTTCCAAAGGCAAGAGTATCCAAAGATACAAAGAAACTTGTCACACCTTTCTCTGTTTCTTTTATTCCTGTCAGAACAGATTTCATTTAGTTTCTGGTTTATGTTTCCTGTGTTTCTTTTTACATAAACAAGCAGGTGCATAAACATGTATATATGTTCTGTTGCTTTGAAAGAGCATCTTATTAGTTCTGTAAAGTATTGGCAATAGTGCACATATCTGAACTTTTTATGAAGTATGTCAACAGGGATAAAATTAACTTTTTTGGGAACTTTACTTTGAAAGAGTTATTTTGAAATGGATTTTTTATAAAATAGTATAGGTTTTTATGAAACACATCAGAGTGTTGCTGTTAACTGGTCACACTAACAATACTTATATTCATTGTTGAAGAATATAGGGAAAGAAATACCAAAATTTTGAATAAGATTTTGTAAAACTGCAAAAATTAATGTTAAGAATTCATAGAGGCACAGAAATGTAATTTTTAAATAATGTATTGTAACCTGATGTAAATCCTTAGTTCTTTTCTCATTTCTGCATTGACATCATACTATGTTGAAGAATATTTCTAAAAATATTCTAGAGTTAATAAAGTGTTGATAGCACATCTATATTTAAATACTTAGTATCATTAGTACCACAGCAAGTAGTTTATATGACTTGAGAATGATACTGTAGGAACATACTAAAAGACTTTAGAAAACGCATGTCAAGAAAAAAAAAAAAAACAGAACAAGGGGGGTCAGAGACAACAATATGTAAGAAAAAACATAGAAAATTTATCTCACCAGAAACAGCACCTCTTCTCAGTCTCAGACAAGTACTGCCTCCAGAAAAGCCAATTCAAGCGTTGGGAAGTGGCAGGATCGATATGGGAGGGCCGAATCACCTGATCTAAGGTAAGGCTATTTTTAAACATTGGATACTCCCTGATGTTTAGATCATCAATGTTGTTTTGCCTTAATAGTAAGATAATAAATTTTGACTGTACCATATTTTTACCCTCCAAATTATGCTTTTTCAGGGTACAGTTGTAGGTTTTTTAGTTATCTTATAAATCAAGACCCAGCACTTGTCTTGCCACCCATCTTTCTGGCCGTTTATAATATTTAATGAATTACATTGAACCATGCTAATGGATGCTCAGTAATTTTTTTTTTCCTCCTCCTTGCTGCAGGTTAATCCTTTCTCATACCATCCCATTTTTAAAAAATTCCCAGGTGCTTTTCACTACTTATCGAATAAAACCTAACATTCTGAGCCAGTATTTACATTCGGACCCATAAAATTTAACTCTACTGAATCTTTCCAATCTTATACCCTACTATAGTGCAAAAACCTGTGATATCATTAAGTGGACATAGTAGCTGCCCTGGAATATGCTGTTTCCTTTATTGTTGTTATGCTTTTGTTAATGATCTACCCTCCATTGAATTTTGGTTTGTGTTCTGAATCTTAAATTTACAAAGCATACAACCTTGAATGGATATTATAATTTCTCCGAGCCTGAAAATTGAAATAATAACTTCATCTTTAAGGGATGCAATGAGAAGCAACTGTGTTCCAATATGAAAGTATATTACCTGCAGTGATCAATCTGAGAGATTGCTTTCATAACCTGACTTCAAAATACAGACCAGAATACTTCCCTAATTTATCATTTGAGGTTTTAAATAATTATGGTATACAAGGGTAATTTTGTTTTTGTTTTGCTTTTGTTAGAGAATTTTAAGCAATTTACCTGATTAGCTCAATGCTATATAAATATATTTACAATTGTTTTAATTTAAAAACTTAAAAAATACAAATGTAAATTGTGATCAAGTACCTTTGATCATAGCACCTAAAAGAAAAGGGAGGAAACACTATCAAAATTTGATTTTCTTACGTTTCATTTTCTATACAGTCCTAATTATCTATTCCACATGAGTTGTAAGTATTTCCTATTAGGAAAGAAGCTTAGTCATTCTTAAAAGTGGATATACATCTCAAAGTAAGAATATCTACATTGTAAGTCTAGTAACTAATGTAGATAAAAATATACTACCTGCATTCTTAGAATAGTGTCAGTTGCATTTGTTGCTTTAGTAGGTTGAGGAAAGTTTTCATCTTATTATTTTGAAAGTACTCGTTGATTTTTTTATCTATGTATTATGTAATATTTATCTTTGTCTTTGAACACTAAAATTCTACTTGAAAAACCAATAGAAATTTCAACAGTTATTTTAAATAAAGGTTAGATCTGACAAGTGTAGAATGAAGTGTATGAGTCTTTTCACATTCAACATCTCTGTGGAACCTAAAAGTTCATAATTGTACTAATACAATTTCTGTATAACAACTAACTCGATTATTGCATAGAGAAACACTTGGGTTTATATTTAACCTGGCAGTGTGGACGGCCTATTTACTGAACCTAAAAGGGCCAGACAACAAGATCTTATAAACTTATCATGCTATTGATAAAGAAACTTAAACTTACAACTGTTTTATTGCATAAGTATTGGACTTGGATTTTAGGTTTAGTTTTGTTAGTAACTACCTGTGTGAATTAAGGAAGGTTTCCTAACATGCCTATGCCTCCATTACCACAATTGTAACATAGTGGAGTTAGACGGTGTAATTTGGAAAGCCTCTTCAAACCTGAAATTCTTTATTTTTTGACTAGTCCCTGGTTTACAAGGGAAACTAGTCCTTGGTTTACAATGGAAAAAGAGATTTGAGAAATTAGAGAATTTGCCCAAATTCACAGCTAGTTAAGAGGCAAAACCAGAACTAGAATACCTGCTTTTCTGGCTTGTAGTACTGATAGTTCAGGCAAGTCTACTTTCATAGACAAAGGCATAGAAATGCTTAAAATAGGCCAGGCATGGTGGCTCACTTTGGGAGACCGAGGCAGGTGGATCACTTGAGGTCAGGATTTCAAGACTAGCCTGTCCAACATGGTGAAACCCTGTCTCTACTAAAAATACAAAAATTAGCCAGGCATGGTAGTGGGCATCTGTAATCCCAGATACTCAGGAGGTTGAGGCGGGATAATCACTTGAACCCGGGAGGTGGAGGTTGCATGAGCCGAGATCACGCCCCTGCACACCAGCCTGGATGACAGAGTGAGACCCTGTCTCAAAAAAGAAAAAAAGGAATACTTAAAATATGTTACTTTCAATGTAATATTAAACTTTATTTTTGTTTCTTTGGCTTTGTTGTTTTAACATCTGAAATTCCTTTTATATCAGCTATTTGACTTAGAATGTTTTATTTTAAATTGTTTTACTTTAGATATAATACTTTATTTTTGGACATCAAATGGCTAATTTATAGCGAAAATATTGGTTCCCATACCTGAAAGAGATACATCTCAGTGCTTTATCTTTAGCAACTCCATCTATACCTACTTCTCTCTAAAAAAGATGCTTTGGAAACAAAAAAAGCTCCTCACTTTGACTTCGTAATTAGTCTCAAGGAATATATGTGGAAGGAAATTTGAGGCTGTATTTTCATTATGTGTTTTGTGCTTTAGAAAATTCTAAAAATAGGCTGGGTGTGGTGGCTTATGCCTGTAATCCCAGCACTTTGGGAGGCCAAGGCAGGTGGATCACCTGAGGTCGGGAGTTGGAGACCAGCCTGACCAACATGGAGAAACCTCGTCTCTACTAAAAATACAAAAATAAACTGGGCCTGGTGGCACTTGCCTGTAATCCCAGCTACTCGAGAGGCTGAGGCAGGAGAATCACTTGAACCTGGGAGGCAGAGGTTGCAGTGAGCCGAGACTACGCCATTGCACTCCAGCCTGGGCAACAAGAGTGAAACTCTGTCTCGAAAAGAAAAGAAAATTCCAAAAACAGATAACCTGGATAAAAGCTACTTTTTCTGTTTTCAAACACACACGCACACACACACACCCCTTGCGCTCTCTCTCTCTCTCCCCCCCTCTCCCCCCCTCTCCCTTTCTCTCCCTCTCCCCCTCCCTCTCTACCCCCCACCTCTGTCTCTTTCTCAGGCTACTTTTCCTCTTAAAACAGACACACACACTCTCTCACTCTCACTCTCTGGTAGTGTAAGAAAAACTAGATTCCAGCTCTTGTAGTTAATGTAACTGACAAGTGTGGAGTTTGAGGCATTGCTTAAATGTTTGTAAAGAACAAGTAAATAATGATTAAGATCTTTTTCGTAAGTTATTATATTTGGGCTGGGCGCTGTGGCTCATTGCCTGTAATCCTGGCACTTTGGGAGGCTGAGGTGGGTGGATCACTTGAGCTCAGGAGTTTGAGACCAGCATAGGCAATATGGCAAAACCCCGACTCTACCAAAAAGACAAAAATTAGTTGGGCATGGTGGTGTGCACCTGCGGACCCAGCTACTTGGGAGTATAAAGTGGGAGGATTACTGGACAGGTGAGGCTGCAGTGAGCTGTGATCGTGTGACTGCATTCCAGCCTGGGTGACGGAGCAAGACCTGGTCTCTAAATAAATAAATACATAAATAACATTTACTATATTTGAAGTTGTGGCCTTATCATATGCTAGTGACTATTAATTTGCATAATATAGTGTTTTTCCAACTTTAACAGTATTCTTCAAGCCAAATCTATAAGTGTTTTTCAAACTATGACAATATTCTTCAGGCTAAATCTGTCTGTATTAACAATGGCATTTTATTGGTATAAGTTTGCTTTATAAATTCAAATTTTAACTCTTGAGAAACTAATTAGAAGAATGAAGCACTTTTAGTGAGTGCAGGAAATTGAAACTGGAAGTATGGATAATTGCTGTAAACATATCCTAATGCACAGTTCGTTTTTTAATTTTGTTTCTATTTTATGTTACCAAGTTCTGTTCCTCTTAATTTTCAAGTGATAGTTTATTTTTCTTAGCTTATGTTCCTATATTAGAATGCTTTTTAACTGATTCATACACTTGAATGAATAGTAAAAATTGTTTTTCAACGTTAAATCACAAATACATTTAAACATGCATGTATTTCTTATATTAAACACAATACTTATAATAAAACTGAATGTTAAATGAACATTATATCTAAGAATGACTTCTCCCTCTGACTATCTCCTTTTATGTCTTGATGAGACACTGTACTGAAAAGATGTGCCTGTACCTTGGAGCATTTGATCAAGTGCTCTGAATGCATGTTGCTATAGTGTGTAGTTTGTAAGATTTTATGTTATTGGACATATGAAGGCCTTTGTGGTTTTTTGTTTGTTTTTTTAAGTTTCTTGTAGAGCTGTATCTTTTCCTGTCATTGATACATTTAAAAGCATGAAATTAAGCATAAATATGGAAGGTAGAGCTTTATTACAAGCTCTATACAAAAGTGAATAAACTTGTTTGCACTTTTGAACACATTTGTGTCCTCCAGTGAGTAAAATTTGGGCTTATTTCACCTTTAAACATTCAAGGTTTTTTGTTTTGTTTTAAATAGGGCTTAAAAATTGACATTTTAAAAATTCAGACCCCAGGAAATTAGTATGATAAACACTGCTGAAGAAGAAGGGAAGGGGTTTGAAGTTGGTTATGCTAAGCCTGAATCCTGGTGCTGCCACTTTATAATGCAAAAGAGCCTCTTTCCACATATGTGAAAATGAAACTAATTGGACATGTACTTTACTTTTTATTTTTTCAAGACAGAGTCTCACTTTGTTTCCCAGGTTGAGTGTAGCGGTGGGATCGTGGCTCCCTGCAAACTCGAACTACCAGGCTCAAGCAGTCCTCCCACTTCAGCCTCCCAAGTAGCTGGGACTACAGGCATGCACACCATGCTCGGCTAATTTTTTATTTTTTTGTAGAGATGAGGTCTCACTATGTTGCTCAGACTGATCTCTCCTGAACTGAAGTGATTCTCCTGCCTCTGCCTCCCAAACTCCCAGATCCCCAAATCACACCTGAGATTACAGGTGTGAGCCACTATGCCGGCCCATATGCCTTAAATGTGATGTACTTGTAAGTATTAAATCAGTTCTAAGCTGTAAAAGCACCTATTTCAGGGCTTGAAAGATAAATCGGCCAGGCGTGATGGCTCATGCCCATAATCCCAGCACTTTGGGAGGCTGAAGCAGGCGGATCACCTGAGGTCAGGAGTTCAAGACCAGCCTGACCAACATAGAGAAACCCCGTCTCTACTAAAAAAAATAAAAAATAGAAAAAAATAGCTGGGCATGGTGGCATGTGCCTGTAATCCCAGCTACTCAGGAGGCTGAGGCAGGAGAATCACTTGAACCCAGGAGGCGGAGGTTGCGGTGAGCCGAGATGGTGCCATTGCATTCCAACCTGGACAACAAGAGTGAAACTCCATCTCAAAAAAAAAAAAGATAAATCAGACACTCAGTGAGTGTCAGATCTCCTCTTTTATCGTGGGCTTTATCAGTCTCTTTAAATATAGTACCAATAGAAAATAAATTGTATGTCTAGAAAAGTGTTTTGAATTCTGTGATTTTTATTTTAGACTAGGTTCTTTTTCTGGACTGGATTTTTCATTGATAAATTGTTACTTGAACATTAGAATATATTTTCTTTATAAATTATGTATATATCTATAGAGAAAATTATTCTTGTGCTTGTGAAAGTAAAACGTACACACAGGTATAGAAACAGTACCATGTCAGACCAGTCATGTTGCCCAGGCTGATCTTGAATTCCTGGGCTCAAGTACCGCAAAACTAAAAGATCAGTAGAAAAATATCTAATCAATGATATTCTTACCTTGGTGGATATGACTTTAAATTTTTTGTGAAATAAATATTAATATTTTATGAGCTACTTTAAAAGTTCTTTCTGGAGGGAACAAAATGTCTAGCAGTCTCTTGAACATGCCCTTAAATTTGTAGTCTTCAACTTTGACTATATTGGAATTACCTAGGAAGCTTCAAAAAAGTGTTGATGCTTTTTTTTTTGTAAATGTTATTTTAAATAGTCTGGTGTACACCCTGAGCATCAGGATTTTGATATGCAGGCAAGGTTGAGAACCACTGATTTAGAGACTTGATTTTGGGTTGGCATAAAGATTAAAATCAAATGATAGCTAGGCACCTACAGTTTTGAAGTAAAATGATAGATGTAGTTAATGGGAGCTGATATTTGCATAGCATTTTACAGCCTCACAGTTTTTTTCTTTATGTGTTTCTCATTTAATTTACATTTTCTGCCTCTTTTAATGTCTTTTGGTTGGTAACCACCATCAAAGGTGCATGATGCTTCTGTTGCAAGCAGTTGGATAGGTAATATATTTGCTAAGTAGAAATTGTGCACATATCTGCCCCCCTCCATCTTTTCTCTCTGCTCATAGTTATCCCTCCATCTGAAATGTTTTACCTTCCCATCCTGTGTCTATATATCTTTTAAGGCTCGTCTCTTTCCTCAAGTTGCTTAAAAGATGCTACACAATTTCCATGTAGAACTGTTTACAGCTATCTGTTTACATATGTGACCTGAATTAAATGTCATAACAAGTGCACCTCTTTTCAAGTTGGGAATTAGAGGTAGCCACATTCTAGGCTTTTTCTCAGAGAATGGACCTTTGAACTGTTTGCTGCCCAGCTCTTATTAGAAGCCCTTCTGTGAGAAAACATTCATAGATGTCTACATTGATATGTGATTCATCCATTATTTTACAATATGGTTATGAACTTTCAAGCAATAATTCAAGCAATATTTCAAGCAAAATAATTTGAAAATTTGCTGTAAACTCTGGACTTTTGCCTGAAAATTACATCTATACATATGTATTTATTTAGAAATCAGGGACATCCTAATTCTTCTTTAGAGAACCGTGTAGCTAGTTAAGAACTTGAACTATTCTCAAAAGCACAGATTATTAGATCAAGCCTGACTATTAAGAGGGCTAGATACGCAGACCACGTTGTTTTGCTTCCCCTGATTAAATTGCTCTTATTGAATCGGGCATTGTTGTGCTTCACTCCGCGTTAAAGAGCATTTTGAGAAACAGCTCTGTAAAATTCAGTTTTTTTTGGTAGGAATATTGGAGAGTTTATTTGCATATTTTTGAAAACATGAGATTGCAGTCCATTAGTGGGTTGTGAAACAATTTGGTGGTCCCAACCAATATTTCTTGTTTTTGTATTATTTTGCTTTTTTCCTATGCTATATTTAAATATTAATAAAATCACATTTTATCTTAATGTCACTGTTTTTCCTTTTTTAAGTATTGTTTCATGAACCTTTTTTAGTTTTTAATGTAATGTGGGTACTGGTACTGTATTGCTGTGTAAAATGTACTTCTTACTGTGTTTTGTAGTCTTGTACTCATTTTCTCTTAGACTCAGAGGAGAATTTTTTTCTCTTTATTCTCATTTGTAAAATGACAGTAATGAGAGTTGCTGCCTTACGGGTTTATCATGAAGACTAAATATATATAAAGTCTTTAGAACAGTGCTTACCTTGCACATAGTAGGTGCTCCATAAATACTAGCTGTCATTACTGGGAAAAACAATCTTACAGCAAAAGCTTTGTTTTAATCTTATGCGCATTAAAGACATTTATTATTAATGATGTCCTTTGCTTTGGCTGGCAAGAAAAAGCAGCTGAGATTTTTTTTTTTTTTTTTTTTTTTTTTTTTTTTTTGAGACAGGCTCTTGTTTTGTTGCACAGTCTGGAGTGCAGTGGCGCAATCAAAGTTTACTGCATCCTTCATCTCCTGGGCTCAAGCAGTCCTCTCACCTAAGCCCTCTGAACAGCTGGGACCACAGGCATGTGCTCCTATGCGTGGCTAATATTTTAAATCATTTGTAGACACAGAGTCTCGCCATGTTGCCCAGGCTGGTCTTGAATTCCTGGACTCAAGTAATCCTCCCACCTCAGGCTCCCAAAGTGTTGAGATTACATGCATGAGCCTGACCTTCAGAGATCAATTTATGGCCTTTTGTCTATCTTCTATTAGCCCTGATTTGTCATCTCAAACTTTCTGTTGCATCTCTGCAGAGAGCCCTCGGATTCTTTCTTGGACGTCAGAATCATCAAAACATGATAATTTTTTGTAATTTCAGAGTTATTTTTATATTCATTTACTGAAGTTGCGTTGTAACTTCAGAGATATTTTTATATTCATTTACTGTGCCAGGGGGAGGGTTAGAGGTCTTGGGAACATTTACTGCCTGTTTAAACTGTACGTCAACTCAGACACCCAGAGTGATTAATTTCTTAGCTTTTTACTAGATGATTGAGTCCAATATGGAAAAGAGATTTTGATAATAGCATTAGCTGTCTACCTTACTGAACAAGTTTGTTGACCTAATTAAACCTACGCTTTGCGGAACTCCTAAGTTACAGTAGATTTCCTCATAGGGAAACTCTATTGAATCTTCTTAAACAATGAAAGAAAAAGCTGTCCATTAAGAACTTTCGTGGAATAATATGGTTCAATATTTTTTTTCCAAAATGTGGCATCAGAATAATATTAATATTTTAAAATTATTTGTCAGTGTTAGATATTATGTGCTTTTTGTTACTCTGGTACGTACTGTGTGTCTATCGTAAAACATTTCTGAACAAAACAGTAAGCTTCATTTATATGATTAAGTCAGTTGATGTGGTTAAAAAATACGGGCACAAGGAGATGTTTTGAAAATGTAGAGAATTGTAATTTTCTGAACTCCCTTTAGGGATATACTTGTTAAGGCTGATTTCTCAGTTATATGTTTTTAGAAACATAGTATTTGCCATTTTGAATCTTTAGTGATTCAAAAAAATCAATTTAAATCTGAAAAAAACTAATTAGACTTCTGACCATATTTAAGGGTACATTTTAGTAGATGAATACTTCCATGTGTCCCAGACTTTTTGAAAACTAGAGATCCTTGGAAATAAATGGTAAAAGACAGGCTATAGAAAATTTTCCCCTCAACAGGAAAGTTAGTCTTATATCTGGATCTAATTTTTACCACTTTTAACAATTTGGAGAATTTGTTGTCTGACTTTCAAGTCCAAACAAATTTGGTAGAATTTGTGTTTGATGGGAATAAATTTAAAAATGGGAAGGAGAGAGTCCAGTGATTGGCAATAGAAAGTAGTATAAAAGGAAATAGAGTGAAAGTGAAAGTTTTGACAATGGAGGGCAGCAATTAACGGAGAGGAAATTATGGCCTCAGAATGCACACGTGTATTTGGTAGGATGTTGGAATATGAAATGTTATACTGTATATCAGAGGGCTGATGGCATGTGCTTTGATAATGCAGTTATGGTGGGCATAGCTTTGCAATTTAAATTATAGGGAAGAAGTTGAAGCAATATTTGTTTTATCATAGAGATATTTGGGTTTTTGTAACGTGAATATTAAGATCTTTCCTCAGCTGTATTGGAGGATATGTTAATCCTCCAATGAAATAATTCTTTATCTTTGGGATCATGAGGAAATCTAGGAAGTCAATGACTCAGGCATAAAATTAGAAAGGCTTGAACATTTTTAAATTGTACTAAAATTATAGAGAAGGGAAGTCTTAAATGGTCAAGAGATGGTAAGTGGGAACTATGTACTTGAAAACATTTCAGATGTCATGATATACTTTTTATAGGGCTGTCTTTGTTAGCACAAAATAATTAGTGGAGTGTTTCAAGGTCTACTTGAGATAAACTCTTCCTAACTCAAGATTTCCAGAAAAGTCTTAAATTTCTCCAAGATGAATTGTCTTGCTGGAAGGAAACCTAGCTCAAGGGGAGGGGAGGTCTGTAGTCTTTGGGATCAGAAAGACTCAAGTTTGAAAGTTAGTTTTGCCTCTTAATTCATGCTTAGGTCAGTGATTTCACCTTGGACCACGGCTTGTCTCTAACAGGTATACAGTAATTTTTAAGTTTTTGTGAGGTTTAGATACAATGAAGGTTTGGCATCCAACCAATGGTAGCTGCTGTTATTTGTCATTTTAGGAGCCTAATCTAGTGACTGTCGAAGAATCTATGGTGTTTTAATTGTTTTCCTTCTATAAAGTTTTAAAGGCAGTGTTGTTCAGAACTGAAATCTAGATGAAGAGAAATCCATCTAATTTGCATCTGTTTTTCATTGCCTATTTCTCCAAGTGATTTCTATATCATCTTAGGCATGCATACTTTTATAAAGTCCTTCATCTGCATAATAGCTTTTAACATTATTTTAATTATTTAAAATACAACTTACTAGGTTTTTCTCTTAAATTTGTAGCATTGTTTTATGATAGTCTGTTTTTTCCATATCCTTATAAATTTTAAAAAGATTGTAAATAGAAGTAAGGCAAGTATTTAAATATTTGAATTTTTCTGTCTAAATGCAAGTTATCAGAAATGGCAAACTGGTTCCTTTTTTATGTTTTTTAACACTTGGAATATATCCTGTGTGTGTTAAAATGAGCAATATTTTCAGGCCTTTTTGGGGAATATTTAAGGTTTCTGTAACAGAGCTGTAGTATGTGTTACAATTGTAGTGGCCCCAAAATTTCCATTTGTCTAGCATTTGCTGTCTTATTTAATTTCACAAAGATAAATTTATTTGGAGACTACTAAAACTAGTAAGTTTAGAAGAAGAACTCTACAGAGACTTAAAACTTAACATTATGATCATTGTTGGGTATGTTGGTTCTAGCTTATTAATAAAAATGTTTATGACAGTGCAAAGTAGTGAGCTTAAACTCAGGGATATTTTTCAGTGTGTATTGTGATCTGATTTTATTTTAAAATTTATTGCAAACACATTTTGTTTTTCTCTCTTACTGCTTTTATTATTTTTTAAGCATGTAATTAGGTGAAACTGAATTGATTCAATTTTTATGTTACAGGAGATTACCTGGGGCAATTGATGTTATTGGTCAGACTATAACTATCAGCCGAGTAGAAGGAAGGCGACGGGCAAATGAGAACAGCAACATACAGGTTTAGTATTTTCTTAAATTGAAGGATGATATCAGCATTCTAATTTAATGTATTCAATAGATAGTCATAGTGCTGTGCTGTGTTTTAGGTGATACAAAGAGATTTAAAATGTGGAATGAGTCATCCTTTATTATAAAGGCATTTCCAGTGAGAATTTGTAATTTCTGAATCTTTTTTTAATAGGGATTTTTCCTTTTCCTTGATAGAAACGTAATACAGTTTGAATATCTGTTACCTAAAATGCTTGGTACCAGAAGTGTATCAGATTTTGGAAATTTTCAGATTTTGAAATGTTTGTATGTATGTAATCTTAGGGATGAGACCCAAGTCTAAACATGAAATTTATGTTTCATATATAAGTTACTTAATTTATTATAATGATTTGTTAATTTATGATAATCTTTTTTTCCTTTGGCAACCCTGAATAAACTGTGTAGTGGGCCTGAGTTTTGATTGTGACCCGTCACATATGAGGTTGGGTGTGGAATTTTCCACTTGGGATAAAATATTGGTGCTCAAAATGTTTCGGATTTTAGAGCATTTCAGATTTCAGATTTTTGGATTAGGAATATTCAACTTGTATATAGGTTCGCTGATTGAAAAATAAAAGACCACCAGTGATTTTACCACCTAAAGATAACCACAGCTGGTACATCTCTTGTTACTAAGCAAAATTGGGATACTATTATATTTCTGTGTATACTTTTTTCCCCCATCAAAAATTATTTGTATGTTTTCATATTCTTAAAATATGATTAAAATATCTTCCTGATAGCTTCACTGGATGAGTATACCATAATTTATTTAATGTGACATTTCTGGGGGAGGTGTAGAGTTCCTTTGTTTTTAAGTGAAAAAATGAGGAGAGGTGAATTATCAGTAAGTTGGATAATTGATGTTAGAACTTTAATAACTGAGACTTCCAGCTATTCAGTTTGGCCATACTTTTTTCATTATTTATTCTGTTTTCTGAGTCCTTTTGAAAATGTCCAGAGCACTTGATTCTCACCTTCGATAAGTTGATCATGTAAAATATTCCTTTTAGCATCTTTAAAGGCAAATCATTTCTATAGTGGAAGATGTTAGTCCATTTTTCCTTTCCTCTTACCATTAAAATGCCATGATTTCTCAAAATAAATACTTAAAGAAATAGCTTATCAGCATAAGCCCTACAAAAAACACTGCACTTAAATGTAGGAAACGTTAATAGAAAGAGGGATTGTATGTTTAAAAGATTGCTTTAGTCAGCAAGGATCTGAGAAGTATAAATTAAATATACAACATTATGTTGGCTGTCTTTCCCAAATTTATTTACACATCCTTGGGGACTTTACCAAAAATCCAGATTTTGAGGTGCCAGTTTGCTTGTTTTATTTCAGTAGGTTTGGGGTGCTTCTTACGGTGTCTGTCCCTTAACCTGTTCACACAAATAAGCATTTTGCAAACATTGCTTTATTTTTCAAGAATAAACCCTGTTCTTAAAGTTACAAGGCTCACATGATAAAGTTATTTACATATCTTGCTGCCTATTGCTTGCAGTCTGTTGATGCATGCCTGACAGTCTCTTACTTTGCAACCTGTTGATGACAGGCCCTTGTACAGTGAATGGCTGACCTGCTGCCATGTTAATTTCTTAAGGCTAGTGTCTGTGATTAATGATTACATTGCCTTAATTGAATTCTTTAACTCTGGTTGGGTGACAAAGATAATACTTGTTAAATGATCTTTATGAAGTACTTTTTTCTTGTGTGGGGTGTTTTTATTACTTAATTACTTTTTATTAAGAAATTTTTGGTAATGAGCCAGTTGTTTTTCTTAAGATTTGAATATGCAAATTTTTAAAAGTATAGGTGTGTATATGCTCACATAGGCATATGTATGCACATATCACACATGTAGAACTGTTACTCTCCCCGCAAAAATACATATATGTGAATTAAACTACCTTTTACTTTGTTTCTTAGATTAAATGAAGTTAATTTACTAAGATTAATCTTACATAATATTTATGCATCTGTTTATTTAACTGTGTTCTAATTTTAGGTCCTTTCTGAAAGATCTGCTACTGAAGTAGACAACAATTTCAGCAAACCACCTCCGTTTTTCCCTCCAGGAGCTCCTCCCACTCACCTTCCACCTCCTCCATTTCTTCCACCTCCTCCGACTGTCAGCACTGCTCCACCTCTGATTCCACCACCGGGTAAATAGTAAATAAGAATTTGACTTTGAAAGAAAAATAGCTTGCGGTGTGTTTTTTTTAAATTTTTGACAATTAAATTAATATCTTGATCGCATTACATTAAAAGTAATAGATATTGTATTTATCTTTAACAGATTCACACTGAAACAGATATATATGTGTCTTGCTATTTCACAGTATAGGAAAGAGACAATGTTCTAAAATTGAGAAGAACATACAGATACCAATCTTGTGATTCAAAAATATGATAATGATCCCCAAACTTAAGTTGCTAATAGGATATGTATAAATCCATACTCAGTTATAAACTTTACCAGTGTTAATTTGTTTTAAAAGAAACATTAAAGATACTTTTAGGATGGGAGTAGATCAAAACATTTTATCTTGTGAAGAGATTGAAATTAATATTTCAGTCTAGTCTTCTGTATACTGGTTTCCTTTTTGGAGACTGCTACTGGGTGCCTGGTATTTACTTCTTTTAAACAAAAGTGATATAAATGTTTATCATATTTATAGCTACTTTTAATTACTTATTAAAAACCAGGTTAGTGGTGATAGAGAATAAACTCACAAATAATTCCCAAATTTTATTTTTATTTAAATTTTTCATCTGGTTGCCTTTCTTACTTTGTTTTTAATCTTTATCTGCCTTAACGAAGTTTTTATGAAACTAACAAGATTGATTAAGAATAATAACTTCTTCCCAGGGAGAAAGCTAGTAGTAAATGATGAAAAAATAGCTGCTTATCCTCATCAGGGCAACATGAATGACATGTATTAGGCTTTACTTCCTATTAATAAAATCAGTTTATACTAGAGAGCCATGTACTCTCACTCACTTTTATTTGCAAGAGAGCTGTCTTTGTTTTAAGGTGCCAGTTGTGATCGGAGTACAGAACCAAATACAGGGTCTGAATAGTCCTTCCCTAACATATTCATCCTTGGCCTCTAAATGTCAGCCACTGCTTCTGTCTTTCATCCTCAGTGCCTTTGATTTCCTTCCACTGTCACCTCTATCTCAAAAAGTATGGAAAAATATGAAAAAATAACTTGTGGCTTTAGAGGGTCTGTTGTCTCAAAAATAGAGGAAGGAGGAGGTTGTAATATAGGTTTGAGGTCCTTATTCTAGACAACATTAGTATTTCTAAATTCAGTGAATTTCTTGTTCCAACAAATAGATTGAGCAGAAACCACTCATTAGTTGGGACTGACTTGTGGTTCTTGTGTCTTTAATATGCTGAGTATTAACCAAATGAAAGGGGACTTAGGTGATTCAAAATGAGGACTTCTGTGATTTCTATATGAATCCTTTGTCCTCTGAAAAAGAATTAGATAAATAAAAGAAATAATTAATATTTTAACATTTGATTAATGATACTAAAAAATTATTAAAATGTTTGTGTTAATATTCCTGTTGGATTCCTTTGTAATATTACTTAGGTAGTAAGTGATTTGAAATAATTTTTTTTATTCTTAAAAATCTTTTTAAAAATTTTATTTTTAATTGACGGTATTACTTGTATATGTTTATGGGGTACAGTGTGATGTTTTGATCATGTCTACGTTATAGAATGATTAAATCAAGTTAATATGTTCATTGGCTCACATACTTACCATTTTCTTGTGGAGAGAACATTCTGAAATCTACTCTCCTAGCAGTTTTGAAATATACAGTTATTAATTATAGTTGCCATGCTGTACAGTAGAGCTCCAAAACTTTTTTTTCTCATTTTACTGAAACTTCTGTGTCCTTTGAAAATCATCTCCCCTCCATCACCTATGGCCCCCAGCCTCTGATAACCACCAGTTTACTCTCTGCTTCTATGAGTTGGATCATATAAATGAGATTGTACAGTAATTGTCTTTCTGTGTCTGGCTTATTTCACTTAGCACAGTGTCCTCCAGGTTCATGCATGTTGTCACAAATGACAAAATGAAAGGATTTCCTTATTTACTAATATAGTATATCCCCAGATGGCTAACATTTTATATGTTTAGTACTAATTATTAAAGTAACTAGGGCAGAATTGGTATGAATTAATAACAACAAATACTTAGCTGGTATGAGAATATTCAGAAACTCTGTAGAATATTGCTATAGAGGTAATTGCTATAGATAGGCGGTGGCATTATCTGGGAGTTTACTTTTTTTCAAAGTGATAAAATTACTTTTTTTTTTTTTTTTTTTTTTGAGAGAGAGTCTCACTCTTTCGCCCAGGCTGGAGTGCAGTGGTGCGGTCTCGGCTCACTGCAACCTCCACCTCCCAGGGTCAAGTGATCCTCTTGGCTCAGAGTAGCTGGTACTACAGGCACGTGCCACCATACCGGCCTTTTTTGTATTTTTTGTAGAGATGGTGTTTTCGCCATGTTGTCCAGGCTGGTCTTGAACTCCTGACCTCAAGTGATCTGCCCTCCTCAGCCTCCCAAAGTACTGGGATTACAGGCATGAACCACTACCCCTGACCATTTCTTTTTCATGTAACCTTTGTTCATAAGTATAACAAATCTTTGAATAGTGTTTAGGTTATTAATGACATTATGGAGTGTGGCTAATTATTTTTCTTTTGCCTAATCTGTTTTTCTACTTAATTCTCAGCTACATGCTTTCCGTATTTTAAAATCCAGATTTCCTTTGATGCTTGTTCTTGGTTTACATTTCTATGTTGTTCTATCAGTATTTAATGAGTACAGATTCAAATGAATTCTAATGCTGCTATATATGCTGAGCAGGATACCAGTTGTTTAAAACCAAATATTTGAAGTTGAGACTCTCTGAACTGCTCCTTATTTTCAGTAGAATGTGAGCTGTTGGGGAGCATACAAGCTATGTGTTTCTATCTATGTTTCCCTACAGTTTTAGTCACAGTAGTCTTGTATGTACTTGGCATTTCCTAATGTGTTTGCTAATTGAGTTAACGACATGTGTGTGTATCCATAACAGCAAAGATGATTTTCGGATTCATACCTGGTACATTTGATCAGGATGGGCACTAGCTCTGAATAACAGTACGGCTGCATAGATATATGCCAGCTGCCATGCTTAAAGCTGTAGTTTTCAGTTACCATTTACCACAGAACCACATGATTACACTATGTTCCGTAGTTTGTTGTAATTTAAATCACCTTAAGAATCATAAGCAGCTAATGAAAGAAAGCTATGATTCAGGAGTCTTTTTAAAGTATTGCCTTAAAAGATACTCCATTTTTCTTAGATAAACTGTCTTGTTTTTTTGCTTTCTTCAGAAATAATCAAAAGAAAATGGAAAAAACATTTTTTAAAGAATTAATTTCAATGTATTTTAATGTTACCTTTTTCACATTAGACGTCTAATGTTTTTAAAACTAAAGTCCAAAATGTGATAAGTATAGTAATGATATTTTATTCCCATATTTTAGGATGCTACCAGTTTTTTTTCTTTTAATAAGTAGGGTGACCATACATCCAGATTTGCCTGGAAGAGTCCTACTTTATACTTTCTATTCCAGCATAATTATTATTATTCATTCTTAGAAAGAAATTCCCTGGTTTAGATGATACAATTTGTGATTGACTCTTGCAAATTTACAGAGGGCTTATTGCGTAAGTAGATAGTTACTGTTTAACAATTATAAGGTGTTAGAGATGATAACGCTCGTTTGAAGAACTTTCACTGTCAAATAGTTCACAGAAGAGGAGAAATATATTGCCTCCTTTCCCCCTTAAACGCACACCTACAAACATATATGAAACTTTGCTAGTAACACAGAGAGCGCAAAGTATTTCTGGCCGTAATAGATTTGTATGAAGAGTAGAGATTTATGTATTAGAATACAATAAAGAAGGAAGAGATGTCTGGAAGTGCAAAAGTATTTATTGTGGTTCCCTGCAGCCATACTAATAGTAGCTTAAAAACAAATACTGGGCCAGGCGTGATGGCTCATACCTGTAATTTCAGCACTTTGGGAGGCTGAGGCGAGAGGATCACCTGAGGTCAGGAGTTCAAGACCAGCCTGGCCAACATGATGAAACCCCATCTTTACTAAAAATACAAAAAAACATACTGGGCATGGTGGCACACACCTGTAGTCCTAGCTACTTAGGAGGCTGAGGCAGGAGAATCACTCAGGAGACAGAGGTGCAGTGAGCTGAGCTCACACCATTGCACTCCAGCCTGGGTGACAAGATCGAAACTCCATCTCACCAAAAAAAGAAAGAAAGAAAAAAAAATACTGGCTAATTTAGTTCTTTTATAATTTTCAGAAAATTTGTTATTTCATTTTCTCGTGAATCAGAAAATAGTTTCCACTGTACCAAGTTTTTTCAGAAATACATTAGAGTGGTTTCATGCTGTTTCTGAGTAATAATAGATATAATAGCTAACACTTAGTGGATGCTAACTTTTCAGAGTACTATCTGAGCACATTCCATGTATTAACTCATTTGATTCTTGAACAATATCTGAAGTAGATATTCTAATTTTGCACTGAGGAAGTGGGGACATAAGCCATCTAAGTAATAGCTAGAAAATAGTAAAACCAGAATTCTAACCAAGGCAGTTTTGCTTGAAAGCCTGTTTTCTTTATTAACTATGTTGAAATGAATCAGTACCTGTATCCAGAATATTATTGGATTACGTGTATTTGTCACAGTAACATGTCTTAGAAACTTTTTTTTAAAGCATTTCTCTGATGTTGAAGTACATGCATACGTATTGGTGGGTAGGGAAGTTAAGGAGATTATAAGGAACAGTCATCAGATTTTTGAAAATCTGAATAAGGTTTTTACTGTTTACCTGGGTTGTGTTAAGATGTCTGTGTTTAGCTGAAGAAGTCAGTTTTGAAATACTTGTGTATTGGAAGAAAAACTGTAAAACTGGAAGTATTGTTATAGGGTAGGTGATTTTGTGTGTTTGTTTGTTGTGGTAAAATACAATATATTTGTCATTTTAGCCATTTATTAATGTGTAGTTCATTGGCATTAAATACATTCACAATGTTATGTAACCATCACCATGATCTGTACCTAAAACTTTTTCATCATCTCCAGCAAAAACTCTGTGCCCACTAAGCTCCTTCCCTCCTAAGGATAGCCCCTGTAACCTCTATTCTACTTTTTGTCTCTATGAGTTTCCTTATTCTAGGTACCTTATATAAGTGGAATCATGCATTTGTCTATCTGTAACTGACTGACTTTGTTTGTTTCTAAAATAATAGAATTTAATGATTATGAGCTAACTTTATGGTAAGCTTTTAATTTAGGCTTTTAAATGTTAATTTACTTTAGTGTCATCATATTTGATTTTTTTTTTTTTTTTGTAGTAGAGTTTACTGAAGAATAGAAGGCAAATTCAGTTAAACTCATTTGTTTTTGTATGAACTCTTACAAGCCTCAAATGACTAGTTCTGTGGGTCTTGGGAACAATTGAAATGTAGCCCAGTAGTGGAATTCTGCTGAGTTGAATAAGGGTCTTTGCTTTACTGAGATATCTGGACCACAAACCAGGCATCCCTGCTTTTAAAGTTAGCTGTAGGGTTTAACTGTTTATCTAGATATGAGATGTGTAGGATTCTGCATTTTAGAAAGAAGTAGATTTCTTCCTAAAAGACTGTTGTCTTGTATCAGTGTCTGACTAGTCATCTAGTACTACTAATTTCATGAACTTTAAAATCTTGTTTATTTCTTAAATATGTTAATTTTGTGTTAGGGATGATATATAGGAATTGGGTCGGGGGTGGGGGCGGGCAGCAAGTTGCTCATATCTAGCGTCATTCTGCATTTGCTCCAAGTCCTGCATTCTTTAGATTATTTTTCTGTTAGCAGTCTGGTTTTTTAGCACAGCAGTTCTCAGACTTTTTAGTTACAGTCTTCTTTAAACTCTTTAAAATTGCTACAGATCCCAAAGAGTTTCTACTTATGTATGTTTTATCTGTTTTTTAATATTAGAAATTAAAACTGAGAAATTAAAATACTAGTTTAGAGATATGCGTAATACACTCATTACATGTGAACATTTTAAAATTTCTTATGAAAAATAACTGTGCTTTTCCTAGAATAATTTTAAAAATTTAGTGGGAAGTCATCTTATTTTACGCTTTTGGCGTGGCTTAGTAGAAAAAAGCTGGTTTCTCCTGTTTGTTTTCACATTAAATCTATTGTGATATCATAAGTTATGTGGCCCCTGGAAACTCCACTGTAAGAGAATGAACATGAAAAAGGCAAATAACATCTTAGTAACATTTTTTTTTGTTTTTTGAGATGAAGTTTTGCTCTTGTTGCCCAGGCTGGAGTGCAGTGGCACGATCTCAGCTCACTGCAACTTCCGCCTCCCAGGTTCAAGCGATTCTCCTGCCCTCAGCCTCCCGAGTAGCTGGGATTACAGGCATGCACCGCCACACCTGGCTAATTTCTTAATTTTGTTAGAGATGGGGTTTCTCCATGTTGGTCAGACTGGTCTCGAACTCCAACCTCAAGTGATCTGCCTGCCTCAGCTTCCCAAAGTGCTGGGATTACAGGCGTGAGTCGCTTCGCCCAACTATAGCTTAGTAAATTTATGAAAGTAGTTTTGACCTGGCAGATTCAGTAGGGTCTCAAGGACCCCCAGGAATTCCTGGACAAAACATTGAGAATACTGCTTTGGGAGAAGCTTGGCCTATATTGGATGAATATTATCAGTGCCCTTGAGGAAGTACACTTTTATCCCTTTAATTGAGAAACTATTTTATGACTAACGTTTATTAAGCTAATTTTATAATACCATGGATTTTTTGTTTTACTCAACAGATTACCTCAAATTAACTGGCACTGTTTGCCAGAAATGTAAGCATTTTCCAGAGCTACCAGTAAAAAAGAATTCCTTAAAGTTTTTGAAAACTGTATTTACTCTTGTGTTTTTCTGTATTTAATTATAAAAGCCTGCCTATCAGTGTTTTCAGTAAATTCAAAACAGAGAGCAATGCTAATTATAATAAATAGAATTTTCTGGCACAATTAAAATTCATTTAAATGTAAATTTAATAGAGATTAAAAGCTTTCTTAGGATGTTGATTTTAAAATGTGCTTTCTCCTCCACGATGCACCCTTTATAATGGTTACATTTTTAATACATCATTGACACCACATTTTGTCAAATCTAATTAGTTTTATTTCTGCCTTCTGCTTACACTGCTCTTTCGATCATCTCATGATTATATGGAAGCTGGTAGAGATAATTTCTTTACAAGTTCTCTGTTAAAAAACATTGGTATTTCTATCAGAAATGTTTTGTGTAAGAAGTTTATTTTCTGTAGGCTTTAGATTTTATAAGATAGGAGAGTAAGAGATCTTAATAAAGGTAGCATAGTTTGTCCATTTTATAATTTATATAAAATTATCTTTTTTACCTTTTAGACATGAAGTATGCTGGTAAATTTTTGGTTACTTTGTTGTGTGACCGTGCCACTTTTAACACTTTTCTTAAAAATAGCTTAAATCTTTTTTTGCACCTTGTAATTGTTTTAATTATGAAATACTGGTTTTGCCATATTCTTTCTACATTCTGGTTTGTATTTAAGGGTGGATGGTAGATGAGATGATACACATGTGTGTCCATATGTTTTTGTTTGTGTTTAGTTTTTAAAATCCTGTTACATAGAAAAACATTTCTGGTAGAAGGTGATATTTAAAGGTTTTTGTAAACCTTGGCCTTTTCTACTCTTTTTGAGTAAAACTTCTGAGTTTGATTAAGGCTTTGAAATACAAATCTTGAGACTTAAGGAAAGTGATCAAGTTTATCTGTTTCTTAAATAACACTGCTGATGGAATTTGCAGTTTACTAGTGAGAAATAGGAAGTGTAGTTTACATATTCTGCCATTTTTTTCTTTCATTTGAATTTGAATAGAGAAAAGATAAATGGTTATTGCATGTATTGGTTTTCTACTGCTGTATAACAAATTATTCCAGAATGTAGTGACTTAAAACAACATACATTTATTATTGAACAGTTTTCATGGGTCAGGAGTCTGGGATAGATTAGCTGGATCCTCTACTTGAAGGTCTCTCTCAGACCTTGCAGTCTTCTCTAAAGGCCTGACTAAGGAAGTATTTGTCTCCAAGCTCACTCACCTCTTTGTTAAGAGGATTTTGTTTTTTTCTAGGCTGTTGGATTGACAGGGCTTCAGTTCCTCACTGGTGTAGGCATCTAATAATGTCAGCTTGCTTAATCAAAGCACATAAGCCAAGAAGGCAAAAGAGAGGGTGCCAGTAAAATAGAAATCACTGTTTTTTGTAACCTAGTCATGGAAGTAACATCCTTTGATTTTTTTGTGTGTGTGGTAGAAATAAGTCACAATGTCCAGCCCCCACATGGGACAGGACATAAGTACCAGCAGACAGGGATCATTGAGAGCCATGTCAGAAACTGTTTTGCCTTAGTTATAATAAAATGATGACAGACTACATTGAGAATGAGTTTATAGACAATCTTTGTTTAGTTTTTTGTGAGTACAAAGCCCACTCTTAATTTTGTGGGAATTTTTAGCATGGGTAAATTCTTTTTAATATGATGTTTAACAGGAATGCTGCCTTTTTATTTCTTTGCCTCAGTTCCTTCAATCTCCCAAATAGGATTTCAGGTCTTACCCCCACCCACTTTTACATTTAAATGTATGTGTTATATACTGGAAAAATTAAGCTGGGTGCGGTGGCTCACTGCTGTAATCCCAGCACTTTGAGAGGCCAAGGCAGGTAGATTGCTTGAGTTCAGGAGTTCGAGACCAGCCTGGGCAACATGAAGAAACCCCATCTTTATAAAAAATGCAAAAATTAAGGCCAGGCATGGTTGCTCACACCTGTACTCACAGCACTTTGGGAAGCTGAGACAGGTGGATCGCTTGAGCCCAGGAATTTGAGACCGGCCTGGGCAACATAGCGAAACCCTGTCTCCACAAAAAATGTAAAAAATTAGCTGAGCATAGTGTGGTACACACCTGTGGTCCCAGCTACTTGGGAGGCTGAGGTGGGAGAATTGCTTTGAGCCCAGGAGGCAGAGGTTGCAGTGATCCGTGATCATGCCACTCACCCTGGGCAACAGAGTGAGACCCTGTCTCAACCAGAAATAAATCATCTTCTCTTTTGAGAATGCCAGATGGTGTAGGCTCTCATAGTACTTTTAAGTGTCACAGGTATCAGATGCATTTGTTTCATGAAAGTTTGGAATGGGATTTATTTAGTCTCTATTAAATTGCTCAGCAGTGAAATTAGGAGAGAAGCTTAGAATCAGATCCAGTGATCCTCATAGTATAGTCCTGGGCCAGCAACATCATCTGGGAAATTTAGGGGAATGTAGGTTTTCTGGTCCCACCCCAGACTTACTGAATCAGAAATTGTAGGGGAAGGGCCCAGCAATCTGTGTGTTTTAAGAGACTCTCCAGGTGATTCTGATGCATGTTCAAGGTGGTTTGTTTTTATTTTTTTACTTATTTATTGTTTTTGAAACGGAGTCTTGCTCTGTTGCCCAGGCTGAGTGCAGTGGCACGACGGCTCACTGCAGCCTCTGCCTCCTGGGTTCCAGCGATTCTCCAGCTTCAGCCTCCTGAGTAGCTAGGACTACAGGCACATGCCACCATGCCCGGCTAATTTTTTGTGTTTTTAATAGAGACAGGGTTTCACCATGTTAGCCAGGATGGTCTCCATCTCCTTCCTGACTTTGTGATCCACCCACGTTGGTCTCCCAAAGTACTGGGATTATAGGCGTGAGCCACCGCACCCGGCCTATGTTCAAGTTTTAATACCACTAATCTATTCAGTCTGTTAGAGCTTGAGTATTACTTTTCCAAAAGGTTTTGGCCAGCACTAAAAATCTACTTTTACTACTGTTACGTACAGCTTTCCAGGAAAATCAACATTTTTAAAACTAATTTTTCAGATAAAGGATATAGAAAAGAAATAAAGTATTTTTCTTATTTAAGTCTGTTGTCTAGGTTAGGCAGCATGTGTTTGCTAGGAAGATGGAGGTATTGGGAGAGGAAAGGAGAGGGACTTTTGAGATAAGTTTTGTTTTCCCTTATACTGTTTCTCTTTTATTAAGAAAAGTCAAATACTAAATAGTGATTTTTAAGTGAGAATGGTGTTGGCCTTACATGATATTTCAGTTTGAAAATACATTCAATAATTGTCAGAGAATTGGTTATATAGTGTTTCATCAACTTTATAGTCTTGTTTTAATGAACATTTACTTATAAAGATTTGCATTGAAATAACATCTTAGATGAAATGGAGGTCTCACAAGAAGGGCGCTTCCTAGTTGCCATGCCAACTTTCTGATGTGTAGGTATTGATTGGAAAGACCTATGAATGAGATGGTTTTTTCTTTGATGTCTTTAATTCCAGTAGATTATTTTTGTCTGTCCTATGATACTACTGTAGTAAGATTAACACTAAAGGCAGACAGTAATTTTAACTACGCTTGTAACGTACTTGATTCTTTGGTCATATGTCTTTTATCTCTACGTTTTGTGGAAGTTTAACAACTTAAATGTTTTTGAGGAGTAAAGTTTGAAGGGGCTGACTAGAAATTTTTTAGTTTTTTGCATGAATTTACATTTTAACATTAAGCATTAGCATTAATGCTAATGTTAATTAATGCTAATGCTAATTAATGCTAAGTAAGCATTAGCTAAAGTGATACATCTGGCTCACATTCATTTAAGTAAAGTTATTAGGATTATAGTATATAGAGTGGGTGGATGATTTTGGTGTATTCCTTTATCTTATAAATCTTATCTTACAAATCTGTATCTTACAAATCTAAGAAAATAATCATATATTTACATATGAAAACTAGATCAAATAGTGAAGTTAACTAGTATCCATATTGTTCTAAAGAAAATTAGGTTATAGTATATATTAAAAACATTTAATGCTCTGCCTTCCTTACTTTTCTCATTTACTTTGGAGTCTGGGACTCTGCTAGCTTGTATGGTTTGCTGGATTCTTTTAGTTTAGTAATTTGGGAAACAGGAAGGTAACCTCAGGATGGATGAGAATTGCCTTTAGCTATGGGTCAGTTTAGTAGACTTGTGGATTCATAAAGAAACTTGATGGCTGCTTTATGTATCTTCTTTAGTCTTGTTGGTTTTGTAAGTTTGGAATATGTTTTTATTGTGTGGGTGGTTAAAATCAGGTGCTTTGGTCTCTTTTTCAAGGCCATTTGCTACCTTAAGATCTTTTTAATCTAAATCTCTTACTCTGATAAAACATGCACATCAGAACATTTTTAGATAGTGTTAGAATATGTTTCCTTTGACATGAAAACGTTTCATTTTTTTGCATACATTTAGCTAATGAATTAAGATTATTTTTTAGACTAATTTTGATGCAGTTTTTAAGATAGGATTTAGGAACCCATGCCAACTGTTTTAGTTATTATATAAAATTTTCCATGAAAAAGTTACTTTAAATTGTCTTACATTTTTTTTTATTTTCCTGCTTTGAAATCTCTCATTTTTCCTCCACTGAAAAATAGTTAAAATTTGCATGCCATATAAATTGCCTTTCATGTATCTCTTAAATTTAAAATGCTGAATTTAATTTTAGTATTTAGTAAATACATTTTACATTAGGCTTTAAGGGCACATTTGGTCCCTGTGAAATTGAGAATGTACATAGTTTATTCCTCAGAGTTTATAATGTATACAAATAATGAGTGAGAGTCACTCAATATTTGCTAGCACCTGTAGAATTAAATCATTCACATTTATGTTAATGTGCCCTGGGGGTGTATATATATGAATTGGTTATTCCCCCCTTTCTCTCCTACAAATCAAAGGAAATGTTAGCCTTTTACTACTTCTGCCAACAATACTAAAACAGTCAACACTTGAATGAACCAAAACATATTGAGCTTTACAAAAGTCAGTAATATCCATCATCTTGAGTTATCCTTGTACTACCTGCAGTATTAGAGAAAGAACCCACAGATCAGTTTTTCTGTTAAAATGTTAAAATAACAACCTCAGGCATTGATTATCATATTTAGTTAGGATTACCTTCATGGCATTTGATAATTGTGTGTGCATAAGTGTGCTTTTTAACTGATGTCTAACTTTGTGATTACTTGTGGGGGAAACCTTGTTATCAAGTTGTTAGACTGGGTTTTCATCAAGGAAGTTGGATGTTATACTCGAATTGTTAGTCCTCTACGAGAAAACAGAATGCTTCTCTTGAGTGAATAAGCCAGGATAATGAGGCGAGGGGTTTTATTTCAAAGTTTGTTTTGGTGATGGCATAAATACATAACAGGTTCTGAAATCCAATTACTATATTAAATTTCATCACTTGTTTTTTAGGTATTCCAATAACTGTACCACCTCCAGGTAAAACTTTTTTCATGTTTTCTCCATCATTGTTAATAAACATGAACTTTCAAGCTTATAGTTACAGGAGAGACGGTGTTGATGTGGTTAGAATATGGAATAGGCTATTGGGATTTCAAGGTCCTATTTTCAGCTCTGCCTTTGCTTCATTCCAGTTTTGATTAAGATATAGTTTTCTTATACCTGTCTTACCCATTTCTGTAGAAATAGAGATTCTGAGAAAATTCTTATCTATTCAATTTATGAAGAAAACAGTCTAGGATATAAAATAAAATTTTTCTTAAAAATGTCTTTACAGACCAATGAATTTTTTATGTCATATAGTGACTATAAGAGAAGAGAAAGATACTTTATTTTGACTTTATCATTATTTCTGATTTTTTAATTTTAATCCTGCTGGCTTAGTATCATGAGAAAATGTGTTCTAAACCCCACATAGCAACTAGACAAGACAGCTGGTTAGGTGGCTGTTCTTAGAGTGGTGATTGTTTATTGTTGTAATAGTATGATCAATAGGAGTTTATATGTGGCCCAGTGTTTTATTCATTTATTTATTTATTTTTACATTTTTGTCAGTTATTTCTTTTTATAGTGTGATATCACACCTGGTAGCAAGTGTGTCTTACTGAGTTCAGTGTTAAAAGCCAAGGTGTATGAAGAGAATGAGAGGTGATAATGCTTGCAAGGGTGGGTCTGAATTCAAAATGACTTCGATAAACTGAGTGAAGTTTAGGTAGCATAGGACAGTATACATATTTAGATGTGGCATAGAGACATTGATTATATGTGAATGTGTCTGAAATAGACTCATCAGGGAAAGTCAAAGGAATCATTTATGTGTCTTTTTAGTTCAAAAAACAATGTGTTTGTGAGGCTGTATGAAATAGGATTGTGGACTTTAGGACTAATGTGGTAATTGCTAATTTTGTACTTTTAAGATGTTTAATAGAGGAGTTATAGATCCTAAAACTGGATACAGTGAAGAACATGGTAAACATGAAAACAATTTGGAGTGGGGCTAAAAATCGATTTAAGTGGACGTTTGAGAAGGATTCAGAGAACTGATTTATTTTTTCATAGAATTACTAAAACGGAGGCTTAGTGGAAGTGTTTTCACATAACTGCAAGGTGACAGGCAATACGACAGTGGAATACTCTTGTTCTCATTTAGGACAGTGTCTGAATTTGTAGTGTGAGAGACTTAAGTTAGATAATTTAGTGCATTTCCTAGTAGTGAGAGTTGTTCATTGTTAACACTTGGAAGGAATTGGTATCATAAGGAATTGACATCATAAGTTTTGGAATCTTTTTCTGCTGGGATGCTTTATAGCCTATCTGAATTTGAAAGTATAGTGTAGATTAACTGTTTTTCAGCCATATTATTCTGTGGTATTCCGTTTAGGTATTGTGAATTATTGAGAATGCAGACCCCATGATACAGAGGTACAAATTGTTTTCCTTCCAAACTGATCCACAAACTATATTATGTGCTTTTCTTTGTAAAATAGTTTGTTAGGGTTGTGCTATTTGAACATATTTTATGGTGGATATTCTCAGCTTTGAGCACTATGCATTTACTGGTAAGATTTTATTTATAAATTACACATTTTAAGGCAATTTCTATACTTCTAAAACTCTCGAAATATTTTTTGAAAGAGGTGATTGCTATATATCTACTTTTCTTCTAAAATATTTCAAATATATCTGGTGGCTACTGTTTTATGTATGGAGAAGGTAAGGCATTGAGATTAACTTTCTCATACTTACAAAATGGGCTGTGTGTGGTGCTGAAAATAAGACCAGTGTCCTGACTCCCAGTTTGTTCTCTGTGTATTAGACCAGACTGCTTACTTAAAGTTTTATTGCACTAAAAATCTGTTTATAAGTTTGAGCTCCATTTTTTTTCTGTCCATTATTACAACATAGAGAAGCACATTCATATCCCCAGAGAAATTTAGTGATACACAGCAACTTTGTTTCACTCTTGACATTAAGTGTACATTCTGTTAACATTTTTTATCTTATGGTTGAATGTTTCAGGTTTTCCTCCTCCACCAGGAGCTCCACCTCCATCTCTTATACCAACAATAGAAAGGTAAATCAGTATGGATACTGATTTTTAATCATTGATAGCCTTTTGACAGAAGAACCATATACTTATCTTGGAAATATTTTCAAAGATTTAATTTTATAAACACAGCACCTGTCTTTTAATTTATAAATCAACGTCTATGTTAGTTTTATGTAAGATGTTGGACCTGTAGCCTGAAATCAAAACAGGGCAAAGAAAACTAAAATTATAATATTTTGAAATAATGTCTTGCTTTGATTTATGACACACTTGATTAAAGAAACTCCTAGACTGTTAAAAACCCAGCAAGTCAGTTTTAATGGGAAATACAAACATAAATTACTGGAAATGATGAATAATACATGTGTCTTTTGGGATGAAGTAGGGAAAACTATTATGGGACCATAGTCAAGAAAAGCTGTCTTATTCCTTGATACTCCATCTCAGCTTCCACAAAGAAGGATTAGATCCATTCTGTGTGGCAGTAGCCTTATTTTTTGTACTGTGTACTTATGGCTTATGTTAAGTAGAATGCTGTACAAAGAGAATATTTCCCTCATGGGTGGCAATATGGTATTTAACAACATAGAAATCAAACAGTGTTACGAGGCAAGGTTCGTAAGCCCTTTGAGACTCAGTTTTCCTTTTTACCAAAAGGGCTGATAGAGTTGTGAAGATTTTAAAAGCTACTGAATATAAAGTACAATTCTTGGCAGGTAGAGATCACTAATAAGAGTTATTGCTATTTTCTCTTAAGTAGCAAATAAACTATTAAAAATAGTGTGTTTCTGAAAAAATGATTCAAATGATGTAAAAAGACAAAATATGTGAGAACTTTACATCAGTAGCATCAAACCCTGCATATGATTTTCAAAGGAAACTATAAAATCAAGAAAGCATGAATTGTGAGAATACAAGGATTTAGTTTTGTTAAGTGACTATTAGGCACATTTGTTTTCTCAGTCAAAATGTTAAGAAGTATTATTCGTTAATCCTGTCAGTGGGGCTGAATTAAAATTAAGACTAAATTTTTAATCTGAAATATTCTGATAGCCTGAAAGTTTCTGTTACTTTACTTGTGATTGAAGCTAAGTTGATTGGATTATTTATGTTAAATAGTACTAGCACATCCTATTTTTCTGTAAAATTAGGTATTTTAATATTTTTAAGTCAAAAGCCGTGTTTTATTAATAAAATTATAGAACTAAATTATTAAATTGGTGGTTGGATAAAAGTTGTAATTTTGCCTTAAGTTTTTCCTTTTGCACTACATTATTAAAATTCAGAACTTCTTTGTACCAGACATAAAAATATATCTTTTTCTTCAACAGTGGACATTCCTCTGGTTATGATAGTCGTTCTGCACGTGCATTTCCCTATGGCAATGGTAAGTAGTAGTATTTAGATGCCTAGATTCAGTTTGGATCAGTGAAGTACTTAAATATTTTTAAAGCAATAAAAACGTGTTGCATCTTACAGAGCAATTAAAAAATATTAACTAAAGGAGTGAGTGGTCTATGTATCTGCCAGGTTAGCAAACAATAAATTTCATGTATTTATCAACTGTACTTTTAAAAATTAGTTCATGGTGACACAACAGGGATATTTGTACTTTGCGTTTTCTAAAAGGATTTAGGATTTGTCACCAAAAAAGGATTACAAAGAACGGAAATCAAGTACATAGAAAACTACCATATAATGGAAAAAAAATGAAAGGTGGTTTTTGAAGACAACAAATAAAACATGACAATTTTGTGACAAGATTAAGAAAAAAGAACATATAAACAGTATCAGAAGCAAAAAGGGATTACAACTGTAGACAACGCAGATTAAACAATAAAAGAGAGTCCGGCTCAAGCCTGTAATCCCAGCACTTTGGGAGGCCGAGACGGGCAGATCACGAGGTCAGGAGATCGAGACCATCCTGGCTAACCCGGTGAAACCCCGTCTCTACTAAAAAATACAAAAAACTAGCCGGGCGAGGTGGCAGGCTCCTATAGTCCCAACTACTCGGGAGGCTGAGGCAGGAGAATGGCGTAAACCCGGGAGGCGGAGCTTGCAGTGAGCTGAGATCCGGCCACTGCACTCCAGCCTGGGCGACAGACCACGACTCCGTCTTAAAAAAAAAAAACAAAAAAACAAAACAAAACAAAAAAAAACAGTAAAAGAGAATATGCTGCACCGTATACCAACGCACTTAAAAACTTAGCTGAAATGAATTAACTCCTAAAAACAAAAACTTACCAAACAAAACTGACTCGAAACGAAAAAGAAACCTTGAAGAGTCTTCTTTGTTATCCTGTTTTGTTGGATTATTCTGGGTTTTTTTTTTTTTTTTTTTTTTTTTGCATTCTTGGAGACTTAGCTCATTAATTTTTACTTTTTTCTAATATAGTATTTTAAGACTAAATTTTCTTCTGGAACAACTTGTATCCCTAAACTTTTGATGTGTCTTATGTGTGTCTATGTTTAGTTCTTAATTATTTAAATTTATGATATTTTTGACCCATGAATTATCAGAAGTGGGTTTTTTTTTTTTTTTTTTTTTTTTTTATTATACTTTAAGTTCTAGGGTACATGTGCATAACGTTTATATCATGTATAACTCCCCAGTGCAATCCCTCCCTCCTCCCCCCTCCCCATGATAGGCCCCAGTGTGTGATGTTCCCCTTCCCGAGTCCAAGTGATCTCATTGTTCAGTTCCCACCTATGAGTGAGAACATGCGGTGTTTGGTTTCTCTTCTTGTGATAGTTTGCTAAGAATGATGGTTTCCAGCTGCATCCATGTCCCTACAAAGGACGCAAACTCATCCTTTTTGATGGCTGCATAGTATTCCATGGTGTATATGTGCCACATTTTCTTAATCCAGTCTGTCACAGATGGACATTTGGGTTGATTCCAAGTCTTTGCTATTGTGAATAGTGCCGCAATAAACATACGTGTGCATGTGTCTTTGTAGTAGAGTAATTTATAATCCTTTGGGTATATACCCAGTAGTGGGATGGCTGGGTCATATGGTACATCTAGTTCTAGATCCTTGAGGAATCGCCATACTGTTTTCCATAATGGTTGAACTAGTTTACAATCCCACCAACAGTGTAAAAGTGTTCCTATTTCTCCACATCCTCTCCAACATCTATTGTTTCCTGACTTCTTAATGATTGCCATTCTAACTGGTGTGAGATGGTATCTCATTGTGGTTTTGATTTGCATTTCTCTGATGGCGAGTGATGACGAGCATTTTTTCATGTGTCTGTTGGCTGTATGGATGTCTTCTTTTGAGAAATGTCTGTTCATATCCTTTCCCCACTTTTTGATGGGGTTGTTTGTTTTTTTCTTGTATATTTGTTTGAGTTCTTTGTAGATTCTGGATATTAGCCCTTTGTCAGATGAGTAGGTTGCAAAAATTTTCTCCCATTCTGTAGGTTGCCTGTTCACTCTGATGGTAGTTTCTTTTGCTGTGCAAAAGCTCTTTAGTTTAATGAGATCCCATTTGTCAATTTTGCTTTTGCTGCCGTTGCTTTTGGTGTTTTAGACATGAAGTCCTTGCCCATGCCTATGTCCTGAATGGTACTACCTAGATTTTCTTCTAGGGTTTTTATGGTATTAGGTCTAACATTTAAGTCTCTAATCCATCTTGAATTAATTTTCGTATAAGGGGTAAGGAAAGGATCCAGTTTCAGCTTTCTACTTGTGGCTAGCCAATTTTCCCAGCACCATTTATTAAATAGGGAATCCTTTCCCCATTTCTTGTTTTTGTCAGGTTTGTCAAAGATCAGATGGCTGTAGATGTGTGGTATTATTTCTGAGGACTCTGTTCTGTTCCACTGGTCTATTTCTCTGTTGTGGTACCAGTACCATGCTGTTTTGGTTACTGTAGCCTTGTAGTATAGTTTGAAGTCAGGTAGCGTGACGCCTCCAGCTTTGTCCTTTTGACCTAGGATTGTCTTGGCAATGCGGGCTCTTTTTTGGTTCCATATGAACTTTAAAGCAGTTTTTTCCAATTCTGTGAAGAAACTCATTGGTAGCTTGATGGGGATGGCATTGAATCTATAAATAACCTTGGGCAGTATGGCCATTTTCACGATATTGATTCTTCCTATCCATGAGCATGGTATGTTCTTCCATTTGTTTGTGTCCTCTTTGATTTCACTGAGCAGTGGTTTGTAGTTCTCCTTGAAGAGGTCCTTTACATCCCTTGTAAGCTGGATTCCTAGGTATTTTATTCTCTTTGAAGCAATTGTGAATGGAAGTTCATTCCTGACTTGGCTCTCTGCTTGTCTGTTACTGGTGTATAAGAATGCTTGTGATTTTTGCACATTAATTTTGTATCCTGAGACTTTGCTGAAGTTGCTTATCAGCTTAAGGAGATTTTGGGCTGAGACGATGGGTTTTTCTAAATATACAATCATGTCATCTGCAAACAGGGACAATTTGACTTCTTCTTTTCCTAACTGGATACCCTTGATTTCTTTCTCTTGCCTGATTGCCCTAGCCAGAACTTCCAACACTATGTTGAATAGGAGTGGTGAGAGAGGGTATCCCTGTCTTGTGCCAGTTTTCAAAGGGAATTTTTCCAGTTTTTGCCCATTCAGTATGATATTAGCTGTGGGTTTGTCGTAAATAGCTCTTATTATTTTGAGGTACGTTCCATCAATACCGAATTTATTGAGCGTTTTTAGCATAAAGGGCTGTTGAATTTTGTCAAAAGCCTTTTCTGCATCTATTGAGATAATCATGTGGTTCTTGTCTTTGGTTCTGTTTATATGCTGGATTACGTTTATTGATTTGCGAATGTTGAACCAGCCTTGCATCCCAGGGATGAAGCCCACTTGATCATGGTGGATAAGCTTTTTGATGTGCTGCTGAATCCGGTTTGCCAGTATTTTATTGAGAATTTTTGCATCGATGTTCATCAGGGATATTGGTCTAAAATTCTCTCTTTTTGTTGTGTCTCTGCCAGGCTTTGGTATCAGGATGATGTTGGCCTCATAAAATGAGTTAGGGAGGATTCCCTCTTTTTCTATTGATTGGAATAGTTTCAGAAGGAATGGTACCAGCTCCTCCTTGTACCTCTGGTAGAATTCAGCTGTGAATCCATCTGGTCCTGGACTTTTTTTCGTGGGTAGGCTATTAATTGTTGCCTCAATTTCAGAGCCTGTTATTGGTCTATTCAGGGATTCAACTTCTTCCTGGTTCAGTCTTGGGAGAGTGTAAGTGTCCAGGAAATTATCCATTTCTTCTAGATTTTCTAGTCGATTTGCGTAGCGGCATTTATAGTATTCTCTGATGGTTGTTTGTATTTCTGTGGGGTCGGTGGTGATATCCCCTTTATCATTTTTTATTGCGTCTATTTGATTCCTCTCTCTTTTCTTCTTTATTAGTCTTGCTAGCGGTCTGTCAATTTTGTTGATCTTTTCAAAAAACCAACTCCTGGATTCATTGATTTTTTGGAGGGTTTTTTGTGACTCTATCTCCTTCAGTTCTGCTCTGATCTTAGTTATTTCTTGCCTTCTGCTAGCTTTTGAATGTGTTTGCTCTTGCCTCTCTAGTTCTTTTAATTGTGATGTTAAAGTGTCAATTTTAGATCTTTCCTGCTTTCTCTTGTGGGCATTTAGTGCTATAAATTTCCCTCTACACACTGCTTTAAATGTGTCCCAGAGATTCTGGTATGTTGTATCTTTGTTCTCATTGGTTTCAAAGAACATCTTTATTTCTGCTTTCATTTCGTTATGTACCCAGTAGTCATTCAGGAGCAGGTTATTCAGTTTCCATGTAGTTGAGCGGTTTTGATTGAGTTTCTTAGTCCTGAGTTCTAGTTTGATTGCACTGTGGTCTGAGAGACAGTTTGTTATAATTTCTGTTCTTGTACATTTGCTGAGGAGTGCTTTACTTCCAATTATGTGGTCAATTTTGGAATAAGTGCGATGTGGTGCTGAGAAGAATGTATATTCTGTTGATTTGGGGTGGAGAGTTCTATAGATGTCTATTAGGTCCGCTTGGTGCAGAGATGAGTTCAATTCCTGGATATCCTTGTTAACTTTCTGTCTCGTTGATCTGTCTAATGTTGACAGTGGAGTGTTGAAATCTCCCATTATTATTGTATGGGAGTCTAAGTCTCTTTGTAGGTCTCTAAGGACTTGCTTTATGAATCTGGGTGCTCCTGTATTGGGTGCATATATATTTAGGAGAGTTAGCTCTTCCTGTTGAATTGATCCCTTTACCATTATGTAATGGCCTTCTCTGTCTCTTTTGATCTTTGATGGTTTAAAGTCTGTTTTATCAGAGACTAGGATTGCAACCCCTGCTTTTTTTTGTTCTCCATTTGCTTGGTAGATCTTTCTCCATCCCTTTATTTTGAGCCTATGTATGTCTCTGCATGTGAGATGGGTCTCCTGAATACAGCAGACTGATGGGTCTTGACTCTTTATCCAGTTTGCCAGTCTGTGTCTTTTAATTGGAGCATTTAGTCCATTGACATTTAAGGTTAATATTGTTATGTGTGAACTTGATCCTGTCATTATGATATTAACTGGTTATTTTGCTCATTAGTTGATGCAGTTTCTTCCTAGCCTCGATGGTCTTTACATTTTGGCATGTTTTTGCAATGGCTGGTACCGGTTGTTCCTTTCCATGTTTAGGGCTTCCTTCAGGGTCTCTTGTAAGGCAGGCCTGGTGGTGACAAAATCTCTAAGCATTTGCTTATCTGTAAAGGATTTTATTTCTCCTTCACTGATGAAACTTAGTTTGGCTGGATATGAAATTCTGGGTTGAAAATTCTTTTCTTTAAGAACGTTGAATATTGGCCCCCACTCTCTTCTGGCTTGTAGAGTTTCTGCCGAGAGATCTGCTGTTAGTCTGATGGGCTTCCCTTTGTGGGTAACCCGACCTTTCTCTCTGGCTGCCCTTAAGATTTTTTCCTTCATTTCAACTTTGGTGAATCTGGCAATTATGTGTCTTGGAGTTGCTCTTCTGGAGGAGTATCTTTGTGGCGTTCTCTGTATTTCCTGAATTTGAATGTTGGCCTGCCCTACTAGGTTGGGGAAGTTCTCCTGGATGATATCCTGAAGAGTGTTTTCCAACTTGGTTCCATTTTCCCCCTCACTTTCAGGCACCCCAATCAGACGTAGATTTGGTCTTTTTACATAATCCCATACTTCTTGCAGGCTTTGTTCATTTCTTTTTCTTCTTTTTTCTTTTGGTTTCTCTTCTCGCTTCATTTCATTCATTTGATCCTCAATCGCTGATACTCTTTCTTCCAGTTGATCGAGTCGGTTACTGAAGCTTGTGCATTTGTCACGTATTTCTCGTGTCATGGTTTTCATCTCTGTCATTTCGTTTATGATCTTCTCTGCATTAATTAGTCTAGCTGTCAATTCTTCCACTTTTTTTTCAAGATTTTTAGTTTCTTTGCGCTGGGTACGTAATTCCTCCTTTAGCTCTGAGAAGTTTGATGGACTGAAGCCTTCTTCTCTCATCTCGTCAAAGTCATTCTCTGACCAGCTTTGATCCGTTGCTGGCGATGGGCTGCGCTCCTTTGCAGGGGGAGATGCGCTCTTATTTTTTGAATTTCCAGCTTTTCTGCCCTGCTTTTTCCCCATCTTTGTGGTTTTATCTGTCTCTGGTCTTTGATGATGGTGACGTACTGATGGGGTTTTGGTATAGGTGTCCTTCCTGTTTGATAGTTTTCCGTCTGACAGTCAGAAGGACTGTCTGTTGGTCTGTTGGAGATTGCTTGAGGTCCACTCCAGACCCTGTTTGCCTGGGTATCAGCAGCAGAGGTTGCCAAAGATAGAATATTGCTGAGCAGCGAGTGTACCTGTCTGATTCTTCCTTTGGAAGTTTCCTCTCAGGGATGACTCCACCCTGTGAGGTGTGGGGTGTCAGACTGCCCCTAGTGGGGGATGTCTCCCAGCTAGGCTACTCAGGGGTCAGGGACCCACCTGAGCAGGCAGTCTGTCCGTTCTGGGATCTCAACCTCCGCGTTGGGAGATCCACGGCTCTCCCCAAAGCTGTCAGACAGAGTCGTTCGCCTCTGCACCGCCCCCGCTGCTTTCCCTATTGGACCTCAGCTGTGGGCTGTCCCCAGAGGTGGAGTCTACAGAGACAGGCAGGTTTCCTTGAGCTGCTGTGAGCTCCACCCAGTTCGAGCTTCCCAGCGGCTTTGTTTACCTACTTAAGCCTCAGCAATGGCGGGCGCCCCTCCCCCAGCCTCGCTGCTGCCTTGCGGATAGATCGCCGCAGACGGCTGTGTTAGCAGTGAGGGAGGCTCCGTGGGCGTGGGACCCTCCCGGCCAGGTGTGGGATATATTCTCCTGGTGTGCCTGTTTCCTTAAAGCGCAGTATTGGGGTGGGAGTTACGCGATTTTCCAGGTGTTATGTGTCTCAGTTCCCCTGGCTAGGAAAACGGATTTCCTTCCCCCTTGCGCTTCCAGGTGAGGCGATGCCTCGCCCTGCTTCAGCTCACGCTGGTCAGGCTGCAGCAGCTGACCAGCACCGATTGTCCGGCACTCCCTAGAGAGATGACCCCAGTACCTCAGTTGAAAATGCAGAAATCACCGGTCTTCTGTGTTACTCGCGCTGGGAGTTGGAGACTGGAGCTGTTCCTATTCGGCCATCTTGCTCCGCCCTCCAGCCAGAAGTGGGTTTTTAATTTGAAATGTTTAGGGATTATTTTCTCATAACTTTTAAGTTTGACTTCTAACTTAAATTGCATGGTGGTCAGAGAACAAACCTATTACACTCATCCTTTGAAAGTATATGTACCTTTTCATAAATGTTTCATATGTGCTTCAGAAGAATAATGTCCTTTGTTATGGGCAGTATCCTATGTGATGTCCGTTACATCAACCATGCTAAGAACATGTAGCTCAAGTCTTTATCTGCATGGTGACTTGTACCTGTAATCCTAGCTATTTGGGAGGCTGAGGCGGGAAGATCACTTGAGCCTTAGAGTTCAAGGCTGCAGTGAGCTATGATCATACCACTGTTCTCTAGCTTGGATGACAGCAAGACCTCATCTCTTAAAACAAAAAGAAACCGCTTCTATATTTGTACTGATTTTTTCATCTGCTTAATCCACCAACAATTGAGAGAATTATGTTAATCTCCCATGAACATGGTGAATTTTCTATTTCTACTTGTGTTTCTATTAGTTTTTACTTTCTAAAACTTAAGGTGATGTTGTTAGCTACTTGGAAGTTTAAATTTGTTCTGTTTCCTTGGTAAATTACATCATCCATCTTCATGTGATCATCCTTTCTTTCCTAAGTAATGCTTTTTGTATAAGTCGGTTGTGTCATTAATAAAGCTACTCTTTATTTTTTTTGAGACGGAGTCTCACTCTGTCATCCAGTCTGGAGTGCAGTAGTACGATCTCTGCTCACTGCAAGCTCCACCTTCCTGATTCAAGCAATTCCCCTGCCTCAGCCTTCCGAATAGCTGGGATTACAGGCATGTGCCACCACGCCCAGCTAATTTTTTTTGTATTTTTAGTAGAGACAGGGTTTCACCATGTTGGCCAGACTGGTCTGGAACTCCTGACCTCAGGCAGTCCGCCTTCCTCGGCCTCCCAAAGTGCTGGGATTACAGGCGTGAGCCACCGCGCCGGCCTAAAGCTACTCATTTTCGATCTGGGGTTGTATTTTTTTTTTCTCATCTTTTTTCTTTAAACTTTCTGTTTTTATGTTGTTTATATTAAGGTTATAGTTAGGTTTTTAAAAAGTACAAATCAACAATCTTTGTTTTGTAACTGATGAGTCAGTCCCTTTTTATTACTGAGAATATTTGGCTATTCGAACTTAACTCTCCACCTACATCTTTGTCAAGTCTTCTTGAATTGACTGAGTTTCGCATTGATTTTCAAAAAATCCTTTTTTCTTCATTGTTTTGAAACTATACATTTTCTTTTTTTTTTTTGAGTGGTTACTCGACATTTGTTATTCATACTTAACAATGTGTAGTTACATATAATTTGAACATCTTTCTCCATCAATACGGAGACTTTAGAATAATCTTCTCGTCTAACTTATATCCTGTTGTGGTTCACTATTTTAGTTTTATTCTTTTTAAAAAAATCTCTACTGTTGAATAGCATATATGGTTTGTTTGAATTTGCATATATGATTACCATTTATTTGTTCAGCCGTTACTTCTTTTCATGTTAGATCCTCTAGGATAATTTTTCTTTTTCTCTAAGTATATCTGATAGATGTTCCTTTTTTCTTTCTTTTTCTTTTTTTTTTTTTTTTTGAGATGGAGCCTCACTTCGTTGCCCAGGCTGGAGTGCAGTAGTGCCATCTCGGCTCACTGCAAGCTCCATCTCCCGGGTTCATGCCATCTTCCTGCCTCAGCCTCCTGAGTAGCTGGGATTACAGGCACCTGCCACCGCGCCCTGCTAATTTTTGTATTTTTAGTAGAAATGGGGTTTAACTATGTTGGCCAGGCTGGTCGTGAACTCCTGATCTCACCATCTGCCCACCTTGGCCTCCAAAAGTGTTGGGATTACAGGCGTGAGCCACTGCACCCGGCCTGATAGACATTCTTTTGGTGAAGTCTGTTGGTTGTAAGTTTTGCTTATTTTTTTGTTGATGTTTACAAAGGCAGTTTGAATCTTGAAATAAAATGTTGTTGAGTACACTTTTCTAGGTTGATATTTTTTCTCAACACTGTTTTTTTTTTTCTTTTTTTGAGATAGAGTCTCACTCTGACGCCCAGGCTGGAGTGCAGTAACATGATCTCTGCTCACTGTAACCTCCGCCTCCTGGATTCAAGTGATTCTCCTGCCTCAGCCTCCCAAATAGCTGGGATTACAGGCATGCACCACCATGCCCAGCAAATGTTTATATTTTTAGTAGAGACGGGGTTTCACCATGTTGACCAGGCTGGTCTTGAACTCCTGGCCTCCTCTCAGCACTTTGAAGATGTCCCAATGTATTCTGGTTTCCATTTTTTATATTGGGGAGTTTTTGGTCAACCTAATTCTGATTCCTGTTCACCTTGTATAATGAAGGGTCTTTATATGTTAGGTTTTTAAGATTTGTTTCTGGATCTTCCCCTGATACTGTGGGTATTCATTCACCATGTGATAGTTCTCTTTTCTATTTATAAAGTGAATTTCTATTATAATCTAATGACATATTTTTGGTGGGCATTTTGTTTTTTTAAAGTACCATAATGTTTGTTTTTAATTGTGTTTTTTCTTTAGTTGCCTTTCCCCATCTTCCTGGTTCTGCGCCTTCATGGCCTAGTCTTGTGGACACCAGCAAGCAGTGGGACTATTATGCCAGAAGAGAGAAAGACCGAGATAGAGAGAGAGACAGAGACAGAGAGCGAGACCGTGATCGGGACAGAGAAAGAGAACGCACCAGAGAGAGAGAGAGGGAGCGTGATCACAGTCCTACACCAAGTGTTTTCAACAGGTTTGTTGGGTGTGCAGGAGTTTATACTATGTATTTTATAACCGCTTTCAAATTTATTTTTGTTATGAGGAAGTGAATTTCAGTTCACTTGGAAAAGAGATGCTCAGGGAGTACTTAGGAAAGCCATCTTAAAATGATAAAGGATTAGAAGCTTCCCATTACCTTGAACAGCCGTCCTTTTATTTGTTTACTTATCTCTTAAAAGAATTTTCTACCCCTTCATTTATTTTTATCTTGCCATCTAAGTTTTTCATCTTAAGCTTAAATTAGTTGACCATATAGATATTTCCAGTGTATTATAAATATTAATATTCAAAAATAAAATTATCACCACTTCTATTCTGTTTTTAGAGACAGGATCTTGCTTTATCACCCAGGCTGGCTGGAGTGCAGTGGCATGATCATAGCTCACTGCAGTCTTATATTGGAAGAAGATGCCATCTAAGACTTTCATAGCTAGAGAAGAGAACTCAATGCCTGGCTTCAGAGTTTGAAAGGACAGGCTGACTCTCTTGTTTCCTAATGCATTGTTCCCTAATGTAGGAAGTCCTGGGCTCAAGTGATCCTCCTGGTTTAGCCTCTCAAGTAGCTAAGACTACAGTCATGCATCACCATGCTTGGCTCATTTTAAAAATTTTTTGTAGAGACAGGGTCATGCTGTGTTGCCCAAGGTCACTCTTAAAATATGTCCAGTGGATTAAAAACATTATAGTGATTTTCCAAACACCATTATCCATTTTTTAAAGAAAATGCACAAATAGGCTGCCTTTAAGAATTGGAAATTTTACTTAAAACTTTTTAAATGGGTTTTCCTATGAGTCTTTCCTGCAACACACTTATGTATTAAGTTTTAATATTTAAGAAAATTTGTCTTACATATGTTTTAAAAAGTTTTCCTCCTGATTTTAGTTATTATTTTTATATTCTGTCAGTGCAAACCACATGTATAACAGTGGTCTCATAAGATTACAATACTGTTTATACTGTATCTTTTGTTTAGATACACAAATACTTACCATTGTGTTAAAATTTTCTACAGAATTCAGTGCAGTAATATGCTGTACAGATTTGAAGCCCAGGAGCAATAGTCTATAATATGTAACCTAGTATATAATAGGCTGTACCATCAAAGTTTGTGTAAGTACACTCTGGGGTTTGCACAACAATGAGATCACCTAATAGTGCATTTCTCAGAACATATCCCTGTCATTAACTTGACACTGGACTGTATACATATACTGCAAATTTTGAAAATAATGTAATGGAACTGCATCGTTTAATGAGAAGGAGGAGCTTTCCTCTATCCCCAGTGAGTATTACTATTGTTAGGAAAAAACAGAGTTTGTTCAGAATACTTAAAATATTCAGTAAACCATCCTGTAAACAGATGTGCTGCCATTCAGGCTTCGGTGTGCCATTGTTAGAGCACAGGCAGAGTCAATTTACCGTAATTCTAAGGACTCCAGGATTTTCAGGGTGGTAAATGAGCACCAACTTTAACTTAAAATCACCAGCTACATTAAGGAACAATGCATTAGGAAACAAGAGAGTGAGCCTGTCCTTTGAAACTTTGAAGCCAGGCATTGCCTTCTCCTCTCTAGCTGTGAAAGTCTTCATGGCTGCTTCTTCCAGTATAAAGCTATTTGATCTACATTAAAAATGCGTTGTTTAATGGAGCTACCTCCATCAGATGATCAGATTAGCTAGATCATCTGGATAACTTGCTATAGCTTCTACATCAGCACTTACTGCCTCACCTTGTACTTTTATATTATATAGATCACGTCTTTGCTTAATCCTTACAAACTAACTAACTTCTGCTAGCTTCCGTTTCTTCTGCAGCTCCCTCACCTATCTCTGCCTTCATAGAATTGAAAATAATTGGGCCTTGCTCTGAATTAGGCTTCGGTTTAAGGGAATGCTGTATGGCTGGTTTGTTCTTCTATCCAGACACTAACACTTTCTCCATATCAGCAATAATACTGTTGTCATTTTTCTTAACCATTCATGTGCTCACTGGAGTAGCACTTTTAATTTTCTTCAACAGCTTTTTGTTTGGCTTGACAACTTGTCTTTTTGGCACATGAGGGATAAACTTTAGCTTGTCACGACTTTTGACATGCCTTCCTCTCCAGGCATCATTTTTAGCTTTTGATTTAAAATGAGAGATGTGCGATTCTTTCTTTCACTTGAACGCATAGAGGCCATTGTAGGGTTATTAATTAGCCTCATTTCAACATTATTGTTTCTCAGGGAATAGGGAGACCCAAGGAGAGGAAAGAGATGAGCTGAACAGTAGATCAGTCAAAAACATGCATATTTATTAAGCTTGCTGACTTATATGGGTGTGGCTTATGGTACCCCTAAACAGTTAACACTAGTACCTCTAGATCCTGTTCAGCGATGTTGTAACAAATTACTGAGTTTATTTTGGTGCAGAAAAATGTTGAAATCCATGCATAATTTTTTCATAGTATGCATTTTCCATGAACTTTTTGAAGACCCCTCATATTGTCAAGCTGACTAGGACTGGTCAGTGGCTTAAAACTTTACCTAAAAAAATGCACAAGAAGGAACTGATAAGGATTTATTCATCTTTTTTCCTTCCTTTGGCTCCTACTAATATGACTTATACATCATAGGCACTTAATAAAATTTTATTGACCAAATAAGTAAACACTATGATACGTGTGTGTGTGTGTGTGTGTGTGTGTCTATGTGTGTGCATGAGTATATGATTTGTGTTTGCTTGGTGGGAAATGTGCTGTTGACTTTAGCTAATTTAAGTGCATGATTCTTTTAAGTTCGAGGGCATTACTTTCCAGAAAGTCAAATTGTTTCTAATGTGGAAATGAATATGTTTGAGATAGCATTGCTATCTCTAGATTGTATATGTTTATAAGTAAGGAGCTTAATGCAAAATTTGATAGGAAATAAGAATAAAATAAATTGCTTTACCAGGCAGGGCTCATAAATTCTCTTTGCATAAATAACACATTGTTTATAGAAGATTTGGCTAAATCCTCTAATTCTTCTGCTTCAAATACATGCACAGATATTACTGAGTTTTTATTGAAACTTAAAAGCATTAATGGTTAAACCACATTTGATATTCAAGTTGCTGAACTGTAGGGCATTAGGAGTCAAAGTTTACCTAAATTTTGACTGAAATGTTTAAGGTCAGAGAGGCAAAAAGTGGAGGAATTTTGAGTTCTGAATTATCCCGGGAAAACATTATGCTCTGGAAAATCCAAGTGAAGTATAAGTAAAGGTGTCTGAAGGCTGATATTTTAGCAGTATGGCATGTAGTATATGTTGCTTTACAAATTACAGGGCCATTGTTTTGACAATTACTGACCAGTTTCAACTTCTGCTTTTTAGGCAGCTTAATTATGGGCCAGAAAGAAGGCTGGTCATTTGAGGATGTTTGAAATGAACTCTAATGTAATTTCCAGGTTCAGAGAAACCTTTCTGGTTCAGCCACTTATCAGAAAAGGGGATGGAAGGAGGAGGGTCTTTCTATTTTGTGGGTAGGACCCAATCTTCTACTGTCTGTTGTAAGGTTCCCATCACAGGGCTGCTTTTAGAATCTAAAGGCTTCGAGTTCAACAAGACTTGGTTTTAGGGTAAGAGGAAAAGGAGAGTTACAAATGACACATTATGAGATAATTGACTTTAATTATTTTTATGTAAATCTAGTTGCAGTCTTTGAAAAGCCTCATTTTTTGAGAGAAGTTAACTGTATTTCCTATGGTGCTAGTTTATTCTACTTCAAGACATGGTACTAAAAAGTTCTGCTTCTGAAAAAATTAAGCATTAAATTCACCAAAGACTGCCATTTATTGAGTGCCTGCTTTCATACCAAGCACTTTATAAATGTTGTCAGTTCTGTAAAAAGCCTTGAAAAAGACTCTTGGCAGTTTTTCAGATGAGAAAACCGAGGCTGAGTGAGGTTAAGTAACAGCCTGGGTCACTCATTTATTAAATGGCAAAATCAGGATGTGATCCTGTGTGTACTCCACTTGTACTCTTTCTGCTGTTCTCCACTGACTGGCATGGCATGTTCCCTTTCAGGTGACATGCTTCCACACTCCAAGTACAAAGTACATATTTATGGATAGGAAAAAAATAGTGGAAATAACATATACAAATATGTGCAAAAGTATATATTAATATATTTTCTCTTTTTTAAATAAGATTCTAAAATTTTAATGTATCACAGATAATAACTTGGTCAGCAGTACAATTGGGCATTAAGCGTAGCATTACTGAATCATTACTTTTGCTAGAACATAGGCTGACATGTCTTTTAAAACATGGCTTATAGTTGTTACCTGACTATGTTAAACCCTGAGATTCCTTACCATCTTGATGTTTCATACAAATTACTACTTTAATAATTCATATTAAACATTTCTAGAAATCAAAGCTCTTCAGCATACTCTTCTAAAAGATTATTTTATTCTAAGGGAATTTACTGATGTAGAAAGTGTTGACTTCTATGCTAAACAAAAAAAAGAAAAAGGAAGAAATAAGAGACATGAAGGATAAAGAGAAAGATGGAAAGAGAATGTCAGTTAAAGAACATGAAAGGAAAAGAGGTCTAGGGAGGTAAAGAAAGACCACCCTCTAACTCTAGCCATTCATCTCAGTTTCACCAGTCTGTGTAATTCAATCCAAAATCAGAAAATGGAGATGCAACTTATATGTATGCAGTTGAAGTTATTAGCCACGTAGTGCCCCCTCCCACGCGCGCAAGCGCACACACGTAATTAGGATGTCAGAATGCAGGTATGTCCAATCTGCATTTTGTATGGATACTGTAGAAGTTGCTTTAATGTCTCTGTTCTTTATGTTTATACTTCTCTATTTGATGAATATTTAATGATAAACCTAAAGTTTAAAAACATACTTGCTTTCTGTTTTGTAGTCATTGTGAGTTGTATATTTCTATAATGTTAAATATGTGTCCAAGACTTTCCAAGAATATTGATTAGAAATCTGAGATATATGGGCCGGGCGCGGTGGCTCAAGCCTGTAATCCCAGCACTTTGGGAGGCCGAGACGGGCGGATCACGAGGTCAGGAGATCGAGACCATCCTGGCTAATACGGTGAAACCCTGTCTCTACTTAAAAATACAAAAAACTAGCCGGGCGACGAGGCGGGCGCCTGTAGTCCCAGCTACTCGGGAGGCTGAGGCAGGAGAATGGGGTAAACCCGGGAGGCGGAGCTTGTAGTGAGCTGAGATCTGGCCACTGCACTCCAGCCTGGGTGCAGAGCAAGACTCCGTCTCAAATCTGAGATATCTGAGATATACAAATATTTTAATTTTAAAAGGAGCAAAAATTTTAAAAGCTGATAACAATTTAAATCAGTTGCAGATCTCACTTTTTCAAGAAATGAAAAAACCAAAGCATTGTTATATTAAATCTTTTTAACAGCTATGAAAGTACAGAACAAAATTGGTCATTTAACATATGTAATTATTATATATTTATATTCTTAGCTCTAGTGCTATTTTGAGAACAACCATTGTTTTCCTCTCAATTCAACAAATATTTATTCCTCACTAATGTTATAAAAGATGCTAATGTGAGTTTGGGGTTTGGACTGCAGATCACATCTCCTCTTTTACAGTTTGAATCCATTCAGAATTAATAGTCCAGTTGTCAAGAAAACATTTCTATTTCAATTTCAGCGATGAAGAACGATACAGATACAGGGAATATGCAGAAAGAGGTTATGAGCGTCACAGAGCAAGTCGAGAGAAAGAAGAACGACATAGAGAAAGACGACACAGGGAAAAAGAGGAAACCAGACATAAGTCGTCTCGAAGGTTTGCTCTTTAGTAAAATAGTGAGCCAATAGTATGGGAGAGATTTTGACTTACTACATTATCGCATTGGAAGAGGGGAAATTTTGGCCTATGAACCAATCTTTAGTAAGTTATGAAACGAAGCAGTGCTTGGTTTCGTTAAAGAAAAATTCAGGGCCTTGTCTCAATTTTTTTTAAAAAAGCATTAAACAAAATACCTATTGTTTGCCAAAAATCAACCCTTTACAGTATTTCCAGTTTTGAGTTAGTGCTTGTTTCTAATTTGTTACTGTATATTATAATATGCATTTCAGAAACTGTATAGGCACTGGGAATCTGAGATAATATCAGTGAAGATGGCCCTATAAAATAAATACAACCCTTGCATAAAAGTCACATAAAACTGATTCTTCCCCACACTATATTGATGAGAAAATGCATTAGATTATTTTAAACCCAGTGTTATATTGAGAATTTCCTTAGAGTGATTGGATTTTTGTCACTGATTGTGTATTTAAACAGAACACACCTTTTTTATTTCAGTAATAGTAGACGTCGCCATGAAAGTGAAGAAGGAGATAGTCACAGGAGACACAAACACAAAAAATCTAAAAGAAGCAAAGAAGGAAAAGAAGTGGGCAGTGAGCCTGCCCCTGAACAGGAGAGCACCGAAGCTACACCTGCAGAATAGGCATGGTTTTGGCCTTTTGTGTATATTAGTACCAGAAGTAGATACTATAAATCTTGTTATTTTTCTGGATAATGTTTAAGAAATTTACCTTAAATCTTGTTCTGTTTGTTAGTATGAAAAGTTAAAGTTAACTTTTTTTCCAAAATAAAAGAGTGAATTTTTCATGTTAAGTTAAAAATCTTTGTCTTGTAATATTTCAGAAATAAAGACAGCAATGACTTTATATCCAAGAAAGGAATGTGAATGAGTCACTTAACAGGGACTCTAAAGAGCTGTATTAGCTGTGTACATAAACAAATTATCTGAGAAAAGGTCAAGGTTCCACTTGGGCCACAGTTTTGTTAATCAAACAAACAAAACACCAGTCTCGTAAGAGGCTGCACTACAAAAGGCAACAAAGGGTCCCTCTAAGGCTTGAGACTAAAACTAGTCTTTATCATTACTGCTGTGACACTCTTGCTGAGTATATTAAGAGACTCATACATTTTTGCTATCAATCATCACAACTTTTTGATAGCATTTGGGTTCCTGGTGAAACCAAATGGGGTACACTTTCATATCCAAATTAATAAAATCTATAAGGCATTTGGGTGGGCTCTATGAAATAAATTACCCTTAGTGTAGTTTCTAGGAGGCACGTGTACAAACACTCTTCATGTGGCACAAATTTAAATAGCCTCATGACCATGTCTATGAGCCAGGGTCAAGCTGGTTTGGCCTTGATGCATTTCCCAAGGCCCACTGGTGGAGCAGCGCAAGTTTTTACACAGTCACTAACAATTGTGGAAAAAAGAGCTTTAGCCATTTCTTACTAAAACAAAACAAGTTTATAATTCTCTGAGCATTTTTAGGGATAACCCTAGAAGACATTTGTCAATGATGGTAACAAATAACATGGTATTTGAAAGGATAAATTACTAGGATCTTTTAAATGGTGGTAATACAAGTAACCTTAATTAGTATCGCATACTAAAAGACAACTATAATTTCTGAAAAATATGTATTTATTGTTTGATGAAAGCATTGTTTCTCAGCAATGCATTTAAAAAAATCTTTTAGCTGTAAATTAAAAATGGTCATAATGTACCCTTGGCAGACTTCAGCATATACCAAATTTTAAATTTAAGTCAACTTGAATTCAGTGGGGTATACAAATCATTTTAGCTGTTTAGGGCTTTTTACTGAATAGAAAAAATATAAACAAAGTTGTAGAATAATGAGAAATCCTCCACACTGAAAAAAAACTAGTAGTTTTAATTTTTTTGGAATCATTTTCTGAGGTGTAACTGACTTTCATTAGATCATACTTTTCCTGACATTTTAACAGTGTATTTACATATAAAAACTGACAAGATAAATACAGTGTTTCAACTTAGCCTATTTGTGATTTTTCTGTTTTTCTCTGACCAATCATTGATTCTATAAAAAAGTGCCAGGCCAAGAAACAATAGTTAGAGTAATTCTTCCTTTAAGTTCTTTCAGCAGTCTTGCCAAGCAAGCATGTATCATTCCTGATGTACTTCTACCATTGACAGCAAGAAGAATATCACCACATCTAAAAAAAAAAAAAAAACCAAGATATGATTAGTATTTTAATTCATTGCTGAAGTTAATGCAAGTTTATCTTAGTGGTCCTAATTTTTGCTGCATCTGACCATTTTAATGATGTTACTTTTAATTTAGTTATTTCTTGCCTCTTATTTACATTCTCCAGACTCACTATCCACTCAGCTTGTATTAGAAGGAATGCTAAAAGTATGGGGAGTTTTAGTATGGGACTAAGAATATGTGTAATTATTTTGGATTTCTCAGAAGTTGAATGCACATAAATACTTTTAACTCCCCACAAAGTATAATGAATACATGCCTTATCTCAAATGAGGCCAAGCTTTGGCATTTATTAAACAACATTTAATACAAGTTTTTTTGGTTAGTCATTATTACCTAATTCTTCCATCATTGTATGCTGGTGTTCCTTCAACAATGGATTTGATGAAAAAAGGTTTGTTTCCATTGTATTCTTCATAACCTCCTACAATGCAGAAGCCCAGACTTCCAGCTGTGTTTCTTCGTAATATAATGTCTTTACAGTTATACAAGCACCTGAAATAGAATGTAGTCAGTGTACATGCATATTTAAGTGTTACAGTTAAGGGAATATTTACTGTGATTCATTCCCCATTCCTTTTGTTGGCATTTTTAATGGCTAAGTAGCACTGCATAGGTCCCACTCAAAATTGTATCGTACCTTGGTGACCTTTGTGCTGTTAGCTGGCTTTTTGTAATTGAACCTCTGTTTTCCAGAAAACTGACACCCCTATTGTATTCTGTTATACATCTACTGGGAACGATAATCAAGAAGACTGCTTGAATTTGTATTAGCAAAAAGTTGGATAAACCTAAATCCTTATTGGTGAACAAACATGGATGTCATATTTTTATTTACTTGATATAATTTTTAATGAAGGCAAAAATCCTTTGAATAATTTCAATGAAAGCAATTTAAACCTAATCCTAATAAATGAATTTGTATACTTCTTTTGACCTTGGAAAAATACTACTTTGCACCCAATTCTACATGTTTGGCAAGTCATAGAGAAGCATGCAGGCATAAAGTGAATGGAAACAGATGCACTTAAAGATTATAAGAACAATTCATATAGGAGGAAACACAAACTGCAGGAAACTGGATAGGAAGTTATAAAAGGAATGGGAGAAGGAAAGGCCCAGCTCTTCTGTAAATTAGAATCCTCAACTAAAATAGCAAATGAGATTGAAGAAATTTTTATTCACTGGCCCCTAATGGATCAGTGTTCATATAGGTACAGGCCAAGTGTTAACTATGTTACAGTTGCCATAGAAGTGTGTGTCAGGAGTTGAATTTTACTCTATATGACCTTGTTCACTACCTTTGTAGCTGTAGTCCAGGAATTGTTTTGAAAGGAAATTGGCCTTTTCATGTTGCCAGAAATCAAGATACGGCTATTTTGTTTATATACCGTACCTTAAAAATATTAATTACTTTTTAGAACCAATAAAAAGTCTTGTGAAATGTTAAGTGATAAAGGTGATCATTACATTTGTTACCAACCTTGTTAGTCAATGTGACATGACTTTTTTCATGATGTTTTCACTTGAAATAAAATGAGCTTTAGGGTTTGTTTGGCAAATACCTTTAAAATGTATTGCTGAAATTCAACTCGAACCAGTTCTGAATCTGTTGTCATACATATACATCATAACAATTTCTTTTACTGAAATGATTGCTTAAAAGTATGAATTTCATTAAATTTCATATTTTGTAAAATATGTATCTGCTGCATTTCACAGTAAACCTTGATGTCAGTGGTAAATTCATTCTTTGGGAGCTGTGGTATGTCAGATACACATTTTACTTAATGGTTCACTGACTCCTCATATACAAAGCAGGTAACTGACTATTCTGTAAATACCAAAGCATTAACATTCCCACCTGGGAGGATATGTGCCCAATTTTTTGGAGAAAGGTAAGAATTAGATGATTGTTATCCAAGGTCATGATCAAATATCAGTTTTAACATTGCCCAGTTTGATTCTTTAAAATATATAAATGAGTATACTCTTAATGAATATTTCATATGGAGAAGCTGTAAACATAACCATCTAAAACATTACATGTTCTAGTTCAAAGCTTTGAACCCAGTAAGTCACAGTGTGTCCATTTTCTAAGCTCTTGATACTGGAGAGAACACACTGCTTTGATCGTCTTTCTGCAGATATTTAAACAAAACACAAAATCCCCTGCCCTCCTGAAGCATCCATTCAAGTTGATACCAGTGTTACTTGTTTTATTTCCTTAAAAAGTAAATGCTTTCTTTTATTGGTGTTGAATATTTAACTTTATTGCAGCAGTGAGAACTCCTTATGTTAACCCGTTTCAAAGTCAGACCCTGGTCTGACTTTGTGGGCATTTTTTTCTTAAGTTGGGTTATTTTACTCCCCACTGGGAAATGTGGCAGCTGTTTTTGATCAGTGACCTCAGATACTAGGTGGCTTTAAACTTTGAATGTAAATGTGGGCTTTTTTCCTATTCTGCACTCATTCTCTAAATTTAGGCCTATCAAAAAAGATTTGGCATAGTATAAGGAGTTTGGTAGTTTTTCCCAATGAGAAAATTTGGGTTACCTCAAGAACAAATTGAATGAAATGAGTTAATGAGTATGGTGACTCATTTGATTTCCACTGAAATGAGTTAATGAGAATGGTGAAGTCTTGAGCTGCTCAAGAAGCTTAAGTTTTTTTCTAAATTTTTATATATCCCCTTATACTACTAATTTAGTCAATACATATTTGAGAACACTGACTTTGAACTAAGTCTGCAGACTACAAAGAACACTGAGGCAGAGCCTCTTTCCTAAGAAAAACACTGTTTAGAAAATAAATCAAGTGCATCAGCCAAAGCCAGTGGAGATCTTATTTCTTCCTGATTTAAATTATTGTAAATTTTTCATTGCTAAGTGGTGTTAGAATAGCAGAGGTTGGAAAGAGGTTGGATGTAGGATGTTTTGAGCTCTTTGTGAGAGCAGAAAATTGGAAATTGAATCTATAGAAACAATCCTTTCACAGAATGTTGCTTTATTATTTTGCTAGCCCTGTGTTCAGAAAGATTTAAGTTCTTGGCCCCAATTTATATGTAACAACTATGACCATTAACTTAATAGATTCCAGTGAGTAATGTAGAGCCTCCTACTATGATTAACCTAGCATTTATTCCCTCTTCTGGATCAGGTACCTTTCAGTCTGTGGTGAAGGGACCACCTTTTTTTTTTTTTTTTTCCTAGTTTATTGTAGACTAATACTTTGGTTAAATAAAAAATGAATTTCTAGAAAAATGAAATGTTGAACCCCAATTTGTGTTGTACATAACAAATATAAAATGTTATAATCAACATAAAAGGAAAAAGACTTATAAAAACTATGCATTGCTCATTTATTTATGGGAAGTTAATATGGACAATCACTGTTACACTCATAATTTTGTGTTCCTCAATTATTTTTCTAAAATCATGAGAGAAATGCTGAGTCCCCATATTAAATGTCTATATGCATACTTTGAACAAACAGGTATAGCAATGTTTAATGTAAGTGAGGTTGCTTACTACAATAAGTTGACACTGCTACTTGCAGAGGATAAGGGATAGCTAAACCATTTTCTACTACACTATTAGTAGAAAAGACAGTGTCACATATATATGTTCAGGATAACAGAAGATTTTAAAGCACTTTTAGTAAGCTCAGGCAAGTGATAATTTAACTTCAAAATTTGTCTTTATTCCTCAATGATAGCCAATTACAACAATTTATACTATAAAGTTAGAGTCAAATTTAAATTTTATCTCAATGACACGGACTTTGAATTCATGAATTCTGTGTTGGTTTATTCTGAAAATCAGAACATTCTATAAAATATGTACCATGTTTGATAACTTTTTGCAACTGTGCAATATAAAATTTACCACCTACTTCATTGATAATTGTTATCAAGTTACATCATAACAACTTATGGAAGCTATTCTTCCAAGCGTCTTTCACTTTGCCCTTTGATGTTATTGGCCATTGGAAAACATCTTGCATTTTTTTCCTGGCAGGAAATATTAAGCTCAGTAAAAATATTGAAGATAATCTGGCAAATAAACAAGTGTGGCTATCCAGTTTACATCTTTAAAAAGTTGGGACCAAACTGGCTTCCTATCTTGCAGAAAAAAATAAGGGTTTGATCTATGGTTCAAACATTTTTGACAGAACTTCTCTTTACTTGTTACTCAGCATGCAATAATAGTTTGTTATGATTGGCTTCCTTATTATCACATAATAAAGAGAATAAACTAGTAAACTAGTATCTAATGCACTAGCCTTTATGTAACCACAATTTTTACTATGTCACTAAACACATTATTTAGTTTGGCTGATACCACAGGAAAATTTTCTGAAGGAGCCACTGTATTAAGTTACATTCATTCTCCAGCAGCTTCTTTAATCTGCGGAGTCAGTACTCCAGAAAGTTTTACAATCAATGCAACCGCACCAGCAAAACATACCCCTACCTAAAACTTAAACTTCCAATTCACCAACAATGTAAACTTCCTTAGTTGTATATGGTTCAGAGCTAGTTGTGTTTATTGCCAAAGAACTTTTTTAAAATTCTGATATCATGTTTAAATTGTATATACACTAAAAAGATTTGCCTGTGTATTCAAGTTAAAATGAAAAATATGTTGCTGGCTTTTTTTGAAGTTGGTTTTCATATCATTAGTTATGAAACATAGTACCCTTTTTACCACAGATTCACCCAATGTTTCTAAGCAAATTTTAGTTTTCACAAATACCTTGGCAATGTGTATATACATTTTAAATCTTACTTAAAATGCTACTTTATTATAGGAAGTCCACAAAGTATATAGTTTGTGCATGGTATATTGGCATCTACTTCTGGTGACTTTTTAATTAAATACTCTTTCAAAAAATTATTTTGGCTTTTTGTTTGTAAGAGGCATTTATGATTCCATTGTTTTATTAGCCAACACCTCCACAAGTGGTTTTACTATTTCACCAACAATGACAGCTGCAAACCCAAGCTCCACAGAGGAGTAAAAGCAGCATAAACTTTTTGTCTTAAGAAAAAAAAATCACATATTATTTGGAATCACTTCTATTGTACTGTTTTCAGAAAAGATATGTCTTGTCTTGACAAAAATCCAGTGAAGCTTAATTCACCAACTATAAATAGGCTACTTCTCTAATTTGGCCAGTAATGTTGAACTACATACTTAAAGCAGCTTTGATTAAAATGTAAATGATCGTAAAAATACGTTTAAAAAGAAACCTGACAGTCTCTCAGATTTTTATACATATTTTGGTGACAGCTAAGAAAACTTAAAATATAGGTTTTAATGTGGGGTCCTACTGTGCATGATACAGTGATCCCCTACTGGGATGCAGATTGCACAACATAAAACTCACCTTGCGAGTTCAACAGCATCCCCTTCAACAAGAGTTTACTGATTATATTTGAATGATGTAGCAATGTCAAATTGCTATAAAAGTTTCTAAACAATTTCTGTGCTTATTGCAGACCAATAATACAGTTTGTGGATTAGCACTGGTCTATTGCCCATTGCTCTGAATAATTTTTAAAGAAGTAAAACATACAAAAGAAATATTACAGGTTTCTTTTAAAAGTTATTAAGGAAGAAAGCTTTAGACTATGATGCGCCTAAACAGGAGTATAGAATTAAAAATTCTTGGCCAGGCAAGGTGGCTCACACCTTTAATCCCAGCACTTTGGGAGGCTGAGGCAGGCAGATCACTTGAGCCTAGGAGTTCCAGACTAGACTGACCAACATGGCAAAACCCTGTCTCTACCAAAAACACAAAAACTAACCAGGTGTGGTGGCGGGCACCTGTAATCCCAGCTACATTGGGGGCTGAGACTGGAGGATGACTTGAGCCTGGGAGGTTGAGGCTGCAGTGAACCAAGACTGTGCCACTGCACTTCAGCCTGGGCAACAGAGTGAGACCCTGTCTCAAAAAAGAAGGGAAAGGGAAAGAGAGGGAAGGGAAGGGAGAAAGAAAGAAAAGAAAAGAAAGAAGAAATAAAAACTAAAAATTCTCTCAGGTAAATTTGAGCATTTTTCTCATCCATATGGTGCTTATCTATATCATTGCCATGAGTTAACTATCCCCAAAGTCTCCTTTTCTAGCACTCCACTCTGATCCTCACCTCTCATGGACTCAGTGCCCCATTCCAACAGATTTTTGACTCCATCTGGACTGGATGCCTACTTTTCCTAGATGGTTGGGAAAGACCTCTAAAGAGGTAACATTTAGTCCATGACCTGAATAACAAGAGGTAGCCAGAAAATGTGAAGCACAGAGTATTTCAAGCAGAGAGAGCCTGGACTTTTGAAATATAATAAAAAACAGAATACTACAAGGGACTTATCACAAGAAGCAGCACTATAGGAGGATGAAATAATGTGTGCTTTCAGCTAACTGGTGACAGGGCCAGGTGTCTCATGAACCTAAGTCATGACAGAAAAGCAGTGAGTAAGGAAACCAGGACAAGATGTCCTGGGATCCACTCCCAGGCTTGTCTATGCTGTCCCTCCTGTGCTACAGTGTTTGAAACATGCATGGAAAACACCTCCAGTTGTGTATTCTGTATTATTGAAAGTTACAGTTGACATTTCCTTGGCAAGTTTTCCTACTGTATTAATTCTAGGTGACAACTGAGCCTTAATAGTTTTAAAAGATTGAGCCAGTCAGTGCCCAAGGACATGCTGGCTATTCTTCAGTAAGTCAATCAGAGGAAAGATCCAAAATTTATTATCTTATAAAACAGAACTAGAGACCATAATAAGGGCATGGAAAACATTCCAAACTGAACTCCAAAGTAACACAATCATGAAGTTCAATGCTGCTACAAGGTCGCGGTGTCCAGCTTCACCTGGCAATACTGTGAGACCCCTGTTGGCTTCTTCCCCCAGACGCTTCTCTCTCTACCCAGCCAGGTCCCTCTCTACTCTGATCTCTCAGACTTCTCCCCCAACCACAGGTTCTGGACACACAGTCCTTTTTGCCATTCCTGGACCATGCCACGTTCGCTCCCACCTGTGGGCTTTTGTTTAACTGCTCTGCCAGAATTCTCTGCTGTGCTTCCACTGCCAGCTACTTCCTGTTATTCAGGTTATGAACTAAATGTCATCTCTTTAGAGATCTTTCCCAACCACCTAGAACAAAGTGGACATCCAGTCCAGATGGAATGAAAGGTCTTGCAAAGGAGATTTTGGGGTAGTAACTATGGGTAATGATACAGATAAAAACCAGGAGGACAAGAAAATCCCACAAAGAAACACAGCAAGAGAAGGACTGTAACATGTCCACTCTACGAATCCATAAACAGGCCTGTGGTGATGATATTAAAGAGTGTGATTTTGTGGCAAGAGTGGGAAGGGGAGAGAAGCAAGATGTGGTGAGTTGAGGAGTGAATAAAGGGAGAAGTGGATACAGTGACAATCACTTCAAGATATTCACTTGTTAGAAGAAAGAAAAAGCTGGAAGACTCAGAGAAGCTTATGATTCTTTAACAGAGCAGAAACTTGAACCTACTGAACAGGTGAGAAAATACAGCCAGCAGAGAAGGAAGAGCACAGAAAGGGAGGAGGGATGATCTTTGAGAAGGCGCAGGAGGGGAAACTTCAGAGCAGTGCAGTGGACAGGAGAAGGGACTCCTCCTTCATGGTGCCCGGAGGCAAACAGGAAAGGCTGGATATGGACTTACACAAAGCAAGAGGTATGAAGGCAGAAAGGTAACGAAGGCGCCATTCATAGCAGCTAGATTTGTTACTTCCTGTTATTCAGGTCATGAACTAAATGTCATCTCTTTAGAGGTCTTTCCCAACCACCTAGACCAAAGTGGACATCCAGTCCAGATGGAATGAAAGGTCTTGCAAAGGAGATTTTGGGGTAGTAACTATGGGTAATGATACAGATAAGAACCAGGAGGACAAGAAAATCCCACAAAGAAACACAGCAAGAGAAGGACTGTAACATGTCCTTCTCATGTAGGAAGTGCAGGTATTTGCTGGGGGGAAAGGGGTCGGTAGAGCTGCTGGAGGTTTAAGTTGCTCAGAGTATGTGGGACACTGCTGCTGTAGAGAATGACAGAAGACAGCTGATAAACAATGTCAAAGGATACAGGAGCGGCACTGTGGGCCCACCTGAAGGTGGTGACCACAGGTTTAAAGGGTATCTGTTGTTTGATTTTCCCCAGCAGTGTTCTGAGACTGAGTTGTAGGCTTGGAGAAAATGTACATAATTGGACAATCCAGGGGGTTGTAATTTTGCCAGATAGTCCAGAAGGGTGATGGAGTAAGAAAGTGGAAAATAATGACTCCAAAAAAAAGAAAAAGATGGTTGATGCGATTGTCCGTGGACCCCAACAGCGTTAGGATGGAGGTGAAGACAGAAGGAAGAGGTTGAGGGAAAAGGTAAAGGGGTCTATGAACCCGAAGGGTCTATGGACTAGATGGCAGAAGTCTGTATTCACAACATCTGACTTTATGATTTCAAAGGGGGAGTGGTTCTAGGAGACGACAAGTTTGGGTGGAGGCCATGGAAGAGGGTGACTGAAATACTGACTTTTTTAAAAACAGTGCCCTTCTCTGCCTTCCTGGCCCATGTGTCACCCTCTACACTAAGGATTTACCCTTTCTTTTTTCTCTGAAAAGTTCCATCTGCATCCACTCCTTTACTGCTCAATATTTTCTTAAAACTTCTCCTGCTTAAGCCTCTGACTATACCCCATTAGGCCAAATCCAGCAAATATTGTTCTGTTCTTTCATTGGTGATTTCTTCTCAGTCTCCTTCAAGGGCTCTCCTTTCCTCAATCCTCTTCTCAATGGACCCCAATATTTTACGGAGCCCCTACACTGTACTACCTACATATTGATCCTGCCCAAATCTATCTTTAAAATTAAAATATGTTTTAGCAGATATAGGGTCTCATTATGTTGCCCAGGCACTGGTCTCAAACTCCTGGGCTCAAGCGATTCTCCCACTTCAGCCTCCCAAAATCCTGGGATTACAGGCATGAGCCACTGCACCCAGCCCCAAATCAATTTTTAGCTTATACTTTTCTCCAAAGTGTGGTTTCCAAACGGTGTGCCTTTCAGGGTGTCTGAAGGTAAAAAAAACATTTTTGTAATAACACTAAGACATTAGTGGCCTTTTTTATTCTTGTTTTCTTATGAGTATACAGTGGCATTTTCCAGAGGCCACATGATAGGTGATATAGCAACAGACGGAATGCGGGAGCAAATAAGAGCATCTAGTTATCTTCTCTTGAGCCAAACATTAAGAAGCTTTGCAAAAAATGTAAAATAATGCCATTCCTCTGAGTTTTTTTAAAACATTTTCTCATAAAAGATGATTTATGCTAACATAAAATAGGTTTATTTTAAATGACAATAAATTTCTCAGATTAATTTATGATAGGGTAATTTTATTAGATATAACCTACATAAACAAAAGCTCTTTGGGATTATCAGTATCTTTTAAAAAATGTATAACAATCTTGAGACAAAAGGCTTTAGGAATTGCCGTCCCAGACATGTTTATTAAACTTGGACATCCCACTGGTATCTAAAACACAACATGTCCAGAACAACAAATATATCTTCATTCTTCCTTAATATTGCAGAATAATTGCATTAATGGCTCTAATTCCTCACTCACTCTTGGTATCTATGTTCTTTATCACACAACTTTGCAGTGCCCTCCTACTCTGATTCTGGCCTCATCCATGAGCTCATCAGTCGAATGCTTGCCATGGCCAGTCAAACCCTAGACATGCAAGCATGACCAACCAAGATTAGCAACCACCTAAATGCAGAGCAGAGTGCAAATGCATGAGTGAGCCAGCCAAGATCTGTCAGCCCTAGCCTGGATCAGCTGAACCCCACAGACTCGTGAGCAAAATATATTCTTATTGTCACATGCTATTGAGGTTTTGTGGTTGTTATGGAGCACAACTGTGAAAATAATTGGTATTCCTACTCCTCTATTTGACTATATCCTCCAGCCAGATGAAGATATCATCATTTACTCCATTACTCCAACATCTTTTCTTTTTATTTATTTTAGACAGAGTCTCACTCTGTCACCCAGGCTAGAGTGCAGTGGCATGATCTCGGCTCACTGCCTCTGCCTACTGGGCTCAAGCAATTCTTCTGCCTCAACATCCTGAGTAGCTGTAACTACAGACATGCACCACCACTCCCGGCTAATTTTTTGTATTTTTAGTAGAGATGGGGGTTCACCATGTTGGCCAGGTTGGTCTCGAACTCCTGAACTCAGGTGATCTGCCTGCCTTGGCTTCCCAAAGTGCTGAGATTATAGGAGTGATCCAACACACCTGGCCTCCAACGAATTTCTAAATTCCCAAACCAGCCCAGTGAATGACAAAAGTCTGCTTCATTCAGACTCCTAAACTTGCTTTACAGTAGAGAGAAAACAAATTATATAGCTCACATTATTAAAGCCAAGTGTAGGCTTAGCATCCTCTTGAGGGTGCTCACAAAACTTCCATTGCATCACGGTAAAGCCATAGACTCTAAGACCAGAGAGCCTGGTTCAAATTTCAGCTCTGCCTATTAACTGGCCACGTAACCTTGGACAAGAGAACCACTCTGTGCGTTAGCTTTCTACCTTTAATGTGAGGATGCCATTAGTACCAAAATCACAGAGTTAATGTGAGTTTTAAATGAGTGAAAAATGCAAAGAACACATAAAGCTCTCACAAAAATGCCTGACACATAGAAAGGGCTTTATAAGTAATAGCCACAGCTGCCTCTTTTATTATTACTGCATAATGTGAATGCACCTGATAGTGTCCCTGTCTTATAGTAAAAATATGAAAGTTCTTTGACTTTAAAAGGAGAAGACATGAGATCTGTTTCCTTGCTATTCAATATAAACAATCTTCATTAAGATGTTTTATGAGTTTCAGGAGAGTAAAAGGTTAAAATTCTAAGGCAAGAGGAGAAATGAGTTAATGTGTATTACTACCATACTAGTCCAGATGAGAGCATGTTTGGAAAGACTTCCAGATGTGGAATGTGGGCCCTGAGAGCCAACAAAGAATGAAGCAGAAAGCCTTCAGTATTTCCTGAATCACTTCCAACTGAATGGCAGCTGATAATTTGTATAGCTGAGAGACAATGTCTGGAGCTGTTACCCAGGGGTCACTCTTGGCACACAATTCACACAACAATGCACATTTGCATTGTCCTTCATAGCCTACTTTTACTGTCTCCTCGATTAGTTCAGAACAAGCACAGCTTACCAATGCTACCTTCTTCATGTATACTCTGTGTCGTATCGCACTTAAGGACATAATTACAATGGATTTCCTGTTTCTAGACCTGCTGACAGGTTATATCATTTTTCTTCATTGGTAGAGCACCTTAGCTAATTGGCTGGATCACACATTGGGAAATTAGAATTTCCTCGAAATTTGTTAAGTGAAAGGGAAAAATATTTGGCCAAGTAGATTTGTAACTTGGAGGGAAATTTCTGTGGATTCAAAAATATCCATTTGCAGCTTAACTCTATGAATTCAAGTAACATGATTTTGCTGAGATATGACAAATGGCCTGAAATTCTTAGAGTGAATGATATTCATGCTAAATGGCTAGAGACATTTAAGCCAGTGGTATTGCATCAGTCAGGGAGAAACTGGTGTCCTCGAGGCTCTGAGGAGTCGAGATTAGAGACGGGAGCAGATGCCTCCTCCCATGAAAACTGAAAGAGGCTCATACCCTGGGACTATCTGAAGCCTGATCTAGGGGCATGACTGATTATTGATGACTTCTGAGAAATACCAGGAGGACACACTTCTAGTTTCAAAATGGCAGAGTGAAGCCTGTGTTTCCTCTTCTGCTTTAAAACATTACTATAAAAGCAAGTAGGAGCCTTGGAAACAGAAATGCAAATTCCATCTTAAACAAAACGAAGTGTCACCATATATGAGGGAGAGGTGCCAAAGGCAGTCAAAGAGGAAAAGATGGAAGAGAAGAAACTCACAGCTGGAGAGGATAGACCAAGCCAATAGAGCCTTGAGGTCTTAGCAAATGGCCACTCTAATGGGCAAAACACCCATTCTACATGGGAACGCCAGACACAAGAGGGCTGGCTGCTAGCAGGCTTCCCTGGGCCCAGATTGGCAGAAAATAAAGGCATGGGTAAGCCAATGAGAATCCGAGATAACACACAGGTAGGGGCTGCAGTTGGCCAGTGTGTGAGTGGAGTAAGAGAGACTATGGATTGTGCCCAGCCAGGCTGGGCTTAGTCAGCTGGGGACAAATAAACACACTCATTGCCTGGTGCCATAAGGAGAAATTTCTACTATCTGGAATATGGCACTGTTCTTTCCCCATGTTATAAACCTCCAGCAGATAGGACTCACCAGAAAAATGCTGCCACAGAAATGAAGTGCTACTACAAAAAATAAAATTTATAACCAACCATATTACTATGAATTTAAAATATTTCTGAAGCAACTGCTCTATGAACAAGAGCTCAATGCAGAGATAGGACTTCAAGGAAGATGAGACAACAGAAGAGATAAGCCAATGGAATAGAATAAAAAAGTAGAAGAGAAAAATAAAAACACCACAGCAATGAAAGTGGTTGCAAAGGAACAGAAATAATATTGAAAACACAGTGAGCATTGAAGGACAGATGCAAATAAGCCAGGAAAACATGCAGCACTATTTACAATCGCAAAGACACAGAATCAACCTAAATGCCCATCAGTGGTAGACTGGATAAAGGAAATGTGGTACATATATACCATGGATTACTATGCAGTCATAAAGAAGAACAAGATCATGTCTTTTGTGGGAATATGGTTGGATCTGGAGGCCATTATCCTTAGCAAACTAACTCAGGAACAGAAAACCAAATACCTCATGTTCTCACTTATAAGTGGGAACTAAATGATAAGAACTCACGGACACAGTAAGGGGGACAAGAGACACCAGGGCCGACTTGAGAGTGGAGGATGGAAGGAGGAAGAGGATCAGAAAAAATAACTCATGAGTACTAGGCTTAGTACCTGGGTGCTGAACTCATCTGTACAACAAACCCCTGTGACATGAATTTACCTATATAACAAACCTGCACATGTACCCCTGAACCTAAAATAAAAATTAAAAGTCAAGAAAATAAAATGGAGAAAAAAGAGTTGAAGAGGATCCTAGAATATTAAATATATGTAATATAAAATATATCAAAGAAACAAATATCTAGAGTTCCTAAAAAGCAGCAACAAAATAATAGAAGTTATTTTGAATGTTAAGTAAAAAGACCAAGCCACATATGGAGGGAAAGAAATGACATGAGCCTCACATTTCACACCATTCAGTGCTACTTAGCAGTGATGCAATGCCTATGTAGTCCTATAGGAATGAAGTGTGATACAATAAGATGCTACTCAGGCAACCCGGTGCATGGCTGTTTAGATGTACCATAATGTATTTAACCAGTTCCTAATTGGCAGTGGATACGACGATGGTGCAATGCCTATCATGATACCCAAAACATCAGATTTGTTTTTAAATAAAATGCATGGTATATAGGAGTGTATATGCTACCATTGTGTTTGTGTGTATGTGTGTACATATAAACACAGGCCAGGGGTGAGCAAATTACAGCCCAGCACAACACCTCATTTTATAAGTAAAATTTTATTGGAATGAATGGAACACAGCCTTCCCCATTCATTCACGTATTGCCTGTGGCTGTCTCACACCATAACAGCAGAAATGAGTAATTGCCACAGAGACCGTGTGGCCCTCAAAGCCTAAACTATCAGGCCCTTTTCAGAAAAAGCTTGCCAGCCTCTGACTTACAGTACACAAAAAATTGATAATGGTGATCACCTCTATTGAATGGATCTGAAGGGAAGGAGACTTACTTTTTGTTCTCTTTACACTCTTTGGTGCACTCTGAATTTTCTACCATGTTTATTCTATTGCTATAGGGAGAGGATGGAATGAAAGAAACTAGGAATCTCCAGGATTCTGAAAATCAGTGTTGTCTATGCCAGGACATCATGCTTCCTTACCACTGTCCATTTAGAGGAAATGAGCAAAGTGCAGACTCTACTTCTTCTTCTTCTTCTTTTTTTTTTTTCCAGACAGAGTCTCACTCTGTCACCCAGGTTGGAGTGCAGTGGCACGATCTCAGCTCACTGCAACCTCTGGCTCCTGGCTTCAAGCAATTCTCATGCCTCAGCCTCCTGAGGAGCTGGGACTATAGGCGTGTGCCACCATGCCTGGTTAATTTTTTGAATTTTTAGTAGAGACAGGGTATTGCCATGTTGGCCAGGCTGGTCTTGAACTCCTGGTCTCAACTGATCCATCCACCTCAGCCTCCCAAACTGCTGGGATTACAGGCATGAGCCACCATACCCAGCCCAGACTCTACTTCTAGCAAAAGCAGAGCAGTACCACGCCCAAGGGCAAATGACAAAATGTAGAGGGGAAGAAAGACATTCACTTGGTTGTATTTGGAGCAAAAAGCACCTCACATTGTCCTCTCTTACATAAATGAATAATGAGGGACTTTGATTATATGACAGAACAGCTTTCAAACACAAAAAACAAAACGATTTTAATAGATCCTAGTTTCAGAAAGATTTTTAAAAATAAAACTTTAAAGTAATACTCTCTACTTTCACTCAGGCTCAGTTCTAAAATGTCCAAAGGGTTTTAAACGGACTCAGTGCTCAGATTTTAACTGTTTAAGGACTTTTGAAAATGTACTGCTTTAGAAAACAATTTATCAACTAGTGAAGGCTCAAAAAGCAATCTAGTTCATTTTGCATTTGAGGCAGGGTTTTGTTTTTCTTAAAAAACTCACTTGAAATGTAAAAAGAGAGAGAAAATTATCCCCACCCTCAAGAAAAATGTACTAAAACTAAATGTCTCACTTTCATTTTTCCGTATTTAGTTCTATGCTAGTATCTCTTCAGTGATGCTAATATTTAGCATTATTCACACATTGGAATTAACAAGATGATCATCTGAAGGCCAATAGTTTATGCTCTAATGCAGGTGAGCAAACACGAACTTGTCTGTTCTTTGAATAGTTCTTATCTAGCCATTTTGTAAGGCTAACCCCAAATTCTTCCTTGAAGTAATTAAGTGAGACAAGTACATGACAACCCAGCTACTTCCTGAAGTTTTACACAAGAACTTCTCAGGAGCAGGCACTAAGGAGAGACGATCTAAGAATTGTCTCCAAATAAAAGGTGCTTAAACATCTTAGCAAAGGCAAAGTGTTCTGGTGCATGGTTTTATGTGCAGCCAAGGCCACTCAAAAGACAAAACTGGCCGGACACGGTGGCTCACACCTGTAATCCCAGCACTTTGCAAGGCCGAGGCAGGCAGATTGCTTGAAGTCAGGAGTTTGAGACCAGCCTGGGCAACATGGTGAAACCCCATCTCTATTAAAAATACAAAAATGAGCTGGGTGTGGTGGTGTGTGCCTATAGTCCCAGCTACTCGGGGAGGCTGAGGCAGGAGAATCATTTGAACCCAGGAGGCTTAGGTTGCAGTGAGCCGAGATCGCACCACTGCACTCTAGCCTGGGTGACAGAGCAAGACTCTATATAAAAATAAAATAAAATAAAATAAAATAAAATAAAGCCACAGAAGGCAGTCAGCCTCTCTGCAAGGTTCCAGGGCTGCCACTAGCAGATCAGGCAAAGGTGAACCTTCTCCTAGGTGGTGCAGCTCAGCTCCAGGGGGTGTAAACACAGGCTGGGTCTCTGCCCCCTCTGCCTGTCTGTGGAGTTCCATGCTGCATGAACAACCTACACAGCTGTACATGGCAGTCCTGTAAGCTCTGCAACCTGAACGCCAAACAGTGTTTCCACATTCAGGCTTTCATCCTTGCCCTAGAATGCCCGCATGCATTTTCAGTTACAAATGGGAAGAGAGAATTATTTCACAGTCCCATAATCAAGACTGGGTCTCATTAAGATGCTAGTGCCATGAATCAGCCCTAGAGAGTGAAAGAGTGGTTTAAGAAATGTAATCATTTCCTCCCACGCCCCTACAGGGATGTTGCATTGGGACTTACCGTGGTAATTCCAGCCACATGACCCAGGATGGGGACCAGTCACTGCGTGGGGCCATGTTGTGGTTGGAGTCCAGTGCTGCTGGGCTGCTGCAGTCTTCCTGGGGCTCATACTGTTTAACTTCCAAAGCTTTGAGTACTATCGAGGATGATGTTCTTTTCAATAATGCCACTGCCTCACTCCGGCTAACCTCTGTCAGTTCGACCCCATCCACATTCAACAAAATGTCACCTGATGACCAGAGAAGCAGAAGCTATCTTGAGTGAGAGCACAAACATGACTTCTGCTTAAAGTGCAAGGGGGTAGGGGCTGACTGGGACGCAGAGAGGCAGAGGGTAAAGGTTTTCTTTGTTGACGGGAGGCTGGGTGCTCACATAGCAAATGGTAAACAGTGTGTGCATTCCAAGGTGCTGTTAAGACTTGTTTGGGGTTTTCTAAAGCACACCTATCGGTGTTTGGCTCTTGCTGAAGGAAGGAAGGAAGGAAGAGAGAGAGGAAAATTAGTCTTGTTCACTATTTAATCAAAGAAAACCTACTTTTTCACTCTTTTGTTTCTTGTTTTTAGCATAAAGTAGGAGGATCTGGCAAAAGCTCCAGCATTTGCACAGAGCCAGGCATGTAGTAGACATCCAGTAAATATGGATTGAATGAAAAGAAACTACCCATGAGAGTGTCTGGCAGAGGAGTCTTGGAGCTGCACTCTTAAAGAAGCAGAAAGAACAACATTTTCATTGCCAAGGTGAAAATAGCTACTACTGGTTAAGCACCTACTATGTGCAAGATCATTTCCATACAGATCATATAATCCTCTAGCTCATGTTCTGTTAACAAGTCATTTGTTAACAAGCCACTTTGTTTGGCCTCATCATTCTCCACCCAAGTGTTTTGCAGAAAAGAGAAATTAAAACATACATCTCTCCTATTTCCATTTTCTATTCTTTTATCTTCATCCTGTTTCTTTCTGTCCCATTTTGCTTATCTTTCTTATACAGAATAACCACAGCAAGAGCAAAAAAGATAGGAGGAGAAAAAAGAGAAAGGCCCTGAGTCCTTTCTGACCCAAAAGAAGCATCTTTCAGCCAGCTAAATCTCTTAATATACCATCCCCCTATGGCTCCTCAGGCTCAGCAACTGTACTTGGGAAACTTCAATTTATCTCTTGAATCTGGACTTTTAAATGGCATAAATCCTCATCCATCTGAGCTACCCTCTTATATGAACTGACAATATTATTAAGGATACATATTTGTAGAGGCAAATTTGATATCACCTTCCTTTATTTATTCAAAGTAGCCCAGAACATATGAGCTTAAAGTAGTGAAATACTTTTCACCCTGGGAAAGTATCTAGCATGATATTTTCACTTAATGAGTATTCATTGAATCAAATCTATCAAATGAGTTTTTCCATCTAATCCACATAATGGACTAATTCATGAATCAGTTTCACCACTGGATCAACCCACCAAAGAACCATGTAGAATGAATGGAACTAAATTATGCCATTTAATAGAGGCAACTTGCTCATAACTTTAGCAGTTCTCTATTAATTCCTGGAACTGTTTGGAGAGTCCACCTTTACTTGCAGGCAAGTTGGCCTGCAACTAAGAAGAGTAGAACCTGGTCTAGTATCTATACTCAAACCAGTCAAGGGCAATGGGTAACAAAAGTCCTGGCTGATCACTCCCACATTCTCTCACTAATTTTGAAAAGAGTCACCTAACACAACAAGCTACTAATTTCTCGTAATACTCTGCCACCCCAGTGCCTTTAACATCCCTTTACTTTTTACCTGTTTTTATTCTTCCATCTCTGCTTATGACTCCTCCAGGCTCAACACTGATGACATAGATAGGCAAATCCCATTCTCTATGTGACGCTCCCCCTGCGACGGTCATGCCGAGAGATTCGCCGGGGTCTTTTTGGATATTTACCACCTTCTCATGACAAGTAATTGTAGGATGGAGGGGCTGAAAGCACAGACAGAAAAACATGGCACATGAATTTACAACTCTAGTAGTTTTTGAATGTAGAAAATGCAAAGTGGGTTTCCGTTTTCTAAATGCAAAAACTACCAAAACTGCATAAATTATGAAAAGTGCATAAATATAACGGTGGTTCTTGAAATCACAGAGAAAGACACATGGAAAGAACCCTCAACTTATTCACCCCAACCATAATAGGGTTACATTGTCCCAAATTCTATAGGTTAACTCAGATAAAGTTTACATTTCAAAAGGAACGAGTAAAAATGGAGGAAGGAACAGATTAGAGACCATTAGAAAAATACGTTTCTAAAATATTTTTGGTGGAGACAAAGCCTTGCTTTATTGCTCAGGCTGGTCTCAAACTCCTGGCTCCAAGTGCCTTGGCCTCTCAAAGTGCTGGGATTACAAGCATGAGCCACTGCGCCTGACCATGGAGGAATCTTAAGTACACAGAGTGAACTGCACTCAAAAGTTCGCAAGTGAGTCATTTATTCCTGATAGTAGTGAGTCAGCATTTCAGAAACACTGTCATTTATGAGTATCAGAAACTTTTCTAAGTTAAAAAAAGTAATCATATTTTATAGAGTCTTCTTTCACACCTGCTCAGTACTTACCAGACAGCCTTGCCTGCGGTGAGCAAGTGATGTTTAGTTGTGCACTGAGGGGCTGGATGCAGTGGCTGAAATACCACAAATACGACGTGTATGCATGTGTTCTGTGTCTCATGAACCAATGTTCATGACCATTTGCTTTCTCAACCAGAATGAGACCAATGTCAGCAATGGAAAAAAAAAAAAAGAAATAATCTGTGAAAGCTTCACACCCGGGGTTACCTGACTTTGGCTGGAGAGGAGGACAGTTATGTATGATAGAGATGACTTTTCTATCTTTTCTCTCCATTCTCCTCACCCTACTTTGGACACCTTACAATGTTCCTTGATGTTTAAAAACATAATTTATGATAAAATAGTTTAAGCTAATTAAAAACACGATGGGTACCTGAATATTTCTCAAACTATAAGACTATTTCTATTTTAGAATATTTGCTTTGGATATTTAGAATAAAACATTTTAGACAAGTAACAAAGCATAAAGAATAACAGAATGACCTACCCATGTACCTCAAAACCCTACATCAGAAATAAGCATTCCATGTGCACTTAGTCCCTCTATGACTCTTTCTGCTCATAGTCCTTTCCTCCCCACAGAGGTAAACCATGCAAAATTTGATGCCTATCATTCCTTGACTTTTTTAATTGGCTAAAAGTTTTCTGTCCCACAAATCCTGCTTTGTCTTCTTTGGTATTTCTTTGAATTGTTTAAGCTCTTATTTTTAAAAAGCTACCTAGTTTCCTAAACCAAAACAAAATTTTAGTAAGAATATAAAAACTGAAATCATCAAAGAATCATATATGTCTTAGTTTTATTTTAAATATGTTACTTTTTTGTGAGGCTATTTCAGAAGGCAGATAGAATATAAGTTAAAATGGAAATAATTACAATTCCCACTAAGTCAATTTGTATGTTTCCAGGAATTAAGACACATGACAGAGGGTTGCAGCAGAAATGTGATCAGATCCTCCCCACTCTTTCATGATGAGGAGGTGGAAGGAATTATAAAACCACAGTGCAGATGGAGGCTACCTTTTCCATAATTTGATGACTTAGAATATGACATATTCTAGTTAATTCAACTAAAATTAGTTAATTGGATAAAAACTTCAATTAAGTTAATGAACTAGTTTTCCATTAATAAAGATGATCAGTTAAATTTAAACATTAAGCATTTACTAGCAAAAAGACATCAGCGAGTCCTTATCTATAAAATGTTTTAGTGGGATATATTTGGTCTGTCTAGACTCCTTATTGTAAATAAACATGTAATTTATGGATTTATGAGGCTTGGCTGGCTGGAGAACCTGGAAGGGTGTATAACCTTGTAGGCTCTGTAATTAACACAGCATACAGCAGAGAGGTTCCAAAATAAAAAATTTGATATTGTTTCTGTATGTATTACTCAAAAACTCAAATTTGTAAGCTATTCCAACCAACATATAGATTGACGTGGAAAGAAAAGGGCATTCCCTACTCTCTGTTGCAAGAAGAATGAGCTACCTTTAAGAATTTTTTTTAGTTACAAGTGATGCCATGAAACCAGAACTCAGGAGAAATGACTGAAAGAAGCTCATTAGCATCACAACAGGATGCCAAGCTAAAGCCATAGGACTCTTAATTTGGACTAAACAAAGTCTGTGTTGCTTAAACACACATCTAAATGAAGAGGTTAAGGCATTGCATCTAACAGAAGCCACAGAGAGAAGTACAAATTGGGCTGCGTCACTTCATTTAAAGAGAGGCTGCAAACTGGTGGCCTGAAGAAGGAATTCCACCCACAGATCCACAGTGTTTTAGAGTTTTCTGGATTGAATGCCATATAACATGTGCTCTCTGGTTTGCCCCAATCCCCAACACTCCGTAATGTTACATGAGCTTCAAGTGTTTAAATTATCTTCCTAGGCCCTTCAGCAAACACAAACAAAAACTAAAAGTAGCCGGGAAATCATTGATTTCTAGGCAGACTGAAAAATTCAAAAGCCAGAAACTAAGCAAACTGTTTGCTACATTTCAAAGTGAATAAAATACAGTCCTTAAAAAAGATGACTCTTGGCCAAAACATGACATTTCTTTTGGCTTAGGCTAGAAATCAGGTCCCTGTATGAGGTCTACATGATCAGGTTTCAAAACCTTCCTGCGCCTTCCTCTCTCCTGCTTGGATGGGAGACACCTGTTATCTCTTCAAGTCTTAAATATGGGACTTTGGGCTTTTAGTTTTACAAGTCAAAGTGTCTGTTTAAGTAAAAAAGTCCCGAGATGACACTTAGAAATGTTAAAGCAAGCAAGAAATAGCTCCTTGCAGGAGCAGGGGACCTGCCCTAGAGGCCTCACCTTGGGAGTGTTGCTCCTCTCCCCTGGCCCTGGGGACCAGCTGCCATTGCTGTTCCAGCTGGCTTCCTGAAAGATGTCAGGGCTCCGCCGAACCCGGCGGGACACGATGAGGTGAACACGTCTTTCACTGGCCTGGGCAAGAAGACATAGGTATTAGCCACTGTCAGTTTCCATCCACTGCATCCAGCACCAGGGGCTTACAAAGACATCACTTTGATTATACCATTTTTTTATGGCAAAACATGGTTTCTAGTTTGTGGGGTTTTTTTTGTTAATACCCATCTTGTAATTGGCAACAGCATGAGAGCTCTTTCCTTTATCCTTAAACCAGGTAGTGAACGTTGCTCAAAGAGAAAATCTAGGGAAGGTTTGGTTCCTTCCAGTCTTTGAAAAGGCATCATTAGATATTGCTAATTCATTTTTAATTAATGGTTCTACCACACACAAGCCATGTCCTAAGTTCTTCCCAGATAGAATTAGGTTCACAGTGTAAAGTAGCAACCCAAAGCAAAGGTCTGAGATCAATGGTACACAGTAAAGAAAAAGAGATAGAGTTAATGGCAGTAACCTGCCACTGTAGGAAGAGAAATCCTGAGTCCGACACTTGCAAATATGTGGGCATAGGAAAGGTTTAGCACTTTAGCAATATGGGGATGACTTCATACATTAATATGTACAGCCTAATCAAAATCCTTTACCTTCAATTCACAATCACAAAGACATGGAATCAACTCAAGTGCCCATCAACTGATGGGTGGATAAAGAAAACGTGGTATGGTATATACTATGGAATACTACTCAGCCACAAAAAAGAATGAAATGTCTTTTGCAGCAACTTGGATGGAACTGGAGGCCATTATTTTAAGTGAAGTAACACAGGAATGGAAAATCAAATACTGCATGTTCTGACCTGTAAGTGGGAGCTAATCTCTGGGTATGCAGAGGCATACAGAGTAATATAATGGACTTTGGAGACTCAGAAAAGGGGAGGGTGAATGGGGTGAGGGATGAAAAACTGCCTATTGGGTACAGTGTACACTATTCAGGTGACAGGTGCACTAAAATCTCAGACTTCACCATCACACAACGCATCCATGTAACCAAAAACCACGTGTATCCCTAAAGCTATTGAAATACAAAATGTTTAAAAAACTGCAAAAGAGTAATTTGCCTTGATTCTTTATTTCTTACGGAACTACCACTTACTCTGACTGCTAATTCTCTCTGCTATGTACATCGATATTTGGACAGGCATTCAGAATAGCAAATATAGTACTTATTGGAAAGGTCCACTCCACATGATTGATATGGTTTGACTGTGTCCCCAGTCAAACCTCACCTTGAATCATAGCTCCCATAATTCCCATATGTCATCAGAGGGACCTGGCAGGAGGTAATTGATTCATGGGGGCGGGTCCTTCCCATGCTGCTCTCGTGATAGTAAATCTCATGAGATCTGATGATTTTATAAATGGGAGTTCCCCTGCACAAGCTCTCTTGTCTGCCACCACGTAAGATATCCCTTTGCTCTTCCCTCCTCTTCCACCATGATTGTGAGGCCTCCCCAGATATGTAAAACTGTGAGTTCATTAAACCTTTATAAATTATCCACTCTCAGGTATGTCTTTATTAGCAGCACAAGGACAGACTAATACAATGATACATTTACAATTTGTCTTTCTGCCACAGATTAGTTTCACATGTGTCGGGTAGTATGGGTCATTGTTCCAGAATTGCTGACCATTGAGATTTCAGAGCTGCAGGTCATTCAGACTAAATCTTAGACCGATGAAACTCACATAAATGGAGCTCTCTGGTAGCCTACGCTGAAGTAGCCAGCTGACCTCATTTATCTCTTTAGTAAAAGCTGAAAATGAATGAGATATGGAAGATTTGATTAGAAAGGTTCCCAAGACAGACCTGGTTTAGGGACAAGGGAGACAGAAGAGAGAGGAGTAAGGTTTGGTGGTTTCTGTCTTCATCCCATCCCTTGTCCACTCACCACCACAGCAGAGAAGAGGCAGTGACCTGCCAGCCTTCTTCCTATACAGGGATGGTTATTGGGCTAGAGGAGAAAGTCAGGTCATGAAATGAGGGCATTGAAATTCCATGCTCTTTTCCATTGACTCAGACAATGGGGGTGGAGATATTTGCTTCCTGCCTGCTATGGTCTGCACATGTTTCCCCAAAATTCAGATGTTAAAATCCTAATCCACAACATGGTGGCATTTGGAGGTAGGGCCTTTGGGAAGTGATTTGGTCATGAAGGCAGGTCCCTCCTAAGGGGATTAGTGCCCTTATGAAAGGGGCTGGAGGAAGTTTGTTTGCCCCTCTACCATGTAAGGACAAAGTGAGATGGTGCCATCTGTGAGGAAGTAGCCATCCCCAGACACCAAACCTGCTGGTGTCTTGATCTTTGACTTCTTGACCTCCAGAACTGTGAGAAATGAATTTATGTTGTTTATAAGCCACCTAGGATAGTGTATTTTCTTATAGCATCATGATGGACTAAGACACTGCCTTTTCTACATCTTCCTTCCCAGAGCACACAACTCACTCACTCTCAGGAACTAGGACCTTGTTTTAAAAATCTCAAGTAAACACACTTTGGGAGGCTGAAGCGGGCAGATCACTTAAGGTCAGGAGTCCAAGACCAGCCTGGCCAACATGTTGAAACTCTTTCTCTACTAAAATACAAAAATCAGCCAATCATGGTGGCAGGCACCTGTAATCCCAGCTATTTGGGAGGCTGCAACAGGAGAACTGCTTGAACCTAGAGGGTGGAGGTTGCAGTGAGCCGAGATTGTGGCACTGCACTCAAGCCTGGGTGACAAAGCAAGACTCTGTCCCCCCCCCCCAAAAAAGATTCTTAAATAAAAACCACCCACTAGTGAAACCATATTCCTATGGTTGTCTGACACTAACCAGTCCAAATCTTCACGACTTAGCGTTCTTATAACACTTCTTCTCAGGGCTCTCTTGAAACTTAGGGGTCATGATTTGGGTGGCTGTAAATTAAATGAACTTTTAGAGACAACTGCCTGGGTACAGTAAAAGTGTCTATTGTAACATCAAAATGGATGATCAGCCAGGTGAGTTGACTTATTTCACAAAAATTAGAAAATCCATCTGAAAAGGGCCCAAGAAAGAAGCTGGAGTCCTCTGCCCCATGCCCTTCACACAAAGCCTGACCATCACTTCTGATCTCCCCAGCCAAGGCTAATGTGCCCTTCCTTTGTTCACCTATCTTGAATTCCCTGGTGTTTCTCATCACATATAAAGCTTGTGTCTGAACATAACAAAAATAAAAAGCCCAGGAAACAATTGTGAAGAAAGCTGACATGAAGAACGATGGAATTAGCCAACTAAATCCAATTCTTGGAAGAGTATTTTGTAAGAGCTGTGTCTTTCTTTGTACTGTAAGCCTCCCTTCTTCTAAATAAGATTATCTTTGGGAACTCTCTAAAGCAAAACTTACTAAAAGAGAAGAAGTGGTGAACATTCAGGTCAAAACCCCAATTGCTGAGCTTGAATTTGCTCTCTTTGGGGAAACTCTGATGTTTTGAAGGATCCCAGCAGCGTGTCCGTAGGCCTGCAAATTGCATCACGTTCATTTTGGATGAGGAGCAGCCACATGATCTAAGCACCTCATAAGAACTTAGAAAATTTTAGACTTACACATCAAATCAACTTGCCAGGCAAAATCCAAATTGCCGAGGAGAAGCCTGCAAGAACTATTTAATTCACATTTCCAAGGACAAATTTCTCACTGGATTTTCAAATGCTGGCTTTGGTATTAAGTTGTTGGCAGGAATAACACTACAATAAATAACTCTGGTATCAATTTACTTGGAAAGAAATTCTCTGCAAGACTGGATCTGTGGCTCTTACCAACCTCCTTGTAAACTCACAGGAAGACTTTGTTTGATGCACTTTTGTGGTGTTTGAAGATATAAGGTGGAAAATGGGCTAATATGCTTGTCCTGGCTTTAACTCCTATCAGGAGCTGGATTCGGTGTAAAGAAACATCCCCTAGCTCTAGAGAATCTTTCTTTCCACTGGTATGAATGTGGTGTGAGTGTGAGGAGGGGGAATATGGGGGAGACACAGAAAGACTGAATGAGGAAATGGCAGAAACTTGTTTATTTTACACCTACATGATATGTGCCAAGAAAGTGGATACAGCAGATCTGTCTTTCCAGCAAGCAAAGAATAGCTTACTGCAAGAAAGAGGTAAGACAGCTTCTCTCTTGCATCTCTTGGGATGTTGCAATTTGGGCAAAAGGATGGTTTAACAACGGTGGCTACCTTAATTAGAAGGCACGACTTAAAGTTTCCTCTCCTCTCTCCCTTAAGAATCCTAGATTGTGATCTAGGCAAATTCTGGACACATTGGTTACAACCTGCATAGCTTGACTGCTGTACCATATTCTTTCTCTCCCAAGAGCGCAAGCATTAGACTACCTCTCTCTTTTCCGCCCTGGGCCAGTTCCCTCCTTAGGAAACTTGGTGGTCCTCCGCTCCTGGGAGGGCACCATATTGATGCCAAACTTAGTGAAGACACCCAATCGGCAGAGTGCACTACAGCCCAGAGCTCTTGGGCTCAAACGACCCTCCAGCCTCAGCATCTGGAGTAGCTGGGGCTACTTCACCTGGCATCCCTCTCTCTTTCTACAGGCAAAGAGGAAGGGGTTCTGATGCCATCCATATTCTCCCCTGTGGACTTTAGCTTATTGGCAGCCTCCTGACAAGCACTCTGTCCTCAAGGCTGATCTATGCCTACCCTGGGCCAGACACCACACTGGGAACCTTGAGGACATGGTTCCTGCCCTCCTGGATTGTTTCCTACTGCAGGGATAGTCAGATGGGGAGTGCCATGAAAGAGAAATAGCGAATATACCTATGGGTTTCCAGAGGTGGGACCGATTACTTCTGGCCGAGGAAATAGGAAACATCTAATACTCAGAGAAAAAAGAGGGTTAAAACTAAGTAGCATTTGTATGGAAGGACTTACTTTCTGTCATTTTGTTTAACGACTGCTTTTCTCTGTTGAGATTTGACTCAAAACTGCCAGTTATATTTATATGATGGAACTAAGCATTTTGCAGAGCTGTACACTGGAGCACAGGGCATCTTTCTACTTTCTTGGCATTGCATGAATCCATACAGTGGCTAAGAGAAGAAAAACATAGTCCAGAAGCCTCATTTATATGTACCCATCTTTAAATAACAAAGCCTTTCTCTTATAGCTGGAAGGAGTCTGGGAGCATTGCAGTGTGATCTCTTGCTGATCGAGCATCTTCCTTTGTGTTCAGCCTGCAATTGACTCTTTCCCTTCCAAAATCCACTATGGCTGATGAAAACTGCTCACACTGTCAGGGCGTAACATAGATTTGCAGCTTCCCAGAACAGAGAGATGGGAGTCAAACATGCCACCACACAAGGAGCAGCATTTTGTAGAACTGTACACTGGAGCACAGGGCATCTTTCTACTGCCTTGGCATTGCATGGGTCCATACAGTGACTATGAGGGCCAGTGATAACGTACAGGGAGAGCAAGAACTGGTCAAGTACCTGTTCTCATCCAGCCAAAGGCTTCACCTGCGCATTGGCAGAGAGGGATTGGAGTTAAGCCAAATGCATGACAACATTTGCTGCCTTTTTGACATATAGGTATATGCTTAAGCAGAATGTATAATAAACTATGTAAAATGCACTGGGCTCATTCATTATTGTGCTTCTCGTATGAGTTTTGTAAAATTTCAAGTTAAGAAAGTTAAGAGTTGCCACCCTCTCCCCACAATGCCCCAGGGTATTATTCTATACACACACTTAAAAGGAGACTCTAAACCCACTGCTGGGCATCAGGACTGTGTTGTTCAGAGTAGGCAGACCATGTACATAGCTCCCTTTATAGAATAGCCTCGGTCCACAGGAGACTCATGCTTGATTGTGTGGGCCCCTTGTTACAGAGACAAGTGAGAGCTGTAATGCAACTGATAACTATATAAGCTACTTAAAGAGTTCGTCCTCTAGGGTTTCATCATAAACATGTTTTACATATTTTACCTGATATTTTAATAATCACTTCTTTAAAAAAATTTATCCTGCATTCCTCATTGGTTTCTTTTCCAAGTGTCTCACAATGAGACACTTTGGCTTTAAATGATTTTTCAACATATACTTGTGGGGATAGCTCTTTCTACACTGTCTGTGTTGCCCCATTTTAGAATCCCTTCCAGCAACTGTTCAAGTATCATTCTCAGCGAATCCATCTTGTGCTCACAAAGCCCTGGGAAATTGTGAAGGCACTGATTCCATAAAATTAGAAAGTCAAAGACACACAAGAAATGTCAGACATCATCTCATCCAACATTTTCTCTATAGCCTATAATTCAGTTTCCCTAAAAATTCCTCGTCATGTTGTCACCCAACTCATGCTTCGGTGCCCCCAATGACAGAGAGCTCACTGTATCCCAAGGCAGCACTGGCCATTTTTAGATAGCGCTAGTTAGAATGTTTGTCCTTAGGTTGAACTTAAATTTGCCATCCTATTGTTGCCTATTGGTCTAGTTATGTTCAGTAGGGCAACCCCACATCATTTTCCCTATGACAAATCTATTTGAAGATCACTCTCATTGCCCTCTCTTAGCTCTTTCCCTTTCCAGGTCAACAATTCCTAGTTTTTTCCACATTGAATATCTTTTCAAGTCATCTCAAAAATGTAGTAAGTTCTGGACTCACTGTAATAAAGTTATGTGTGTGCACATGCAGAATAGAACCCAGAAGATGAGTTCTGGTCTGTCCAGTACAGAGTAGGGTCTTTTTGTTGATGAACCAGTTGCATGAAGGATCTCATTAATGGTGTTTCAATTTTGTCATTTGTACAAGCATAGCGGATTGTCTCTATGTTCTATGAATCCAAAAATTCAATAGATTCCTGTCTTTACCTATGGATTAATTGAAAGGTGACAAGGAGATATTCAGGACTGCACTATAGGGCAAATTACAGCAGAGCAGCCTTCCCCTGAGACCACATGATGCCATACAGACCTTACATGACAATACAGACAACTGGAAGCATCAGAACCAAATGATATGCTAGAAAAAATCAAAGGCATCAGTCATTCCTGTTGATATGTCAGTGTATTTCCCAACAAGGTATGGAAACAGAATCCTTCCCCTTCCCTTCCTTCCAGTAAACAAAAGAACTTCCAGGGAAAAAAAAATCCTTCCATTGAGCAATGAGTTGGAGGCTCCAGAAATATAACTCTAGAATGAATTAATGGTGTACTATAAGTTGATATTCCCTATAAAATGAGTTTGGTCAGAGCAAATCTGGTCTGTGTTGATTTGTTTGCCATTGAAACTTTGGACCCCCAGCAAAGCACCTGATATATTATTAAAAAGTTTATGAGTATCTCATGCTGAAGAGGTGGTAGCTCCTTCAATGAGCTAAAAGCAATCAGTCTGGCCAAGGAGAGAGGAAATTAAGGAGGCTTTGAAGAAATGTAGTAAATAGGATCTTAAGATTTGATCGGGGTGGAAAAGGAGAATTAGGGCAGCAATATGGTTTGTTTTTCCCAGTAGACTATAGCTCCATGTTCATCCTTATGTTCCTAGAAGCATATATCTTTAGATGCAAAGACATTAATGATAATACAGATGGTGACTTATATGGGGCCATACAGATGACAGTGACAAGGGCAAGACACAAGGATTTAGTTCTTGAGTCCCTGAATCTGCTGGTGGCTGAGTCAGTAAAATGACTCAGCATCCTTGCCTCATACACCATTTCTTTTACGATATCTAAAAGTTACTCTCATGATTATGTTCTATAAAAAATATGCATTTGGGGGGATATGTGGGTTAGAGGAAGAGCATTGAAGTTTCAAGATCCCCTAATATTTGCAGTGTATACCTGCACATAATGTTCACTCATGAAATTCTAAGTTGAAAAGCTGTACAGTTTACTAAGTCACACCCTGTATAAGAATGCATAAAATTTGGAGCCCTATACAAAAATCATTTGGACTTTGAGAATTCAGCTCAAGGAGATTAAAAAATAATCTATAATCACGTCTATGTGCATTAAATTCACCACAAAACCATGGTAAGACAATTTATTTAAGTAGGGATTTAATTCCCGATTAAGTGTACTGATCTGTTAAAAAAAATACAGATCTATCAGGTTTTATTTCACTGGTGATTCTCACTGGCTCCGGGGTACTTGAATGTTTACAGTACCACGAAAGTTCTACCCTTTTTTTGCAGGTATACAGCAGAATTCATGAGCTGGAATCATGTATTTAAAATGCGTGTAGGTAATGCAAGTAGTCCATTATGGGTTTTGTGGCTCTGTCTGAAGGTTTATCTCATTAAAAAAAAAAAAAAAAAAAAAAAAAAAAAGTTTGAAGAGCCTGTTGTCAAATATTCTTTGATGAAATGAATTCTCATTTAAATATTGATTCATATAAGGAAAAAATACACATATGTCAGTATTGATGAAAGCCCATATTATCATCAGCTCTGCAAATGGCTTTGAGTATTTTCAGTTTCTTCATCAAGTCTGGAATTGCCTGGGGAAAAAAGGCTTAAGAGTGACATTCAAATTTGAATCTTTGGTCCATTATTTCTTTGTTCTCTTATCTTAGCTATGTCATACGACAGTTCCAAACAGCTGCCTCTTTCATACAGTTATTCCAGTCATTATGCCCAAAACACTTGAGAAACTGACAATGGAGAAAAATAAAATTGTACTTAGTTGCTACATAAGTCATCAGCACCATATTTGAGGCTTCTATATCCATAAGGACTTTCTTCTTAAAAGGACCTGGCAAACCCAGGCTGCTGCTGAGTAAGCTGAGGTTAGAGCTCAACATATGTAAAACTGGTCAAACATAAAATGGTTGTGGTCTCTCTGTAATAACTCTTCCCTGAAATAATGCAGAAAAAAAGCTGAATGTGGGGTACTGGGAGAGAACATGACCAAAAAACATGTTGTCTGGGAATTTCTTTGTAAGGCAAATGTGATTCATGGAGTAGACATACAAAGGCAACACAGTCAAGGATTGGTTAGAAATTTGAGTCTCAACCTTTGAAGGGTATTTAGTTTAATCCCCTCAGCCTGGTGTATGTTACAAATATCACATAAATAAAATCCACTCTTCAGAAATGGCATGTGATTGCTTAGCTAGGTTTTTCCAGCATTCCATGTTTTCCATTTCTTTTTCAACTAGCTTTGCTCCCATTTTTTTAAAAAGGTTTTTCCTGCTTATAAAGCATGTTGGCTTTGTTTAGTAAGCAAAAGAATCTTTTAGGAAGTCCCAGTGTTAGGCAAGATTTTATTTCATAAATTAACTTTCTCAGGGAAGAAACGGTGTTTGCTCTTGTTATTAATCTACAAAAGCAAAATGCCATATGTAGTCAAGATTTTTCCAAATGACATGATGAGTAAGAATTTTTCTTTTGTTTATTGCGAAGCATAGTTGGCAAACATTATCTCCAGAATGTGAGTTGCACCAATTGACCTGCAGAGGGAGTTAACAAGTGTAACATGAAAAAATACTGGTGGTCACCTAAAAGGCTACTTTTCAAAGTGAGAAAAAAAAAATCATGCTAAGAATGCAGTTTTCTTCATAAAGAAATACAATGGATTCTCCCTTTTCCATGTGTGAAGGTTTTCATAAACATAGTATATTTTCTCTTCACATTCATTGACCAGCTAATGCCACCTGCCTGATGCTGACTTGGTTGTTTTGAGATCAAAGGTAGGAATACATTCCAAGCTCTATGAAACCAGGAACTGTACCAACCTAGTTCACGATGGTACCACACACCTCTTGGCACAAAGAAGTTGCTCAGCCAATAATTACGGAACAACATCAAGGGGACAAAGAGTAGATATGATATCTTGGGGACAAACAGCATGTGAAAGCAGATTTGGTGCTTCTTTGGTAAATGGTTTGATAACCAATCCCTAGGAGATAAAGTTAATGTATGAAATATATTTTATATACACATAGATGTTCATAATTTGACTCCACTTACTCATTTGGCAAACATTTATTGAATGCCTGCTATTGCCAGCCATTGCTTTAAGTGCTGAGGATACAATAATTATTTTTTTTTTTCTTTTGAGACGGAGTTTCACTCTTTTTGCCCAGGCTGGAGTACAATGGCACCATCTTGGCTCACTGCAACCTTCGCCTCCCAAGTTCAAGTGATTCTTCTGCCTCAGCCTCCCAAGTAGCTGGGATTACAGGGGTGCGCCACCACCCCTGGCTAATTTTGTATTTTTAGTAGAGATGGGCTTTCACCCTGTTGGTCAGACTGGTCTTGAACTACTGACCTTAGGTGACCCACCCGCCTCGGCCTCCCAAAGTGCTCAGATTACAGGCATGAACCACTGCGCTTGGCTGAGGATACAATACTTTACTGTACTGTCTGGCAGGTAATATTAGTTGGTAGGAGTTGAAGCGTATTGTAGGATAAAGTGTCTATGAGCAGAAATTGACACAATTCTAAGGAAAACTGACAGTGAAGAGCTCTCTGTCAGTTGAGGGGAGACCTGAATGAACTGTGGGAATGTGGCAAATGGATATTTAGAAGATTCTTCCAGGTAGAGGAACAGCAAGAATGCCAGGCCTGAGGCAGAAATGCTTGAAGAGCAGCAAGAAGGCAATGTGGCACATGGTTAAACATGGGGAGAATACTAGACATCCTCTTCTGTAAGAAATGAGGTTGGAAAGAGAACAGAAGGCCAGGAGACGTATGGCACTGCAGGCCATGGTAAGGATCTGCAACTTTAACCTAAGTGTCTCAGGAAGCCTCAGAGGGCTGAGAGGGAGAGAGTGGCATCCTGACTGGAGTGGTTTGGTAAACAGCTCATTCTCTCTGCTGTGCGTAGAGTAGGAGAGAGATGATTAAGTGTGGAAGGCAGGAGGCCAGCAGAGGCTCTGGCCGTCACTCAAACCAGGTCAGAATGGGGTGGGGAGGGAGACGCTGAGGAGAGTCAAAGTTCTTTTTGGCTCAAGTCACTGGGTAAACAGAGGTGCCATTATTATAGACTGGGAATGGCCTAGGGCAGAGCATGTTGGGCAAGCAGTGGAATGGGAGGAGCCAAGGGTTCAATTTTGGACATTACATTTGAGATGCCTTTGCCATATCCACAGGAAGATATGAAGCAGGCATCTGGAGGTGTAAGTGTGGTCAGAGGAGAAGGTGAGGTGGGCACATGAATTTGGGAATAGATGGCGTACACCTCAGAAAGAAAATGTCCCTTTTTTGTTTGTTTGTTTGTTTGCTTGTTTTTGGAGACAGAGTCTTGCTCTGTCCCCAGGCTGGAGTGCAGTGGTGCGATCTTGGCTTACTGAAACCTCTGCCTCCCGGGTTCAAGCAATTCTCCTACCTCAGCCTCCCAAGTAGCTGGAATTACAGGTGCCTGCCACCACACCTGGCTAATTTTGTATTTTTAGTAGACATGGGGTTTTACCATGTTAGCCAGGCTGGTCTCGAACTACTGACCTCGTGATCTGCCCGCCTTGGCCTCCCAAAGTGCTGGAATTAAAGGCGTGAGTCACCGCACCCAGCCAGAAAATGCCTCTTCTAACTCTGGGTTTGTTCCCCACCTGATCTACTGGGCATGAGCTCGGGCTCTCTAGGGCAGATGAGCATCCATGGGGGCCAAGACACCTTGGAACTGGGACACCACCAAGCAGCACAGCTCAGGAGCTAAGGTACCATGTGTGTTTTCTGCCCTGGTGGGCAGAGGGAGAAGGCTAAGTCCCCTTGTACCCTCTGCCTCAGGCTGCCCAGGTCTACAATGACAGTAATACCATCTAACACTTGGTCCTCTTCCAAGAAGAGGGATAAGCTGCTGTACAGGACAGTGAAGAGAGTTGCCAGCACCTGAAGAATCACATAACGAGATCTCAGGTGCAGGCAAATGTATTTGTGTTTAAATAACCAAGTCCTTGAGCGCAAGCAGTCTTTTGATGATCACCCTTTGTGGAACTTGGTGCAGGGCTCCATCAATTACTGCTGCTGACTTACTGCCTATTCTCAAAGTATGAAGACTTCAGTCACTAAATGGAAGTTGACATAGACTTGCTGGATAATTGAGAATACTTTTTAAGATAAGGCCTCTGGATCTTACCCTTCTCCTTTCAGCTCTCCACTGACTTTAGAGAGATCATTCTAGAAGATCATGTCATTTCCTTTCCTAAACCCTTCCAAGAATGCCCCCATGGCTTTGTGGATAAAGTCCGAGGTCCTTAGCATGGCTCGCAATATTTCATAAGATCTGTCTCTTGCCTCATCTATGGCTGCTTTTTAAAATACACACCCCAGGCTCCAGGTACTATTTATCATTTCCCTAATAGGCTGATATGGTTTGGCTGTGTCCCCACCCAAGTCTCATCTTGAGTTGTAGCTCCCATCATTCCCACGTGTTGTGGGAGGGACCCGGTGGGAGATAATTGAATCTCAGGGATAGTTTCCCCCATACCGTTCTTGTGGTAGAAAGTCTCAGGGGATCCAATGGTTTTATAAAGGTTTTCCCTTTTGCTTGACCCTCATTCTCTCTTGCTTGCTGCCATGTAAGACCGGCCTTTCACCTTCTGCCATGATTGTGAGGCCTCCTGAGCCATGTGGAACTGTGGTTCCATTAAACCTCTTCTTTTTAAATTACCCAGCCTTGGGTATGTCTTTATGAGCAGCATGAGAATGGACTAACACATGGGCTATTAAGGAAATGTTCTTTTGTCCTGTGTCTCCTTAGGATGACCCTTGCTGACTTATACACTGGAGAACTTCAGCTCATTCCTCAAGCCCCAAGTTCAAGATCTTCCTCCTCTGAGGAATTCATAGACCTGGCCAAGCAAAAACCTCCCCTGTGCCTGCAGCAGCATCATACTTAATTTTTCCATTGCAGCAGTGTTAGACTGCATGGGCAGTCATTTAGATAAAGTCCAGCTTTCCTGCTACACTGGTGGATCCTTTGGAAGAATAATCTAAGTGGTCCTCCCTCCACCTTCTGCATCTAACCCACGGGCACGTAAGCAGCAGAACTTAACAGATATTTACTGGATGAAGTGAATGAATGGGTTAGAATATAAGAGCCCAGAACAAAGTCTGTTCTTCTAAGAATAAAGCTCACATCTTATGAAACGTCGCTGAGACACAGCACTATCAGAGCATTATACTGGGTGAAAAAAGCCAGTCCCCCAAGTCTATATATGATTTCATTTATAGAACATTCTTGAAATTCAAAATTATAGAAATAGAAAACAGATTAGTGATTTCCAAAGGTTAAGGAGGACATGGGGTGGGAGGGAAATGGATGTGGCAATAGAAGGCAACTTTTATAGGGATCTTTGTGGTGATGGAAATATTCTGTTATGACTGTTAATGTCAGTAGCATGCTGGTGATGCCATACTATGGTTTTGCAAGATGTTAACACTAGGAAAAACAGTAAAGAGACATGGGATCTCTGTGTATTATTTCTTACAATCACATAGTAATTGATAATTATCTTAAAACAAAAAAGTTAAAGTAAAAAAATTTCAACAGTGACCCTGATAAAGTCAACAAAATACATGCGGGTACTTGATGACATTATACTGGTCAGAAAAGTGGATTAGTTTGAACAGTCATGAACTCTATTTGCCTGAGAGATCAAGAATTTATGTCCCTCTCTTATTAGGGGGCTTCCTCTCAGGTTCATACTTGGGTTTCCACGTGCTTTCCAAGTCACCTGGACTTAGCCATAGAGACTAAGACTTACTCTGTCCATAGGATCCCTGGAGAATGCATGGCATAGCCTTTTTTTTTTTTTTCTCCTGCCTCAGTCTCTCAAGTAGCTGAGACTACAGGCCCCTGCCACCACGCCTGGCTAATTTTTTGTATTTTTAGTAGAGACAGGGTTTCACCATGTTGGCCAGGCTGACCTTGAATTCCTGACCTCAGGTGATCCACTCGCCTTGGCCTCTTGAGTAGCTGGGACTACAGGTGCATGCCATGATGCCTGACTAATTTCTTGAATTTTGTAAAGACTAGGTCTCACTATGCTGTCCAGGCTGGTCTCAAACTCCTGAGCTCAAGTCACCTTCCTACTTTGGCTTCCCAAAGTGTTGGGATTACAAGTGTGAGCCTCCACACCTGGCTGAGCTGCCACGTCCCACATGGCACAGCTTCTTACAGGAGTAAATACAACTAGATGTCTTAGATGCATCCCGAGTGTATGTAACTGACCCCTGGGTCTACACTGGCCATACTGGGTACAGGGTTAACACGAACCTGCTGACCCTGAGTGATCCTAATTCTGTGAGATTGTAGCATACAACCCAACGTGTTTATCTGCAGTCAGACTTGATGGCTGACAACACAACACCTAGGGAATGTCCATGGCCTTGAAGCCCATCATTTGCTTGTGTAATGTTCTTTTTTTTTTTTTTTTTTGAGATGGGTCTCACTCTTGTTGCCCGGGCTGGAGTGCAATGGTGCGATCTCAGCTTACTGCAACCTCTCTGCCTCCTGGTTTCAAGCGATTCTCCTGCCTCAGCCCCCTGAATAGCTGGGATTACAGGAATCTGCCACCATGCCTGGCTAGTTTTTTATATTTTTAGTAGAGATGGGGTTTCACCCTGTTGGCCAGGCTGGCCTTGAACTCCTGACCTCAGGTGATCCACCCGCCTCGGCCTCCCAAAGTGCTGGGATTCCAGGCTTGGGCCACCACGCTCAGCTGAGTAATGTTCTTACCTGGGCAGAAGCTTTCTAAATGTTGGTCTTTCCATCCTGACCCCTTGAAAGGGAGGCACTGCATGACACATGTGGTAGTGACAGGGTGCCTGGTTCAGGGGGATTTGCATTCTTGCTCATGTACGGGGTTTCTGACTGGGATCCTGGAATGATCTGTGACTCACCTGAATCAGATGAGCCGCACTTTCTGGGCTGCCATATCGAAGGTCATGTCCGTTGATGGCTAACACGCGGTCGTTCTCCTCGAGCTGACCATGTCGATCTGCCACACCGCCATCCAGGACATTGAAGATGAAAACCCCAGGCTCATCCACCTTGCGCACCAGTTTTATTCCAAGCTGCTCCTCGGGGCTACTTTTGTTGAGAATCACATGGAAGCTGTCATCCCGGGATCCGTAGGCATCCAAGGCCTGTCCACTGTTCCTGCTGCGGAACTTCTGTTCACGCAGCACAGTCAGCCACAGCACCTGGCAGGGCTGCCGCAGGAGACGCACGGCATAGTTGTGAGGGACATTGCTGATGTCCATCCCGTTGACCTGGAGGCAGGTGGAACAATCGTGCGGTCAGCTCCACCTGCCACATCCCTTCCTGAAAGATCCAGGCCCACAGAATAGCCAGGATCCTGTCTTTAAAGACTGCTCTGCTCTCCCACCTCATCCTGTGTCCAATAACTGCACCTTCCAACAGCGTTTCTAACCCTGTTCTCTCCAAGCGTGGCCTGCAGCACCTCTCCAGGCCTCTGTGAGTAGACATCATCTTTCTCCACCTTGTTCTTACCCAAGCCCACATATTTATTCCCAGAATCCTGGCCTTCATTTCTGTTGTCATTATTTTTTAGCTGGCAGGAAGAGAGGAAAGGAAGATAAGGTAGGAAAAGGCAAAAGAAAAGCATTTTTCCAATTTGCCTCAGTTAAATGATTGCATTAAACAGCTGCTCAAGCCGAGTTGACATTTTCTTCCCAAAAATCTCCAACTGAATTTTTCTCCCTGGGTCAACTCATACCCGAACTTCCGGTCCTCACCACTGTGTGTGTATGCAGATGTTCTAGCGTGACTGAGGGTCTGTGAGTATGTGAGCATGAAGGAGCGTATGTGTGTATGATACTGTGTATGTGCACATGGGAACGTGTCAGGTCTCAGGGTGGTCCCCTGCAAGATTTTTTTTGCCCGTGTTCTCAGCAAAAGGAAGAAATCCTTGCACAGTTTCAAACAAACTGATATGAAAGGAAGTTTCTAGACTCTTTTATTGAAAAGCTAGATCTCTTTATAAAGTTACTTAAACAAGCTTAAGCTTGGCCCTCTCATTTGTGCCTCACTACTGATGTGTAGAGCTGACACTGCATGGGGCTTTCTGGTTTTAATTTCTCTGGCTACACAGGCCCGGCCTGGAGGCTGTAGCCCCCGTGTTGGAAGAAAACAATTTCACAGCGAGCGAAGCTCTCTGTGCTTGAGGAAAGAGGCCCCACGGAGGAGAAATAACTTTCTCGAATTTCTGTAGTTTGATAAGATTTCTTGTTATTTGTAGCCAATTGTTAGAGAAGGCTTGGAACAGGCTTTACAAAGGCCTGTCTTGAGGACACAGTCACCTGTTCTCTGGTGCAGCTCCAGAGGCTCCCTCATGCAAAGGCAAAGCTCACCACCCTTGTCCAAGCACAGGTGAGGAGAGCCACCTGAGGTGGCAGGACCCGGTTCCCCCATCACCTCTGGGCCCAGAGAAGGTCAGGGGAGTCAGGGTTGCCTGCTAAATAGTCCTGGCAGTCCTTTTGCTTGTAAGCGCCAGTTGAAGGCCACAGGAATCAAAATGTTTTATTATGCAACTCTCCCAGGCAGCATAGTTTCCACTGGAACTGGGAGGCAGCCATGCACGGTGTCGCTGATTGTACTGCGGACGGCCCCGAGGGCCCTGCCTTATGCTCCACCTCAGAAGCCAGCAGGAATTTCAGCATTTCTGTGAAAACTGCTTTAGGTTATTTCTCCTCTTATTACAATCCGTTTGCCAAAGAAACAGCTCATAATGTGACAGGAGCTGGTCCCTCAGCAACCTAGAAGGGATGGGATAGAACTGTTATCTGAGTGTCAGATAGAAAATGTATGAGCAGGGAGGGGTTTCTTGTCACTTTGGGCAAACATTGGACTTCTGTCTGATAAACAGCTCTTTATCCTTTCTGTTCTGAAAATTCCTCCTTAAAGTCCTTCCCTTTAACCAAGCCTCTGAGGACAGTAACACCCAAAGCATTCTATTCCAACACCTGTCTCCCCTGGAATGTCTCTGGGTTGGTGAAACTAGCATAGAGATTACTTTTATTTTCAGGGAGGGCCATAAGACTATAGGAAATTGACTTTCAAAGAGTAGGTGATTGTGATTAAATAAAATACAAAATGTTCTACTAATCTACTCTAAAAACAATTTAAGAAAATATTGTCCCCGTTTTATTTTATATTAATGCTCTTTTAAAAAAGAGATAAAAGAAGAAAGAGGAACTGGAGAAAGGGAACGAAGAGGAAGATGGAAAAAGCTAAAAGGGAGAAGAGGGGACAGACAAAATGATATATAGAGATAAATATTTATGTACAGAGAGAAAGGGTGGAGAGAGTGAAAGAGCAAGACAGAGAGAAACAAAGATCTCAATTAAATGACAAATCTCAGAGTCGTAAAATGATAGAAAGTGACTATCCACATTTATTTTACCATTTTGCTCATTCATCTATGCATCTACCCAATTATTTGCTCAGAAGCCCCTTGCTGCAGCCCCACAGCCATAGTCTCTACCTTTAGAATGATGTCTCCTGGCAGTAGCCGGCCGTCTCTGGCAATCACCCCATCACGATAAATGTGTTGGATAATGATATGGACCAGTGGGGTTTCGCTACCTCCCACCAGCCTAATGGAGAGGCTTTCACTGGGATCTACTCGATTGATCTTGATGCTGGTAATTTCGCCATCTGGAATCAGGTGGTACAACCTCGGAAAGACTGAAATGGATAAAGAGTGTTTATTTAAGACACCCACCCAATGGACCTTTCCAACTACTCTTCTTGCCAAACTTCAGTGTCAGCCAAACTAAACTATTCATTTTTCCTCATACATGTTTTCCATTTTCCTGCCTCTGTGCCAGTGTAAGTTTCTCTGCTTGGAATGTTTTTCATCCCAAGCTTAAACCCAATTTTTCCTTCAAGGCCCTTCCAATTAAACTCTACCCTGATTCCTCCTTCTCTTGCTCTAAACAGTCCGTTTCCTATAATGCTTTCTAGCTATTTCTCACGGCACTCAATCCTTTACTGTTATTTTTATCTTTTTTTTTCAATTTTTTTTTTTGAGATAGGGTCTCACTCTGTTGCTTAGGTTGGAGTGCAGTGTCTCACTACAACCTCCGCCTCCTGAGCTCAAGTGATCTTCCCACCTCAGCCTACCAAGTAGCTAAGACTACAGGCACATGCCACCATTCCTGGCAAATTTTTGTATTTTTTGTAGAGACGGAGTTTTGTCATGTTGTCCAGGCCAGTCCTGAACTCCTGAGCTCAGGTGATCCACCCACCTCAGCCTCCCAAAGTGCTGGGATTACAAGTGTGAGCCATCGCGCCCGGCTTATACTCATTTCTTATATACCTCATATCATGTCCATAAAACCTGAGGGCATAATCTCTGGCTGTTCCATGGTTCTCTACACATATATCTGCATGCAGGGGCCTCTAGCTGAAGTTTATTGAATTAATAGAAGTGAATGAATGATTTTTAATGGAATGAATTGCAGTTTTATCACTTGTTTATTGAGAGGTAAAAAACAGAACCCATCTGCCATTTTGCCCTCTCAGATAATTTTGAAAATTTCTTCCTTAAAGATTCTGCTTTTCAGGCTTGGGGGAACATCATTTCTTTTTTTTTTTTTTTTTTTTTTTTTTTTTTTTTGAGACGGAGTCTCGCTCTGCCGCCCAGGCTGGAGTGCTGTGGCCAGATCTCAGCTCACTGCAAGCTCCGCCTCCCGGGTTCATGCCATTCTCCTGCCTCAGCCTCCCGAGTAGCTGGGACTACAGGCGCCCGCCACCTCGCCCGGCTAATTTTTTTTTTTTTTGTATTTTTTAGTAGAGACGGGGTTTCACCGTGTTAGCCAGGATGGTCTCGATCTCCTGACCTCGTGATCCACCCGTCTCGGCCTCCCAAAGTGCTGGGATTACAGGCTTGAGCCACCGCGCCCGGCCGAACATCCTTTCTTTCTACCAGACATTGTTGTCAACAAATGGAAGAGGCCTGATTCATGATCAAGAAGAGGCCAAGGCCTAGTTGGTGGCCTTGGGCGGTTCATCCCTGGTTTGCCTGAAATCACTGAATTCAGAGCAAGGAGATTCAAAGATCATCTAGGCTGGTGTTTTCAAACTGTATTTTTAAACTGATGAATCTGCTTTCCTCAAGAAATCTCTCCTAGCTCTCTGCTCACCTCTCATCCCATTGTGACCACACAGAAAACAGCTGCTCTAATTGTTCTGCTGCTTGACAGTGATAGTCAAACCCTACAAGTGAGGAGGTTTAAGGCTGAGAGAAGGGGAGTGAAGCAATGGGCTGGACATCCCAAAGTTAGGTGGCCCTGAGAGCCAGGTCAGAACCCAGAGCTCTGGTGACTGGTACTCTCTGCCAGGTATCCCTGGAACCAGGGATTCACAGCCAGGCCAGAGCCCATGAGGGACTTGCTCTATGGACCTACGAGTCAGCAGCACCGACTGGCATTTTCTTCACTTCAGTTTGAATAGAAGTGTTCAGAGGGGACACCAACAAGTGGTGGGAACAAGCCACACCTAGCTTGGTGGAAAAACTGGCTCCTCCAAGTGACTAAAGGCTCAAATTTCAATGGTAAGGGCTGAGATGCTTGTGTCTTCTGTAGGTGCTGACAGCTGCCTCTCCTTAAGAGTCTCCTTTCGTTATGGCATCTGGAAAGATCTCACATGGCAGGCCTGCTTCTGGATAGTCTGTTCCTTGTGAGCATTTGCAAAATCTGTGACCTTAGTCCATTTTCCCTAATGAATTAATGAGTACTCAATTCTTTAAGAATAATAAAGAATTAAAATTATTTCTAAGTACGTTAGAGCAAAGTAACTTAGTAGGTAGAGGAAACCCGAGATGTTGCAAATGTGGGTCCTTAATCTCTATACTGATTGAACTGAAGTGACTGCATAAGGCAGGGCTAGCTGGCTTCATCAGTCAGTTCCTGGTACTACCAGTACTTGGGTGATTGAGTTCAATTAATGTTTAAACTACCTCGGTTATATTAAGTAGGCTATATCACAGGCACTTGCTAGAGCATGTCTGGTATAACAAGGGAATGGAAAAAAAATTCATTCTGAGCAAAGAAAGACTTGGAAATAATCACAAAAGCCAATTTTCCCTCCCTCATTCCCCTTCCCTTGTTACCATCTTTTCCAACAGATTTACAAAAACCACACTACCAAACCTAAACCTCTAGAGAATTTTTGATATGATACCTTGAAAGGACATACCATTCACACTTGTAAATGATGTTAGAGCAACACCAATGAGATCCTAGTGACCTTAAAGAGATAAAGGAATTTTTAAACTGCAAAATTTGTGTTGGTCTGGAAAGAAAAGAATTTGTTCAATATTATATCCTTACTCAAGGACTAAAGGATATAATCTTATTAGCTGAGAGTTTGTTATATGCTGACATTGAGTTAAGGTATTTGGATGCATTTTTTGTTTAGTCTTCACAATAACCCTATGAAATAGATGATAATTATCTTTTTTTTTTTTTTTTTTTTTGAGACAGGGTCTCACTCCGTCACCCAGGCTGGAGTATAGTGGTACGATCTTGGCTCAAAGCAGCCTTGACCTCATGGCTCAGGCAATCCTCCCACCTCAGCCCAAGAAGCTGGGAGTACAGGTGTGTGCCACCACGTCCCATGAATTTCATTTTTTGTAGAGACAAAGTCTCACTATGTTGCCCAGGCTGGTCTCAAACTCCTGGGCTCAAGGGATCCTCTTGCCTTGGCCTCCAAGTGCTAGGATTCCAGGTGTGAGCCACCATGCCCAGACCCATCTCTGTCTTTTCAGATGAAGAAATGCTGAAGCTTAGAGCATTAAGCAACCCAGCCAGGGTCACACAGTTGATAAACAGTGGTGCCAGTCCCTTTACTGACATTAAAAGAATGGATACACCACGCCAGGAGGCCAACGGTAGGTTGCTGAAGCAATGAGGCCCTCTGACCATTTTTGAAAGCATTGTTGCCTCACAAATTCTGTGACGACATTGATACCAACCTAGCTGAGTCTTAACACCTCACTCCATTCTGGAGTTACAGCTTCTTAGTGTGTTTGAGGAAATCCAATCTCTCCCACTCCAGCCCGCCTACGCATGGAACATGGCTGCTATCTCTGTGTTCTGGAAACATGGCTCCAATCTTGCAATAACTCTACACAAGAGCTCCCAGGTGTGTTCACTGCCCCCAAATCAAGTACAGACTCCTAAGTAATAATCAGGACACACTATGATCTGACCTTCACCTCATCTCCTGTATTGGTCTGGAAAGAAAATAATTTATTCAATATTATGTCCTCACTCAAGGACTAAAGGATATAATAATAATTATTAACTGAGTTTATGCTGGCATTGAGCTAAGCTACTTGAATTCATTTTCCAACACACGGCATCCCAACATCCATCCAAGTCATAAGCCATTCCTTAAACATGGATTACACTGTCCCCTATGGCTGCTATGGTCATTAATTTATACCTCATTCTTCATAGTACAGGCATATCTCTGAGATATTGTGGGTTTGGTTCCACACTGCCATAATAAAGTGAGTCTTTTGGTTTCTCTGTGGTTGTAAGAGTTATGTTTACACTGTAGTCTATCAAGTATACAATAGCATATTTTTAAAAATGTACATACCTCAATTTAAAAATACTTTATTGCTAAAACATGCTATTTAATGATCATCTGAGCCTTCAGTTGTAATCTTTTCCTGGTAGAGGGCTTTGCCTTGATGTTGATGGCTGCTGACAGATCACAATGGTGGTTGCTGAAAGTTGGGAGTGGCTTTGGCAATTTCTTAAAATAAGATGACCATGAAGTTTGCCACATCAGCTGACTCTTGTGAAAGATTTTTATGCAGATTCTCTGTAGAATGCAGTGCTGTTTGATAGCATTTAAACTTCAGTAGAACTTCTTTCAAAATTGGAGTCAATTCTCTACTAACCTTGCTGTTTTATCAACTGTTTATATAATATTCCCAATCCTTTCTTGTTGTTTCAACAATGTTCACAGCATCTTCAGCAGTAGTTTCCATCTCAAGAAACCACTTTCTTTGCTCATCCATAAGAAGTAACTCTACACTCGTTCAAGTTTCATTATGAGATTGCAACAATTTGGTCATATCTTTTTTTTTGTTTTTTGAGACTGAGTCTTGCTCTGTTGCCCAGGCTGGAGTGCAGTGGCATGATCTCAGCTCACTGCAAGCTCCACCTCCCGGGTTCATGCCATTCTCCTGCCTCAGCCTCCCGGAATTTGGTCATATCTTCAAGCTCCACTTCCAATTCTAGTTCTCTTGCTATTTCCACCACATCTATAGTTACTTTTCTCCACGGAAGTCTTGAACCCCGGAAAGTCATCCATGAGAATTAGAATCAACTTCCTCCAATCTCCTGTTAATGTTGATATTTTGACCTTCTCCCATGAATCACTAATGTTCTTAATGGCATGTAGAAGGGTGAATCCTTTCCAGGATTTCAATTTTCCTTGCCCAGATCCATCAGAGGAATCACTATCTACGGCAGCTATAGCCTTTCGAAATTTATTTCTTAAATAATGACTTAAAAGTAGAAATTACTGGCCAGGCGCGGTGGCTCACGCCTGTAATCCCAGCACTTTGGGAGGCCGAGGCAGGCAGATCACAAGGCCAGGAGATCGAGACTGTCCTGGCTAACACAGTGAAACTCCGTCTCTACTAAAAATACAAAAAATTAGCTGGGCGTGGTGGCGGGTGCCTGTAGTCCCAGCCTCTCGGCAGGCTGAGGCGGGAGAATGGCGTGAACCTGGGAGGTAGAGCTTGCAGTGAGCTGAGATCACACCACTGCACTCCAGTCTGGGCAACAGAGTGAGACTCTGTCTTAAAAAAAAAATAAAAAGTAGAAATTACTCTTTGATCCATGGGCTGCAGAATGGATATTGTGTTAGCAGGCATGAAAACAACATTACTCTTGTACATCTCCGTTGAAGTACTTGGGTAACCAGGATGGATTATCAATGAGTAGTAATATTTTGAAAGGAATCTTTCTTTCTGAGCAGTAGGCCTCAACAGTGGAATTAAAATATTGAGTAAACCATGCTGTAAAAAGATGTGCTGCCATCAGGCTTTGTTGTTCCGTGGATAGAGCACAGGTAGAATAGATTTAGCATAATTCTTAAGGGCCCTAGGAGTTTTGAAATGATAAATGAGCACTGGTCTCCACCTTAAAGTCACCAGCTGTATTAGCCCCGAACACAAGAGTCAGCCTGTCCTTTGAAGCTTTGAAGCCAGGCATTGACTTCTCTCTAGTTAAGAAAGTCCTAGATGGCATATTCTCCCAATATAAGGCTGTATCATCTACATTGAAAATCTGTTGGCTGAGTGCGGTGGCTCATGTCTGTAATCCTAGCACTCTGGGAGGCCGAGGCGGGTGGATCACCTGAGGTCAGGAGTTCAAGATCAGCCTGGCCAACATCGAAACCCTGTCTCTACTAAAAATACAAAAAATTAGCTGGACATGGTGGTACATGCCTGTAATCTCAGCTACTTGGGAGTGAGCCGAGATCATGCCACTGCACTCCAGCCTGGGCTACAGAGTGAGCGAGACTCCATCTCAAAAAAAAAAAAAGAAAATCTGCTTAGTGGAGCCACCTTCAATGATCTTAGCAAGATCTTCTGGATAACCTGCTGCAGCTTCTAACATCAGCATTTGCTGCTTTGTTACAATCAGCACTTGCTGCTTCCCTATAATCAGGATTTGCTGCTTTACCTTGCACTGTTATGTTATGGAGATGGCTTCTTTCCTTAAACCTGATTAACCAATCTCTGCTAGCTTCCAACTTTTCTCCTTTAGCTTCTTCACCTCTCTCAGCCTTCACAGAATCAAAGAGAGTTAGGGCCTTCCCTTGGATTAGGCTTTGGTTTAAGGGAATGTTGTGGGTATTTTGTTCTTCTATCCAGTTCACTCAAACTTTCTCCATATTAGCAATATGGCTGTTTTGCTTTGTTAGTCATATGTTCACTGGAAGTAGCACTTTTAATTTCCTTCAAGAACTTTTCCTTTGCATTAATAACTTGGCTATTTGGCACAAGAGACCTAGCTTTAAGCCTACCTTAGCTTTCTTTTTTTTTTTTTTTGAGACGGAGTCTTGCTCTGTCACCCAGATTGGAGTGCAGTGGCCGGATCTCAGCTCACTGCAAGCTCCGCCTCCCGGGTTCACGCCATTCTCCTGCCTCAGCCTCCCGGGTAGCTGGCACTACAGGCGCCACCACCTCGCCCGGCTAGTTTTTTTTTTTTTTTTTTTTTTTTTTTTTGTAGTTTTTAGTAGAGACGGAGTTTCACCGTGTTAGCCAGGATGGTCTCGATCTCCTGACCTCGTGATCCGCCCGTCTCGGCCTCCCAAAGTGCTGGGATTACAGGCTTGAGCCACCGTGCCCGGCTACCTTAGCTTTCAATATGCCTTCCTTACTAAGGTTCATTTCTAGTTTTTGATTTAAAGTGAGAGACATGTGGCTCTTCCTTTCACTTGAATACTCAAAAGCTATCGTATGGTTACTAATTGGCTTCATTTCAATGCTGTTACATATCAGGGAATAGGGAGGCCCAAGAAGAGAGACATGGGGAAATGGCCAGTGAAGCAGTCAGAACATGCAATTATTAAATTTACTGACCCATAAGGGCGTGGTTCGTTGCAAGCTAAAACAATTACAATAGTAACGCCAAAGATCACTGATCACCTATCACCATAACACATATACTAATAATGAAAAAGTTTGAGATGCTTCAAGAATTACCAAAATGTGACACAGAGACATGAAGTGAGCAAATGCTTTTGGAAAAATGGAGCCAACAGACTTGTTCGCTATAGGGTGACCACCAGCTTTCAATTTGTAAAAATAAAAATGAGGTATGCTTTTATTTTATTGTAGTCTTGAATAAACCCCCTGATGCCAGGTACTACATTTTATATTCTTTATATAAAATGACAGCACCTAGGCCGGTGCCTTACATATAATAATCTCTTTTATAAATGTTTTTGTAATAAATATGCAAATATATCTTTTTCAAGATAACTTTTTTTTTTTTTTGAGATGGAGTCACCCAGGCTAGAGTGCAGTGACACAATCTCAGCTCACTGCAGCCTCTGCCTCCCAGGTTCAAGCAATTCTCCTGCCTCAGCCTCCCAAGTAGCTGGAATTACAAGTACCCATCACCACGCCCTGGCTAATTTTTGTATTTTTAATAGAGAAGGGGTTTCACTATGTTGTCCAGGCTGGTCTCAAACTCCCACCCTCAGGTGATATGGCTGCCTCAGCCTCCCAAAGTACTGGTATTACAGGAGTAAGCCACCACGCCTGGCCCAAGTACTAGAGAACTTTACATGGAGTGGAATTGAGGAGTCTTTAGTAAGAGGAAGAGACTGGTGGAAAGGAAGTTCTAATCTTTTCATTTAGTCATTGCACAGACATTTAGTGGATACTTATGTGCCAGACACTGTACTAGGCCTTAAAACAAGGACTCAGAAAAATAATCCCTACACTTTGAGGTATAGTTACATGAAATATGATAATCACTGCTACAGGTGCTTCAAAAACACCTAAAAAGAGGGCTGAGGGAGTCAGTGAGGTTTCCAGGAGGAGGCAAAGGCTTACGCTAAACCTGGAAGAAGGAATGTCAATGCCAGCTGAAAGGAGAGTGGGAGTGCAGGCTGGACAATAGAAGGGAGGCGAGAGAAAGACATCCAGCATTTACAGGACTGTAATCAGCTGAGAGCTGTTAGAACATGCAGCATGTATGTACAGGGTGAGAGGCAATCATGAATAAGTATACAAGAAAAGGTCTGATAAGGCTGCTCATGAATTTTGAGGGCATAATACGTACAGTGGTTTGGGCTCTGCCTCCCAACTCCCAAGAGTAGAGGGCAGTATAAACCAGGAGCTAAGAGAGTAGGTTCTGGAACGAGAGGACCTCAGTCAAAATCTTGGTTCTGCCATTTTCTAGCCGGGTGACTGGACTAATTACCTAATCCCTCTGGGTCTCCGTTTTCTCATCTGTAAAATGGGAATGATAGTCCTCTCCCCTTAACATTATTGTCACATCTAAATGACTGAAAACACTATGTGCATACAGAAAGAGCTCAATTTTTTTTTTTTTTTTTTGAGACGGAGTCTCGCTCTGTCACCCAGGCTGGAGTGCAGTGGCCGGATCTCAGCTCACTGCAAGCTCCGCCTCCCGGGTTTACGCCATTCTCCTGCCTCAGCCTCCCGAGTAGCTGGGACTACAGGCGCCCGCCACCTCGCCCGGCTAGTTTTTTGTATTTTTTAGTAGAGACGGGGTTTCACCGTATTAGCCAGGATGGTCTTGATCTCCTGACCTCGTGATCCGCCCGTCTCGGCCTCCCAAAGTGCTGGGATTACAGGCTTGAGCCACCGCACCCGGCCCAAGAGCTCAATTTTTAAAAAATGTTATTATTACTACTCTAAAGTTCTAAGATAAAAAGCAAAGACAGTAGGACAGTATTTCCTCAGCTCCATTTATATTGGAGAAAACACATGGGATCTAAGACTCAACAGCTTGCTTTGCATGAATTCTGCAGCCATGTTACCTGGATTCAAAGTTTAGCAAGGTAATTTGGAACAACCTAAAGAACCTCTCTGTGCCACAGTTTCCTCATCTGTAAAACAGGAATAGTAGTAGTGCCGGGTGTGGTGACTCATGCCTGTAATCCCAGCACTTTGAGAGGCCAAGGTGGGTGGATCACCTGAGGTCAGGAGTTCAAGACCAGCCTGACCAACATGGAGAAACCCCGTTTCTACTAAAAAATACAAAAAAATGGCTGGCTATTTTGGCAGGTGCCTGTAATCCCACCTACTTGGGAGGCTGAAGCAGGAGAATCGCTTGAACCCAGGAGGCAGAGGTTGCACCGTTGCACTCTAGCCTGGGCGACAAGAGTAAAACTCTGTCTCAAAACACACACACACACACACACACACACACACACACACGCACGGAGTATGGGGTTGTTATGAGGCTTAAATGACAAAACGCATGTAAAACACTCAGCACCACACCTCACATGTAGTTGAAAGAGTAAGGAGAGCAAATATATATATTGCATTTATTGTATGTGCCAGTCATTGTTTTAAATGTTTTTCACTCATTAACTGTAATTCTTCTTCTTCAAATGCATAATGGCACTAGCACCTGAAGGTAAGGGTTTCAACCTTTTTTTCTTCAATCTATGTAAAAAGATGATAATACTTTCCGCCTTTAGCTACTTACGTGAGAAGCAGGCTAATCAAAGTAAAAAACATTGTACACCCTTGGGAAGAGAGGGGTCACAAAAGCTGGATGGTGATCAGATTGCATCATCCCTGAAGTCCCCCTGGAAGCCCAGCCCATGTCCATCCTGCCTTGTGGGGAGGTCATTTACCTTCAGGGGCAGTGGTGTTTTCAGAATTTTCCCTGCCCTGGTCAGCGTGGTTGGCAACTGCACTCCCGCTCTTTGTCCTTCGAAGAACACTCAGAGCTCGATTTATTTTTTTAAAAGATCTGCTTCTAATAGTGGATCTCTCAAAGGGCCGTGCTGAGGAAAAGCAACAAGAGGAACAGTAGTTATGATTTAATAGAAATCATCATTTATGTAGATATCTGATAAAATATATATAATAAGACATTAACAGTGACTACCTCTAGGTGGTAGGATTGTAGAATTTGCTTACCTGTATTTTCTAAGTTTTCTACAGTGAAATATGTATGACGTGCTTAAAATCCTGCTTTTCTTTTCTGTTTCTGGGCTGAACTGAATACAATAGCACTTTTCTTGAACAGTATGGCTGAAAAATTACTGACACTGCAGGAGTGATGAATCATTAGGTCTAATTTCAGTCCCTTTCACCAAGTCAGATTACACACAGTTTAATGATCGGAGGTACTTGTGGTTTCATTTCACTTTGGAGAATTGGACATTGGGTTCCTGCCAAAACTGCCAGAATGATTTCCCCTTAAAAAACATTTCTAGAACTTTCCACAGTAAGTATTCCACAGAGAGCAATCCCAAGCCAAGGAACCCAATCCTGGACAACCACCCATTTGACTCACCCCTAGTTCGGTTGCTCCGTCCAGAGTCCACTGGGCTGACTGCTGGCTGCCCGTCCTCTGCCGAGGACACGTAGGCAGGGTTGTCTAGGCCAGGCTCGTCTGTCATTAAGGAGATGGTGGCAGCTGCAGAAACCTCTGGGGAGGGAGCCATGGCTGTGAGGCTTGCACAGCCATCTGGACAGCCATCTTGTGAGCGCCTCTTCCTGTCTTTGGTCAGGCCGTAGTGGGAGGCACCTTTACAGCTGTAACAGAACCAGTGGGGAGGTGAGGAAGAGCGTTGGCTCTGCTGCCATTCCTCAGTCAGACCTCTTCAAATACAATTGAAGAATGTATAATAGGCTTGTTGAACTTGGAATTTGATTTGCCTTCCCCTATATTCTCTCTTCCCTTTTCACACGTTGGTACTCAATACACATTTGCCAACCAAGTGAATTAATAATTTGAGATTTTTTTAAAAGATGCCCACTGCATTCTCTTAAAGCAATCTCTATATTGGCTCCTGGAATGCAAATTTATTCAGGTCGCCATGGTGTCTACATGACCAGGCTTTGAGGCTGGCAATGTTCAACTGTTTGGTAATTCCTGCTTGTTGGTGTTTATTTTGACCATGAAAGCCCTTAGTCACACTCTCACTCATTTCTTTTGGATTTTGTTCCCACAGCACTGAACGTAAATATAAAGCTCCTCCCAGATTCCATATTTAACCGTCCATGGAAACAGAATCACCCTCACCACAAAGCCACAGGAGTGAGTTCAGCATTGCTGTCCTCTAGCGGCAGCTTGGTGGCTTCCATTCTCTTTCTCTGGGCTGGTCTGGGAGGGCCTCCCTGGTGCTAGGGGCTCCCATGATCTGAAAAGTGTCATTCATCACCATGTTGTCTAGCATTAAGAGAGTAAAACAGCTTTTGTGGATTTTAGCAAAAACATATTTGTCTCTCCCCATTCACTGTCCATGCTATAAAAAAAATCCAAAAAATTCCACAAAAACCAAACTTTGTGAGAAAGGCAAGTTATTGGTGCAATAGAGAGAAGTTGAAAAAGAACATTCTTGAGGCTCAGGAGACCAGGGTTTGAGCTGATCTAGGTCCATATTTTGCCATGAACATGAACACTGCCACTGGGCAAGTCATTGCAGCTCACAGGCTAGGTTTTTATCAGGAAATGGTGATTTAACTATCTCACTGCACTGTCGGGAGGGTAGCTACAGGTAGCCACTCCAGTTTCCGTAGTTGTGAAGGCAGAAATCATATCATGAGCCCCTTTAAGAAGTGTCCATTTACATATAATGGATGTGTTAATTATAAATTATTATCAATTCATTACACAAAACCTTATATTATTGAACTATTTTAAATAGCCCTTTGAGATCCTACTTTAGGGACGCTTCATGTTTTTGAAAGTAGATGAAATCAAAGGTCAGTCTACAGTGATATGCACACATGATTTGTACTGTCCAGAGAGTCACAGAAATGGCAGGATGGAAGGTCCTATCATCTAGATCCAAATCCTTGCTCTGAAATTTACTTAGCTGGGTGATCTGGGGAAATTTTATTTAGCTGGCTAAACTTCCCAATTTGCATATACTTTCTGGATTGCTGTGAGGTTTGATTGACATTAAGTCTTATTCGGGGTTTAGTGCTTTTTGCCAAAAGTACTAGAATGAGAATTCATTAAAGTCGTCATGGTATCCACATGACTACAATCAGTTCTCGTGAGACTGTAGCTATTTCCATATTTGATCCATCCTAAGATGCTCTTTTCATGCTTTAACATGTCTAAAATCAGGATGCATGTGTGATTGATGGAGTTGTGAAGTTTCTATTGCCAGGTGGCACTCATGATGCAGATGCCACCATCCCAGCATGGCAAACCTAGTCACATGGGTACTCCTTATCACTTCCATTGAGTTGCCTACATGCTTGGTATTACACCATTGTGTGTCATTGCCATTTGAATGTAATGATTCAGTACTAAAACGAAAAGTTATAGAACACCTCAAAAACCGAACAATTGGATATTGATTAAGTACATCTTCATTGTCAGAAGCAGAATCATAATTCCATGTTTTCTTGCAAAGGGATAAGCAAAAGTTTTATATGCTTAGAAAGAAAGATGCACCCAAGGGAATTAAAAGTGCTGTTACATTTTGTTATTGAGAACATTCAAAAAGGATTGACTGTTTCGTGCCAAGCAACACAACCAAGGGCAGGAGAAGCTGCCAAATTCATCTGAATGGATTTCAAAGCCACAAGAGTCTAGTGTCACCAATCTATACATCATGGGGATATCTTTGGTGTTTGGGGATTATTTAACTAACGACACATTTTAAAATGTCATCTTCTTTGCTGTTACATGAACATGATATCTCTTATAGTCAGTGGCATCTTAGATTAGATGAAATGTGGTTTTAATATTAGTAGAAAAGGAGTTTGGTTATACAACCTTATGTCCTCATCTTCCAGATGAGAAAACAGGCCTCCAACTTACACTGCTAGTGCTTGTCCTCAGCTGGAAGAGTTCAATCTCTTGGCTTGAATTCGTGAGGTTTTACTGTACTGATTAGCTGCGTTGGCTTGAAATAGTTCTGCTTAAAAATAGTGAAGAGGTTGATCTGGGAAACTCAAAAATTGGTGAAACACTGTGTGATGGAAAAAATAAAAGCCAACTTGCATTTGAGCAGCTCCAGAGTAACAAATACTTGAATGAAACACTTCCGGGCAGGCTGGCAGTATTTGATTAGCAGTGCATGGAAAGCAAGTTCCTAGCTGGTCTGGAAACAGTCTTTTCTGAGGAGGCAGCAATGCTCTTGACCATGTGCCCTGCCAGAGTAGTAATGTTATTTTCCAGTTGGACAAATGACTGGAAAGGCACAAGCCATGGCTTTGTTAGGAGGACACAGTATGTCCTAGTAAAAGAAAGTGGCACCTTTCTCTGCTGCCCCATCAATGGAAGGTTAAGGTATTTTTAAAATATCTGAATCCCAAGATTATGCCATTAAGAAACCATTGCACTTTCAAATTCTTGGGGTTCTAAAGATAAGTTTTTGAGTCAAGGAAAGGAAAACCTCATAAAGTAGGTAAGTAGCCTTTCCTTTGGTCTCATATCACAGCTGTTCTTACAACAGCTGAGGAGGGTGCAGAGTCTTGATTTAGGTATTCAGACTCACATGTTTTGAGTAATAAAGGCTCTACTAACGCAACTCATACTGTGTAATGTTAGCTTTCTCCAGTCTCTTGGCTTAGCTTGAGCCAGAGACAGAGTGATCTATGAAGGTAGCAGCTTGTACTTACTAATTATCTCCTTTGTGGTGACTAATACTGGGGCAGCTTGATTTACAAGCATGAAAGAGGGAAGAAGTGGGGAAGAGCTGATTAGCATTGGCTAGGACAAGAACATACGGTGAACCTTGGGGTTGTGTTCAAAGCAAGCAGGATTTATGCTTCCTTTCAGTTGCTCTGAGCACTAAGTACTCTCAGGTGGTGAAGGGCGATGGCCATGAACTTGAAGGATGAATACAAGGAACACAGAAAACCCCTTTTCAACCAAACCACAAGCTTTGGATGTGCTGTTCATTCAAATGAGCAACTCTGAAAAATCAGTTTTCTTGGGAGATCCTGAGCTCTTTTGTCAAAGTGAGTAGAGGTAAATCTGTCTTAATATAAGAACGCTAATACTCAATGCCAGAAATTTTGTCTCTTTTGAGGTTGGAGGGGGGATAAGAAAAGAAAATGAATCTCCTTCCTGCAAAACTTCTAAGTCTGAGTTCACTGCTAATGAGAGTTGGAGACGAGACACAGGAGGGACCTCAGATGTGATTCACAGAGGTTCTGATAGGGTATCCTCTGCAAAGGTCACCCAACAGGGCAGCATGATCTGGGTTCCCATGAAGAGCTCCTTTCTGATGCTGAACTTACCCACTTATAATAGAATAAGTGTTGTTCACAAAGCGAGTTGATACTCATCATCATCATCCAGCCATACAACCTCCCTTTGATCTCTCCTACTTTCTGTAAATTCTTTCTCTCGGTTCACTGTTGCATTAGCAAACATTGAGGCAACTCTCACTTTGGGTTCATTAATTGCCCAGTCTGATCTGACTTCAAACAAGAGCTTGCAAATTCAAATGCTCGTCAGGTGAGACAACAAGGGAAGGAAGGCCATTGGGGACCATGGTGAGCAGTGCTGCTCAACTTAAGGACACAGTGGCTGCTCCACTCTTCTCTGTTAAAAAGGCTAGCCCAGTGGCCCCCAAAAAATATGGAAGCAGAAAGCTAGTTTTCAATGTAAAATCTCTTGATTTTTTAAATGGTAGCAACACATTCGAAAATCTTAAATACACTGTGTGGTCCAAACAAAACACATCTACAAGTCAGCTCTAGCTCCAGAGTTGGCACATTCTAATCTCTGGTAATAAAAAAAAACTGCCAACGTGAGTAGATGGGAACCATTTTTCTTTTCTTAGTCCTCCAGAAAGCAACACTACCCTCTCCTCTTTCTCCAGTCTTCCTCCCTACCCACTATTTATGTGTGTGTGTGTGTGTGTGTGTGTGCAGAGGGGAGATGACCCCTAAAGGGGGCTTTCCTATAATTATGTGCCCTGGCCCCATTTCTGATCCAAGTCCAAAAATGAGACTAATTTTTCAACTGTATTTCTTTCACTCATGAGAGCACTAATGGCTGGCCCACAGATATTATTTAATGAGAAAGGGAGACACTCAGTCCTAATGTATGTATTCTTTCTTTCACGCAGAGAGAATCAAGATTAGGGAACTCGGTAGGGAAGTGAGTCTCCTTGCCAACAGCTGGGTTTTAGGCCTTAGCTGCTCCACTGAATGGGATGAGTGATTCTGAAACTTTGCCCAAGGTGGGGTTCCTGGAGCCAGGCGGGGAGACTGTGCTGCCAGAAAGGAGATGGTCACTGGGAGACTGAAATGGGCTCTCCCCGAGCAATCTGGTGAGTATGGGCCTCAGTAATGTGTGCTCAGCCCCTAACTCCATCTCCATGGCCAAACCCTGGCGCTGGTCCTCCTGACACCCCATCTCCATGGCTTTGCAACCAACCCCGGCCTATCCCTCTGCCCCTGGTCTAGCCCTCCATCCTCTACTGCATCCTAACCATATCAACAATTTTTTTTTTAACTCAAAAACTGCCCAGGGAAATGTTCCCATCGCTTCAGGATTGAGTCCCAACTCTGTATGCTGACATTCGGGCCTTCCCTGATCCATATTATCGATCATGGTCTCTTGCCTACAAATCTATGGCAGCCCAGAAGACAGCCTGGCAGAAGACAGCTCATATCTATTGATCTTTTTAAATGTACTATGCTTCAAGGATGTGGTCTCATTTAAGCCTCCCACTTGTCCTATTAGTTATACCACCTAAATTCACAGATGAATATATGGACACTAGAAGGGAGAAATGTCTTGTCCAAGTTCAGAGTGGAGCTAGACTCTGAAGCCAGGCTGTGGATTCCATGCTTTCTCACCTTACATGGCTTCCTTGGTCCCTAGACTCATATCAAACTACTCTTTCCATGTCATTACTTAGATGTCTAACGGTCAGCTCAAACTTAACAGTTTCATCCTCCTTGCCAAACCAACTCTTCCCACGTGTTCCCGTGTTATTAAATAGCTCCTTATCTGTCATTCAGGCCAAAAATCTCAGACTCATCCTTGATTTCTTTCTTTCTCTAGATAGCTGAAATACAATCCAGCATGAAATATTCAGAATCCTACTACTTTTCATCATGGCCACTGCCACCATACTGGTCCAAGCCAGTATCAGTAATCAGTGCCTGGATTATCCCAACAGTCTCCCAAGAGGGGTCTTGCTTCCACACTTGTGTTGCCTGCCCATCTATTCTCAACAGAGCAGCCATGGTGATCTTTTCATAATGGCTCTCCACTTTACTAATGCATAAGGTCCTTATAACGGTCTATAGGGCCCTATATTTTCTGTCTGTTGTGACTTCTGGCTTCCTCTCCATCCCTTGCTCATACAGCCCTCCTGCTAGTCCTCAAACTTGCCCACCATGTTCCTACTTCTTCAGGGTCTCTGTACTTTGCTGCTGCCCCTGCTGCCTCAGATATGCCTTCCCCAGATTCCCATCCAGTTTGTTCCTGCATCTCCTTCAGGCCTCTGATTAAAATCCCTCTTCTCTGACCACCTGATTTAAACAGCGGCTTTTTTTCTGATACATCCTACCTCTGCTTATATTCTCTCTATGGAATGCAAGCTCCAAAGGGCAGAGATTTAGGTTCTGCTTTGTTAATTGTTTCATCTCCAGTGCCAAAGACAATGACTGGCATATAGAAGGTGCTCAGTATATTACTTTTAAATGAAAAAATGACTTTTGCTAATAAAAGAGCATGTTCCTAAACCATGGGGTTGTATTAGTCCACTTTTACGCCAATAAAGACATACCCAAGACTGGGTAATTTATAAAGAAAAAGAGGTTTAATGGACTCATAGTCCCACCTGGCTGGGGAGGCCTCACAATCATGGTGGAAGGCAAGGAGGAGACAGTGACATCTCACATGGCGGCAGGCAAGAGGGATTGTGTGCGGGAACTCGCCTTTATAAAACCATCAGATCTTGTGAGACTTATTCTCTACCATGATTCAGTGATCTCCACCTGGGTTCCTCCCATAACATGTGGGAATCAGGGGAGCGATAATTCAACACGAGATGTGGGTGAGGACACGGTCAAATCATATCAGGGTGAATTATCTAAACTGGCTATCTACACTAATCAGATGACTCAGTCAGGTCATCTGTGTTTCTGCCCAGGGAAAGTACCCCCCTTGGACTATCGGGTCTCAGTGTAAAGATCACACCATCTCAGTACTCAGGCTTTTCAAGCTAAGGGCCCTGAACCATGAACAAGGCATAGAACTATATGTTTAATGAGTTTTGGGATATTGACCTCAAGAGAACATTTAACTGACCAATTAGGCTAAACATTTTAATTTTAAAAATTATTTAATTGAGGGACAATATTTTAAAACCTAAATATCCCATCCAAACAACATATTTAATGAATCTAAATCCAAATGCAGCAATATTTCCTATACCAGAAAACTATGATTCAAGGATATTTCACAGAGAGATGGAAATTAACTGCTTGGGGGAAAAAAAGTCTAGTTCCACAATTACACCAATAGAACCAAACTTTGAAAATGTAGGAACTCTCTCTCCAGGACTGAGATGGCTTCCTCATATTAGTGCCTGAGAAGTGTTGGCTCATGGAGTCCCACATCATTTATGGCAGCCAGTCAAGACATACCAGCTCTGCCTTGGCCAACTGGTTAGCTGCCGGCAAGTTGTGGCCACAGAGCTACATAGTAAACATTTCTTGAATTGATCTGAGCAACCATCACCCTTTTGGTGTTCTGTTGATTGAAATTACTGCATTGGGAATTGTGGGATTCACTCACACCGCGCTGATAATGCATAATTACTTGTGGTCGATTGTGATACCAATACTAGTCTCTCTTTTCTCCTAGCAAGCTCATGATTTCCCTTTCCATTTCCTTGCACTTCAATTTAAGCCCAATGAAAAAACAATGACAAGAAGGAAAGACCAACTTAAGAAACTGATCTTTTTTTCGTGTATTTCCCTGGTAATTTTGATATGATTTTATTTGCTTTGAGTTTAAGAAGCATTATGCATATAATACAACTGAAGGGTAATGACCATAACCTTCCTTTGATGGTTTATGCTGCTACAGTGGGTTTTTAATCATAATGTTGAAATACAGTTTTCAATAAACACTCATGGGAGCGTCTTCTAAGAAAGATGGCACAGTACAGAGGAAAAAACACATGCTTTCACTTTTTAAGCATCTGGATGTGAATCCTAGGTCTGCCTTATGGAAGGGCCTCCTAAGAAGGCAACTCTACTGCCTCTGCAACTCTGGACAAGTTCCTTAATTCCTCTGAGCCTTGTTTCTCATACATAAAATGGGCACAATGGTTATTTACCATGAGGTTTAAAGGTTCACACAAAAGGCTGAGTATGGTGGCTCACACTTATAATCCCAGAGCTTTGATAGGCTGGGATGGAAAGATCACTTGAAGCCAGGAGTTAAGAGACCCATAGCAGGACCCATATTCTACAAAACAATTTAAAAAATTAGCTGGGCATGGTGATACATGCATGTAGTGTCAGCTACTCAGGAGGCGGAGGCAGGAGTACTGCTTGAGCCCAGAAGTTCAAGCCTGCAGTAGGCCATGATTGGGCCACTGCACTCCAGCCTGGACAATAGAGCAACGCCCTATCTATCTCTTTTTAAAAAAGAATCATGCAAAATGCTGAACAGTACCTGTAATATATAGTAACTCAGTAACCAGTAACTAGCATAATTATTGTCTAACATCAAGGCATAATGTTAGACACTGTGGATGCAAAGAAAATGACAGTGTATGCACTTGGTTCATGAAAACAGAAAAACATGCCACATTATCAGAGAGAGAGAGGGAGGTAAGAGCCAAGTGTCAGGAGAGCTCAGAGGAAGGGGCTTGGGGTAATTGGAGAAGGCTTCTTAGAAGAGATGAAATCTGAGCTGAGTCTAGAAAAATGAGTGACATTGATCTAGCAAACTAGGTATGAATGGTATATTCAAAAGCTCCAAGGATGCAGGTGCATGGCAGGTGCCAGGAATGGTAGATTCAGGGCAGGCTTTGTCCTATGTGACACAAATGGGGAAAGAACAGACCTGAAGTGAGATCCAAGAGGAGCAGCATGTTGGTGGTGGTGCTGGGGATAAAACCCAGGACACCTGATGGCCAGTCCATCTACCTACTTCTGGGATTCAGTAAGCCTAAACCATGCCCGTGGGGTAAGAGACAAGTGGGCATTGCCAAGTCTGATGCCAAGACAGGAGAGGGGAGGAGGTTTCAGGAGGAACAAAGTTGACAACAGAGGGCTCAAAGTCAGCTCATTGCAGAGACTCCCTGACCATCAATCCAAAGTGAACTGCTGCCCCTGCCTGCCAGTCACCCTCTTTGGAAATTATATTGTTGGTTTGTTCTCCCAACAGAATATAGATAGCTTCCATGGGAGTAAACATCCTGCTTTTCTTGCTCACCACTAAATCATCAGCATTATGCAAAGAGCATTGGTGGACAGGGTCTGGTGGGGTGGGGGTGGTTGAGTGTGCTAAAGGAGCCTGAGAGATTCTAAAAGCAGTGAATTGTTTTCTTACTCCTTTTATTAGAGTCTGTTTATGCTTCTGATTATGTTAGCCTAGATATGTTTTAATAGTTATGGGCCACCTTGATCCTTTTTTTTTGAAAGGAAGCAGATATATAGTTTAAATATATGATAACTAATTATATCATGACTCCTTTAATGAAAAGCACTATAAATCTTTACTGTGTGAGACAAAAATAAATGCATCAGTCAGTGCCTTCCAAAACAGTTCCACTTGCGCTCCCTGAGCCCACCCTCGAATAGGTCCTATCCCTGCCAATTGAGTCCTGATCATGCTACTTGGAGGACACTCAACTAACAATAATACAACTTCTATTCATAGGATTCCTCTAGTCCTCAGGCATCCTGGTCCTCAGCACAGACCTCCTGTAAGAAACTTTCTGAGTTCAGTTTGGGTAATTATGTTCTACATGTCACCTCAACTCACCGTACCTGCATCTTCTTAAATAATAGCTCTTCGGCCTAAAGACATTAGGTAAAGTCATTCTTCCTTGTTTGGATTACTTTTTCTCCCCCTCTAAGTTAAAACCCATGTTGCCTGGCACTGAATTATATGGCCACTTACATAGCTACCAGAAACTGTACATGGAAAAAAGTCATGAGCAGTTTTGTGTAGTCAGAAGTGAAGTGAATGTCAGTTGAAAAGTAAAAGAGGTCATCAGCTGGGCACGTCCACCATCTGGTAGTCAGTGTAGATCCGAGTATGAACTTGAGGCTGAATGGCCCTCGCCTCAGAGGACGGATGAATTTCTGACACCACTTACCACCAACCACACACGGCTTCCCCTCATTAGCCCCTTTCTTCTGCCTCCAAACTGCTGGGAAAATGTCCCTAGTCCTTCCAACCACCCCGATTTCATTTGCTAATGAACACCAGACAGGAAAAATTCAAAACAAGCTGGAACTCGATGTGAAATGCAGGCCACCATCATGGGCACCTGAAATCCGTCTTGGCTTGTCAGGGTGGGGCCAGGAGAGGCGTGGTGTGCCCTCAAGGTAGAGTCTGCTCAGGCGACAAATGGTCCAATCCCAACCTAAGCAAGCACATTGACTTGGTTTACCAAAGATGCTGACATGTTCCTATGGCATGGATCGCCTGGTGCTGAACAGGCATGAGACACACTGGCCAGTCTCTGCACAGTTCCAATTTCAGGGTGGGAGGGAGGCAGGGAAGAAGTAGACATTCTTCCATTTAATGACTCTCCTTTAATGCCGATGTTTTTCCTATTGGTTTACAGAGTTAGTGTCTGTAAGAATCTGTGGCTGCATCTTTTTATCCTTCAAATCTCACTCACAAATTAATAGTAACATAATTACAACCAACACTTATAGTGCCCTCACTAGAGACCACATACTGTTTTACATGCTTCCTATTAACCCATTCAATCCTCACATTAACCCTATGAGGAGGGTCGTATGATACCCCCACTTTACTGATTAGAAATTAAGGCACAGAAAGATAAATTTTCCAAAAGTCACACAGCTGGTAAGTGGAAGGGCTAGGATTTAAACTGAAGGCAGACAGAACTTTAATTGAAGTGTGCACCTTAGGACTGTAATGTGCCATGCGCCCTGGTGGCTGATTATTTGGGGGGCGACTGTAATATGGGACGTAGGGGAAAGCTTGGAAAATTAGAAGCATGCTTATAATTAGAATTATATTCTTTATAGATCTATAAATGCCAGCTACTGAGTAACTGCCATGAAGAATACGAATGGCACAGGCTGGCAAACGAGTCTGTCATAATGGGGTTGGCATCTTCAGCCTGCAGTTGACAGGCAGAAGCGGTGAGCGTCACACTGCTGGGTCTCTGTCCTGCCTTGTCATCAGGGCCATTTGTCAGTGCCACATGCCTCATAGGTCAGTGTATGGGGGATGTGGTTGCAGTGGTCCCCACATGCCCTCAGGCTGGCTGTCTCACTGCCCCTCTTCCTCTCCAAACATAATTAGCTCCGAGCACAGGCAGCAAGCATCGTAGAAAAAGAGGCCTAAAAGGATCTTGTCTGGGTGTGCGGGAGCCTCCAGGTGATTTATTTCATCCTTTTCTAGAGAAAGCACCTTAGTCCAGGCACTCATATATATTCATATTCATGATCTGACACACATAGCATTTGAGGTGGAAACAGGAGGCCGACTTACCCATCCCCCATTGGGTGGGGAGGTGCCCTTTCTCTCCTGTTAATAACAGCAGTCCTAACAGTAACCACCTGAGCTATCATCTGTTCAGTTTTGTTCAGTTTTTTTTTTTTTTTTTTTTTTAAATCACAAGGCATGGTACCAGGACTTATTTCATTAAAACATCCCCCCACTGGGGAAAATGAAGCTCAAAGAGGTTAAGTAATTTATCCAAGCTGACAAAACATTAAAGCAAAAGAGCTGAAAGAGTAGCTTTGTGTGGGATCTTGTTGATTTAAGCCCTGTGTCTGTCAAGATATCTGACACACTTTGACACACACACACACACTTGCATGTGCATACACTCCTTAACAGGTGTCAGGCTGTTCTGAGCACTCTACCCTTTACTCATTTAATCCTCACAACAACCTCATGAGATGGGCAGGATTATTATCCCCAGTTTGCAAACACGGGAACTTAATACAAAGATTCACTTGCCCAGGTTTGCACAGTTTGCATCTAGGGTGACCAACAATCTCAGTTTGCCCAGGGCTGAGGGGTTCTTGAGATGTGGGATTTTCAGCTTTAACACTGGTCAGCCTAAGGCAAACCAGATGTGCTGGTAGTCACCCAGCACAGAGACAGAATTTAAAGTCAATAGCTGTGAATGCTCATAACCATGACATATACTGCATCTTTTTCCTTTGCGTATATTTTGTCCCCACATTTAGTAGAAACAGAAGCTAGTTTTGAGGGGCTTTGTGGTTTCAGGTACCTCCCAGTGTGTGATCATCTGATGCTAAGATGGGGGTCCAGAATGTCATCCCCAAACTGCTGCTGAAGCACGGTCTCTCACAGCAACCCCTGCGGGTCCAAACCTACGCAATTGCAGGGCTTCCCAGGGACTGAAAGAACTGATTCCATTGTTTAGTTTAGGAAGAGCTGAGCTGATAGCCTGGAGTGCCTGATGAATACCAGTGCTGCTCCCTGGGGTGACACCTCAGAATTCCAAAGCCACAACCAGATGTGGAGTTGACAGTAGTTAATGAGGGATGGTCGAGGGCTTGGGCACAGTCTACATGCCAGGTCAATTCTTCAGAGACGCCAGAATCGTTTATTCATTCTGTGAGTCTCTGGCATCTTTGGGGTCACCGAGTTCTTTTCCTCCACACTTTGGGGAAGGGGAGCAGGCAATTCCCATGTGACAGATGATTTGAGTTTTCCGTTATCTATCCATGGATTCGAGTGTGTATGTGATGGGGTGAGGGTCAGGTTCTTTTTAGTTAACTTTTGGTCCCTGCAATTCTTGGTTCAAAATTATTCTATTTACTTTTGGCTGGGCACGGAGGCTAATGCCTGCAATCCCAACACTTTGGGAGGCTAAGGTGGGCAGATCACTTGAAGTCAGGAGTTGGAGACCAGCCTGGCCAACATGGTGAAACCCCGTCTCTACTAAAAATACAAAACTTAGTCGGGCGCGGTGGTGAGTGCCTGTCATCCCAGCTACTTGGGAGGCTGAGGCAGGAGAATCACTTGAACCTGGGAAACGGAGGCTGCAGTGAGTCAAGATTGTGCCACTGCACTCCAGCCTGGGCAATGGTTCGCTACTCCGTCTCAAAAACAAAAAAAAGAAACCCTAAATTATTCTATTTACTTTTAAAACACTTGGAGACAACCAAAGTCTAGCTTTTCGTTTTCAGGAAACTGGGCTATGGATCAATGGTGCTTTCTATTTCAGGACTGACTAGGAAGTGTTTTTAGAATAACTGGAAAGGGTGGGTTTTGTGGTGGTGAGGGTTTCTAGAAGTCAGAACTGACTGCCCAGTGAGGTTTTATGATCAGTTTCGAAAGCAGCCTAGGTTTTCAGCTGCCTGTGATGAGCTCTTTTTGAGTCCTCGAGTTTTTGTGAAGTCTTTGCAACCCCAGGGGCTGTGCAGAGGTTTTCAGAGCTTGATATGGAGATGGAGGAGTGGGGGAAGGTGAAAATCATTCCCAGACATTTAAAAACATTTCCTCCATTCCTCAAAGTGCATTCCATCGCATTCTCAGGATAACCAGGATATGTCCAAATTTGTCCAAGCCCCTTCTGGGCTGGTTGTCACAGGCCCTCCTGGATGTGCTGTATGACACTCAGTGGAAAATTGTGTTCTTCCTTGCTCTGTGTTTGGAAATGTGTCATGCAAAGACAGCTGCTTCCTCATACCAAATATTTTTACATGAAACAAAAATCCTATTTTTCCACCCATTTTCTGTATTTGCTAAATGAGCTTCCTCTTCCCTCCCAATGTATTTAAAAGAAACAACCTTACTCCTTCTATAAAACATATTTACCCAAAATTGTGTTAAGCAAATGAAGGGGGAACAGAGTGAATGCTTTTCCTGTTTGCAGGAAATGCTATTATATTAAAATACTTATTGGATAACTGAAAGCTCTTCTTCTATCACTCTTGGGCCAGGCCTACTCTTTGATTACTGCTCTGCTGGATTCCTCTGTCCCCCAGGCTGGAGTGCAGTGGCATCATCATTGTTTACCACAGCCTCAACCTCCTGGGCTCAAGGGATCCTCCCTCCTCAGTCTCCTGAGTAGCTAGGACTACAGGTGTATACCATCACAACTGGCTAACTTTTTCATTAATTTTTTGTAGAGACTATGTTGCCCAGGCTGGTCTTGAATTTCTAGTACAAACAATCCTTCCATCTCAATCTCCTAACTAGCTGGACTACCAGTGAGACTCACCACATCCAACTCTGCTCAGTTCTTTTTGTTTGGCAGACAAGGCTTCTTGGGCTAGACAAGGCTTTTTGCAGTCAGACACATTGACAAACTGTCCCTCTTCACATCAAACTCATTTCTACCACAGGTCTTTGTCCAATCTGTCTTCTCCCCTGGAGTGGCCACCACTCAAACAAATCCTACTCATTTTTCCTAAGGCCTGCCTCTCATCTCACTTTCTCCACTGATGCTTCATAGTGATCTCTCCCCTCTCAATGCATTCATTTATTCCACAAATATTGAAGTGATTACTAAAGTCTACCAAATGTAAGGCACCAGGCTTGGTGCTCCTATGACTCTATGCCTGTTAGCAATCCAACACAGAAATAAAGCAGACAGGCAAACAAGTCCAATATGTCTATACTTGCTTAGTGCTGGGACCTTAGGGTTTTATTACATATTGACACAGAGAGTTGCATGGATGTTGGTCGGGCCAGTTTGACTAGACTACAAACTCCCTGAGGCCATGTCTCGTGTCTTTTGTATCCTCCATTGTTTATACAGGGTTGATGACACAATAGACATTCATGAAATACTTCTTTACTTGTATTGGGATCAAATAGGAATTGCTCTTTTTCTGATTTCAAAAGTAATTGAGGTTCAGAGAAGAAACTTTTTAGAATATGGAAAATAAAGAAAATATTATCCAGCCTGGACAACAGAGCAGGGCCCTGTCTGAAAACACGAAATCAAAACCAAAACCAAAACCAAACCAAACCAAGCCAAAACACTGTAATTACACCCCCAGAGAAAACTGCTGCTAAGGTGTTTTATTTATTCTTTCAATCAGTTTTCTATGCATAGACATATATAATTCTGTATGTTTATGTTTTTGTGTTGATTGTGCTATCAATCTTTTAACATGCTTGTTCTCCTATCCAGTGGTTCTTAACCTCGGCTGAGCAATAGACTCATTTGGGAAGATTTTTAAAAATCTAGCTTATGAGGTACCTCAGATCAATCAATCTCTGGCAATGTGTCTGCTAAACATCAGAAACAGACAAACAACTGCACAGATCTCCAACTAGACTGAAGAACAGGACCCTTGAGAGAGCTTCCAAGAAGACACCAACCTAGGCATGGGTTTATGTTCCTGACAAAGAATAAGGATTGTTATAAAGTATGTTCTATTTTGTATGATTTTTTTTTTCTTTTTTTTTTTTTTTTGAGACAAGGTCTCATTCTGAAGACAAGGTCACCCAGGCTGAAGTAATGTGGTGTGGTCTCGGCTCACTGCAACCTCTGCCTCCTGGGTTCAGGTGATTCTCCTGCCTCAGCCTCCTCAGTAGCTGGGACTACAGGCATGCACCACCACGCCTAGCTAATTTTTATATTTTTAGTAGAGACGAGGTTTTGCCATGTTGGCCAGGTAGGTCTCGAACTCCTGACCTCAAGTGATCCCCCTGCCTTGGCCTTCCAAAGTGCTAGGATTATATGCATGAGTCACTGCACTCGGCCTCAAGCTGTATGATTTTATGATTTTATTTGCTATGCACATCTCATGTGAAATCAGATAGTGGCCTATTAGTAGGAGACTAGGGATTTTTCTGCTTCTTAGGTAAATCTGGAAATACAGTTTTTGCATCTCCAGATGAAGACAGACCCAGATGCATTGTAGAAATCACTCTGCATTTAGGTAGTTTTAGATACTTGAAACAATTAGTGGCCCTCTTTACTTTGCTATTTATCCTAAAATACTCAATGAAGGCTCCGTTCACACTGTCCCACTATCTTCCTGCTTCCCCTGGCAGTGATAGAGGATTTTGTTATTTATAGTAATGGAATAAGTTGATTAGGATGCTGAGAACTTACATTCAGAAGACATCTTTCTTTTCTATTCACTTAATTATAGTCTGGCTGGTCAGCCTAGTCTTAAATTGACCATCAATTGGATGACATAAAACTTACATTTTAGATAAGGGCCTTTGTTCTTCTGGAAAACCAGGAGATTTGGTTCACTGCTGTCTTACTGTTAATAGTATTAATATGTTTTGAGGAGATACAGTTTGATAAGAAAGAGTCCTATGGTTTAAATTATATATTTTTTTCTCTTCTAAAATGAGTGAAAGCTTTCACAAGACCTTGATGGCATGATGGACATTATCTTGTCAAAACTGTGATGGATTTGAAGGGCTAGTGATGAAGAATGGAGGTTTCCTGTCCTAGAAATAACCAAAGGCCCAGGTGTGGAGGTGGCAGAAAAAGTGTCACTTAAGGTAACAGATGTTTGTTGAGACCTGTACTACCATTTCACACATAGCATCTATCACATTTAATACTCACCTCCAAATCTGAGGACCAAGGTGGTACTCTCTCCATTTTACAGATAAGAAATAGATTCAGAGAAATAAGTCACACACCCAAGTTCACACAGCAAGAAGGCCCAGATGATTTTTCTTAAAGTTCATTCAATTCTAAGGCAACCAGTAAAATGACAGATCAAGAAATGAAAAACAGGTCTGTAATGGTTTAAGCCTATACTCTTTCTAGTACCAGTCAATATTACCTACAGGGCAGACTCAACTCCTAGAAAGTGAATCGGGTTTCTGAAGAGACTACAAGGTTTAGGGGAAATAAACATTTGGGTCCTGCACAAAGATGCCCAGCTGAGGAATTGAAGGAATTGAGGAACTGAACATCCAGCTACTGCTCTGCTTTCCAAGAGGCATGCTAGCAGGAGATGTATCTGTCAAGAGGAAGGAACCCTTTCTTTGCAAAAAAAAGCTCTGTCTGCTTGCCCAAGGGGTGTTTTCCTCTGATTTTCACATGATCTGGGGGTGCTTTCTTCTAATTTACACATGATCTAAGACTTTCCCTTGTGGAGGGAGTCTTAGAGGGGAATTTGTGCTTGATTTGGAAGCTTTCAGAAAGTTCTGTGTATTGGATAAACAGTAGTGGTCTACATCGGACAGCCTTTTGCAGCCACAGGGCCTCACATGTGTCATGCTCCTCTTTCACTCTCATTTAGAACTCCCTAAACTACTCATGGTGGGCTATAATCCCCTTTTGTCACACATTAAAAAAAAATTAATTAGAACGTCTGTCCAGGCTGGGAGCAGAGGCTCACACCTGTAATCCCAGCACTTTGGGAGGGTGAGGAGGGCAGATCATTTGAGGTTAAGAGTTTGAGACCAGCCTGGCCAACATGATGAAACCTGGACTCTACTGAAAATACAGAAGTTAGCTGAGTGTGTGGTGCACGCCTGAAATCCCAGCTACTTGGGAGGCTGAGGCAGGAGAATTACTTGAACCTGGGAGATGAAGGTTACAGTGACAAGCTCACACTACTTCACTGCAGAGTGGGCGACAGCATTCCGTGTGTATCTAGCTAACCAAACAGCTCAAAGACACTTGGTTTCCTGCCTGGAATACCAGCTCTATTTTGACCTCAGCAGAGCTTAGAAATATTTCTGTGCCTCAGTCAAAGTTCACTGGCCACCATCCCCCAAATAGAGGGAACTGTCAGGCCAGTGGATGAAAATATTAATAGCAAAAACCACAATTACTTTTGCACCAACCTAATAACTTGAGGGTTCAAAAGTGCTTACAGGCAGTCTCAGTTAGGGAAGGTTCTTCTTGCATCAATGCCAGGTAGGCAATCCTGTTATCTTGTGGCCAAAATAGTATCTCCCTTTCGGGGAGGGCACTCTGAAGGCCAGGAAAGGGTTGTGTTGGGGGTTGGCATGGGGAGGCACTGGCAAGCTAGGCTGGGCTGGTTAAAACAATGAAATTCTTTGTGAGGTCAGTCGCATCTTTAGGAAATACCACCCTGCAATTTAATAAAATGGGCAAATAGGTAATTTGCAAATTGGACTCTGCAAATTTCTAGTATCTAATTACTATTTAATCAAAATAATCACTTGATTATTGACATTCAATTTTTTAAAATGCAAGCCATTGTGTGGAAGACTTTGCTTAAAGGAAAAGCATCCACAGTATGTTTTGGGGACTTTCTAGAAAAGAAAAAAAAATATTTAATAAAGGTAACATACGCCACATTCAGCAGGAAACGTCTTCCAATCAACAATGATATGAACAAACAAAACCCCATCACTGGGCATGGCACACTGCTCCCTGAACACATTCCTGTGTCCATCCTCATGTTGATATCAGAAATTCAATTTGATGAGCTTATAAATGTTGATGTAAAATGATGTGTACTAGTTACTCTATTAGTGAGAGACAATAGCTACTTCTGAATCATTTTCATAATCTTGAATTCTCACGTCTGAATTACCAACTGATCAAGCCACCAAACCCTGGCACAAAGTGGGGAAATCAACAAGTGCAACTTAGTATCAGAATGCCTACTTTTTGGAAGAAATTTTAAAGCCCAACGAAAACCCTTGGCCAACCAGCTGGTAAAGATAAGTAAGAACTAAGGCACAGCTTTTCACAATAACAGTGATGAGAGGCCTTTCCCTCCAGATCCCTGTGCTACTCTGGACGCAAGTAGACCCTATCTCAACGCCTTTCCACCTAATCTAGTATCTGCTTGAAATTCTTTTTTCTGCTCAACATTACCCTATTCCATCTTTCTGCCTTCACAATCCAGCTTAAAGGCATCTTTTAAGAGCCTTTCCTTCAGGCTGATGGTAAAATTATTCTCTTTCCTCTTGAACTTTTGTAATCTCTGTAACTTATCAGTTGTGAATTCCTTCCACCTTTTCTGTTATAGTGTGAGGACCTTAATGGTAGAAACTCTGTCTTAAAATCTTTGAATCTCCAGCAGCTGGCTCCAAAGAAGGCTCACGATGTTTATAAAATTGTAGAGCTAATTCCTGCTTGTAAGAGACACAATCATCACGCTAAAGCAATAGAAATGAAACCTAAATGAAGGGTGAGGAATACATAAGAGGCTAAATATATGCTGGATCAAATAAGGTTTTAGACTCTTGCCCGCCTCCTGCCCCCCAAAAAAATGAGAAGAACAAAACCTGACCCAAGCTTGTGTGTATAAACATTACTTACAACTGAAATATACTATTAGGAACTAAAATATTCAGTTTTATGTTCTCAGCACCAACATCAGTTTCTTCAATTCACATTTATAAACAGATATGAATTTCAATGAACAGATATTGTTTTATGTTCTACATGTTCAGTGAACTAGCAGATTCAAGGTATAAGCTATTTTTCTAAGACAAGGATTATTTATTCATTATAACTGACTTTCTTCTATTTTAGGAATTTATCTGCTTAGATGTACAGCACTTTCATAATGTGGTGTGGTGCTCCCTATATGATGGCTTCAAAATCCTTTTGAGAGTGAGTTTGCATGAATCCCCCACACCCAGAATTAGCCTCTATGAGCCTGGTGCTGACATCTGGTGCTGACTCCGTTATTACGATTCTTAGCCCCAGGGCACTTCTTGGCTCCACTGGTTCTGGAGGGCAGGCTCCAGCCTCCTTTCAAGCACTTCATTCATGCATAGGAAATGCTTTGACTCTTCTGTACATTTCCAGTGTCTCTCTTTACATTCTTTGGCATTGTCACCTTCGCTCAGCAAAAGCCTGAACTTTGCAGCCTCACTGCATGGGTGGTAAAGCTCATATACATCCAAACTACAGGTGAACAGTGCAATAGTGAGCCTCAGCAGCAGAAAGGGGGCTACAACGGCTGTCACCTACTGGACTTTGTGAGGACAATGACTTTGTGAAAGTTGCCTCCTCCCTGACAGATTCAGTATCTTCTCCAATAAATAAGGGAAGAATTACAGAAATTCTAGTTCTATTACAAAGGCAAAATGCCACCAGCAATTAGGTGATGTTTATGGTTTGAAAAAGTTTACTTTTTCTTCATTCACCCACAAACTAATATTTTTGAGCTTAGTATGTGCCAGGTTAATGTTTTCTAAGTTTATTTAATACTCAGAATTCAGGACTGCCCATGTTTAAGTGTTTTCCAGTCTATCTCCTAAAATTCTTCATGATAACATGCAGGTCGTTGCCTAACCCTTTGTGTCCGCTAAGTGTATTTTCCCTTTGAAAACTGCTCATTTGCCAATTGGAAGAACTGTCAATCACTGGGGGTCATCCAGAGATGACAGCCAAAACGTTTAAGAAATACATAGTCCTCCCTTATCCATAGTTTTGCTTTCCGCAGTTTCAGTTACATCTGGTCAACTGCAGCTTCAAACTATTAAGTAGAAAATTCCAGAAACAATTCATAAGTTACAGTTCAATAGTAGCCATATGCTATGTCACAATGCCGTGTGATTCACCTCTCTTCATCTCATGTGGGCATTTTATCACCTCATATTATCACACGTAGAAGGATGAGTACTGTACAATAAGACATTTTGCGAGAGACCACATTTGCAGAATTATTACAATATATTGCTATAATTATTTTATAGCATTGTTAATCTCTTCCTGTGCCTAATTTATTAATTAAGCTTCATCACAGTTATGTACATGTAGGAGAAAACAGTGTATACAGGGTTCAATACTATGGTGGTTTCAGGTATTCACTGAGGGTCTTAGAACACATTCCCTGTGGATAAGGGGGGACTACTGTATAGCCTAGACAGCAACTAGTGAGAACAGATCATTGACCAAAGTTGGCCTAAACAAACTGGCTAAATTTACTTACCCTGGCATCATCTCCCTGGAAGGTGGGGACTAGCTGGGAGAAGCATATGCTCAAACCTAGTCAATCAGGACATCCATGGCCAAAGGTATTGGCTCTGGGATGGACATGTGACTCAAACATCAGATCAATCAGAGCTGAGACGACACATGTCTGGTTGGTGGTAAGAGCCTACCCATAAAAAAAAGCCATCACAGAGGAAAGCAGAACAGCCCGATACAGAGAGAATGCATATTGATGTAGTTCTAAGATACAGGGATGTCTGGAGTTTTCAGTTCATGAACCATTCTGGTCTTGCTGGCTTATTGGCAGTTACAACTTAAGAGTCCTGACCAACACACACACACACACGCACGCATGCGCGCGTGCACACACACACACACACACACACACACACAGAAAACAACACGAGAAAACTTAGAAAACCAAACCTTAGGCACTGAACTGACACAATCTAGGAGATAAGGGCACTGGAGCTGGACTGGGAAACACAATAGCTACCTTCCCCCAGGCATTAACTTCAGAGACAGGAGGACAGAATCTGTGGAGCAGGAGTAGGCAGTGGGGATGGCAGCATAGTTGAGAAGACAAGGTACTTCTAAATTTCCCTAGTCCAGAGACCTAGAGGCCATTGCAACAGAAAAACTGGGTAATGTGGGTGCTGATTTTTAAGGCAACCAAGCTACTGCTTTATATTCACATATTTCTATATTCATGTAGAGACTGCAATGCCTAGGAAATGAGAACAAAAGTCTAGAAGAGAAGAGACATTGGTGGCACACTGCATCCTGGAAGAAACAGTCCACCCAGTAAAACATGAAGCTCTATTGGCAGGGACAGATGCAGGGAGACCCTGGGAACAGAGCAAGCGTGGAATTTGACAGCTCCATGTACATTGTGAGCTCCCAGAGTATGAGAGAGTCAGGAGGAGGTGTGCAAGCTACCATCATAGTAGGATAGAGCCACACTGGAAAGAACTTATTACACAGTGCAGGTAAGGCTGGGCTGAACTTACTCAGCATCTGTGGGCCAGAGACAGCATTTGCCTGGTTCCCAAATGCATGACAATCAGAGCCACAGGAAATGAACATACACCATCTAAGGGCAAACACAGTCCTGAAAAAGCTTCTCTATTCCAAGACAGGTACAGAGAACACATTAACATGGGGCTTGTGGACAAAAATGCTACAGAGACTAGAAAAATTGTAGGTGAATACTTTTCAGACCTCAATATGGAAAAAAAACTTTCACACTTTCTACCATTTAAAGAAACAAGTTTGATATGTTTAACCAAGTAAAAATGAAATACTTTCTCCTTCAAAAAGTATTCTAAAGTGATTGCAATTATGTAAAAATGTTTGCCTTCACATACAAGCCTAGCAAATAATAGCTGTGTTAGAGCAATTTGGTTATAGAGTTGTGCTCTCTACTTTCCCAAACATGCCTTAAGATTATTTTTAAGTACTGCTTTAAAATATACAGAAAGAATCATAAGTAAAAAAGACTAATGATAATAGCAAAAATAATTGCAACATATGTAATCAAAGATTATCTTTAACATATAAAAGGTATACAAAAGTCACCCAAAAAAGCCACCAAAAATGACTAATATTGAAGAAATACATATGGCAAATTAAACATAGGAAAATTGTTCATCCTTATTTATAAAGAAGTGCAACATTATAATTAAAGAATACTGAGATTATATTTTCATGTATCAAATCAGTAATGATAACATCCATTGCATATAAAGATCTTAAGTGAAACACTTCGTAAAAGCTGATAGTAGGAGTATAAAATTTTTAGAAAGCAATTTGGCATATGTATCAAGTATTTTTAAAATTTCTTACTTTGAATCAGTAATTTTACTTCTAAGAATTCAGAGTAAAAAAAGTAGTAAAAAAAGTAAATTTTTATTAAAGAATGTTCATCACAAATTATTTAGGATAGTGAAAACTTAAACTTAAGCATGTATCTAAGTAAATGTCCCTATGTCTTGGGGATAGTTTCATTGACTACAGCATACCAAAGACAAGACTATGCAGCCAGTTAAAACCATAATTTTTGTTTAAGTATTTCAGGGTCAAATTACATAGTGTCTTGAGTTTGCTTTAAAATGCTCCAGAAAAAAGGAGGGGGGGACAGGGAATTAAAATTGTAAAATGAGGCCAGGCACAGTGACTTACACCTGTAATCCTAGCACCTTGGGAGGCTTAGGCAGGCGGTATTGCTTGACCTCAGGGGTTTGAGACCAGCCTGGCCAACATGGTAAAATCCCGTCTCTACAAAAAAATACAAAAAATTAGCCAATGTGGTGGTGTGTGCCTATGGTCCCAGCTACTCAGGAGGCTGAGGTGGGAGGATGGCTTGAGCCTGGGGAGGCGGAGGTTGCAGTGAGCCAAATGCACACACAGACACACTGCTTTAGTCTCATACTTTCTTGCTTCCAATAAGTTAAACTCAGCTGAGAGATGTCTTCCCCCCATGACTTTGTCTAGCAGGAAGTGCTATGGACATGAGGTGGGAAAAGAACACTTTATGGACAACAGAATTCTGTGATTAGCAGAAAACAGTCAGAAAAGAAGAGGCCACCTGTTCTTTTCCTGCACCAGCTCACTGCATTCTCTTAAGTAAACCACTTATTTTCCAGGGCTGCATTCGTCTTATCTATAAAGTGAGACACTTGGATTGGACAATCTCTAAGACCCCTAATAATCTTGAAATTCGATGGCTCAGCCATTACCCATCTCATTCTATACCCACAGCTCCCCAGATGAGACACACAGAAACAGACAGTGGTTGGGACAATATTTGGTTTTCAAAATGCTTTTAGTATAAATGATTTCAGCTTGAAACTAGTTATTAGGTTTTTTCTGCTCTGATGCTTCTCCACCATGTAAACATATAAGCCTGGGGTGAATGTAAAGGGAGGTGGATGAACTCATAATCGTGTAAACTGTGAACAAAGATTCAATGTGAGAGTGAAATGCCCCATGTTTGTAATATGTTTGAACCAAGCTGCTGGTAAGTCACAACTTCTGCACTTCATTTTTCTTGACATTGGATCATAATTGCTGATCAGAGTTCTAAGAGAGATCTTAGGACAAGCTCTTCCAGGCTCGGGTGTTGTTGCTCTTTGTTCTATCACAACAACATCCTGGTGATGTATTTATTTCTCTCTCTAGAGGAATGTTTAGGGAACACAGTGTGGCCTCTTTGAGGACTGGAAACCACTTGCTACTTCTGTTGTTCTTTCTGCGAGAAATGAGTTAACAGGCTCTGGTGCAGCTGTAAGAAATATACAAGACAAAAGCTGACACCCCAAGCATCTATTCAGTTGTGCAATGAGAAACAAGGACGACATTATTTCTAAATACAACTGTGCAATGGCTTAAGTTCTTAAGAAAGGGATGGACCAAGGACACAAATACTACCACAATATATTGAGTGTTCCCTTCAAGAAAGCAGCAGGTGGCTGGGCACGGTGGCTCACGCATATAATCCCATGCCTTGGTGGGGCCAAGGCAGGCAGATCACCTGAGGTCAGGAGTTTGAGACCAGCCTGGTCAATATGGTAAAGCCCCATCTCTACTAAAAATACAAAAATTAGCCGGGCGTGGTGGCATGCACTGTAGTCCCAGCTACTCAGGAGACGGAGGCAGGAGAATCACTTGAATCTGGGAGGCGCAGGTTGTAGTGAGCCGAGATAGACTCTGTCCCAAATAAATAAACAAATAAAATGAAAAAAAAAAAAAGAAAGCACCTGGTGACACAAGACCATCAGCTATAAAATGTTTGCTTTCCAGAAAGACCCTGCAAAAGGTCATTCTCTCTTGAATGGAGCAGCTCATCCAGAGCACAGCATTTTGACAGTCCCCATAGGAAATTCTCCTCATGCCAGTTGGAAAATAACATCCCCTATGTGACCGTTTGGAGAGGAAGTTCCAACCACAGGAGACAGACTAAACAGAATTCCTGAGAGCATTCAAATCATCATGCTAGAAACAAAGACATCAGACCATACTTTGCCAGCGCTCAGCTCCTGCGGGGCAGCAGGGTGATGGGTTTCCACTAAAGGCTGCCTCACCTGAGGGTGAATTCAGGTTCAGCCTTCCCTCAAGGAATATGGCAGGCTGCCCAGGAAGTTGCTGCCAGCATCATCTGTTTCAAATGTTTCCTCCTCCGGGAGCCTGCCAGGCTGACACTCTGTCCCCATTTGGGTGCAAAGATCCCGTCAGGGGAGCCCATATATTGTTTTCCTGGGGTTACACAACAGCAGAGACATTACCTCCAAAATGACCCCATTGTTAAGCACCTATGCTCCCTAGATGCAGAGACAGGGCCACATATCAACACATGGCATGATTTTGTTTATTTGGTTAATTGCCTTCTGGACAGCACAGTGGGCCTGGACTGAGAATAACTGAGCTTTACCTTTTAAGACTGCTGTAAATCCTCTAGGCAGCCATGGAAACAGGGACTGAGGCACACAGGATCTTGAAAACGAAGAGAGTCCAGTAGAACATACAAAGGAACCAGATTTGTCCCAGGAGCTTTTTAAAAATAGAATCCTGGGCCCTATTCTCCCTTTAGGAATTAGAATCCCTAAGACAGTCATTCTCAATAAGGGGCAATTTTATCCCCAAGAGACATCTGACAATATCTGGAGACTTTTTTATTTGAGATGGAGTCTCCCGCTGTCGCCCAGGCTGGAGTGCAGTGGTGTGTTCTCAGCTCACTGCAACCTCTGCCTCCCAGGTTCAAGCAATTCTCCCGCCTCAGCCTCCTGAGTAGCTGGTACTACAGGCACATGCCATCACACCTGGCTAATTTTTGTACCTTTTGGTAGGGATGGGGTTTCACTGTGTTGACCAGACTGGTCTCGAACTCCTATCCTCGAGTGATCTGCCCTCCTCGGCCTCCCAAAGTGCTGGGATTACAGGCATGAAACACCGCACCCAGCCTGAAGACATTTTTGATTGCCACAATTTGGGAGGGTGCTCCTGGCATGTAGTGGGTAGAGGACAGGGATGCTGCTAAACATCCTACAATACCCAGGACAGCCCCCACAACCAAGAATTATCTGGTCCAAAATATCAGTAGTGCTAGGGATGACTGCTTGATGTGAGAGAGGGGTGCCAAGCATCTGTGTTGTTGACAAACTCTCCAGGCAATTCTAGTGCATGCTAAGGTTTGAGAACCTCTGCCCATGCCCTGGCAGCCAACTGACACATCAAGGTGCCAGGGCAGTGAGGGTGGGCAGAGATATATGGGAGTGGACACACCAAAAGCATGAGCACTGACAGTCACAGCCTACTTTACAGTGTATCCAAGTAAGACTTGTGGAAGACTTTCATAATATGACCCACCAAAAAGGGATGGTTCTCAGGAAAAGCCTAGGGCCCAGTTACCCCAAGCAGAAGGGGTCAGGGCAGGCTGAACAAGTACACCTCAGAAATAACAATTTCACTGCGAATTATTCCACCATGACCTTCACGGCTTTGTTGGTTTGGCTCTTAAAGGGTCTCTGTGAATCCTCTTTTCAAGGGCATATGTTTCTGGGCAGGAGCCCATCTCCAACCCTGAATGTCATAAGTTGATATGAGGAGAGCAGGAATTAGTGGTGGGGTGCAGTGGCTCACACCTGTAATCCCAACACTTTGGGAGGCTGAGACAGGAGGATCTCTTGAGCCTAGGAGATCCAGAGCAGCCTAGGCAACATAGCAAGACCTTGTCTCTGAAAAGAAAAAATAACAAAAAATTAGCCAAGCATTGAGGGCATGCTTGTAGCCCCAGCTATTTAGAAGGCTGAGGTGGGAGGATCACTTAAACCCAGGAGTTTGAGGTTGTAAAGAGCTATGGTCACACCACTGTACTCTAGTCTGAGTAACAGAGCAACACCCTGTCTCTAAAAAAACATAAGAATTCTAGGCCTGTATTTTGGTCACTTGGTATAAAACATAACCTATGTGTCCTTGGGGGAGGATGTAAATATTTTCACGAGAAATATCTCGACTGTCTATTCAAGAGAGTACCAAATGAAGAGTCAATGATTTGTGCTCTTTCTCATTTCTATTCAGCCATATACATTGTCCAGGCTGCTATGTCTGGGGACCTTGACATCCTTGCCCATAGTAATGGTTGACCTGTCTTAACAGCCTTGTAAAAATCATCGAGTGAGGACCTGTAAAACAATTACAACAGAAAGAAATGACTGCTCATAGGTACAAAGAAACCAGTAGCGTTAAATGTTTTTCTATTAAGTCATGAAGCTGATGGGAGATGTTTGTCATTTTGCAGGGAATAATTATGAATCCTCTTTGCTATAAGGAGAGAGAGGAGAAATAGCACCAATGTTTTCTCTCTGCATCATAATTTAAAGGTTTAGACTTTTTTAAGGAACACAAAGGATGTAATCAAAGTCGTATGAGACTCACCAATACTGCTGTTTCCATTACAAACTAAGTCTGTTTAATTAGGTTACGTAGACCCCATAAACCACGGAGACCAGATTGTTTTGGATGCTTAAGCCATGACTCTTTTAGTCCTTTTTGCAAATTTTACCATAGTCATTATCTTTCTCCTTGAAATGGTATTATTTCCATGACACAAAACCTACATTTTGATGTTGTCAAAAATGAAATCTCTCCCCTCCATCAAGAATAGCAAACTTTATTTCACTGTGCTTACCTGCAAGAGAACATGAGAAATCAATCCAACAAAACAAATTGGCTTATTATGTTGTAATGAAATTGAACATAAATTATTTTTCATGGCTAGATTTTATCATTCTATTCTGTTAGTGAGTACTTTAAAACTCTGCATTAATGTTCTAGAGGTAAATGTTATTATCAATTATAAAAATCATTGCAATTCATCGATACAGATGGGAATAAGATGTGGAAGGATGACAGCCAGGGAAATGAGTTGGGTTTCTTGGCTCTGTAGCCAGCACCTTACATATGCCATGTACTTCCTAGTAAATTCCCTGCCTTTATGCCATCTCTCTTTCACTTCCTCGTTCATAGTAATTCAAGAGATGAATTACTTCTCATTCATCTATTGGCACAGTTTATGAGCATGTCGGGCTGGGACTAACTGTATGTCTACATTTGATATGACACCTGATAACTACTGATAAAAGCACCATCACCCTCATTTTACTGATGGGGAAGTTCAAATACCAAAGATTGGACTTAGTCAAGGTCAGTACTTCCGAGAGGTATTCAGGGACCACACTGATAGAAGCCTTGTGGGTTAATTATCTGCTCCTGCCCCCAAGTCTTCCTACCTGTTTTTTTTTTTTTTTTTTTTTTTTTTTGAGGCGGAGTCTCGCTCTGTCGCCCGGACTGGAGTGCAGTGGCCAGATCTCAGCTCACTGCAAGCTCCGCCTCCCGGGTTTACGCCATTCTCCTGCCTCAGCCTCCTGAGTAGCTGGGACTACAGGCGCCCGCCACCTCGCCCGGCTCGTTTTTTTTGTATTTTTAGTAGAGATGGGGTTTCACCGTGTTAGGCAGGATGGTCTCGATCTCCTGACCTCGTGATCCGCCCATCTCGGCCTCCCAAAGTGCTGGGATTACAGGCTTGAGCCACCGCGCCCGGCCCCTACCTGTTTTTAATAAGCATTTTACAGTACCCTGGAGCTGCTTTGCCATTGTTTTTTTCATTATTGCATGTAACAAGGTTGCCTGGTTTTCCAGGAAGAACTGGGTAGACACTAAGACCATTTCTACATAAACACAACGCTCTCCATCTGTGAATACACCTCCCTTATTCTCAGGTCAGTCACTTAGTGGAAATCCCATGGGAAATGCCTAACGATTTCTTCCAGTGCCCAAAGTCACCTACCTCGCAGTGCGAATGAACAGATTCTCCCTCCACATCTTCTTCAAGAGGGGACTCTTATACAAAGACCACACACAGTCAAAGTCATTCCCTAAGGAACTCTTATAAAAATCATCCCAGTAAAATATCTAGAAATGTGTCTAGGAATGGTGCCTAGATCACCAGCAACTCCTGAGCTGAAAAAGTTTCCTCTTCCTCCCTGACCTTTATCCTAGAACACAGTGTGTTCCATGAAAGCATGTTACAAAAAAATGATTTTGGCAGTACTGATTTACCAGCTCTGGACCAGATCTCAGAGCCTCTGTGTCCCTGGTTTGGTGCTTCCATTTCCATATTACTTCGTCATAAAGAGTTTTGCAAATACTGATGTGACACAACTTCCTTAAATGAATGCTTTCAATGCCTCTAAAGAGACTTTGATTACACTAAGAAGCAGAAAATGTTCTTGACAAACCACTCCTTTGTTTTTCTATAATTAGTTGGGTTCTCTTCCTCTTCTCAATTCTACACCTAATGATGCATCTTGTGTTGTTATTTAAATAACACAAAGGACGTGGTAGATTGTATTTATTACACTATGATATAAATATTTTAGCATATATGTAGAATTTCTGCTCCAACCCCAGGATCTTTATTTTCTGTTTTTAGCAAAATCCAAATATCTCTGACTTGGTGTTAACAGTGATGATTTCTAACTACTTAGGAAAATCTACCTTTTTGTTTACTGCTTTTTTATAACCTGAGTCACTAGGCATGGCATTAGGTGAGAAGGCTCACCTCTAGGTTTGTTTTCTTTGCATTTTAGAGTTGTAGTGGGGATGGTATGAGTACAAATTTTCCTGTCAAAGTTAATTTGCCTTAAGACATATAATAAAAGTGCATGTATTAATAAATAAAAAAGGTAGCTAACTTGCACGAACATCTGACGCTTCTCATGGAGTCAAACACCAAACAAGCTATAAAGGAATTAAAAGCATTCCTGTAAATGCTTTGAAATGGTAAACAACACCCTTGAAGTCCTATGTGCACAATAGCCTTGGGTCCACCCTTTCTTAATTGACAATGTTTTGTCTGAGAGTCAAGTTCTAGTCTTCCCTCTGTCTAATCTAGTTCATGAGTGGAGAAGGGAGGAAGGCTATTGGGTTTCTTCTACCAATAGGTGGCCAGATGCAGGTTCTTTGGAAAACATTGATTAGCTTTATTCCTTTTATAGCAATACACAATGAGTAGTTTCAAAGGATCAGAAAGTGCTCATTTTTAATGTTCCTTTAGTATTTTCTCATTCTCTCCATCTCTCCATTTACTCTAGTGTGACTTTGCATCAAACACGGGGCTCTCATGCCAGGCTTGTGAGACTCAGTACTGCCAGGAGCCCCAAACAGGTAGACAGCCCTGGGCACCTTCTTTGTACCATTTCCCCATTTGTCATTAGGCTGTGCCCTGAGTTCCACAGGAGCCCACCCAAACCACACCCTGTAACACAGTCAAGGAAGAGAATGTCTTTGTCACTGACAAGAAAAGAACAGCTTTCAGTGAGCAGCACTCCTTCCTCATGAAACACACTCTGGTCCAGCTAGTTTGCTTCCTTTCAGGAGATGGTATGGGGAGGTCAGTGACCTGAGTGAGTCGCATCTGTACCTCTCCGAGGACGGAATATCCTAAGGCTGGGGGAGAGAGCCTTGGCTACTGTCAATAATTGCTTCTCTAATTATTCTCTCTCATTCTGAATACCAAAGATTAGTGGACATAAAGTATGTGATGAAATTTACATAGCAATTGGTTTCAGCCAACCATTGGCTAGATATGTCTCACTAAAACAAAACAAAACAAAACAAATCACAAACTCACTCCCAAGCACAGAATCCAGAGGAAAGGAGCACACGAAACACACATGGCTTGGAGGATGGGCATGTGGATTGCTCCTGTGGATGGGACACCATGGCATCCAGGTTTTATCTACACCCCTTTCCATTAGACTGCCTACAGAACAGTTGGGCAAGACCCTCTTCTTTCAGGTGAAGAGCCAGGATCAGCAGCCATAGAAAAGTGCCTTCTGGCAGCAGGGTCTTCTACTACCTAGAACCGCTTTCCCTGTGAAGTCTTGCTGCATTTGGGGCTCCCACTAACTCCAAGGAAAATTAGTGGAGGAGGCAGGCATATAACATGAAGAGTGGCATGAGACTAAGACCCCTGCTTTTTTTCATGAGGGTTCATCATTTAAAAACCACTCCATTGGGTACAATTAATCTGAAGAAGCCCTACATTTGAAAAAGTCAGAGTCAATCCACTTGCTCTGTTAGATTGCTTAAACCTAGTATCATGGCATGAATTTGGTTAAAAACTCTTCCCCATGTAGCCTGAGTCTCACTTGATTCATCTGTTATTCAAAAGCTGTGATTGAAAGAGCCTTCAAACTCACAGGTGTTTAGGTCACTGGGGATGCTGCACAAAAATTCGAAATGCAGCAGCCATTAGTGTCCAGTCTCATTATTTTCATGGCCAGGAAAGGCTAAACATGAACATGCTGGAACAAGAGCGCTTTTGGGGAGAAAAAAAAATAAAGGGTAACTGAAGACCCTCAATAGGGACAACATGTTCTGTAACTTCTGGAAGTAATCAGAGGGAAAAAGCTGAACGGCCGATTAACAGTCATGCACAGACAGTCTTCCCTGGCCAAGTCCAGGAGATCTGACGGGTTGAAGGGGATCCAGAAAGAAGACTAAATCAACTTGGTCCCACTGAAATTGAAGTCAGTTCCAAGGGCTGAATGTGTTTTAAAGGTTTGTTTTTGTTTTTTCCTTTAGGTTAAATTTTCTGGATAAAATCAGATCAACTGTGTAATCACCCTGCTACAATAAAAGGAGCTCAGTGTGCTTTATGGCAACCATACCAGTCAAGGGCTCTCTCTGGCACCAAGGGGGCCACATGGGTCCCCTGCCAAGTGGAGCTGAGGGATGCTCGAGGCCAGGGTCCGGACCTTCTCACTTATAAAAAGAATAGTGAAGTATACAGATATTTACCTACTGAGTTATGTTTGGACTGATAAAAATGCTCAGATGTCCTTTAGTTTCTCTTTTTTATATTAGTTTATTTTTTGAGACAGGATCTCACTCTGTTGTCCAGCTTGGAGTGCAGTGGTGTAACTTCGTCTCAATGCAGCCTCAGCTTCCCGGGGCTCAAGCAATCCTCCCACCTCAGCCTTCCCAGTAGCCGGGACTACAGGCATGTGCCACCATGCCCAGCTAATTTTTTTAGTTTCACCTTTAAATGACTGTTTGTGTAAGAATTTTAGGACTTCGAAAAGATTTGAGCTTTGAAATTTCTCTAGGATAATGTGAGCATATGATTCATATGAATATTCAGTTGCAGAAAATGTTTTTGTTTTAACTTGTTTACTGCCTGCTCTGATCTCCTTAAAATGATCTCCTTAACATGTATGTATACACAAGTCTCTAAATACCAGGACTGCTGTTACCCAAAACCCACACTATCAAAGATATTGCTTGCTTCATATTTTCAAAGTCAGCTTTTGGAGGACAGGGACAATGGCTTCTTGTAATCTGCTGAGGGAGCTGACCCCAGTGAGGCTGTTCCTTCTCTGTAACCAGCTGCAATTAGGATTTCTACTATCCTTGCATGGGGCATCCATGGCAAAGGTTGACTTGGCCATGTGGTTAGAATTGGAAACTCAGTATTTTCAGTTGCTCCAGTTGTTTTTGCTCAGGCTACTAATCAATACCAAATCCAATGCTATCTAAATAAAATAAAATGGCATAGCAACTACCCCATTCTTGCTAACAACTCCAAATGACAAGGAGGGCCGGCATGGTGGCTCACACCTGTAATCCCAGCACTTTGCGAGTCTGAGGCTGGCAGATTGCTTGAGCTCAGGAGTTCAAGACCAGCCTAGGTAACATGGCAAAACCCTGTCTCTACAAAAAATACAAAAATTAGCTGGGCATGGGGGCATGCACCTGTAGTCCCAGCAACTCGGGAGGTTTAGGAGAAAGGATGGCTTGAGCCCGAGTGGTTGAGGCCACTGCACTCCACCACTGCACTCCAGCCTGGGTGACAGAGTGAGACCCTGTCCCTGCCCCCCCAGAAAAGATAGTGAGGCTTTACTTGAATGTGCTCCAACTCAACCTCAAAGCCAAGTGCCATGCCACCTTGTAAAAAAGGCTTGTTAAAAATAAGTGTTATTAGCCTGGCTGACATGGTGAAACACCGTCTCTACTAAAAATACAAAAAATTAGCTGGGCATGGTGATAGATGCCTGTAATCCCAGCTACCTAGGAGGCTGAGGCACAAGAATTGCTTGAACTCAGGAGGTGGAGGTTGCAGTGAGCCAAGATTGCACCACTGCACTGCAGCCTGGGCAATAAACAAAGGCTCCGTCTCAAAAAAAAAAAAAAAAAAGCCCTGTTATTATTATAAATAGAGCTACAGACTCTGTAGACATTGACACAGTGCTGATTTAAGTATCCTCACTTATTGGGGTCAAACATCTGTCTTTAGTAAAATAAGAGCACTGGATTCGATTCTAAAAATAAATGGCAGGAGGGCTGGGAATGGTGGCTGACGCCTATAATCCCAGCACTTTGCGAGGCTGAGACGGGCGGATCACTTGAGGTCAGGAGCTCAGGACTAGCCTTGCCAACATGATGAAACCCCGTCTCTTCTAAAAATACAAAAATTAGTTGGGTATGGTGGCACTTGACTGTAATCCCAGTTACCTGGGAGGCTGAGGCAGAAGAATCCCTTGAACCTGGGCGGTGGAGATTGTAGTGAGCTGAGACCGCGCCACTGCACTCCAGCATGGGTGACACAGCAAGACTCTATGAAAGAAGAAAGAAAAGAAAAGAAAAGAAGAAAGAAAGAAAGAAAGAAAGAAAGAAAGAGAGAGAGGGAGGGAGAGGGGGGGAGAGAGGAGAGAGAGAGAGAGAGAGAGAGAGAGAGAGAGAGAGAGAGACAAAAAGAAAAAGAAAAAGAAAGAAAGAAAGAAAGAAATGGCAGGAATGCATTCTGTGATTTCAGGATTCTCTAGTGAGTGGGTGGAGGTAACAACCAAGTTAGGATACCCTTAGCAACTGAATCAACTTCAGCAAATGGCTCTCTAACACCACACTGACTTGGCACGGTCATGTCAAAAAAAAGAGGTTGGGCTGAAAAAAATTATTTCTCTAAGGAAAAGTGTGAACAATTAGTGCCAAACTATTCACATAGTGGAAAGTTCCATGCTTTTGGAAGATGACACACTTGGTAATTTCTAAGAAGCTGATTTAATCAGCACATTTCATATATTTATTTTTTCTAAAAGAGATTTAGAGTTCATGATTCTTTTAGTGTAGATTCTAACCACTTATATCAAATGGAATAAGCAGGGATCTATTCAGTTGTGTGTCAAATTCTTAGGATCACTGAATAGTTCTGACTTGAGACAAGAACAATACAAGGCCAAGAAAACGAACTGTTTCAATTAAGCTCAGCAGAAAAAAATACACATGAGCCGAAACAGAACGACTTAACACTTAGCAATCACTTAAAAATCTGTAAGCTCAATCTGAGTCATAAAAAAAAAGTAGGCCAAGAAGCTTGAAGGAACACAGATTTACAAGTAAAAGAAGCAAACACTAAAATAAAAATGTTAAAACCCTGCAATGCTAAACTACTTTCAGATAGCTTTATAATAAGTGAAATTTGGAGAATTATATAAACCCCACACAGATAAGCTTGGACAAAAAATAGATGAAGGAATATTTGGCAAACATGAGCATGCATAAATCAGCTGCTCCAGATGACACATGGCCCTGGGGAATAGAATTTGACTAATATGCTTACTGAACAATGGTGCAGTAAAAATGAATCATTATTTCTGAAAAATTACCTTGCACTCAGGGGGATGTCAGAAGACTGGAACAAGGCCAATAACATGTGATAGTGATGCAGAGAGAAAACAGAAGGAAAGGGTAGTGAAAAATTAGTGTATGAGATATGCAATTGTCAGCTTGAAAAATTGGGAATAACTATTAGGAATGTAAAATTGGGGGTCCAGAAAACCAGGGATAAATAAACAAAGGACAGTTTGCATTTAAATGATCACGGAAAAGTTCATGAGATTATCTTAAAGATTGTAATACTGTTGTTGTAGTTAAGAATATAAAGGGATGGGGTAGGGGGTGGATTGAGCTGAATACCCAGTGTCTTGGGATTTTATGTTCACTATTAGTCCAAAGAAAGCTGAAAATCATCAGAAATCACCAACTAAAGGGGTGTTAAGCCCAGCCATGGGAAGGTGTTTCAGAGAGTGTCCTAACAATCCGCCATCACATTGATCTGATTCAGTACCCTTGCTGATGACTTAGGAGCAAGTGTCACAAAATTTATGGATGACACTGAGGTGGGGAATGCCACAGAGGACACAGGCAAGAGGAAGGGAAAAAAGTAGGTTAGACATGGGTACATCTGCAATTAGAGAATATCCATGACAAAGACACGAACAGGCTGGAGTAATTTATAAGGCAACATAATTTTGGTATGAGAAAATTCAACATGAATTGACACTGAGTAAGAATACGGGGCGAGGTGGAGAAGGCCATTGGCATTTGCAATTGCTTTTAAATCTATATTTGGAGTACATGGTCCAGAGTGATGTTTGACCAGGTAAGAACCCCCCTCTCCCATCACGAATAAATCAGGGAGAAAGCAAGTGGAAGTAGAGGGAACTGATGGTCATGAGCCCACCCAGGTGTCAGCTTAGGTGGTTCTCACTCACTACTCAGGAATCCTGTGCTGTAGGAATCGTTAGCACTTCATAGGTGTGGATTTGGAGTCCTGTCTGCTGCTTTTTAAAAAAAAAATAGAGATGAGGGTCTCACTATGTTGCCCAGGCTTGTCTCAAACTCCTGAGCTCAAGCAATTCTCCTGCCTCAGCACCCCCAAGTGTCAGAATTACAGAAATGAGACACCACACCTGTTCTGTCTGCCACTGTTATCCAAAGGTCAGTTGCCTTCATGGCTCCCTCCCTCACTTCTTTCTGGGTTCCGCTGCTTTCTTGGCAAGGCCTGCTTATGTAGAACAGTATCTCCTTACCTGCTTTATTTATTTCATGACACTTATTTCCATCTGATGTATTATGTGTGTGCTTATTTACTGCCCTCTCACTGAAATATAAGTTTACTGCAGAATCCCCACAGCCTAGAACATGCCTGATACGTCATAGACATTTGATAAGTATTTGTTATTAAATTATACTCTTCCCAGGAATGAATGTTTTCTTTTTGCTACCTAAGTGTAAACTCTTAATTCATCTACCAGGTGGCTACCTAGTTTGGAAAGTAAGAAAAAAAATCACACTTATATAAAGAAAATGCTGAACAGAGAAGAACTTACAAGAAGCAGGAAATGTCTTGCTCAATTTTTTTTTTTTTCAGAACATTAATTTACTTCCACGGGACAAGGCAAATCTGTTCCTGTAAACCAGTATTTTTATTAATAGAAATTCCCTGCCTTTGCTAAATGGTAAACAAATGTTAAGAATTTGTAGGAGAATCACATCACTGGGCTCCTTTGAGATCCATATGCCTCAATTCAATCCTGTCAACCATGCCAAGAAAGAGGAGAGCAGCTCATGTCCAAAGAAACTGGGAAAGAAAAAAAAAATCTCCCTGATGCTTTCTTTAGATGACACTAAGCAACTGAATGGAGGATTAAAAAACAAAAACAAACAAAAAAACAAAATAATAAAAACACCTCACAATAAACAAACAGAAAAAAACAAACACACATTGACCTCATCTCTGGGTCTTTTGTAACTGAAGAAAAAATGCCTGAGTTACATGGAACACTTTATCTTAGTCTTTTTCACCTTCGCTGTCCTATTTTTGAACCCTAGACACCACACCTGCCTAGCTGTCATTGGGCTTTTAAATTCTCTGAAATAGACTATATAGGTGTTCGAGAGCAGTACATGGAGATTAGTAAGCACCTGAGAGGTGCTGATTTCTCTCTCTCTCTTTTTTATTTTTGAGACAGTCTCACTCTGTTGCCCAGGCTGGAGTGCAGTCGTGCCATCTCAGCTCACTGCAGCCTCTGCCTTCCAGTCGTCAAGTGAAGTGACAGGTCAAGTGATTTTTGTGCCTCAGCCTCCCAAGTAGCTGGGACTACAGGTGCATGCCACCATGCCTGGCTAATTTTCTGTATTTTTAGTAGAGACAGGGTTTCACTGTGTTGGCCAGGCTAGTCTCAAACTACTGCCTTCAGGTGATCCACCCACCTTGGCCTCCCAAGGTGCTGGGATTACATATGTGAGCCACCATGCCAGGCCCAAGAGGTGCTGATTTCTTTTGTGATGTTAAAGGAATTAGTTTCCTGATGAGGTTGAGCTGCTATCTGAGTAGAACCCAAGAAGGCCAAAAGGTGGGTACTTCAGGGAAGACCCTGGAGTGATAACACACCAGCACTGCTGCCCAGTACCATGCGAGTATCTTTTCTAAAGAGAAAAGTGTGCAGGGAGTGAAGAAAAGAAGCTGGCTTGTATAGTAGCAGAGATGGACACGTAAGTAGCTGACACTGATCGATAATGCCCATGTGCCAGGCATTGTACTGGGGCTGCATGTGCATGATAGAGCCTGTTAGTCCTCACAGTAGCTCCATGAGGTTGATGCAATGATTATCATAACACAGAGAAGTTAAGGCAATTGCCCAAAGACACGCAGACAGCAAGTGGCAGAGCCAAGCTCTAGCTCTGGATCATAATGCTTGTGATCATAATGCACTTGACCAGCACGTCCCCGATGACACCTCAGACCTATGCTGGGTTTGTATCGCAGGAAGGCGGAGGGAGTGGTGCCCAGATGCTTCTTTCTACTAAAGACTGCACCAGCATCTAACAGGGAAGGATTATTCCAGATGTGTTTGCAAAAGATCCCTTTGATCCTTTGTAATCTTTCACCAATTAGCTCATGAAGCCAAAAATATTTCTGACTAATCACTTTAAATAATGACTTTGGGAACTCCTGTAGCCTGGTCTCTTATGCCTACTTCAGTGGGAAAATAACTGTACAAGCCAGGAACTGTCATCTTCAGCATAATTTTAACTGGCCAGAGAAACTACCCAAACACTACCCAAAAAAGTTTACTCTATAAAGCAATTACTTTTCTGTTTCAGAATCCATCTCAGCCCCCCAACCTGGCCCCAGTGAATTATAAAGGTGTGAAACAACCTAACACATCCAAGCAAATCTGTCTCCATGACAACACAACAGCGATGCAGTCCTGGAGTCAGGATGCCTGTGTTCCAGGCTGGCTGGATTACCTAGGGAAGTTTCCTCAGCCTCAACAAATCAGAGTTTTCTCATCAATGAGATGGGGAGCCACTGCATTTGCTGCAAGGTTCCTAGGAGATCATTTATTTCTCATCACCATTAATTTCTCATCTCTGATGTTTATAATGCACTTAAAATGTTCCAGGCATCTAATGCTTCCTGTATATTGCATTTAATTCTTACCCGCAGGAGATAGGTGCTACCATTAAAACTTGATTTAAGGATAAGAGGCTTGAAGCTTAGCTGAGGTTACATAGCTAGTCAGTGATGAGCCAGGATTTGTACTCAGATTTGAATGACTTCAGAGGCCACATTTTTTTTTTTTTTTTTTTGAGACAGGGTCTACTCTGTCGCCTAGGCTGGAGTACAATGGTGCTATATCGGCTCGCTACAACCTCTGCCTCCCAGGTTCAAGCAATTCTCCCGCCTCAGCCTCCAGAGTAGCTGGGACTACAGTGCATGACACCATGCCCAGCTAATATTTGTATTTTTAGTAGAGACAAGGTTTCACCATGTTGGTCAGGCTGGTCTGAAACTCCTGGCCTCAACTGAACCACCCACTTCGGCCTCCCAAAGTACTGAGATGACAGGCATGAGCCGCCGCACCTAGCCAGAGGCCACATTTTTAATCAATACAAGCTAAAGCTTGTTAATGTTTCATGACTGAACTCTGCCCTGCCTCTCTGCTGCCATCCTTTGTATATGAAACTCTTAGAATTAGATAAAAATCTTTGGAATAGCATATTCAAATGTAAAGCCTTATTGCTGTCAAATGGCCCCAGGCTGCACGTGTTCCAAATTGGTTGAGGAAGTCCCATGTTACCATCCTGAGCAGGCCCAGGTGGTCAGACTCCATCAGAGGATGCTCCATTCATGATGGGTGCTCTGTAGGGTCACTTGCCACACCGTGTCACCTCTATGTCATTGCTCTGCCTAGAGCTGGTAGTTTAAAATTTTAACCATTAGCTCCAATTTTATTGCTTCCTGAGGACACATTTCATAAAACGATGAATGCTTTAATATTGTTTCCAAAAAAATGTCATAACTTGTTCAAGGTCACATAGTTTGTTACTGGCAGGGCTGAGTCATTTGAGTAAATTATTAGGCCTTACTTTCTTCATCTATAAAATAGGGGGATTAGACTAAATCATCTCCAAGCTCTCCTTCAGCTCTCAAAAGTTTATGGTTCTGGGCCACAGACACCACTAGCCAGGCAACATGCTGGATTCAGTCTTCCTCTTCCTAGCGGGGAAGGAGGAAAATAGGAAAGAGGAGCTGCAGTGCGAGGACAGCAAGGAGCTAAATAGCTGCGGAATGACAGCTGGAGAGGGAATCGGGGGCAGAGTCAAGAGACTGGCAGATGTGGTAAAGACTGACCCACTTGTGGAGGCAGAGCTGCGTGGGAGGTGAGGCCTCAGCCACTGATAAGTAGCTCAGGCTTCTCTCCACGGACTTTCCCCTAAGCTAGTTACCCCTTTCTCAGTTCAAGTCAGCCATTTCCCTGCCTCTTCAGTGAGTGAGAAGAAGAGACTGTATGGTTGCAGCAACTCCAGTTTCTTGATCTCAGTCCACCTGTGCTCACTGTGGATAAAAATTAGTTGTTACCAAATTACATCAAATCGAAGACTACATCTATTGTAAGGCGCACCATTATTTTTATAGATAACCAAGAAAGATAGACACTGCCAATTATCTTTGCACGGTGTTGTCAATTCCAAGATGGAATCTGCTTTCAGGAGACATTAAGAAGTATGTCTTAGAATCGATGAAATGTATTCTAACTCCCTCCATTACTCATGATAAAATCCACAATTTAAGGGTTTCTTATGTACCAGGCACTATATTAAATGCTTTACATAATCTCATGATAGCCTGTGAGGTAAGTGTTATTCCCATTTATAGGTGAGAAAAGCTCAGAGAAGCTAAGTAACTCACCCAAGGTTGCCCAGCTGGCAGAGACTATATAGGAACTGGGGTCAGTCTGACTCCAGAGCATGTGCCTTGAATTACTAGGTCATCTAACCTTCAGCTGAGAGCCACTGGATTACCATCCTTGGGATGACAAGTGGACTTGTTTCTGGGGTCCCTGGCCTCTCCCTCTCTTACTGTTCTGGGTAGAGTTGCTAATGAAGGATGAAAGTGGGGAAGGGTTCACAGGTACATTCTTGGCTCATGGGGCAACAAGGAAGACAGCTCCAGCTCTGCATATGCAAGAGTTAAACATGGAAGAAATGGGCTTAGAAGGGCACCAGAATTCCCAGAGCTGGCTCTACAGGAAAATATAGGAGAATAAGAAAGAGGGAGTCAGAAAGAAAGGAAGGTGAATTTGGTACCTCAGAGCTCCCGTGGGAGGGAAGATGACAGTGAGGCTGATGAATATGGTTTGAGGTTCCTGGTATGCATGTGCCTTTCCAAGAACCTGACGGGGACCTACCAGTTGTGAATTCACAATTTTATCTTCCTTTTTAAAAAGAGGACTGAAATTCTGAACACTTCAAGTTTCATAAACCTGGATCCTCCAGTTCCACTCTTGGTGTTAATGAAAGTAGGTGTGGTTGGGGGTGGTGGGCCTCGGAGAAAGCTGGAAGGGATTGGGGCCACATGGGCACACAGAAGGAGTGATAGTTTAAAAGAAAAAAAAAAAGTCGGGGGAAGTATGACTATGAGAAAAAGGATGTCTGCTTCCTTGGCCCGCCAAGTTTTATTTGGCCTGCAGAAGTAGACCATTTCCTGCCCCATTCCTTCCAAGACCAACCCCACAGACTGGCAGTGAGCAACTTTCTTCCTTCTACTTTGAAGAAGTTGTTTTACCAGTGAGCCCTGAAAGTGGGCAGATTGTCATAGAACTCTTAGGTATATTTTTTTTATTCTTTAACAACGTTTTTGTGCCTATTTTATCATGGACATATTAATGTAGTAGTATATGTGTATAATTTTATATAGATAACTATACAAATGACAGGCAGTGGAGAAATTTATTGATTGATAGAGGTCTGTGATCAAGAAGTTGTGAGATTATTGCCCTATGGCGATATTTCTCCATTCTCTTAAAGTTCTCCCATTAGAACACTTATACACTGTTGGCAGAAGTGTAAATTAAATCAACCATTCTGGAAAGCAGTATGGCAATTCCTCAAAGAGCTAAAAGAAGAACTACCATCCCACCCAGCAATCCCATTACTGGGTATAAACCCAGAGGAATATAATTCATTGTACTATAAAGACATATGCACGCAAATGTTCATTGCAGCACTATTCACAATAGCAAAGATAGGGAATCAAACTAAATGTCCACAAATGACAGACTGGGTAATGAAAATGTGGCACAGATATGCCAAAGAATACTATACAGCCATAAAAATGAACAAGATCATGTCTTTTGCAGGAACATGGATGGAGCTGGAGGCTATTATCCTTAGCAAACTAACGCAGGAACAGAAAACCAAATGCTGCATATCTAAGTGGGAGCTGAATGGTAAGAACTTCTGAACACAAAGAAGGAAATGACTGACAGTAGAGTCTACTTGAAGGTGGAGGGTAGGAGGAAGGAGAGGAACAGAAAGGATAACTACTGGGTACTGGGCTTAATACCTACATGATGAAATAATATGTACATACCCCGTGACATATGTTTACCTATGTAACAAACCTTGACAAGTACCCCCCAAACCTAAAGTAAAAATAAAAAAAAAAAAGTCCTCCCCTTAAAGCTTCTGGGCAACAAGGTCATAAAAGACACTCATCTTGAGTAAAATTGTAGTTACATTCATAGACTTCAATGCTCAATATTTTGGACCTTTGTTTTTTTACATTTCTTTCAACTTGGACAGTAAATTAAAATCATTGTTTTATTTTTCTTTTTCAGTTACTAGCCCAGTATTTGGAATTTGCCAAAGCTATATTCCTCAGAATTTACCTCAAGAACTCCTTTGTATCAGCAAAGGATGAAGAACGGAGAAGAGGAGGAGCAGGAGGAAAGAAACTTAAGAGATGTGGTGACTAATTGCAATGTGTAGATTGTATTTAGCTCATGATTCAAACAAACTAGATATTTGTTATTAAGGAATTATGGTTGTTTTTCATGTGATATTAGTATGGTGGTCCCATTTCTTAAGAATCTATCTTTTCTAGCCGGGCGAGGTGGCGGGCGCCTGTAGTCCCAGCTACTCAGGAGGCTGAGGCAGGAGAATGGCGTAAACCCGAGAGGCGGAGCTTGCAGCGAGCTGAGATCCGGCCACTGCACTCCAGCCCGGGCGACAGAGCGAGACTCCGTCTCAAAAAAAAAAAAAAAAAAGAATCTATCTTTAGAGATAGGTGCTGAAATGTTTGCAGATGAAATGACATGTCATCTGTGATTTGCTTCAAAACAGTTAAAGGAGATATAGATGAGATGGCCTTGAATTCATAATTGCTGAAGATGGGTATAGGGCACATGGAGTTTCATTATAACCTTTTCTCTCCTTTTGTATTGTTTGTAGTTTTCAATTATAAATTAAAATGAAGAAAATAAGTCAACCAAGCATGAAGGAGTCAGTGAGATTCTTACGGACATCCCAACGTTGCCTCTTATCCACCTGACATAGTCATGGAACTAGAAAGACAAGCACAATTTGCCAAGCATCAGAGTGGCATCTTGAAACTGCTGGGTTTGGTGTAAGGTGACCTCCCTAGGAGGAGAACACTTTAGACCAGTGAGTGAACAGCTTGGAACTGGAGTGACTACTGCTGGCAAAAAAGAATTTGCTAATACTCAAAGGGGGAAAAAAAAAAAGACCATGAAACAGGATCACAATGCTCTTTGGACATCAAAGAATCATTACAAAACAAGATTTTGGTGAGTTCAGTGTAAATGAATGAGGGCCATGCGGCTTCAATTTCTTTCAAAATACACAAGTCTAAAAATTCAAGGAAAAATGCCCTGTTAAACACGTGCTGAACTGAAATGCTTCGAGAGTCATTGAGCCCAAATGGGCCCTGGCTTTGCCCCAAGACTGGATCTTGTTCCTTTTGAATATGATTTCTCTACCTTACCCCATTTCCTCTATAAACTCTATCTCCTTCCTTCCAGGTCCTCGTCCAAATTCTACTTCAGATGCTCAAAACACAGGACAAGACAAATCCAGAGATCAGCAACATTTTTTTTTCCCCTTTTCAATTTCACTGAGAAAGAAACAAATTCTTGGAGACTCAATTTGGAAAACATTTGCTGGCAAATCCATAAAGCTCACCCTGTTGGTTTGAACTTTGAAAGTGTTGGGAATGGCTAACACAGTGAAAATGAAGTGGGGAGGAAATGGAATCTAAGGCAATCCACTGTATTCCACTCACCCCCGACTCATTCACCCCAGAAAGAATCCAGCCACAATCATCTGGACCTTCCTGTGTGGATCTCCATTAGTACAAAACTTTTTTAAAAAGATACTTATCCAGGTCATAGAGTTTATGGCCCAATACCTGGCCCAGATCTGACTGAAGTCAGCAGGCAGGAAAAGGAGCTACTAAGGATGGTCTTGCCACACAGCTTTGACCTAGAGAAAGGGATACCGACAAGCCAGACCAGGGTGTAATGGGTAAATGGAAATAGATAAAGAAAATGGAGGCAAGCAACCTCCCCACTTGAAAGCCTGGAACGCCCAGCTGGGTTTGATTCAAAGCTCTCTTTGGGCCTGTGAGCCCAAAAATGAATGTTCTTGTTGCATGAAGTCTGTGCAGTTTGTCAGACGTGTATGTTGCAGGTTAGGTTTGAGTCAGTTAACCTAGGAGGTGGTTGGTGGTTGGAATCCTTGGTTCTAAGAGCTTGGTGTGTTCTGTGGTTCTGACTCCTGGGGCCTACCACATTTTGCTGGAAGGGCGTACATAAGGCTGTCCATAACTCTTACCGCTCTTGGCAGTTTCTCCAGGAGACCTCATCCTTCTATTACAGTAGGTACTTACGCAGTCATGAGCAGGGAAGGCCACCCCCTCATAACCAGGAACGTCAGGCAACCATCAGGTGATGGTCACAGGGGAGTTGGGGGAGTAGACTCAAGCATGCACACTAAGAAGCAAAATGGTAGCGTTTAACTGGTGTATGAATCCTCAACTGACAAGGAGAAAAACCCCTCAAGTGAGCACACCCACAACTTCAGTAAACACAATGTGCCTGCTCACCCCCCAAGTGCCTGAAGGCCACTGTGCATGCAGACGGCCCACTCCAAGGGAAGAATCAGGGGAGAAAGGATGCAACCCCCCTGGAAGCATGCCAGCATATGAAACCCCAAGTCAAAGGTCAAACCACTCAGCTGATCTCAAGTCACCCGTCTGGCCCTCTTCTAAGTGTACTTCCTTTTGTTCCTGCTCTAAAGCTTTTTAATATACTTTTCACTCCTGCTCTAAAACTTACTTTGGCCTCTCACCCTGCCTTATGCCCCTTGGTTAAAAATTATTTCTTCTGAGGTGTTAAGAATTGAGGTTGCTACAGATTTGCCACCGGTAACACTTCCATAGCCTTAGATGAGTTGGGCTTCAAAATTGGAATTGCTCATTTTAACCCCTGGAGTACAAAACTCCAGTGGGAATAAGCTATCCCTACTTAGTACTACTATCACTATAGGGATAAGAAAATAAAGTATAATTTTCTCTCCAGATTCTAGCATGAATATTGGTCCTAGTGATTCCACTTACAAACCAAAAATATTTGACTCAAACTAGAAAGAGCACAGCATTTCCTGGCTTCCTGGGAAGTCAGTCGCACAGCTAGTGGCACTAGTTTCCAGGACCTGTCATCCTCCAGCAACCACGCCTAGCTGTTTTGTTGATAACTGTTCCTAAAATGAAGGGCAGGTACTTTGAAAAGCGAGTCCTAAACTAACTGTGCATCTGCTCCAAGCTCACTCAGACTTTGTACCACAGGCAAGAGCAGGTCATACCATCAGAAGATGGCACAAACATGAGAAGAATTTTCAAGGATGATAGGAACTAAAAGCTTTTAAAGTGGGAAGGAGATGAAAAAACTCCACTTTTCTGTAACTAGCTCATGAAGGTTTGGTGTGTGGAGAACCAAATGCACCACGAGTACTAGCACGACTCCATCAAATTCTAAGTTTTTTTCTTGGATTTTTGTTAACTTAAAAATTTAGGCTGGGCGCAGTGGCTCATGCCTGTAATCCCAGCACTTTAGGAGGCTGAGGTGGGTGGATTACCTGAGGTCAGGAGTTTGAGACCCGCCTGACCAATATGGTGAAACCCCATCTCTACTAAAAATACAAAAATTAGCCAGACGTAGTGGCAGGTGCCTGCAGTCCCAGCTACTCGGGAGGCTGAGACAAGAGAATTGCTTGAACCTGGGAGGTGGAGGTTGCAGTGAGCCGAGATGATGCCACTGTATTCCAGCCTGGGCAACTGAGCGAGACTCCATCTTAAAAAAAAAAAAAAAGACTTAAATATTTAAAGAAATGTTACAAAAGCCACAGGTGATGACCAACCAGCTCAACGACAATCCCAGTGACAAGCCTAGCTTGTATCATTATGAGCAAGGTCAATATTCCCTTCCAAAGAAACCAACCAGGGTCTTCTTTATCACAGCTTGAAACATTTAGGAGCTGGCCAAGATACGAGGCAAATTCATTTAATTTGGTTTAACTTAATTCTGCCCCAAGCTGTGCAGAAGCTGGGCATATGAACATTACTACATCCCAAAATATCCTCAGAACTCACAGGGTAAAATTCCTGATGCATATAGCACTGAGTGGGGACACAGAGAGGAGTGATAATTTTCAACAGGGGAAGTCAAGGTAAAGTAGCTTTCCAGCTGGAGTGAAGAGTTCTTAAACTGTAGTGCCCATACGGATCCCCTGGGGAGCTTGTCAAGCATGAAAATGGGAAGGCCGCATGAGAATCACCTGGAGAGCTTAAGCATGAAAACGGATGGGCCCCACTCCCAAAGATTTTAATTAGGTTTGATTTAGAGCCCTCCAAATCTTCATTTTGAAAACAAACTCTGCCCCTACTTCTGATGTGGGTGATCCTCAGAACCTACACTGTTCTAAGGTTTTCATCTGCAAGTCCCTCCATGTGTAGGGCTGTAAATATAGACCCAGACAGATGAGAAGGCTGTTTCCATGCTCATGCCCATGATGCTGAAAGTTATTTTTGCAGATTCCCTTTGAGGTCTAGGAAATTCAAAAAGAATGGTCATGGAGGTCTGCGGGTGAGGGCATGTGGGGAAAGAAAGGGCTGTCATTCATCCTTAGGGCCTGCTCTTTGTAGACCTGAGGGCTGTCCCATATTCTCAGTGCCCTGATCTATGGATTGGGACTCCACACCAAATACTCTGGTTTTAGGGTTCTTCTGTCAAATTCACTGTCCTCTAGGTCAAGGCATCAGGTGACAATAGACATATTTAAAGAAGGAAAGACCCTGGTATAAACACACCTGATAGCAATAACTTAAGCATACCCTGAGATTGACCCTGTATAGCAGACACACCTGCAGGTAGTTTGGAGTTTCAAGCTAAGGAATCTGGGAATGGCCAGCCCAGAAGGTCATTCCTTATCTATGAGAAACAGCTTAGCCCCTAGCCCATCCCAGGAAACATGGGCTGTATGACGTCCTTTGTCTTGGGTTAAGGTTGCTAGGTGGAGACTGTTAGGGAGAGGGTCCTAAGTGAATATAAAATGCATGTCTTTGCAAGCGTTTGCAGTTCTGTCCAGCTCTCGCCATTGGACTACACACAAAAGGGTTCTCCTGTCCAGCCTGCTGCCACTGGACTCTTCCTTATATGTAAGTCCCCAGTAAAACCCAGTGTCTCATTTGTCAGTTCTGGGTCTGCTCTTCATCCTTCTGAAACTGGTGTCTTTCCCATTGGAGTCAATAAGTGTTTGGCCCAACATTCCGAATTGGTTTGGCCAAGTTGTTATAAACTATTGGCCCTCAAGGCCAAACCAGGCATGCCTAAGTGATCTGCTAAATTGGACACAAGGTTTTTGTTTTGTTTTAAATTGAATTTGAATGCTTTCAGGCATTATATATTCATTCTGTAGTTGGCCAGAGGCCTCACCACCTCCTTTTGTGTTATGCCTGAATGATGCACATTTTAAAATAATTCCTGGCTGGGCACAGTGGCTCACGCCTGTAATCCCAGCACTTTGGGAGGCCAAGGCGGGTGCATCACAAGGTCAGAAGTTCAAGACCAGCCTGGCCAATACGGCAAAACCCCATCTCTACTAAAAATACAAAAATTAGCCAGGTGTGGTAGTGGGCGCCTGTAATCCCAGCTACTCAGGAGGCTGAGGCAGGAGAATCACTTGAACCCAGGAGGCGGAGGTTGCAGCTAGCTGAAATTGTGCCACTGCACTCCAGCCTGGGCAACAGAGTGAGATTCTGTCTCAAAAAACAAAACAAAACAAAACAAAAATATTCCTGCCTTGTTCCTGTAGGCAGTTGACTTTGAGAAACCTGGGCCACATGCTAAATTTGAATCCATGTACTGGATTAGTTCCAGTATCTGAGCTAGGCATGAACTCAGGAAGACAGGAGTGCATTGGTGTTAGAGAGAGAGGAAAATCCAGGAGGGTCTGTGCATCTGGAAGCACAAGGAATACAGGGCAAGCTTCCCCTAGTGCCAGGAGTCCAAAGCTAAGATAAAGGGTGGAGGAAGCCCAGCAGATCCCCTGAGCTCTGCCTGCTTTTGGGATCCTATGACCCAGAGTAGGTAAGAGAAGGCCTCCATCTTGGACATGCAGCCATCACCCATCATTCCTGCTCCTAAGGGTGCTAAACTGGCCCAGCAGCCTTATTTACTGTTCCAAATGATAGTTTTTCAAGCTTTGGTGACAATCACAGCTAGCTCCTAACCTTTTTGCTCGTGCCACTTACCATCCCTGAAATACTTGCTCTTTCTACCCGTTTCTGCCTCATTCCTCTAAGCACTTCAAGATCCAGCTTAAACCCCCAACTCCTCTGGAAGCTTTCCCTGATCAATTTCACCAACGTAGACAATCTCTCCCTCCTCTCAACTTACTACCTACTCTACTTGTAAATGACTTATTTCCATCTGCCTTGAATCATTCCTTATATCTCTTATGTGTACAAATTTCAGCTTCTCAATTAGACTGTCAGCTCCTAGAGAGGAGGTACCATGCTTCAATTCTTATTGCCTGGATTCCTTAGAGAACAAGACAGTACCTCAAATGTGTCACTAATTCACTGAGTAATTGTCCCCAGTAGCATCAGGGAACAGCTGCACAGAACTCTCTCACAAAGCATACACAGCAACTGGAAGCTTCTAAGAAAGTCAGATAAATGTGGAAACACCATCCTGGCAATTCCTTAGCATCATACTTTCATAGATTCCTTGTGTCCATTCAGTTATTCAGTAAAAATGTTGCCTTTGATTCATGTACTTGTAGAAGAGAAAATTATTAAGTAGTATAAGGGCCTTCCTTCAATTAGGCTATAAAACTGAAAGTAAACAAATGGAAAGATTCCTCAATAGCAGGAATCTTTGTGTAGGAATAGCAGGAATCTGTAGTCAGTGGAGTGGTGGCCCCCAAAAGATGTCTACCCAGAACCTGTAAACGTGACCGTATTTGGAATAAGGGTCTTATAGATGCAATTAAAGATCGCAAGATAAGATTACCATAGAGTATCCAAGTAGGCCCTAAATCCAATGATAAGTATCCTTATAAGAAGAGGAGAAGGCAAAGAGAATTGAAGAGGACACTGAGGAGAAGGCCATGTACAGAGAGTTGGAGGCAGAGGTAGAGTTACACAGCCACAAGCCAAGGAACACCTGCAGCGCCACCCCCACCCCCTACAAAACTAGAAGAATGCAAGAAAGCATTCTCCCCTTTAGCCTTCATAGGGAGCATGACCTTGCTGACACCTTGAGTTTAAGCTTCTGGATGCCAGAACTGTGGGAGAATAAATTTCTGTTGTTTTAAGATACCCAACTTGGGTTAATTCATGACAGCAGCCCTAGGAAAACAACATAGCAATGAAGAAGGATAGCGGATGGGAATGGGTGGGCAGGGAAGAATATCATTGCACTGAATTTCAAAGATCCCAACCTCAGCATCCATTGAGAGAGGAATGAGCCTTTTCATAATCTCTGCCATTGTCTGTTTGTCTAGAAAAGCTTCTGCAAGGTCATTATTTCCTCAGAGATGCTCATGATTCAGATTTAAGCTAGATACTTTCTCTTGGATCCTGGGGTTACATTCCAGTAAGATGGGACCAGATAATCCTGAAATGCAGAACAAATGATCTGCTTCCAAGAACCTAGCTCTATTTATCAAAGAGCACCTGCTGTGTTAGACAAATTGGCTGGTCCAGCTAATTACAAAGGAGGCACGGGCTACCACCACAGAGTCATGGGTGGTAGCACTATCTAAATGTGACCGGACAAGCTTTTTTGATCTGGGCTCTAGGAACTCTATTTAAAGTCTCTGTTTTCATTTGCTCACTGACTGTAATTTACACATAAGTCAACCCCTGCTATTTTTCCCATCTGGTTAGGTTCCTAAGGAGAAATACATTTTTACAAATGTTCCAAACATGAGGCACACACAGCAACACTTTTCATATGATTGCTAGAAGCCGTTCACATCAGTCTGTAATCCTTATTCAAAGCTTACTAACAAAAGGAGCTGGAAAAATATCACTCGAGGTTGGTGACATGAGGCATTTGCTTGCATAAAATGGACATGGGTCATGTAGGAAATCGTGTTTATTTTTCAGAGATGCACAATGATGTATTTAGGGGTGATATGTCATGATGGCTACAATTTGCTCTGGACCATTGCAGCAAAAAAAATATATGAAGCAAATGTGGCAAAATATTAACCATTAAATCAAGGCAATGGAAATATGGGTGCTCAAGGCATATTTCTTTGTATGCCATAGGTTTAAAAAGCATCAAAAATAAAAATAACATGGATATAAATGTTTAATACACAGGTTTTGTTTTTGGGTTTTTTTTTTTTTTTTTTTTTTGCTGACACTATACCTGTTTTCAGGTATAGAGACTGTCTCAATAAAGGGATGATGCCTGTTTGCAATTATAAATACCCAACAGAGGCAGCAGATCTATGCGTACAAATTCTATTCTTAACTGCTCTTCAGTTCTATTTACAGAAGGAAGAGAAGTTACATCTATTGAGGAAAAAGAGTACCCCAAAAAAAGCAGCATTGGCACTGAAGCAGGAAAAAAATGCCTTGTTGAGAAAGCACTGCATCTGTTAATATGGGGCTTTTTTGTCAAGTCACAGACAGCTAAGCATGCCGCTTTAAACTGCTGGCAGGGCGCTTTGTCCAAGTGCATCTAGTGTGTGTAGAATGTATTCCTCTAAATGGACATATCCGCTAGGGAATGGACTCGGGTCCTACCCCCAACATACTAGGCACATAAACAGACACAGGCACGGACAGAGAGGGGACTCACAGTTCTGAGTACAGGAAGTGCAGGTTGCCCACATTGTCAATGTAGTTAGCAGGGCTGAGCCAAGGCAAGACCAGCAACAGAAGCGCCTTCATTCTCCGAGCAGTGCGCTGCCTTCTCCCTGGCCGCCTTCTGTCAGCTACAAGGGCCCAAACCAGCCAAGCTCCTTCAAGCAAACCTTGTCACGCCCCCACCATCAGTACATCATAAAGAATTTGACTGAGAACCGTTAGATTAAGCCACGTTAATAAATCACGGGCCCATAAGAAGATTATGCTCTCTGATTCTCAGATAAGAGGATGTAGGAATGCAAGGAGCCACCATGGTTGGCGAGAGAGCTTAGGCTGAGAGCAGGCAGGCTGATGCCCAGGAAAGGAACCAGCCCCTCCTGCAGGATGCGGACTGGTTCTTAGGAAGCAGCTGGTACATTTACATCACCGGCTGGGAGCACACAGGCTGGGAGTTAAAGTGTGTTGGAAGAGGGCATGAGCATGGCACATTCAGACCCCACGTGTGAATAATTAAACAATGAAAAGCTGCCCTCCAGTTTGCTAGAGCGACACTGTAAGAAATTCCCATCTTTGGAGCAGCCTGGAGATCTGAGCTTAAAGCAAGCATTCAGATATTATAACACAGGAGTGGCTGAAATAGGAACCAACCCCACCTTCCTCTAGCACTGTATGTACATTTAGAGTACAATTTAAAACATTTCACCGATCACCATCTTGACTACACTGACATGAAAGAGATGCGACAGTGACAGCGTCCTTGCTAATTTTGAAAATTGGCTCTAGAGATGAATAGGCTGTGCCATTCTCTGTCTGAATAACAAAGAGCCTGGATAGACATAAAGTTCTGTCAAAACAACGTACAGGTTCCTGTTTGGTGAGGAAATGAGTCACGCCATTCTTCCTTCTCCCTGGGGGGATTGAATTGCGCTCTGAAACCAGCTGTTTCATTTAAGCTCCCAAGCCTCAGTCACCTTACCTTTGAAATGGCGCTAATTATGCCTTACCTGCCTGGTTTGTCAGGGACTAGGCCACCTCCCCTCTTCCAGCCTTAACACCTGGGATTTGAGACTGCGCTACCGGCCTCAACACTAAGACTTCTTTGCAGGCCTAAGCTCTGGAATGCCACAGAAGCCCCCAGGACGCTCCCTTACCCCATAGTCAAGAAGATTAAATTCCATTTTGCCAACTCAAGACCAGAATCTTAATAGAAATGGCTCAAAGGGATAATTACATTCATCACATTAATGACAGCCAAGCCATGATAGCAAACTCCACTCCACAAGAAGACGAGCAGCGAAAAGTCTACAGGATGAGACCAATTGTGATGAACTGTGCAGTCATTAGGAATTTGGCATCAGCGGCAGGGCTAAAAGAGTTTAAATACAGAAGACTCTCAGAATGTGCAGATTTAATTTCTACAGTTTACAGTGGAGATGAACAACCTTGATAAAACATGGGATATAATCATTCATAATTTTGTTGAGGTCCAAATTGGAATTCTATTCTCTGTAAGGCTGCTCTGCAAGAGTGAGTCAGAGCTCATGGAAAGCAGTAGAAAGGAAGTTAGGTTTGATATTTAGGTGCTGGGGTTAGAGAAGCTTGAGATTAGAGTTCTAGCTCTGCCATATACTAGCTGTATGACACTGGGCATGTTTGCTTAACCTTTCTGAACCTTCATGTCCTCCCCTGTAAAAGAAAGACAATAGTAATAGTGCTTAACTCAGAGTGCTGGTAAGAAGGTGAAATGAGGCAATGCCCATAAACAACAAAGGGCTTAATGAGTATTAGCTTAAGGTTATTGTATTTTATTTTTTTCAGAGATGGCGGTCTTGCTCTGTCACCCAGGCTGTAGTGCTATAGCACAATTATACCTCACTGCAGTGGTGAACTCCTGGGCTCAAGCAATCCTTCTGCCTCAGCCTCCCAAGTAGCTGGGACTACAAGTACATGCCACCATGCCTGGCTAAAAAAAAAATATATATATATATTTAAATCTTTTTCAGAGATGAGGGTCCCTCTATGTTGCCCAGGATGGTCTTGAACTTTTGGTCTCAAGCAATATTCCTGCCTCAACCTTCAAGTAGCTAGGATTATAGGTGTGAGCCACTGTACCTGGGTCCACTGTTGCTAACAACTATTAGCGATACTGAATGAACCTACCTGGAAGCTTAACGTCTATCTCCAAGAGGCTTTGTTACTCTTTTCTTATCCCTTCTTTCCTCCTATACTATTAGGGAAGTGACATGTTATAGTTTTATCCTAAATATGGACTTTCACAAAGTCCTGAAACATACTCTTCTTGGATGTCCAAGACCTCCTGTATAGATCAGAATTCTTAAGTAGCATGATGTATTATAAAGGTCGTGGACTTCATATTGGTATTCGATTTTATTTCTGACGATCTTGGACATGTCAGATTGCTTCTGACATTTGATACATCTTTTATTAAAAAAGGATGCCTGCCCATTCACCACCTTGCATTTAAAGGGGATGAAATTAATTAATGTGACTGCAATATAAACATTAACGTAAGGTTTTCTGTTTTTTTTTATGTCACTATTGCAACCACTGCTGGTTGTCTATCAAATATTTAATCTCCCCTTCTTCCTTATAACAGAACCCAGGTTTTGTTTATGCTGGTACTACACATAGACTGTCTCACAGATGGGCAGTGGTATAACACAATAGTGACTAATGAGGTATAAGTAAAAATTACTGGGTAAGGCATCTCAGAAGCCTCTTTAAAGGGAGGTGTCTCCATTGGCACATCGTATTTTTCCTTGCCTGCCTAATTCTTTCTACCTGGAACTTGTACATGACACTGAAGCATGCAGCCATTTTGAGACCGTGAGGTGACAAACTTGAGGATGAAAGCTAAACCGATTCCTGCTGGCATCATGTCATGGCAAAATCATAGTAATCCTGGGCTTCCCACCCCTAGGCTTTGTGTTACATGAGAAAAACAAAACTTCTACCTCGTTAAACCAATATAACATAATTTTCTATTACCTGCCATCTGATGTAATCCTAATTAATACAATCCCTTGGGGCTAAAACCCTACCTCAAATGGACAGAGATTGCTCCATGGCTTCCTTGCCAGTAAACAGCCCTAACTCTAATCCTTGCCCTATTCTTTGCCTGGCTGTCCTATTTATCCTTAAATGTTATCTCAGATATCACTGATCATCTCCTATTTTCTTGTTTTTTTCTCTTCACTAAACAGGTTTTATTTAGGGGCCAGGAAAATGTTGGGTTCAGAGTTAGAAGGTCGCAGTAAGGTTGTATGTCAAAGCACAATTATTATGAGATGTTTAGTCCGGCTGAAATGACCAGCAAGACTAGTACATGCCTACTTTTCATAGGTAATAGTCCCCTGTATTTCTTTTCTTTTCTTTCTTTTTTTTTTTGAGGTGGAGTCTCACTCTGTCACCAGACTGGAGTGCAGTGGTGCAATCTTGGCTCACTGCAACCTCTGTCTCCCGGGTTCAAGCGATTCTCCTGCCTTAGCCTCCTGAGTAGCTGGGACTACAGGCATGCACTATGATGCCCAGCTAATTTTTGTATTTTTAGTAGAGATGAGGTTTCACCATGTTGGCCAGGATGGTCTTGATCTCTTGATCCTGTGATCTGCCCACCGCGGCCTCCCAAAGTGCTGGGATTACAAGCCACTGTGCCCGGCCCTCCCTGTATTTCTTCTTTCAATAAAGTCTTTCCCACGTTGTAGACAGCTGGCTGTGTTGTCCTGAACACACTACCCTGGATGGAAGTAAAGGTCAGCAGAGGTTCCAGGGTAGATCTTTGGAGAAGAAACTCCCAGGACATTGGATACAAAGTTAATGAGGAAAATATTCCCAGCCAGCCTTCAGCCACGTGTGTCTTGGGCCAATTACATCACGTCTTTATTCATGGCTCTTTTCAAATTATTGAACAATGAACTCTGTATTCATACTAGAAAATACTTGAGGAGGGTCAGTTTTATTATCTTCCATTTTTAGGAAATAAAAGAGTAGGTACAGCAAACCACCATGGCACACATACACCTATGTAACAAACCTGCACATTCTGTACGTGTATCCCAGAACTTAAAAAAAAAAAAAAGAAAAAAAAGGAAAAAGGAGAGAAAATAAAGGGCAAAGTGACTTGTTCTATGAAACTATTCACGTGTGTTTTCAACTTCTTTCTTTTACCTTTCAAAGGTCATTTCCTTAGAGGCAGAAATCACAACTTATTTTTCTTTCATTTAGGGCCTGACCCTATTGTGAATCCTTGCTAAATACTGTGTATGTAGATGATGAAATTACACAATGAAAATGTGGTCTTGAGCCTAAAATAAGTCTCGCTCAGGATCAAGAAGTAAAAGCTTGGCTTCCACACACACTTCCAGACATTGAAAGTCTAGGTCAAGAGAGATGAGCAGATGGGCCGTCTGCAGGGGCCCCACTACATACTGGTAATGGCCTCCAGTTAGGAAGGCTGCCATTCAACTCAATAAGTCCATCTCCCCCTGGGAATTCTCTACAGTAGACCCATGTGATGGGAGTCTGTAAGCATCTAAGAGGGCAGAAATCAACAGAATTAGCCAGAAGGTTCAAACTGCTAGCTCCAAACTCAGATTTATTCCCATACAAGAGCTCTCTAGTCTGAAAGCAGAAACAGTTGTCCAAGTAATCAATGATCTAGCCAGTCGTGCATACCTACAGCCAGTCCTAAATGTTTTGCTCAAGTATTTATATTTAGTAGACAAGTATTATTTACAAATGAAACGCATTCTGGAGAAAACAGGCAGCAGTTGTTTAAAGATGTGACGCTGTTTGCCTGTACCCTGACTTAAGTCTCCTGTTGGGTAACAGGTGCAGAAATTTCAGTTAGACAGGAAGCATAAATTCAGGAGATTATTGTACAACAAGGTGATTATAGTTAATAACAATGTATTGTGCAGTAGAAAATTACTGAGTACATTGTAAGTGTTTTTATCACAAAAATGGTACATATGTGAGGTAATGCATGTCGATTGGCTTGCTTTAGCCATTCCACAATATATACATATTTTAAAACATCATATTGTACACCATAAATATATACAATATGTATATGTCAATTGAAAAAATAAAATTTGGGCCTGGTGCAGTGACTTAAGTCTGTAATCCCAGAACTTTGAGAGGCCAAGGCAGATCACAAGGTCAGGAGATCGAGACCATCCTGGCTAACATGGTAAAAACCTGTCCCTACTTAAAATACAAAAACTTAGCCGGGTATGGTGGCAGGCGCCTGTATTCCCAGCTACTCGGGAGGCTGAGGCAGGAGAATGGCATGAATCCGGGAGGCAGAGCTTGCAGTGAACCGAGATCACACCACTGCACTCCAGCCTGGGCGACAGAGTGAGATTCCATCTCAAAATAAATAAATAAAAAAAAGTAAAACAATTATATTTAGATGCATATTTATTGAATAAAGCAATGTTAAAGATCAAGCAAACCAATGCAAAATTTATAAACAAAAGCTATGACAAGACTCCCGTACAAGCGGCCACCAGCCTGGAGGCCTCACAGAAACACTTGCCTCTTAGTTTTCTAAATTCAAGGGACTCCAGAGGTAATAACTACTTCTTAAGTATTCTTCTTAATATCCCTCCTAAGGGGAGGAAGAGGGGGCCTACTGGCCCATTACAGGCCCAAAGCCCAAGAGAGATCCACAGTCTGGTTCTAGGTTAGCTTCAAATTTTTTTTTTTTTTTTTTTTTTTTTGAGACAGAGTCTCACTTTGTCACCCAGGCTGGAGTATAGTGGCATGACCTCAGCTCACTGCAACCTCCGCCTCCCAGGTTCCAGCGATTCTCCTACCTCAGCTTCCTGAGTAGTTGGGATTACAGGCACCCATCACCACGCCTGGTTAATTTTTAAATTTTTGGTAGAGACGGGGTTCACCATTTTGGTCAGGCTGGTCTCGAACTCCTGACCTCGTGATCCGCCCGCCTTGGCCTCCCAAAATGCTGGGATTACAGGCATGGGCCACCGCGCCCAGGCAGGTTAGCTTCAAATTCTTAATCCTTGCCAATAAAACGTCCAGGGGGTGGGAGGCGAAGGACTGTATATTAGGCATATGGTGACTAATACATACAACATATTTTTGGAAATGTTTTCAACCTACTTAGGAAGCAGAAGTGTGGAGGCTTGAGAGCATGTGTTGAGGCCCACGCCTCCCTGATGTGGGGGCGTCCTCTCCAGAGAGCTGCTGTGGGTGCCTGTGAAGGACTCACTCAGAGGGTGCAACTTAAAAAGGTAACTCACTTTCAGTTTTGGGTTCTCTCCTCACTGCCGTTTTCCAAATGTGCATCTCATTATCAGCTGAGTGTTCATCAGGCTTCTATCTCGGCCTTCCTTGAGGTGTGTGTGGGTCACACAGGCTGCATGGGCTAAGGGTGAATGAAATTCCCTGTCCGCTTCAGGCAGCTGAGGGGCACCTGTGTCATCTTTCTCCTGAAGACCTCACAGATTTCCAACAGTCTCCTCCTAGCCCTTCCCCTTCCCCCCCTCCCTTCTGGCCTAACCCTCGGATCCATGCACTATCTTCTCCCTATTTTTAGAAGCACTCTCAGCCCCAAAACAGTCCTGGATGAAGGAATGAGGAGTCGCCGCTGAGTTCTGACTTTCTCCCCAGAGGATGCCTCCAATACTGTCTTCTGTCTCCCCACTCTTACTCCTGGGGTGGGCAGAATATTCCCCAAAGATGTCCAGCTCCTAATTCTCAGAACCTCTGAGAATATCACTTCACATGGCAAAAGGGACTTTGCAGATGTAATTAAGAATCTTTTTTTTTTTTTTGAGATGGAGTCTTGCTCTGTTGCCCAGGCTGGAGTGCAGTGGTGCAATCTTGGCTTACGGCAGCCTCTGCCTCCTGGGTTCAAGTGATTCTCATGCCTCAGCCTCCCAAGTAGCTGGGATTGTAGGCTTAGGCCACCATGCCCAGCAATTTTTATATTTTTAGTAGAGACAGGGTTTCACTATGTTAGCTAAATTGGTCTCAAACTCCTGATCTCAAGTGATCTGTCTGCCTCCACCTCCCAAAGTGCTGGGATTACAGGTGTGAGCCTCCACGCCCCACATAAATTAAGAATCTTGAGATGAAGAAGCCATCTTGGATTATCCAGGTGGGCCCAAGGTAGTCACATGAGTTCTTATAGGAGGGAGGCAGGAGGCTCAGAGTCACAGAAGGAGATATGAGGATGGAAGCAGAAGCCAGAGAGCGCCTGGAAGATGCTATGCGGCTGGCTCTGAAGATGGAAGAAGGGGCCATGAGCCAAGGAAGACAGGCAGCACTAGAAGCTGGAAGAGGCAAGGAAAGGGATTCTGCCCTGAAGCCAACAGGAATGCTACTCTGCTGACATCTCAATGTTAGTCCACCAAGATGTATGTTAGACTTCTGACCCTCAAAACTGTATGATAACAAATTTGTTACTTCTTTTTTTGAGACAGCCTCTTTGTCACTTAGGCTGGAGTACAGTGGCGCATCACAGCTCACTTCAGCCTCAACTCCCAGGCTCAAGCAATCCTCCCACTTTAGCCTCCTGATTCACTAAAACTGTAGGCACACATCACCAGGTCTAATTTTTAAATTTTTTATAGAGATGGGGTCTTTTGCTATGTTGTCCAGGCTGGTCTCAAGCTCCTGGACTCAAGTGATCCTCCTGCCTCAGCCTCTCAAAGTGCTGGGATTACAGGTGTGAGCCAGTGCGCCCAGTACTTTGGTTTGTTTTAAGTCACTAAGTTTGTGATTTGTTACAGCAGCAACAAGAAATGAACACAGCTCCCCAGCACAAATGTATAGCTGCAACATATCAGGAACACGGGACCATGGTGAGGGTGGAGGGAGCTCTACTGGGTTCTTTCTCCTCCTTGTTCCCCTCATCCCCCTGCCCAATGTGGCCCCCACTCTTGAACATGGCTCTGTGCCAACTCCTGTTGGCATCTACCTCGCCTTTGACTCCAGACCTACTTCTTTCCTACCAACGTCTCTCATACCTAGGCAAAACTTTCAGCAAAGGTCACAAATAGACTACCCTACCTACTCCTCCTTTAACCACATCTGCTTCTGGGGAATGAGGGAGGTAGGGCATCCTAGTTTAAACACCAGCAATGACAGCTGCAACCCAAAAACCTGAGGTGGAAGCATCTGGCTCAACATCTTGGGGAGAAAAATGAATTCACTGACATAATGAGTGTGAAAAACACAAGCTAAGCACTACACCCAGGCCATTGCTTTTGATGCAAACTTCCACATTAGAGAATACATGCAAGTCCCAAAAGACAAAGACTCAGATTCATGACCTAAGGTATGTAACCTTTAAAAAAAAAAAAAAACCTGCACCTGCCTCCTGCCCTTGTCATGACAGGAACCAGGATAAACACCAGCTTCCAAATTTCCTGTTACAAAATAATTGTGGTATGATTGTTCACTCTTTATTAAGCACTTTAAATGTTCTCATGCCCAGGGACATGACAATGTAAGTGGACAAAATAAGAGGAAGCCAGATGGAACAGGTGATGTTAGGCATCAGCAGCGGCAGTCACACCAGAATTCTGCCACCACTGTGGGTGCGGTGTGTGGGTGGGCGTGTGCGTGCATGCACAACTTAGCAACTTGACCACAAAGTTAGCAGAACAAATTGCTTGGAGGACAAAAATTTCCTAAATTTCTCCTTTTAAAACTTAATTGAGAACACCTCACACCTTCTCAAAGGACAGTTGTGCCTTGTTAATTCCAATACAAAGGAAATTCTAATAATCAAGGGTCAAACTGGGGCACCTTTTTTTCGTAAGTGAAAAAGCAAGCAGCGCCTATCAGGAAATACTTCTGGGACCCATGAGCCTCAGAGAAAGCTGCTCATATGCCCTCTCTGGCATATTTCACATTTCACAACATACACACATGAGATGAGCTGGTCGCAAAAGGATAAATACCATATGATGTCATTGATATGAAGCACTTAGAGCATATTCATGGAGACAAAAAGTGGAATGGTGGCTGCCAGGGACTGGGGGAAGGTGGAATGGGGAGTTTGTGTTTAATGGATATGGAGTTTCCATTATGGAAGATGAAAAATTTCTAGAGATGGATGGTGGTGATAGTTGCACAATACATGAAAGTACTTAATACCACTGAACTGTATACTCACAGTGGTTAAAAATGGTAAACTTTATGTTACATTTTATTACAATAAAAAAAAATCCCATAAACACACACACACAACGCAACTCCACCAAATGCTATTTCCTCACACTGAACCATGACCATAAACACCTATGTGTTTTTTTTATTTTGAATGGATCATTTTGTTGGTTGCAACCCCTCAGGAGACTGGGGGGTGGAGGGGTCCAGCTGTCCCCCTTGGGGGCGGGGCTTCCCAGCTCACTGGTGGGGGACCTACCTGGTTTGAAAGTGATGCTCGAGGTCGCAGCGCTGCAATACCTGGGCGCAGTGCTCCCTAAATGGGCAGGTCACCAGCAGCTTGTTGAGGAGTTTGTTGACCAGGATGCTAGACTTCTTGCAGTGCTGCAGAACCAGAGGCTTGCGATCCATGGGGCAGAAGTCCTTCTCCACCAGGAAGTTGGTGAGGCAAAGGGTGCAGTAGGTGTGTCCACATGGAGTGTCCAGGGGGTCCAGCAAAGCCTGCAGGCAGATGTGGCAGATGAGGTCATCATCCACATCCTCCGGGTAGCTGTAGAAGTGGTTTTCCTCCAGGGAGTGGGCTTGGCCGCACACTGCACACAGGGGTTCAGGGTCATTGGCAGACTCTGGCTGGTTCATGGTCGATTGGAGCACAGTATAACAGGAAACTCAGTCACACAATATTTCCTCAGGAGCAAGTCAAGATCTAGGAGCCATTCACACACCTAAAAGAAAACAAGAAGGCTCACTTTTGCCTCCCAGCACATGAAAGACTTATGCTTATGGTAGACATGAGACAGTGCTGCCAGTGCATGGCGAATTGAGCTACGATTCAGAAAGCCAGGGTTTAATGTCCACTCTGGAGTAACTGACAGGACCTTGGGCAAGCCCCATGGCCTCCTCGTGCCTCTCTTTTCCCACACATGCCAGTAGGAATAATGTTCACCTTTAACATCCTCACATTGGTGTGGTAAGAATCATTTGGAAAGTATCTGGGAAATGCCTAAAGTAACTCTAAAAAATGTAATTTGTTAAGAAAATTAAATAGATCAGTGATTTATAAAATTCTTGTCAGATCAGGACAAGAAAAAAAAACAAAACAGTTAATACTGTGATGGCTCTTATCTTTCTTCCCCATCTTTCTCCTAAACTCAGAAAATGTAGGAGATCAGAGCTTTCAACTAAGTCATCTGAGAGGAAATAGTGTCGCTGAGCCTTTCATATTTTCACTATGATAAATGCACTGTTGTCTCCTGTATGCATTTCACTCGGTTGGTCATTAGCGGCTAAGTGGGCTCTGGACACATTGTCTGGGTTCAAATCCCACCACTATGGGCCAGTGATTTCAGACTGTTTTCACATCTGTAAAATGGGGATAATCACAGGCTACTTCATAGAACTCTTGTGGGGATGAAATGAGATATGATACATAAAGCTCTTAGATTTGTATTTACTACATACTAGGCACTCAATAATTCTTACACGTATTTGTTACTGAATTCATTGTCTCTAGTCTAGCTCTGGTAGCCCAGAAACTGAAAGCTAGAGCTCCTATAAGGTACCTTTAAGCTTTGTTCTAATAGGACTCTTTTATTCCATTAGATATTGCTTTCTTTTTTTTTTTTTAGATGGACTCTTGCTCTGTTGCCCAGGCTAGAGCGCAGTGGCATGATCTCTGCTCACTGCAACTGCTGCCTCCCAGATTCAAGTGATTCTCCTGCCTCAGCCTCCTGAGTAGCTAGGATTACAGGCACACACCACCATGCCTGGCTAATTTTTGTATTTTAGTAGAGACAGGGTTTCGCCGTGTTGACCAGGCTGGTCTTGAACTCCTGGCCTCAAGAGATCCACATGCCTTGGCCTCCCAAAGTGCTGGGTTTACAGGTGTGAGCCCCCATGCCCACCCTAGATATTACTTTTAAACAGTAGAATACTATCACAATACATATTTTCCTTTAACATAGATAGGAGTCAACAATAATCAAGTTTTTTAACATGCTTGCTTTGCATCTAGGAAGTCCCTTGGGTAGACAGTCAATAAATAGTTTTCAAGCACCAACTCTGAGCTAGGTCGTGAGTTGGATATGCAGACCTTTGAGAGAGACTTAAAGGATATGCTTCTGCCCTCAGGGAGTCCCAATTCCAGAGGTGACATGGAGATGCACACAAGTAGGAGTCCAGTGCAAACTAGGGCTCTGGGTCAACTTTCATGGTGATTAAGAATCCCGCCTCGGGACCAGGCCCGCTTTTGGCTGCATTGACTGGGGATCGTTGGCACCAGGTGTCTGCATTTGGGACCGACCCTCTGGGCTTGCTGATCAAGGAGGAAGCAGCAGCAGTATCTGATGTGGGGGCTGCAGCTCTGTACCTGCATCATCCTGGTGATAGTCACAGTGGCCAAGTGAGTTTATTGGGGGCCCAGCTTCCTCCAGAGGTGGCAGCAATGGCCCAGCTACTAGGGGACCTAAACAGGAGCACGTTCAGAAAATTGCTGAAGTTTGTGGTCAGCAGCCTGCAAGGGGAGGACTGCCGAGAGGCTGTGCAGTGTCTTGGGGTCAGTGCCAACCTGCCAGAGGAGTGGCTGGGTGTCCTGCTGGCAGGCATGCACACACTGCTCCAGCAGGCCCTCCATCTGCGCTCCACCAGCCTGAAGCCCAACACCTTCAGGGACCAGCTCCAGGAGCTCTGCATCCCCCAAGACCTGGTCGGGGACTTGGCCAGCGTCGTATTTGGGAGCCAGCGACCCATCCTTTATTCTGTGGCCCAGCAGCCAGGGGCTCGGCTGCCCCATGTTGCTGACTTTCAGTGGTGGGTGGATGTGACAATCTCCACCAGTGCCCTGGCTCGCTCCCTGCAGCTGAACGTCCTGATGCAGTTGAAGCTTTCAGATGGGTTAGCATACCTCTTCGAGGTCCCCATAGACCGCTTCCTCATAGACCGCTTCGAGGTCCCCACAGCCAAGTTCCAGGAGCTGCGGTACAGCATGGTCCTGGTCCTAAAGGAGATGGCAGATCTGGAGAAGAGGTGTGAGTGCGGCCTGCAGGACTGACCCCTCACATGACCAGTCCCATTCAGGTCCGGCTTGGACACCTCAGAAGGCGCCAAAGTGGAGCTGACTCTTCCCAGGACAGCCCTGCCCTTCCCATGAGGCAGGCTCTTCATCCAGGTGCTTTTGTAGATCTTGTATTTTCGGTTGGGCATTTTGATTCTTCTGCCTTAAATCCCTGACCTCACAGAGCTGACATTCTAGTGGGGCTGAGGGGAGGGGAAATATTATAAAATAAATAATAAAAATTTTTTTTGAAAAAGAAACCTGCCTCTTCCCTCAGCCCCAACTCAACTTTCCTCTTTTCCAAAAGTAAAAGACCTTACGCTTTCCACAAGAACATAAAGACACATGAATAACCTAACAGGAAATTAGCCACATTTGGAAAGAGCCCAGCAGTCATAAACTGTATTATATCTCTTTTCTTTTCCAAATAAAGTCGGAGGTTGTTTGTACAAACATAGACTTATCTCAAAAAGAAAATACATTGACTTCAGGCTTTCATAGAGTCAGCTTTGTTGTTTACATTTCTGTACTGCAGTAATATGCCTGAGAGGACACTCTAGTGAAGAGGTTGCTGGTAAATGCCCTTAATATAAAAACATTTAGAAAATTGTAGCATTTTATTTAGCATCGATAGGACCACAGAAGGCAAAAAAAGAGGGTACAGGAGGGGGCGAAGTTGTTTCAAGGAAATCTAGGCAGCTGCTAATTGTCCTCAAGGCTGTTAGAAAGTACTGGAATCTCACAGGATATACTTTAAGTGACACCAGAAACAGTCGAAAAACAAACATGAAAATGGAAATGGACCACGCAGAAGATTATCATCTACCATCTACAGGGGAAAAAAGGTGCACACAGGATGAACTAAAGCTCTAAGTCTTTTAAAGCTTCTCTGTAGTGTTCGGCCATATAGTCCCACATGCTACGGTCTTAGTTATTCTTTCTCATGATGCTGTAGGGGAAGATAAATTCGGGCTGCAGTGTGGTCATACCACTGAAAATACAACTTCATGTTTCTGGGCCATTCCCTTATTGGTGAAATGGTGGCATTGGACCAGATTTTCATTTTTCAAACTGTGCTGTAGAAGTCATCAGATGCTTCCAGATCTTTCAAGGGAATGGAGATACGAGGAAACCAAGGGGGAGCTTTGCCTACTCCTCCAGCTCTGCCATTATTATTATTATTATTATTATTTATTTATTTTTTAAATGGGGTCTCACTATGTTGACCAGGCTGGTCTTGAACTCCTGGCCTCAAGCAATCCTCCCATCTTGGCCTCCTAAAGTTCTAGGGTTACAGACATGAGCCACCACACCCAGCCTGCCATTATTTCCTTAATGCATCAGGTTCCTCTTAATATTCTGTTCAAAGAATACTAGCTTTTAAAAAAACTTGCAAACTACCAGACTAGATCGTGTGCAACAGTCCCTTCTAGAAACAGAGTTCTATGATTCTGTGCTAATCAAGTGGGGTTTTTATGTTTTGTTTTGTTTTTGATGATCAGATGTTTGGGGAAAATCCTTTTTTCATCTAACAGTTCTTTGAACATTTACCAGGTGCCAGGCACTGTGCTAGGGGCCTTATTATATTACAGTATATTACGTTTTTCAATCCTCACAAACGGCCACAGTTTTAATTAGTTCGTTTCTTGTTTTGTTTTGTTTTGTTATGTTTTAACAGATGAGGAAACTGAAAGGCGGAGGGTAAATAACTTGTCAATCACACCAAAAAAAAGAAACAAAATGGGCAGGGGCTGTCTGACTCCAAGTTTCTGCTCCTACTTCCCTACTTTGTCTCCCAGCATCTTTCTTGATTATGGCTAGTCAGAATCCCAATAATGTAACTCATTAAATACAAGACACCCAGGAAATTAGAAGCCTTTAAATTTCTTCAGGCTCCATTGCAAGTAGAATCATGTGTCGCTTAATGATGGTGATATGTTCCGAGAGGTGCATTGTTAGGTGATTCGGTCCTTGGGTGAACATCAGAGACTGTACTTGCACACAGCTTCATGGTATAGCTGACTATACATCATATAAATGTGTAGTCTATGGCTGTCACTGCAAGCCTGTACAGTATGTAACTGTACTGAATACTGTAGGCAACTGTAACACAATGGTAAGTATTTATATACCTAAACATAGAAAAGGTACAGTAAAAACAGTATGTTAATCTTATGGGATCACCATCATATGTGGAGTCTGTCATCGACCAAAACGTCATTATGGGGTCCAGGACTGTAGATACGTCAAAGATCTCTGAAGAAAAAGATTCCTTGATTTCACTGAGTGCTGAAGTAGAATGAATGGAGGGAGTAAGCAAAAATGGCAGATTTAGCTCCAACTCCAATTTTCTTTTATCTTTTCCCTTCCTTTCTTTTTCTTTCTGAGAGCAATTTGAATTCCCTGGCACTTACCCATGTGGATAAACCAAATTCTTAATATAATGTTAATGTAAACACTGCTGTATATATTTTCTGACTTTATTTTAGACTAAATAAAGCCTACATGAATAGAAACAGATTATGAGATAATTGACTGAACAAGCAGTTTTGGCTCTAAGGGAAAGAACTAGGTAGACTTAAAAAATATGATTAATAGCTCCCTGGTGGTTCTTATTTGCAGTGTATAGCTTATAAACATGTATGATGTATCATGTTTTCAGACATATCAGAGCCTTGCTGTTGAATGGAGAAGAAATTATTAAAAATCATTAAGCCTTAAAAGGTAAACTAGTTTCTCCCACCAAAAGTAAGAGAGAGGGCTTGTCAGCTTTGTGTCCATGTAAATTTACTGAACGTATCAGCCATCAGCATCTCTGGCCCTGGATGAAGTAAGCAGACAGAGCTGTGATACGGTGTTTTGGCAGTTTAGAGTAAGAAAGAGTAGTGGAATGGATTGATTCCCTCCTTATGTACGTGTATCATGGGTAGGGTGGAAATCTTACACTTTTTTGGTATAACCCTGTTGTGCCTTAGGAATCACCCTTTCCTTCTTGTTTCTGATCTGGAATGGGACAGAAACCAGAGGTGACTTTTAGAGATATATGTAGCCAAAACCACCAATCTAGTGCTGAAAAGCACCCGGAAAAATAAAAACCCCCATCTCTCTTTGCTCCTAATCCCTGCTTCCTTTCCTACCATTTTATTGACTAGCCTCAAACCTGTATAGAAGTTTCTCTGGCTAATTCTCAAATTTTGAACTTCCTGGATGACAACAAAGACACATACCAGAGCAAAAGCCAGTCGGTGCTGCCCATAACCAAGAGGGTCATTCGAGATCATATGTCTACTGTCATCGCACTAGACAGATTTAAGAACAGCCTTTGGAATACAGCCTGTTTGGAAGTGGAAACATTTCTGCATCAGGTAACTCATCAGAACAACGGGATCCTTGGTGTGCTATTGTCCTGCTAATTCTCCTTTCAATGCACCCTGGCTTTATAGAAAATGGTTATAAGATGTGGTTGCCAGAATAAACCACACACTCCACTAGAAAGATAATTGGATAAATATAACATTTAGCATGTGGCACTGATAATTTTACATGTTCTTCCCATTGAAAGGACAAGATTTGACCCTAAAAGCATCTCTGAAATTGTTGCCTGAGTCACAGTTTTCTAGTAATAGGAGGAGGATTCCATATTATGAAAAAGAATCATTCTTTATAGTCGCATGGTGGTGTGTCCTGCATTGGCACTTCAACCTTGTCAAAGATGAAACACTGTAGCCACAGACTCTGAGTCAAAAGGAAGCCTGACAGATGAGAAAGGACTTTATTACTTTATAAAATAGATGATTCTGCCTTTGGATAACTTTGATTTTAGAGGAAAAAGTCCACATAACGAGCAAAATTTTCCTTTCCTATACCTCACCTGCCCTTTCCACAAGTGCCACTGTTACTAGGAGCTCTTTAGAATATGTCTAACTTTTTAAGTCCTTTAATTATTTGAAGACAGATCTCATGTTCTCCCCCAGGGTGAGTAGCCTCAGGTTCAGTCAATATTTCTTCCACATTCAAATCTCTTCTGCAAGCTGCCCAATTGATCAGTGTTTCTCCTACAATGTACGGGTAGAATGAACTCCAAAACTCCAGGCCAGAGTGAAGTTAGGGAATCTGTTCCCTTGATGGGACTGCCAGACAGCCTGAGACTGCATCCACCTTCTTGTAGCAACAGCACACACTACTGCTATTACTCGAGTGGGTAGAGCAGGAGACACTGCCCTGAGGCCTGGAGAAAACAATTCTTAGAGGTGGTGGAGGAGGTATATATCTTAAGAGTAAAAAGGTAGAAATGTAGAAGCTTTTAAAAACAAAAACAATGGCTATGAATGCAGCTTAGAAAATGCAAAAATATGTAGTGGCATTAGGTGGATTTATATAAACAGAAGATAGTCTTCAGTGGCTAAACAGTTTGGTACTGGAACTCACAATGTATATCCAATCCTTAGAACCATTGCTATCTGGGGAATGTGGGGCTCTCTTATTTGTTTGTAAATGTTCCTTTACTTTGATAAATCTCATTCCAAACTTTACCGACATAGTAAATAACACAAGAAAAGGGAAATGAAAACCATTTAAACAAATGCTAAATCAGACATAATTTTTCCCACCCAGAAGTACAAATACTGAAGAACTTCCACTGAAATTCACAATAAATGAAAAAGTTAAAACAGTGACAGGCCACAAGCGACTGATGGAGAGGCAATGGGAGGAAACGAAGCCTGCAGCTCCAGGTGCTCCGTGTTCCCACCCCAATGCCAAAAGATGCACAAGTACTTGAAAAAGGAAAGTATCAAAGGAGTTATACTGGTCACCCGGGACCATAACAGCTGTCCCCTTATCCAGGGAGGGGTATCTGCTGAAGAATCTTGCTCATGAAAAATTCCTACTTTGCCATAGCATATTCAGAGAAATCCACTGAATACATTCCTAAGTAACAGATCTAGTGCTGCACTAAGCCATGTTGCAGCCTGAGGCCAAAGGAAAAATGCATGTCCTGATATGTACATTTTTGTTTATTTTTCAATGGCTAATTTTTAAAAAATCATTAAGGAAGTTGAAAAATGTGGAAAACATGAAGAGTAGGTATATCAAGACTTAAAACATCAATTTAAGTTTAAATATTTTATTTATTTTCCAAACAATTTTAGAAATAGTTTTGCTTTCCTGGCTTTAAAGGAAACACACTCATCAATGTTTTCAAAAACCTTTCTCTTTGCTCACTATGTTAGTCCATTGTCATACTGCTATGAAGAAATACCCAAGACTGGGTAATTTATATAGAAAAAGAGGTTTAATGGACTAATAGTTCCACATGGCTGAGGAGGCCTCACAATCATGGCGGAAGGTGAAGGAGGAGCAAAATCATGTCTTACATGGTGGCAGGCAAGAGAACATGTACAAGGGAACTGTCCTTTATAAAACCAACATATCTCATGAGACTTATTCACTGTCACAATAATAGCATGGGAAAAACCCGCTCCCATGATTCAATTACCTCCCATTGCATCCCTCACACAACATGTGGGGATTTTGGGAGCTACAAATCAAGATGAGATTTGGGTGGAGATGCAGCCAAACCATGTCACTCATCTTGTTTTTGATTGAGGAAATGTTTGATCACTTCCCTTAACTAAGTGATGATCTTAAATAATTTCTAAATAACTTTAGCTTATTGATCTTGTCTTTATTCGAATACATTTTGACCTTTTGTTCATCATGGATTTTTTGCATTCATTTTGCATTGTTTTAAATATTTCATTCACATTAGGATTACTGAATTTTTCCGGCACCTTAAATTTTGCACCTGAAGGTGAGTGTCTCACTTGCCTCACCTTAATTATGACCTTGTCACTGTTATTTTTAAAACCTAAGTGGGGAGAGTAGAATATCAAAACTGTGGTTTGGATGCAGCTCTGCTACCAACTACCTTTTTGGGTCTTGATATTTTCCTTTTACTTGACCTGGTGGCCAGCCAGCTACAATGACAAAACAGTAGAATTACAAACTCTTTCCAGGTGTGCCACTAAACTTCACCGAAGGTCAGAATTGATTGTTGCTTCAGCCGATTGTTACACTTGACAGGTGTCACCCAGAGGTGAACAGTTTGCTGAAAGGTTCACAAGGCAAGAGGAATGACTTGCTTCAACAAAGAGAAAGATGTAACCTAGAGCCAGGTCTCACAAAAGATCACAAAATGACTGGATCCTGTAAGAGCTTTGTTTCATGAGTACATAAGCGAGCCCAGTCAAGCAATAAAGAGTTCTCTCCAGCAAGGACACTACACGGAATGTGACATTTTACAAACAGTGTGAGGCTCTGCCCTACTGTATTCATGTTTGCTTTGCAATTTTTGCTCATTTAAAAGTTGTTCAAAATCTTTTACTCCCTTCAGCCAACCCTCTTGTTTTACGGCATGTTTCAAACACACAAAAGCTAACTCTATATCAGATGATTTCCGAGGTTACTTTTAGCTTCAAGAAAATTAGCTTACGGTTTTTGTTTTTATTATTATTATTGTTGATGATGCTTTAAAATTCGGATGAAGCTCCACGTAGCAGAATGGTAGCTTAGTTTCAAACTGGTCACTGGGGTGACAGCTCAGTGCAAAAATCACAATCACAGTCAGAAATGCCATCCTGGACCATGAAGAGCAGAAATATACCCACAGAGGAACCGAACGGACCAGCACCCGCCACTTCTTCAAATGGTGGCCTCATCTCTCTTTCTAAAATAATTCACCCAGCAAGCATGTTTGCCTAACTACTGTCCTAGCCCTAGCTGTAACTCCTAAATCAGGTTAGTGGGGGGAAAAGAATTGCCAAAGTTAGGGCAAAGTCTATCTTTCTGTATTAAACAAAGTAAATGTACAATTACATTTTAAATTTTAGATGAATTTAGTAAGACTTGACAGTATCAATAATGTGCCATCAATCATTTTTATAAATGCCAATTTTAAATGAACATACACAGAGAATGGGCAGTGTTCTGTGGGCTATTCCTTAGCTTACAGACTCTTATGTAATAGAGAAGAATTAGGAGCATTAATGACCTGGATAAAAATGGTCACACACGGAATAAAAATTATCTTCAAACTAAGAGACTGGGTTGGAAGTTGGGGGTGATGTGTCTGTGTGTGCATGATGGGGGGCAGGTACACTGCAGAGGAAAGAGCGGGGAGGCAGGTGCTTACAGGCTGCTGCCAAGGTCGTGGTTAGGTCCGCTTCTGCTTAACTTCTAAATCGGTGATCTCAAAGAGGGACTAAGCCACTCATTAATGAATCTGTGAATGACATTAGCCTGTATAGTACCGCAAACACCCACAAATGCAGGAAAAAAAAAACCCTTTTAAATGGTCTTTAAAGAGGTCAGAAACATGTCAAGAAATTACAGGAGAACTGAACTAAAGGGAGACCATGTAACACATCTGGAGTCAATAAGGGAGGACATAGATGTTCAGAATGTGGGAAAAACAAGGGAAGTGGTTAAGCAAAAAGAGTCCCAAGTAGCTAGCCAATTAGACACAAGTTTTAGAAGTCAGGGAATGCCTTTCATAAGCAGGTTAGAGAAGAGTGTTCCTTCTCTTGATGAGATTTTACCACCTTTCCCCTGGGGTGTCATACTTGGGTTGGTTGTAAAAACTCTGTAACAGAAAAGATGTCCTTCCATTTCCTAGTCCATAAACATGATGAAATAGAACTGACCCCCTGCAAACAACAACAACAAATGAAGGCAGAGTATTTTTGCATTGATTCAGATTGGTTCCCTTTTATCACCAAGGATCCCAGGAAGAGCTGATATCAGAGGGGTATGGAAAAGAAGCAAACTATCATTCTTTCATCCAAATCTGAAAAACAATTTCAAAAAGTGTTTATGTTTGTGTGTGTGTGTGTGTGTTTAATAGATAACCAAGTTTTATAGAGGGAAGGACAAGATGAGGAAGATATTTGAATTCTCAACATTTTCCTGCTGTGTTTCAATTCTACAGGGGTCATGGATTTGCCTAGTCTATGCCTGGGATTGGCCTTCAACTCTGTGGGAGTTCCCATAGGGAATTCCATTTCATCTCCAATACATTTAAGTCTAATTATGAAAATAGGGTTTATCCATAGGAAAAAAAGGTGAAAACACTGCAAGAGAATATACAATAAATGGCAATATGTATAATGCCTGAAGACAGAAGCCATGGACAAATTTTGGAGGAGAGACAAGAGAGAGTGTGTGTGGCCCAGAACAATCAAGGAAAGTTAATGGGATAGATGGTCTTTGGGAAGGATCACGAATGATAAATGGGATCTGGACAAGTGGGAAGTAATCCAGGTGAGAAGAACCTGAGCAAATGTGTCAGTCAAAGAAGAGTAGTGATCTCTTGATGTGACCCACATGACGACCTCTATGTGAGGTTTTAAAATGATTTATTTAGAAGTCACAGGATTTTGGTTGGGTAAGGAACTTAGATTTCCACCAAGTAGAAAAATCCTCTTTTCAAGATCCCTACAGGACCTACCAGCTTCTACTTGAAACACTTCCACTGATGGAGAACTGGTCAGTTTTTCAAATAGCTGAATGCTTCCCACATTACTTTGACCTTTGGCCTTTTTCTGCCTTTAAGTGTAACATATATCACATTTGCCTCCTCAAAATATGACACACACATCCCCAAATTAAAGATGGCATTGGTGGTTTCTCCCTTGTTTTTCTCTTTGTCTTTGGTTCTTCCAACTGTCTTCCTGGGTAGTCCAGGTGGTGGTAAAAGATCTACCTAGGATACCTTATAGTTTGTTAAGATCCCTTTGAAAACATGGACCTGGAAGTGAAGTTGTCCTGTTTTGGTTTGGTGGACTTGGGATTCCCTGGAGTGATCACTTCCTTAACCTGTGTTACTACTATGTGTCTACTAATGCAATCTATGATGGTTTTTACTGGTTTGTCTTATTAGATATATCACACTATTGACAGGAAGAACTCAGTAGGCCTTTAGAGTACACAACACTTATTACTGTGGCATGAACATAGAAATAAATGAAGGTAGTGGTAATGGCTGCCAATTCTGACTCTCCTTGCCTGTACTTTGCTCAGTATTTCAGCCTACAAGTGGACAAGAAATCTCTCCATAAGTAGTTGGAAGAGCTTGTGTATATGGTTGTCAGCTGGGGATACAGTGAGTAGAATGATGGTCCCGGCAAAAGATATATCCATGTCTTAACCCCAGAACCTGTGACTATGACCTTACAGGAAAACGATCTAAGAAGATGTCATGAGGTTTAGGATCTTGAGATGAGATCATCCTGGATTATCTGAGTGGGTCCTAAATCCAATGACAGATGTCCTTAGACACTTATAAGACAGGAGGAGAAAACACAAATACAGAGGAGAAGCTGATGTGAGGACAGAGGCAGAGATTGGAATGATGCACTCACAAGCCAAGGAATGTCTAGAGCCACCAGAAACTGAGAGACCAGAGAAGACTCTCTCCTGGAGCCTTCAGAGGAGTGTGGCCCTGCTGTTACCTTGATTTCAAACTTCCAGCCTCCAGAACTGTGAGAGAATAAATGGGAGTTGTTTTAAGCTGCCAAGTTTATGGGCATTTGTTATGGCAGCTACATATTTCCAGGGGTATTCCCGCAGGAATGTGGTGAACACTCCCAATGATCCTTTCCAACACTTCTCTATAGGGCTCAGAAATAGGGAAAAATATTTGGAGATGGCAGCCACTTAGATTGCTACATATTTAGCAACTCTACCCTAGTAGAAAATGTATTAATTTCCCTTTAATACATTAATAAATTAGAATACAGACGCCTTCAGAGATGACTGTTAGATAAATTTGCGAAGGTCCTCAAGGGAAAAAAAAAAAGGCCACAGATAGAATGACTGAGTGTGTGTATGTTGTGGAAGACATAATATAAGTCTGACAATCACATTTAATGAGGAGTCTGAAAACATATGGTGACTCATGTATTAATGCGAGTATGCAGGAGCCTAAACATGCTGCGCTCTATTCAGAAAAGGCCACATGACTATCAAAAGCAGTCACAAGCAAATTATGCAAATCATCTCAGCAGATAGCAATGACATATTTAGACCTCCCCATCATGCATGTGCTATTGTGCCAAGATGCTATTAAAGAAAATTCTTGGAGAGTTTCGACTCTGCTGCTGGTGAAGTCTTGTGTGTGCCTATGACAAATGCATCAAACACAAGAAGCAAATAAGAGTCACTTGAAAAAAATGGTGGAGTCTAAGTCCACACATTCCAATTCACAAATTAGTGATGTTACCAAAAAGGTCCCTGGTTAATTGGGATAGAACTTACTCCCACTGTTAGAAGTGTACTAGTCAACTTACCATGACAAGGAACTTGGCTTTCTAGAGCAGACAGAAGTTCTTTCAGATGGGTAGATGAAGAAGGGCAGAGGCGAAGAGAACAAGACTAAACAGATGACTGTAAAAACTGGAAATCTCAAATTGGTGGATCATCTTGTCTACCTTCCACCTGAGGCAGAAATTCTTTTTAGCATATAAAATAAAAAATAATGATTATTACTATTTAATGAGCAGTTTGCAATATGCAAACTGGGTATTCAACTTGTTTTTTCATTTAATCTAAAATAAGCCTATCCGAGATCATTAAGGTAATCTTCACTTTACAGATGAGCATATGTGCAGCTGAAAAACACAAATCCTCTTTGTCATTCATTTATTAATTCATTCACTCATCAAGCAAACATACACCATGCACTAAATATGCCAAAAAAAATGATCACCTTTAGTGACAAGAAACTCAGTATCCCAAAAGGCAACCCACTACATTTTCGGACAACTCTAATTCATACAAAGTTCTTCCTCTTACTGATCTGAAGTGTGTATCTGTGTAACTAACCAAATAGGTCACTCTGGTGTCCTTATGTCACACAGAACAAAATGGAGGAAATGGTAAACATATAAAGTTTATGGGAGACAACCAACATTTTCTGTTCCTGATTTCAGCTCCGTGTAGTTTTCCACATTTTATGGTTTTTTATGGTTTTCATGTCAGCCCTATTCTTTGGGGATAGTTGATAGTTAAATCCTATTAACCCAGGAACAGTGACACAGTCTTCCTTCTAAATAGTTTTGAAAAGCCTTTGATACTTTGGAGGCGTTGTCAGAGGACAACAAAATTGCCAACCACTAAAAGGGAGTCTATGTAATGTCAGTACATAAATATTAGGAGTAGTTATATGCTACTGGGAAGTCCACGAATACTGAGGCAATGAGGAGGACACACTTTAGAGCACCTCTTATCTGTCCTCGCCTTGCCAACATCTTACAGATGGCATCTCGAGTAGTCAAGATCGTATCCTGGTCAACAGTGTGAAAGGAAAAAAAAGTAGTCAAGATCCCACCAGACCCTATTTTCTTCACTTTAAGTGAGGAATTCAAATATAGAAAGGAAGTCTTAGCCAAGGTTATGGAGACAAGGAGATAGTGACAGGTGAAGCCAGGAAATCACTGCTCCAGGAAGACCCACTGTTTACTTACATCACAGAAGCCCACTCCCCACAGGTTTATGAAAGACGAGGCATTTCCACTGCCAGCCACTCTACCCTGGAACTCCAAGAGAAACAACACAATCTTTGTGAACAGGATTTCCTCCTCTGCCTTTGGGAGCCTTTCGGGAAATCTTTTTTGCTCAGTCTTTGGCCCTCAGCGTACTACCATTTCCATCATTATTATATCCAGATAGTAGCATGATCTAAGATGCCTAACTGTAAGCAATATAACAATGTTTAAAATAATGTAACAATAGTTAACACTCACTGAACATTTACAATATCAGGCACTTTCCATGTAATTATTTCAATTATTCCTCCCAACAGCACTAAGTCTGGGAAGTATTTCATTTCCCAGATGATGAAACCAAAGCAAAGAAACATTAAGGAACTTATTTAGGCTAGCAACTATATGGTAGAACTGGGTCTGATACACAGACCTGTCTGATACTATCAACTATGCCTTCCTTTCAAGAAAATAATACTAGTAACAACTAACACTGTGGCAGGTACCATTCCAAGCACTTTACACATTTCAACCCATTTCATCTTCATGATAACCCTATTACACAGCTGATGAAAGCAGGTTAAAGAATCTGTCCCGGGTCACAGAGGTAGCACATGGTAAATCTAGGTTTTGAAAACCCAGGTAGGCAGCCTGATGCCGGAGACAAGACCACTATTCTAAAGCAGTAGCATTGCCCCACCTAGAATAGAATGAATAAGACTGATATTTTCTAGTGAGGCACTACCTAGTCCCCCCAGTCAGTCTGACCTACCCACCTAGGCATGCAGCCCACCTTGCTTCAGTAGTAAGGACTGAGGGGGCCTGTGAAGCACACCATTTTAGCATCCTTTGGGGAAAAATGTCGCTAAGGAAACTGACATGCAGGGAGGTTGAAGTTCTCCCTTAGGGTTCCGTAGGCAAGCTGACCTCAGTCCAGTAATCCCTTACTCTTGAATGATGAAAATTTGTGGTATCCCTGAAGGGCGAGACCCAGAGAAGTGAGCAGGGCTCTGGGCACACAACTGCTTATATGCAATGACTCAAGGTCATCCATGGGCACAGGGTATTCCATGACAAGACCAATCACATCCAATGGGTCATGAACCTCCCTTCTATGGTACAATGCAGGCTCCAAACCAGGGGCTTCCTCCTGCCAGTGGCTCGGCATGGACCCTCACTCGGGCTAGGGAGAAGGGTGTTTATCTGTAAGACTGGAGGAGACCAAACGCCTGGTCTGCCCTGGAGATAGCACAACTGACAGCAAAAAGAACTCTCTGCCAAGTCAGATTACAGCAATGACAACAGGACATTTCCCCCAAAGGCGATGGAAGAATGTGGAGAATCACATTTTGTGGGTCTGTGGCAGGATGAGAGCCTTAGGGTGGGAAAAGGAAGAAATCACAGCCAGCCAGCAACTCCTAAAAGCTTTGCCTGGGAGGCTGGTAGAGACAAATCTGCCCACCTTGTTTAATGACATGGTTTAAGCATTCTCCTCCTGTTTTCTTTTTCCAAACTGTTAACATTGAAGTTAATTACCTACAATTAATTACAATAACAAGAACTAGCAAGGTTCCTACAATTGCAACCACATAAGATCTTTATCTTGATAGTGTCAGACTCTGTCCTCCAAGCAACCTAGGAAAATTCCTTCCAAAGGAAGAACCTAGCCTCAGTTTGGGACCAGTTAGCACCAGGCATTGGTCGCTGGATGCTAACATATATTAGCTACCTCATTTACTTCTCACAACCACATTAGATCATGGGGATTATTATCTCCCATCTTACTGATGAAGAAACTGAAAGTCAGAGAAGCAACTTGCTCAAGGATGTAAATGAAGGAGATTGTACATTTTTCCATCAGGCCTATGTCCACTTGAACAATGGGTGGAGTTACCACAGGAACTCTGGACAGAACTTGTGTATAAATTACCCAATAGACCAACTGCATTCTAGACAATCTGACTCTGAATTTCAGTCTTTGTCACTTCTTTCCTTTCTTCTCCCTGGGGGTACAGTGTCTACAGCTTTGCTCCTTTAATACTCAGACATGCTGACATACAGTGATGAAACGATTGATTTAATCGTAAATTAACTACTATGAACAGCACTAATCAACCATGGTAAACCAGAGGCAATGTAATCTTGAGGTGAGGTTTAGATGCCCTTTTATCCAGAAGGTCCTAGCTTTGAATCAAGTGAGAACCTTAGTAAGAGACAAGTGGTAGCCAAACCCCACCCCCTAAACTCACAAGCTTGGGGAAAATAATAAACAAAGGTCAGTTAAGAAAGAACAATACGGGCCTCCAAACAGTAAGACAGAAATTGGCAACAAGAACTGGGCAGATTCTTAGTGGTGAAAAACTTCTGTCTGTTTAAGGCAAAAATGATCTCAGCTTGTTTCAATTCATACCTTTGGAGAATTTACATGCACTTTGTATTCCTGGGTGGATGAATAGGAGCATAATTCCTGACAGATTATTCTCTTGTAAACACATCTGCTAACTTAAATCTCAGAAAAACAGCTGATGATGGAATCTAGAATGAAGCATCTCACAGATTTATTTCTTCTTCCAATTTTTCCAGCTCATCCCAGCAGGGAGTTGGGCTTAAAAATGGTTTCCTTTCTCTGACAATAATATTGGGTAAAGAGTTTGACTATTGGGCTGTCAAGAACAGAAGTAGTACAGGCTGTGTGATCAGGATTAAGAAAACAAAAATGGATCCTAGAGGTAAAATTACTTTAAAAGTCAGGTCATGGTAGAACAATTTCCTCAGTGTATTTGCTGTTAAAAGAAAAAGAGACAGAAAAAGCCAAAGAGGTCCAAAAAATTAAAAATCAGACCTGAAGTCACATTCTTGCAGCAATCAGGGAATGAATCCTTACTGTAACCAAAGGTCAGCAGGCAGCCAGTCCAGGTCTAAATGTAAACAAATTCTAAATGCACGCTGCAAAGTCGTATTTAAAAGAGTGCTCAACAAAGAGCAAAGAAAATGGTAGACTTTTTCAGAGAAGAAAGAAAGGAAAGGACAGCTTCTGAATAGGGCAACAGAACTTGCCCTGAGGAATAGGTTTTCAGGGGGAAAGAAAAAAAAATCTAGGGACACCTCACAGGTTTAGATCAAAATATGGGAGGAAAAACGGTAAAAATAAGAGCTCCGAATCCAGTCCGCACTGGCCTCCTAGCCCCCTTAAAAGGGTGAACAGCTCTGTACCTTCGAGCTAAGTTTCAAAACAAAAGCCTTCCCTCTACTTCTCTTTAGGTTGTTGTTGTTTTAATCAGATCAAGCACGAGGACTAGCACAGGCTGGATTAATGATCAGAGAAACAAAAAGGATTAAATATCTGGCCTGGGAGAAGTTTATTGTGCAACTAGAATGTCAAAGGCATCTCTCTACTATTCTCTCTCAAAAAAGCTTCTCCCTCTGGGGCAAACACTAGAGACAAGCCATTCCGCTTGTATTTTTTCATTCAAATTCCTTGTTCAGAGCCCTCAGGGGCCAGTGGTCTAAATGCCAAGAAAGAAAAATGGAGGGTTTCAACTCACCTCTTCAAGCGACTGCCTGGGGCTCTCCAAGCAGCAGCGGGCAGGCAGCTCTCATCCCTTGTGGGTGAACCGAGCAGCTCCTTGGGCCGCCGGAGTTGTGACTAGCCTCAACTTTGGTGAACAGGTGCCTGGAGGAAGGAGTTCGGCATTGGTCGGTCCAGAGCAGGAAATGGGTGACATCACGGAAGCCCCGACAGATAAAGCATTGCTGAGACCTTAGGGATTGAAACAAGAGGCCCCGCCCACCTGTCATTTACCTGAATACCTGCAAACAGGTAGGTGGCGTCTCTTTGTGGACAAATGAATCAGAGCAATTTGCCAGGTGGAATTTACTTTCTTTCCTGAGCAAAGCACGTGTCCAGCCCCGTGTTCAGATCTAAAGTCAAATGCCAGATTGTTTCCCAGGCCCTCCCCTTTCCCCATATCTGCCCACAAAGGAGTTAAAAGGGAAGTTTAAACACCAAAATGAGACAGTAATTTAGCAGACACAAAAAGGAAGAGTGTGAAGCTCGACTGCTTAGAAATATCTGAGGTGCCTTTTTGAATGGCATCCATTTGAACACCAAGTGTTTCTCTAATTCCAATAAAATGACAAATTTAAGGTGACATTTCCAATTCATCTTTTAAACCATTCTAAATAGGATACCTGTCGGCAGCTTCAAAGTGGTTTTCAAACACGTTTGCCCTACCCCTCCACCGCCCAGCATTTTTAATTCCATATTCAGGAATTTGCAAAACTTCAGTCATTCCTTTCTCGGCTGGCTTGGCAGTTACAGTCATATACGGCTGTTACAGTGCACTGCAGGCCTGCAATTAGGAGCAATTTAAATGATTCAGATTGGAATGGTAGTACACTCATCAGGCGATGTTGTCTGCTGTTATAGCCAGGAAAGAGGCGTCAGAGTTATTTCTGTCCCAAGCGTGGTGTGTGACCCTGGACAAGTCACTGGTTGCTTCACCTTTTCCAGCAGGAAAGGAAGCGTAAACTCATCCAGTACCACAGCAGGCAGCTGGGAGGTATCCCAGGACTGTTAAACCCTCTGGCATCTTCCCAGGAAGGCTGTAAACATCTCCCATCATCCCATTGAAACGCTGTGTATTTTTACCACCTGCATCCAGCATCCCTGGAACTTACTACCTAAGGAAACTGTGGATTCCCCCTCCGGGAGGATGGCCTGCCTGCCCAGAGAGAATTTTTTCCCCCTTCAGGAAAATAAATACTGACATTCCTCTTTTCCTCCTACTTTTGCCTCCCTCGTCTTCTTCTTTCCCTCCTCCTGATTTTGGGAATGCTTTGGTTCCACCGGTTTTAATATTGGACTACCTAGAGGTTTTGGGGTTTGGTTGGTGGGAGCGGGGAGAAAGAAGGAAAAATGGGAGAGGGAAGAAAAGGAAGTCCGGATTCCTACAGCCTGGGCCTCGGCTGGCTGCAGCCAGTCAATAGCTCGCAAAGCAAGTGGGAGGGGGAAGGAAGAGACATTGTAGTCGAAGGCGGGGGCTGGGGGCCGGCTCTGGTGCTTGACCTCAGGGGAGCTGGCTCCTGTCCCCGAGTCGCTCCAGACAGGTCTAAGCTACCTCTTTGCACCTGGGAACTCTGTGCCTTTTGAGAGTTGAAGGCTTAAGAAAACAAACAAAAACAACAACAAAACTATTCAGTTTTTATCCAGTAGAAACTAAGGTAGGTGTGGCTATTCCTTTATTATTTAAAAGAAAAAAAAGGAGGTAACAAAACCTTTTACACGCAGGTGTTTCAGGAAAAGGTTTCACGCCACTAGTTTGATAATGGAGAAACATTACTCACACAAAGGCACCCCTTCACGCGGACAGCGTGTCCCCTAGGCAAGGAGGAGGGAGGGCGAGCCCGCCCACCTGATGAATCATCTAGAAGGCCACGCCTTCAGCAGTCTTGCCTTTGGCAAGGGGCAGGATCCGACTTGAGAGGGGATCACAGGCTTGGGTTCAAGGTTTGGGTGGGCAGGGGAAGGGGTGCAGGTGAAATGAATTCGCATAAAGCTTCACTGAACAGCCTGGAGATTGTGAGGTTTCACTTGCCATAATCACATACACACAGTCATCTACATCTATGGTGTGATGAGTTGTAAAACAGAAAGAAAATAGAGTAGTAAAGTTAATCCAGGAGTGAAGCTAATTCCCAGGTATAGTGTATAAAGGAAGAGAAAAAACTGTTTTACACAATTAGCCTTCTCAGGTGAGATCTTTCTTGGTACTCCTGGATTCGAATAATATGCATGGGTTTAAAAATAATAATATGGGCTTTTTTTTTTTTTTTTTTGGCCATTAGGGCTATTACATTATCATGGAAATGATATTTCTAAACTACTAGAAAAAAATGTAATCATAAAAACAAACATTGTATTTAACAGGTGCTACTTATTGTTCTGAGCACTTTATACAAGAAGGCTGTGTCAAGTATTATTGCTATTTGCATTCTACAGCTGGGAAAACTAAGACATAGTGAAACTGAGAAGCTGCCTAAGGACAAGCTCATCAGCAAGTGGCAGAGCAGTTTTTAATTAAGGCCCACTTTTTAACCACTGGAAAGAAAGGAGGGAAGGTTCTGATTTCATGCTCACTGGGACACTTCCTGGACACATTCAGCTTCTTACTCATTATTCAGAAGGAGAAGGAGAAACCTGTAGAAGTAGCCCTGGGGAGTGTAGTTTCTGATAAAGGATGTCTCCGTTTGGAAATTAATTAGTAATCTGGTCTATACACTGAAAGTGTTTGTATTAAATATATATATATATATACACAGACACACACACACACACATATATTCATAAATTCATATATTTATGAGAAAACATACCAGGAAATCCATCACCCCTGGGTGCACACTTGAAATAATCTTTTGAGAGCTTATCAAACCAACGCCAAGATAGAAGGCCAGCTTGAGGGACCCCTCAAGAATGACCAGTTGTAACTCTCTATGACATCTTTTATGGTCATTTTTCTTTGTAACTTTTGCAGTGTATCACTTTAAAATCTGAAAAGTTAATCCGAATGGCCATAAGAACATGGAACTGCATACGTTTGAATAATATGAGAGAATAAAAAGTTTCATTATAAACCACTACCAAGAAGAATGGTTTAGACTAGGCTTGGCAAATCCTGGACATATAGTGCTCCATTCCCTCCTCCCATACCATTCTCACTCTCATTGCTAAAGACTATGACACTTTTCAACTCAGAAGGAGCTTTGGAATATTGAAGCTATTACTCCAGGCACACTAGCAGTTAGTTTTAACCCCCAAGATCAAACCCTTTTCTTTTACTTTCTTACTTTCTTTTCTTTCTTTCTTTTATATATATATATATTTTTAGAGACAACTCTCCCTTTGTCATCCAAGCTGTAGTGCAGTGGTGCCATCATGGCTCACTGCAGCCCCAACCTCCTGGGCTCAAGTGCTCCTCCCACCTTAGCCTCCCAAGTAGCTGGGACCACAAGCATGTGCCACCATGCCCAGCCAGTTTTTAAATTTTTTCTGGAGATGAGGTCTCACTATGTTGCCCAGACTGTTCTTGAACTCCTGACCTCAAGTGATCCTCCCACCTCAGCCTCCCAAAGTGCTGGAATTACTGGTGCGAGCCACTTGGTCCCCTCTTCTATCTCTAGTTGGGCAATAAGTGAGACAGAAAAGAGGGCTGATCAGGAAGCAAAAATATTGGTGTTGGCTGGTGCCATTGGGGAATATTTCATGAAGAAAGGAACATGAATTGGGTCTTGAAGGATTTGGAGAGGTGGTGAGAGGGCACAGACCATTCCAGACAGGGCAGCGGCCTGGGTGGAACAGGAATGATCATAGCAGATATCTGTTGGGGAGGAACATGTGTGTGGTGGGGTAGAAGAGGAATATGAGACAATGAAATATCCACCTTGCTGGGGCAAAGAGGATCCACTGATTGCTAACTTTAGATGGGGTGAGACTGTAAAGAGCCTCGGGAACCCCAAGGGCTAACTGCTTCATGTCTTCACATGCCTGTTGACTACTTTTCTCGTGATGATTAAACAGCTTAAGAAAAAGAAACTCAGTATCTTGGGCATGGGGTAATTTCTTACGCATGACAATGGTTTTCAGCATTGAGCTAAACTTCCAGGATATGCCATTTCAGCAACCACATGATCTTTCTCTTTAGGAACAAGCCTTCTTTGCAGTCAACATATCCTGGAAACTTTGTTCTTTGCATAGGCAGGTGGAAAGCATTAGAAAGCTTTCTGAACTCAAAGTTGGGCCTGTCCTAGTTAACCAGCCGGCTCACTTGGGCTTTTTGATTAGTTTTAATTCCTTTATATATCTTGACAGGGAAATCTAAGTGGGGAAAGAGGTCTGTCTTCAAAGCTCTTTTCTTGTAGATCCCCACAATGAAGTCTGGTGTTCTCAAGGACTCTTCCTGGCAATGAACCTACAGCAAAGACCATGCCTTGTGATTCAGCAGAATTACTTTGCCCCCGTTTTGCTTCCTATTATTTTTCCCACGACATATTTCTAGAGTTGTCTAAGATGACTGAATGCCACAACTAAAATGGACATATTCCATTTGACTTTAATAAAAGTCATCTCTATAAAAAGTCTCTTTGGCTATCTTCTGAAGGTATTTAACATTATGATTTGGACTTGCTTATTACATTATATACCATCATATTGGCTGTAATTACTTTTTAAAATGGGCTCAGCTCCATATCTTTTATTGGGTAATTATATGTGCTTAGCATAACGCCGACGAGCAGATCTCAGAGGGGCAATTATGGGAAATAATAGTAATAGTCACAAACATCAGCTGATGTGATAGAATGCCATCTGGTTCTGTGTATATAGAAGATAATTCCATTTCTCTCACAAACTCACAACCTGTGTGTTGCCTAGTTTGCAGATGAGTTTCTAGGGTAATCTATGGCTCTACAGTTTAGGAGGAAACACTTCTCTGGTTTGTGTGCTTTTGGGGAGAGAGAGAGAATCTCAGGAAAATGAGCATTAAATCAATTATTGAAGTTGGCGCATATTTTGTGAAAGTTTACCACACTGAGTTGTGGTCAGCACGTTCTTCTTTAGTAGGAGAAAAAACAAAAAGAACTTCATTGTTACTGTCTTTATAATGGTCACGAGACCTATATCTTCTGACAGTTATACATATTTTTATGTTTCTATGATCTCCATTCTTGCATAAACAGGGTAGATTATTCCCAGGGAATTTTTTGGTGGTGACTGTTGCTATTTTGAAGGTTGCCATGTCTTTGTTTCTTTCTTGGATCCTTCATACCTGGCAACTTAGTTGACCCAGTTCCACATACCAGATTTAAAATGTCTCTTCTCCTTGTTAACTTTGACTTCATCCTGAAGGCTTCCACATTCTTGTAGATGACCCTTCCAGCATCCCTGACTTCCCTCTACTATAATGACAATGACATTCACTCTACTTCTATTGAGTTACCCATTCTCTGGGCCACCCCTTAGATGTTGTTATCACCCCAAAATCTCCCATTTCAAAAGAAATATGAGAATGCAACTCTCTACTGTATTTTCTTATCCATTCAGATTTTTCATTCCCTTCCTCAAATTTTACCTTCTTTCTGAATGGACTGTACTATCTGGTTCCTGGACTCCGGGAGGCTGCCCAAGAATATCTGTTCCTTACTAGTTTAACTTTAGGTCCATCTAGCCCAGATCCTACTTCCTTGCCAGCATCTTCAGCTTCCCAAGGACCTGGCAAAACCACGTTGCTAGCCTTGTTTTTCTACAAGCCTGGAAATGAGTGCCTCTACCCATGTATGCTTTGCAATGCTGGATGCACTTGTCACTCTCCTTGTCAATCTATCAATTGATATTCCTGATCAGTCCCTCTTCCTGTCTTTTCAGTAGTCATGCACCCTCAGCTCCTTTGCCTTGCCTGGGCTGAGGCTTTTTATGATCTGGCCCCTGCCTGCCTTCAAACTTTATCCATATCTCTGATCCTTTGCTAGCACAGAATGCCACCACCTGCCAGCCCCATGCCCTAGTAACACTGTGTTAGAGGGGTGCACTCCCCGACCCCCATTTCCACAGGGAACTGGTTTTCTAAGCACATTCTGGCCATGTTCCACCCTTCACTCCCTCTGTCCCTGGGAGTCCTTGGCTGGTAAAATGGAAATGAACAGCAGGGCAAACTTGGGTTTGCACCTCCCTTTCCTCTCTTGAAAGTGAGCCAAGAGCTTTCCTCTGTGGCTCCACACTTTGAGTCTCTCCAGGGCAGGCTTCTGTCTAGGAGGCTGCCATGCCCACATCTGCTCAGTCTGAGTGCCTTCTAGCTCTGTTTCCCTTGTTCTAACCTTATTCTCCAATTTAGCTGTTGCCATTTCAAAGGTGATATTTTGGCCTCCATAATTATTCATTTAAAATTTTCTCAAATTGTCCTGAACCTAGATGAGAAAAAAGGGTCCCCCTTGGATACTCCCCAAACCGGACTGTCTGTGGTTCCCATTAACAACCAGGCTGGATATTTTTATGGTTATTTCTAACATTTGTTGTACCATTGTTGCGCCATCCTAACATTTGTTGAACTGTTGCCTAGATCGATATTATGCTCTTTACTCATGTTCTGAATCCTGGCAAAAAAAAAAATCCCATGAGCTAACTACAAACAGGTGAACAGACTGAGTCTCTGCTAGGTAAAGTAACTTGTCCAACATGCCTGGTTGGTTATGGGCAGACTTGAGACTCAGTCTCAGGCAGGATTATTCCTCCATCTACAGGGCTCAGCTCAGATGCCATCTCCTTTACAGGACCTTCCTGACTTCCCCAAGCAGATATTGATGCCTGTTCTGCACTCGTGACACACTCTACTTCAGCAATTATTTTTACTGACTGTGACTTTTTTTTTTTTTGAGACAGGGTCTTGCTTTGTTGTCCAGGCTGGAGTGCAGTGGCACAATCACGGTTTACTCTAGCCTTGACCTCCTTGTGATCAAGGGATTCTCCACCTCAGCCTCCCAAGTACCTGGGACTACAGGCATGCACCACCGTGTCCAGCAAATTTTTGTATTTTTTGTAGAGATGGGGTCTCACCAAGTTGCCCAGGCTGGTCTCAAACTCCTGGGCCCAAGCGATCCTCCTGCCTTGGCCTCCCAAAATGGTAGGACTAGAGGTGTGAGCCACTGCACCTGGCCCTGACTGTAATTTTTAAAGACTGTTTCCTCTCTAGACAATGAGGAAAGGAATGTGACTTTCCATATAATCTCAGACTTAGCCTGGTATTTGGAAGAAACACAGGAGGCCTTTGATAAATATTAGTTAAGAGAACTAAAGATGAATATAAGTCAAGGGAAGGAATGGAGGAAGGGAGGGATTACTCATTGTTAAGTTACATCTTGAGTCATCTCTTCGTTTTCTTGAGAGTCAAAGCCTGTACACTTTGGGAAGGGAGCTAACTTTATCACATTTAATTTTCACAATCCCATTCACAATAATGAAGACATTAATTCATTCACTCATTTATATATCAAATTTATTAAGCACCTTCAATATGACAAAGATGGAAAGAATCTCTGCATTTGAGGAACTTAGAGTCAATAAGGAAGCAGAGTTAAGGACAAACAATTAAAGTGCAAGGTAGAAATTGCTTAACAGAGGAGTGTTACAGATGCAGTTACATGAGACAGCAGGCCAGCTTGTTTCTTCTAATTTTAAGGCTCCAAGTTATTATAAAGTACTTGCCTGAGTTTGCAGAGCTAACATTTGAGTGGCATGTGAACCAGGGCAATTCATCTTGAATAGGGGGTCGTAAAATAAGGCTGAGACCTATTGGGCATTCTAAATCACAAGATGAGATAAAAGACTGGCACAAGACACAGGTCAGAAAGACTTTTCTGATAAAACAGGTTGCAGTAAAGAAACCAGCTAAAACCCGCCAAAACCAAGATGGCTATGTGAGTAACCTCTGGTCGTCCTCACTGCTACACTCCCAGTAGCGCCATGATGGTTTATAAATGCCATGGCAACGTCAGGAAGTTACTCTATATGGTCTAAAAAGGGGAGGCCTGAATAATCCACCCCTTATTTAGCATATAATCAAGAAATAACCATAAAAATGGGCAACCGGCAGCCCTTGGGCCTGCCTGTCTATGGAGTAGCCATTCTTTTATTCCTCTACTTTCTGAATAAACTTGCTTTCACTTTACTCTATGGACTCACTCTGAATTCTTTCTTGCACAAGATCCAAGAACCCTCTCTTGGGGTCTGGATCGGGACCCCTTTCCTATAACAGTGCCAGTTGACTATAGAGCCCATGATCTTCCCAGGTCCCCCGCAACCTTATCTTAGCTCTTACCCATGAAGGGCCAGGCAGAGAAGGAGGCTCATGGGAACCGAAACTGAAGCACGCTTTCATATTCTGTGTATGTCACCTGAGAAAACCTAAACCTCTTATAGCTTTAGAAATTGCACAAATGTAGAGGCAGCTGCTCTGAGTGGGTAGAAAGACTATGTATATTTCAGATATGGTCTCAGTTTCATGCCCACAGTCAGGGCTGGCTGGCATGCACCTTGGGAAGAACTTGAAAAAGATCTGTGCTCTGCAGGTGACAGTAACATCTGTAGATGTTTAGATGAATTTAAAATTCCTTTAAGGTAGAGTTGGCAGTTCAGTAACCTTTTTAAAAAGGCCCCCTTCTCCAATACCATACGCTTTTTAAGAATTGTATTATTTACATCCCTGTTAATTCTATTTTTATATATTCAGTGCTCAGTGGATAGGAGCAAACTACTATTTTCCTCACATCAAGCCTCCACGCACTTGCTGTTTTTTATGCTGTCCAACAGAGTATTCTGTCCTCTAAGAGCCCAAATTCTTCAAACTTTTTCCCAAAGGGGTTGAAAATTCATAATAACTAGTAACACAAAGTGACTTGAGGACACATGCACACACAAAAAAATGTCCTAGTAGGGAATGGAGTGGGAAAGGCCAAAGCAAGAGGGGAATTGTTTTGCTGGCAACTCAGGCACTAGAAGAGCAGGAGAAGCCAACTTTCTAGGTGGGGAAGTGTTTTCCTTCCCATGAACTTTTGCTTCCAAGAAAGGGCAGGCCCTCAAAAACGCAGACTATGGCCAAGGAGCTCATCCCTTTAGTTGTTCTAAATTAAAGAATACAAGAAAGAGCATATCATGAAAAACACTCACTATTACCAGAGAGAAGGACTCTTGGTCAGATTCCAACTAATAAGGTCTCAGTGAAGGGAAGTTCTTTTGACTTTTCTCAAATCAAGAGCATGTGAAGACACCCCTTTTTAACTTGGACATGAACCTGGATGGGTGGCCTCCTTTTTTTTTTTTTTTTTTTTGAGACAGAGTCTCACTCTGTTGCCCAGGCAGGAGTGCAGTGGTGCGATGTCGGCTCACTGCAACCTTTGGCTCCTGGATTCAAGTGATTATCCTGCCTCAGCTTCCTGAGTAGCTGGGATTCCAGGTGCCCGCCACCACACCTGGCTAATTTTTGTATTTTCAGTAGGGATGGGGTTTTACCATGTCGGCCAGGCTGGTCTCAAACTCCTGACCTTGTGACCCACCAGCCTTGGCCTCCCAAAGTGCTGGAATTACAGGTGTGAGCCACCGTGCCTGGCTGACCTCTCTTTTTAGAGATGGAATTCAGCTCTAAAAAGTGGGCGCTTGTCTCATGGACACTTGTCACCAATCTGTGATGAGTTGCCTGGAATAAACAAGATTAGACTTCTTGTGGCCATTAAGCCACTGCGAGGTGGAGCAGCAGATATGGATTCGGCTGAGGTAGAGGGAGGGCTTGTCCATGTCCGTATCAGGTAACTCTGGCCCCAGAAACAGCTGTCTCCTGCCAGGGTCAGTGTGGACGCTGAAATTCCAGTCTAAAGTTTAGATTATCATAGAGTAATGAACGCTTTCCCTGCTACTCTCCTCTGAGTATTATGACAGCGTGGAGAGTTATGATCATGAACCATCTCTGGAGTACACCATCTCTGAATAGCTCCACTAATCTGGATTTGGAAATGTTGTCTTCAACTGCAATCACAGGACCAAAGTAAATCTGAGGGAGCAGGGATATAATCATGTCTGAGAAGTTTGAGGAAAGCCTGGCCAACGTTGCAAAATCCCATCTCTACTGAAAATACAAAATTTAGCCAGGCATGGTGGTGGGCACCTGTAATCCCAGCTACTAGAGAGGCTGAAGCAGGAGAATCGCTTGAACCCGGGAGGTTGAGGTTGCAGTGAGCCAAGATGGCACCACTGCACTCCAGCCTGGGGGACAGAGCAAGATTCTGCAAGAAAGAAAGAAAGAGAGAGAGGGAGGGAGGAAAGGAAAAGTCTGAGAAGAGGCTTGCGTTTCATATTTAAATCTATTCTACTCAGTTTTATGAAGATGGAGGTTTAGGAGTTAGGAGAAGTGTTATTAACCAGACCGGAAATCCCTAAGTTCCTTGTTTGTGATGTCTTAATTTGAGTCTTTGCCCATATCAGTGCCAGCCATCAGCCCAGGGTGGCCGGACTGGTCCTTCCAGTTGTGGCTGTCCCCCTAAAGTGGCATGGTCCACCCCTCTCCCACTTTCGCTGAGTCTGCCCAGGACGTGGACTGGAAATGCAGCTTTGACAAGTTCTGCCATGGGTATACTCGCAACCCCACATTGGATGACTCTCACTAAGTGTCTTGCCAGGATGGCCAGTCCTTCTAAGTTATTAGGCTGCACCTGGACCAATACTGTTTGCGTTCTGGCCACCTGCCCATAAACTCGCAGCAGCTGTGACGACTGCATGAGCCCGGCAGTAAGCCCATTGTCCCCTGGGATGCTTACTCCTCAATGCCATGTGGCTGCAGGGGGTTTGGCAGAGACAGCAGCTGTGCTAGGTATGTCCCCTCCTCATCTGTGCCCCCTAGAGGCAGCTGCACACACTGACTCATCTGAATTTGAAGCTAGGAGATCTACGAGGCTCCCGCTCTACTTTCAACTTGTCTCAAGATGGCATCTTCTCCAGGATAAAGGCATAAGGGACCACGTGTCAGGGGTCACTGCAGGTCAGTCTGAAGCTGCCAGTCATCTCAAAGTCAAACTCTCCTAACTGGTTACTGCTAGTTCTTCCTGCCCTGCATCCCCTCTCCTGCAAACCACCCCATTCTGTAGAATCTGAATACCACTGACCCTCATCACCCCTGCTCACGTGGCTGACTTCTCTGGTTAGCACCGTTGTCCTCCCCTGGAAATGATCCCATGAAATTTTGTAAAACATCAAAAATGGCTCCTCGTCAGATAGCCTTATGGTTCTACTGGTATGATAGAAATAGGGACACAGTGAGAAATAGAAACTAGGATCTGTCTGTGCAGAAACCCAAGGTAATGAAAATCAAGTTACTCTCTGAAGCGATAAGGGGATGGATCCAAATCTGTGACCTTGACATCACCATCTATTCTAGGTCCTGCAAGCAACAGATGCCAAGACCAAATTAAATATGCAAGGACTTGATTAGGGAAAATACCTGTGGGATCAACAGGGGATAGGGGCTGAGAAAGGCTGGGAGAGCTGTCAGACCACCGTCCAATCTGACGCCAGTGAAGGAGAGGAGGGAAGTTTCGGTGGAAATGTACCTGGGCCAACATCAGCTGTCAGAGTAATCCCAACTCTCAGGAACAAGCCTGTCTTAGGGTCCTGCAGCACTCAGTCACTCCATCACTGACCAGGAGCTGCACCTGGAAGGGTGGCCTGCTGCAAATGCAGGGGTGGCTTTCAGAGTGCAGCCACTTAAGTCCTTTGTCAGTGATACCTCCTATAATGGGGAATATGTGAGGGCATTCGAATGGCCTTTATACATGGTAACTAAACTAATGAAGTAGCTGAGGAGATGGGGAATGGAGTTCACTGGACCCAAGTCAAGGGAAGGCAATCAGGATATTGTTTCAAGGAATGAAAAACACGTGTTGAGTGAGAGTTCCCAAGGCTTCAGTCTGATCACTTGGATTGGGCTCAGTGTGAAGGAAACAAAGTCTGTACATCCATGACATATCGTTTTACTCTATTTTTAAACAGACCAACTATACCTGAAAGCCTAGAAATTTCAAAGCCTTGAAAAAATTCTTCTCTTTTCAAGTTTCCCTTAGCACTGAGAGTAGATATGAAGCTCTAAGACCACTTTTGAAGCCAGAAAAGTCAAGGACAAAAGTACAGAGACAATGAGTTTCATGGACATCTTATGACCTTTCTGGGCCTCAGTTTTTTCATCCATAAAAAGATCCCTTTCAAGCCTAAACTTCTAAAATCAAATAATGCTCAGATTGGCAAAGTTTCTAATAATCAAGGAAAACAGTTTTCCAGGATCCGGAGCACCACAGTATTACTGTGTTAAGGCAGCAAATAAATCAGCCCTGGTTGTGCTGGCCATGGGGCTGTGGAGGACTCCAGGGTGGTTGCAGGACTTCCTTGGGAGCTGATTCCTCACTGCATTTGAGGACCTACTCATTTTCGTACTCATGGTTCCTAGCTCATGGGGAAACTCAATAACGTCTTCATTAAATGAACACACAAATGAACAAAATACAATTTGGGAAGAGAAAGAGAAAAGGATTGGGTAAAAAGTGATGTGAATTAGCAGAGCTGGGTTATAGGCAGGGTGAATATGCAGCTGGTGTCCACCATGGAGCTTGTGTTACGCGGTTCTTGCATTGGTATAAGGAAATACCTACGACTGCTTAATTAATAAAGAAAAGAGGTTTAATTGCTTCATGATTCTGCAGGCTGTAAAGGATGATGCCCAGTACCTGCTCGGCTTCTGATGAGGCCCAACAATCCCATTTTGGGTATATACTAGAAGGAATATAAATTTTTCTACCACAAAGACATGCACATGTATGTTAATTCCAGCACTGTTCACAGTAGCAAAGACATGGAAACAACCTAAATGCCCATCAGCGGTAGACTGGATAAAGAAAATGTGGTGCATATTCACCGCAGAATACCATGTAGCCATAAAAAGAATGAGATCATGTTCTTTGCAACAACATGGAGAGAGCTGGAGGCCATTATCCTAAGTGAGCTAATACAGGAACAGAAAACCAAATACCACACGTTCTCACTTATAAGTGGAAGCTAAATATTGAGTACATGTGTACACAAAGAAGGGAATAACAGACACCAAGGCCTATATGAGGGTGGAGAAAGGGAGGAGGGTGAGAATCGGAATACCCAACTTCAAACTATACTATAAGGTTACAATATCCAAAACAGCATGGTACTGGTATAAAAGCAGACACATAGACCAACAGAACAGAGTAGAGAGCCAGAAATAATGCTGCACACCTACAACCATCTGATGCTCAACAAAGTTGACAAAAACAAGCAATGGAGAAAGGACTCCCTATGTTTATTACCTGGCTGGAAAAATAATCTGTATACAAAACCCCTGTGACATGCCATTTACCTATATAACAGATATGCATATGTACCCCTGAACCTAAACTAAAAGTAAAAAAAGAGGAAATCTAAAGAAAGAAAAGTGTTTAAGAACTACATTTTAAAATATAGCACTTTAACAATTTAAAATTTAATTAAAAAGAAAATAGTACCAGAACAATATGTTTTAACCCGTAAACCATTGCCAAAAACACCAAAAAACTTACATTAGCTAAATATATCTCTTTGAACTATATTGGAAAGTTCTGTAGAAAGAAATAAGGAATTGACATATTTTGATTTATACAGAAATGTTATAGCATTTAAAATTCATGAATTTATAATTTACATATAAATAATATATAGTATAATATATAATATGTAATTATTAGTATAATTTATAATTATATTATTTATAATACTATTTATAGTGCTATTATACTTTTACAGTACTATTATAGTACTATTTATAATATATAGTATAATATGTTATTTAAATATATAATATAAATAACATCAATATAAAATTTATACATAATGCTATATAAATAAATCATGTAATTTAGATAGCATTATATATAAATATATAGCATATAATTTTTATTCTAAATACTTTATGAATAGTAAATCATTTAATGCTCACAACCACCCTATGAGTTAGACACTGTTATCATTCACATTTTACAAGTGTGCTCAAGGTGAAATGGTAAAGTCAAGATTTGAAAATGGACACTTTCTCTGGAGTCTTTACTTTTAACCTCTGTGTCACGCTGCTTCCCAACACAGTAAAGAAATAAACCTCCATATTCCTGATCTAAAGTATTTGTATTGTTTTTCATATGTCTGCAGAACATTTATAGAGACTGATCAGGTATCTGACTACAAAGAAAACTTGAGCAAATTCAGAGTCATAATTTTATAGTTGACATTATCTGATCATAATTCAAAAAAAAGAAAAAATTATCAAAAGGTAACAAAAAATTGACTACTTGAAAATTTAAAAATACTTATAAAATAATTGGTTCCAAAAGTTGAAAGGGAAATTATTGACCATCTTAAAAGCCATGAAAGGTCGAACTTTATAACATACTCTAGGACTCTGAAAACTATATATGAAAATTTTTGTAGTTAAAATGCTTTTCATGTGAAAAAAAAACTGTATTAGAAATAAAGAAATCAAATCTTCATTCTAAGAAATTAGAATAAGAATAAAGAGAGATTAATAAAGGCAAAAGCTTAAATTACTGAAATAGAAAGCAAAATTAATAGGATATATAAATAAATTTAAACTTGTTATATAAAACATCTAAACTCTATACATGTCTATAACAAGTTTGATTTTTAAAAAGGAGGAAATGCAAAATTGTAAAAGATCAGAAAGCAGAAGGAAGACTAAAGTGACTGAAAGTATTACAAGAGAATACAATATAAAACTTGATGGTAGCAAATTTTAAAACTGGAATGAACATTAGAAAAAAGAGGTAAAACTGTCTATTTTTGCAAATGATATGATTGTAAACCTAGAAAACCAAAAGGAATCTAATAAAAGTCTTCTAGAATTAAGAATAGAATTTGGTAAAATAGGTAGACCTACAAATAGGCAAAAATATCATTAGCTTTTTTGCACTCTAGGAATAAGTGCAGGACTGAAAAAAAAAAAAAAAGTAAAATAGTGAAAAACTAACCCCTATGAAAACTTAGGATAACAAAAAAAGAAAACGCACAACAAAGTTATACTAAAATATGCAAAAGGAGAAATGAAGAAATGGAAAGATGTGCCATTTTCTTGGATGGGAAAACTCAATGCCATAAAGATATTAAATTCTACAAATAGATTGTGTGTGTGGTATGTTTTACTAAAAATCACAAAGTGGGTGTTTCGGGTTTGTTTGTTGTTTTTGGTAATTAGATAAAGTGATCTTAAAGTTTCTAAAGAAAAATGAATATCAAAGAAAAGACAAGTAATTTAGAAAAAATAAGTAGAGATGGAGTAAGGGACATCCTAACTAGTTACTAGAACCCTCTATAAACCCATTGTATTAGGTTGAGGCAAAAGTAATTGTGTTTTTTGCCACTAAAATTGCAAAACTGCAATTACTTTTTCACCAACCTAATGTTCAAATCAGCATCCTATTGGATCTCAATTTTATTGCACCATCAAGGATACAATACAAATACATGGATGAAAAATATAAAAGGTGAAGTAAACCAAAGCTCTCACCAAAAAATCTAGTGGATTATATGTGCTGTTATATAATGGGGGCAGGAAAAACCCTCCCAATAAAAACTGAGAAGCCAAAAGCTCTGAGAGAAAAGATAGCTGTATTTGACTGAAATTAGTATAACTTTTTAGGCAAAGATAATATAAAAATACAATAGACCATGGTAGATTTGAAGAAATCTATATAGTGTATATACTAGTTATAATTTTTATAATATTCAAAGATTTGTTATGATTTGGCAAGAAAAACAAGAACAAACCAATAGGAAAATGGACAAAAGATATGAATGGGCAATATACAGAAAAGCATATCCAAAGTGTTGAGAAATTCGGAAATATCCTCAAATATAACAAAAGTGAGGGGAGTACAAATTGAACAAACAATAAGGTATGACTTTGTACCCACCAGATTGTCTAAAATTGTAAAGATTTGTAACACTTATTGCTGGCAGGATTGTAGGTAAGGGAGAACTTTCATACAGCTTAGGTAGAACGGAAACACTGTAACCTCTTGCAGGAGCAGCATGGCACTATGTATTACAATTTAAAATACAGATAGTCATCAGGCCAGCAATCCCTTCCTCAAAGATTCATATACAAGGTTGTTTTAGCTTGCTTGTTTTACTTTGTTTTGTTTTTGCAAATTATAAAAGCTAAGTGTTTTCCGTAATGGGGGATGGCTGAATAAATTATGGCATATCCATCTGATGGAAAAATACAGTCCTTAAGAGTAAATTAACGCTTGTAATCCCAGCACTTTGGGAGGTTGAGGCAGGAGAATTGCTTGAGCCTAGGAGTTCAAAACTGGCTTGCGCAATATAGCGCGACCCTGTCTCTACAAAAAAATACAAAAATCAGCTGGGTATGGTACATCAGCTAATGTTTGTACTTTTTTTGTAGAGATGGGGTCTTGCTATATTGGGTATGGTGGTGCTTGCCTGTACTCCCAGCTACTCAGGAGACTGAGTTGGGAGGATTGCCTGAGTCCAGGAGTTTGAGGCTGCAGTGAGCTGTGATCGCATCACTGCACTCCAGCCTGGTTGACAGAGTGAGACCCCACTTCAAAAAAATAAAAAAGAAGAAATTAGTTGTGCTAGCTGACAGGAAGAATTTTAAAGGATATCGTTGAGTGAGTAAAGCACAATGCAGTGAAAAGTATATGCTATGGTTTTATTTTTGTAAAACAAAAGTCCCTATGTGTGTATGTGCATGTGTAGGTCTACCTATGATTATATAGCCATGAGTAAAAATAGGAAAGACACATACTAGATTATTAATATGGGCTTTCTGGGTAAGTGGGTAGGCTGAGAATTTATATGTGTTGAAGAGAAGAGGAAGCACTAAGCCAAAAAAGGAAAAGGAATAAAAAGACCCCCTACACATAACTGTACACATGAACATGTTTAAATTGATCCCACACATGCATTTATGAAAATGTATGAATGTGTGTTTCCATACATGACGAAATCACCTTGCCAGTTTGAGGGATTCTGTTTCACAGATAACTTCCTGCTTTCCAGGAATTTTTTTTTTTTTAACTTTTAAGTTCTGGGGTACCTGTGCAGGATGTGCAGTTTCGTTACATAGTAAACATGTGTCATGGGGTTTAGTTGTACAGATTATTTCATCACCCAGGTATAAGCCTAGTATCCATATTTGTTATTTTTCCTGATCCTCTCCCTCCTCCACCCCCCACCCTCCAGTAAGCCCCAGTGTGCATTGTTCCAATGCAGTATTTGGTTTACTGTTTCCTGTGTTACCTTGCTAAGGATAATGGCCTCCAGCTCCATCCATATTCCCACAAAAGACAGCTCTCATTCTTTTTTATGGCTGCATAGTATTCCATCGTGTATATGTGCCACATTTTCTTTATCCAGTCTATGATTGATGGGTATTTAGGTTGACTCCGTGTCTTTCCTATTGTTAATAGTGCTGCACTGAACATATGGGTGTATGTGTCTTTATAATAGAATGATTTATATTCCTTTGGGTATATACCCAGTAATGGGATTGCTGGGTTTAATGGTATTTCTGTCTCTAGGTCTTTGAGCAATCGCCACACTGTCTTCCACAATGGTTGGACTCATTTACATTCCCACCAATGGGGTGTTAAAAAGCATTCCTTTTTCTCCACAAGCCAGCATCTGTTATTTTTTGACTTTTTGATAATAGCCATTCTAACTGGCATGAGATAGTATCTTATTGTGGTTTTGATTTGCATTTCTCTAATGATTAGTGATTATGAGCTTCTTTTCACATGATTGTTGGCTGCATGCATGTCTTCTTTTGAGAAGTGCCTGTTCATGTCCTTTGCTTACTTTTTAATGGGGTTGTTTTTGTTTGTTGATTTAAGTCCCTTGTAGATGCTTTTTCAGGAAAGTTTGCTGTTCCATTTGCAACCCTGTCCCTACATATTCTCCAGGAAAGAATTACTGACTCTGGGACTTCCAGATTTACTTACAGAATTACTGAATTACTGACTCTGGGGCTTATTCTAAGACTTCCCCTCCCATGACACACCATTTCATCTCACAAACAGCACTCAGAAAGGCTCCAAGATTCTTCTGGAAATGGATATCCCTTTGGGATCTCTACCTCTATCCCTTCTCAGCCATACTTCCTTTTGTGAAGTGACCCCCACACTAACCTTTCTAGGCAAAGCAAATCAGGCCTGTTAGGTAGATTTTCTAGGGGTGTCAGGTTCCCCCTGCACCCACACCAGAAAAGCCAGAAGGTGAAGAGTTCCATCACAGGTACCCAGGAAAATGACCAATTGCTCTTCAGGTCATAGGTCTTAGAATTTTAGAGTTGCCTAAGTTGTGAAGTTCTTTAGGGTCTAATAAAAGTAATAAGCAGCCAAGAATGCTAATTTGAGATACCTTTGGTCAGCCTATGCTGTTTATGGCTCACGAGTTCATCTCTTCCTTGATGCTGACTGAATGTTGCCAGTTTTACATTCCATGCTCACATCTGTCTGCCTCCTTCAGCCTCCTTGTGGTGGAGCAATTTCCTTCACTTCAAAGGAGGCTCCAGGTGCAGGGAAGGCTCCAGAGGTGTGGCCTGACCTCAGAATCTGGCTCCCTTTTCTTTTACTAAAACTTGTATTCTCTTCATCTTATCCCAAGTTGACTTTTGGAGCTATTCCGAAATTTGTTCATCTGTCTTTGAACACTGAGAGTGAGAATAAAATATACTTTTCCTTTTCCCTCAAATCATTGACTCTAGTTTTGTCATGACACTTCAAATGAATTAATTGCTGAAAGAAACAGGAGAGAAGATTATACATGCCCTACAGGAGAAAAATGCCACTATTGAAAGAGTAGAAAATAGGCTGTGGGAGATTTAGTATAATAATGACCTCTGATAAATCATGGAGAAGCAAGAAGTCATTGTAAGCCATTCACGTTTAGGGTGGTTTCTTATGCAGCAGTAGTTGGTGAATGCTGCGTGTTAACTCCTTCAGCAAGGTGAGGCTGCTTCTCCCAACAGGAGGCAGGGAGTATTTCTTACTCCCATGAATCTACCTGGGTTGGCTTTGGGGCACTGTGGGAGTTCCAGAGCCTAGGCATTCAAGAGGCTTTGCAGCTTCCACCCTTGCCCTCTTGGAAGCTTGAGACTGCCATGCTGTAGAGAAGGTTAGCCTAGCTCCCTCATATATGAGAAGCTTAAGAAAGAGGACTGAGGCTCTAGCTAATGTCCAGAGCCAACTCCCAGACATGAGTGAGGCCATTCTGTACCTTCTAGCTAAAGGAAGCTAAAGGAAAACCCCTAGAGGAAGAGCTTAGCCAACCTACAGAATTGTGAACAATAATAAAGGTTGTTGTTTAAGGTATTGAGTTTTGAAGTGGTTTGTAATACAACCATGCCTGATTAAAATGGAGCCTTGGATTTTTTTTTTTTTTACCACCTTAACATAAAATAATTTATTCATTTATTTTTAGATTTAAAAAAATTTTAGTGGGTCTATAGTAGGTATATATTTTTCTGGGGTACATGAGATGTTTTGATACAAGCATGCAATGTGTAATAATCACATCATGGAGAATGGGGTATCCATCAGCTCAAGCATTTCTCCTTTTTATTGTAAGCAATTCAATCATACTATTTTAGTTATATTAAAATGTACAATTATTATTGACTACAGTTACCCTGTTGTGCTATCAAATAGCAGGTCTTACTAATTCTTTCTATTTTTTGTATTCATTAACCCTCCCTGCTCCTCACCACCCCCATCCTTCCAAGATTCTTGTAACCATCCTTCTGCTCTCTGTGTTCATGAATTCAATTGTTTTGATTTTTATTTTTTTTTTTTGAGACGGAGTCTCGCTCTGCCGCCCAGGCCGGAGTACAGTGGCTGGATCTCAGCTCACTGTAAGCTCTGCCTCCCGGGTTTTACGCCATTCTCCTGCCTCAGCCTCCCAAGTAGCTGGGACTACAGGCCCCCGCCACGTCGCCCGGCTAGTTTTTTGTATCTTTTAGTAGTTTCACCGTGTTAGCCAGGATGGTCTCGATCTCCTGACCTCGTGATCCGCCCGTCTTGGCCTCCCAAAGTGCTGGATTACGGGCTTGAGCCACCGTGCCCGGCTGTTTTGATTTTTAGATCCCACAAATAAGTGAGAACATGTGATGTTTGCCTTTCTGTGGGCTTGGATATTTTAATTCAATATCTGCCTTTTTTCTAGCTTTCTATCTATAATGAGACATCTTTTTTACTTTTTTTCTTGGAACCGAGGAAGACACCTTCCCTACATAGACACAAATAACTCCTATATACCATACACTTAAAAGCTCACAGGAGATAAAGGTGCAAAGACAGGCACTACATCATATTTCCACTCTTCAGTGTCCTGCACCTGGGCAGCAGCATATGATTGGTGGGAGGTCAGCCTATGTTGACCAGATTATCTCATGTGATACCTGCTGCTGCTTTTATCTCATTTTGTTAGTACTTGGATTTGTCACAAAATGAGTGGTCTGATTCATTTGACCTACCTGGCCAGCTCTGCTTATGTCCCCTTGTTCTCTCACTTTTCCATGTAGATAGTTCTCAAGGGTCCGAGCCTAGAGGAAGAGAATATCTTTCCAGTTGTTGGTGGACTGAGCTTATTGGTCAAGAGCATTGTAGTTGTAGTAATAATAGTAGCAACAGCATCAGCAGTAGCAGCAGCAGCTAATATTTAGTGAAACCTTATCAATATGCCAGTCATTCACTTTAATGAATTAGTTAATTTAGTTAATTAGTTATTTTGATTTCCATAAAGGAAATGGAGGCAATGATGGGTTACTTGATTCTCCCAATAAAACATAGGTAAATGACAGAGTATTATCTTTTAGCAAACACCCTGGCTCGAAATGTAGCTAGCTGTATGGTTACTGATGTTTAAGAAGTATTAAGCATAGTCATTTATAAAAGTTCCCTGACTACAAACACCCATAAGCTACAATCGCCAAAGCTTTTAAATATCATTTGTACTTCTCATTAGCCAAGGAACAAGTATTACTGAGTGCGTCATGTAAGTCTGTGCTTGTGCCAGTTATTATAGAAAGTTATAAAACATATAAACTGTAATACAAAAGCATCATATAAGAATCTTGGCGGCCGGGCGCGATGGCTCAAGCCTGTAATCCCAGCACTTTGGGAGGCCGAGACGGGCGGATCACGAGGTCAGGAGATCGAGACCATCCTGGCTAACACAGCGAAACCCCGTCTCTACTAAAAAATACAAAAAACTAGCCGGGCGTGGTGGCGGGCGCCTGTAGTCCCAGCTACTCGGGAGGCTGAGGCAGGAGAATGGCGTAAACCCGGGAGGCGGAGCTTGCCGTGAGCTGAGATCCGGCCACTGCACTCCAGCCTGGGCGACAGAGCGAGACTCTGTCTCAAAAAAAAAAAAAAAAAAAAAAAAAAAAAAAAAATCTTGGCTCTAAAGGGGCTTACACTATTTTGAAGAGACCAGACTTACGCAGTAAAATGACCAAAAATTAAGACCCAGTCTAATAATAATAATTTAAAAAAGAGAGCAAAGGAGTTTTGAGACCTCACCTTTTGCAGGGAACAATCTGAGTCATATTTCAAATCTCCTTTTCTCCTTCTTAGGGCAAAACCACAGCTTTCATTTTTGAAGGTCACAGCAGTAAAAGATGGTTCAATAGGCCAGACTAACCTGTGTTCGCAACTAGAATGATATCCAGAAAAGAAAATTTACTTTGGGATTTAAGATGATCAAAACTGATTACTTCTCAAGAGGCATAGAAACCCAAAGCTGTAAACACAGCTGGGGAAACACTTGAATGTGGGTCCATAAAAACTCCAGTGAATAATCCATCCTTCTGCTTCATGACACAAATAGTACACCACATACATGAAGCTATAGGAAAGCAGTAAATATTTTCATACAACGTTGTTGGTGAAGAGGAAAGAAAAGTGTGTAGAGACATGCCCACCCACATCATCTATGTGTGCAATGTAAATGTCTCTCTTGCTTTGTTGAAGTTAAGGCAAAAGGATTACATTCAGTCCAGCCACTAAATTGTAATACAGAGATGTTATATAACTAAACCTGTAACAACTGGGTTTATCTTCTCAAAATTTAGAGAACCAATAGAATTATTTCTGATTGGATGATAAGTAAATGCTGTATTATTTGTTGACCAATAGTCAACAACAGAAATTGAGCCAGTTTTCTCCATATAGAACATTTTTGACTTATCAAGACCTCTTTTTTCCCTGGAAAGATAGATATCTATATATTAACAATTATTTTCTCTAGTAGTGTAGTTAAGAGTTTGATGATTTATTTTTCTTTTTGGTGTTTTTGAAATTTTTCAAAATAACATCTATTGTTTTTATAATCAAAAGATACTGTGATTTTTAAAAGCAAACAACCTACTTTCTTATTGATAGACGTTCTTATACCATTTAAACAAATTGCCCTTAACTACTTTGCCTACCAAATAAATCCTTATCTTTGGTTTATTTTAAAGTGATTTTTCCTTTCAGCGGAGTTCTTACGATCAGCTTTTGCTGATATCTAGGAATAAATGTCAAGGTTAAGAATGTTATGATGCAGGACTTGAGCCTTGGGAAAAAAGTATTCTAAAGAGGACAAAAATTATGCCTTAAAAATTCCTTTTTCAGATGACTTGCTGTGTAGTTCATTAGGCAGAGACACAAAAAGTACTTTCTAAAATAATAATGGCCCAGAACCTTGCTCTTTGAGATAACAAAGCTCTGTTTTTGCAGGTGGCTTTCTACTCAAAGAACAAAAACTGGAAAGATCCATTGAATTGGCCTGTTTACAAGTGCTGAGTCTAGCTAATAGAACAGAGCTAATCAAGCCCTGGGTACAGAGCCCTCTATGTAAAGGAAAACACCCATCTCACTAACCCTCAGATGTGCACACTTTTCATGTTTTTACAAAGACACTTACCATACTAGGGAGGGCCTTGAAGGCAGTGCTGGCCAATGGGATGACAATGCAAGCCACATACAGAGGTTTAAGTTTTCCAGGAGCCACATTTGAAAAGTAAAAATCAGCAAATCAGTTCATTTTAATACTGTATTTTAGCTAACTAAATATATCTAAAATACCATCATTTCAATATTAAACATGTATGTACATATTTATGTCCCTTTAAAAAAAATCAAGTCTTTAATTTCCAGGGTGTGTTTTACCTACACAGCACAGCTCCCTTTGGTTTTTTATATGTGTATATATATATTTTATTTTTATAGAGACAGAGTCTCACTATGTTACCCAGGGTGGTCTCTAACTCCTGGACTCAAGTGATCCTCCTGCCTTGGCTCCCAAAGTGCTGGGATTACAGGTGTGAGCCACTGCACTCGACCTCACTTTGGACTAGTCACATTTCAAGAGCTCAAGAGCCACATGTGGCTAGTGGCTACCTTATCAGATAGTATAACTCTGAAATGAAAATGTTATCACCACCAAATGGGACTAGAGGGCCTTACTTTTTTCTTACATTGAGATATAATTTATGTACTATACAATTCATGCTTTAAAATATACACTTCGGGGCTTTTTGGTTTATTCACAAAACTATACTAAAATAGATACGAACACTATTTCATTTCAGAGCACTTTCATTATCCCCCAAAGAAATCCCATACCTTTATCAGTCATACCCCATTCCCTCATTCCCTTCTTTCTCCAGCCCTGGCAATCACTAACCTGCTTTCTGTTTTGTGAATTTGCCTATTTGGGACATTTTATATAAATGGACTCATGCAATATGTGGCCTTTGTGTCAGACTTCTTTCTTAGCATCATGTTTTTAAGTTTCATGCATGTTGGGGCATTCTTATCCATGTTAGAAAAAAGTACTGCCTTCCTTTTTATTGTTGAGTGACAGTCCATTGTAAGGGTATACAGCATATGTTATTTAGCTATTTATCACTTGATGGGCCTTTGAGTTCTTTCCAATTTTTGGCTACTATGAACAATGCTTCTGATATTCATGTGAAAGTTTTCACAAGAACCAATGTTTTCAATTCTATTGGACATAAACTTAGGAGTGAATGTGCTGGGTTACATGGTAATTCTATGTTTAATTTTTTGATGAACTGTCAAACTGTTTTCCAAAGTGGTTGCACCATTTTACACACCCATGAAGTTTCCATTTTCTCCACATCCTTGCCAGTGCTTGTTATTATGTCTCTTTTTAATTATAACCATCCCAGTGGGTATGACAAGTCAGCTGGTGTTCTCGTCAATTATGAAAAAAAAAACCAAAAAGCTGTGATTACAAAAATGCAACAGCAGTTTTAATATTCTTATAGATTTAAAAGATTAAGGGTTAAACTCACATTTGCCTGGTATGTTTGTAATGAAACACATTGTGGCTTTTGTTAAACAACTGTTTTATGCTGTCTGTGCCAGCAGCAAGTGAGGCGAGTTCATTTACTACAAATAATTGATATTTATTTGCAGTTACTGGGTGTTTTATCTATCTGTCATCTATCTGTCTGTCTATCTATTCTCAAAATGTGGTCCCCACACCTACAGAGTTTGCATTTCTAATATGTTCACAGGTTACAATTTTGCATTATGTAATTTTGGAGTATAACCTGTGAACACATTAGAAATGCAAACGTTCAAGCCCCAACCCAGATGTAGTGAATTACAAACTCTGGGCATGGGATCCAGCAATCTGTGTTTTAGCAAGCCCTGCAGGTGATTCTGATGCAGGCTAACATTTGAGAACCACTAATCTAGAGCAAACATAAAATGTGACCAAAGTTTATGGAAAAAACTATGGGTCAGACACAGTGTTAGGTGTTGGGTACATTCGGGTTGAGGATTCAAAACTAAAAGACATGACTGAAGATTGTGGACCAGAGGCAGTTGCTTGATGGGTACAACGTGCATTGCTCCACTGATGGATGCACTGAAGTCCTGGATTTCACCACAATGCAATACATCAGTGTAGCGGAATTGCACTTGTACCCCAAATACAATTATTTATAAAAATAAAAATAATAAGAAAAATTAGATTAAATGTGTGAAGGAAAAAAAAAGACATAACTTTCCTCCCAGTGCTTAGAGTCCAGTGGATTTGATGAGTAGGTGAATCAGTGTTAACTCACAGTGCAGCATCAAGGTATGCATGTGTTTGCCTCTGAGGGAAGGCTGAGAAAGCTTCCCTGCAAAAATAACTTTTGAGCTTCCAATAAACTTAGAAAGCCAACATCAGTTTAAAGAAATTCAATTATATTTGTTACTCCTGTTACTTTCAAAGAGAATCCTAATTCGACAGCATGGCGTTCAAAACACTTTATTAACTGGTTCTTGCTGAGGCTTCCACCTTCACCTCCCAGGGAGCATTACTCAGAGTGTGGTGCATGGGGCACGGTGACATCACCTGGGAGCTTGTTAGTGCAGCAGAATTTCAGAGCTCACTCCTGACCTATGGCATCCACATTTCACCAAGGTCCCCAGGTGACTTGTATGCATATGCAAATTTCAAAAGAGCTGCCCTAGCTGCAGTGAAGGAATTGCAGTTCTCCAAATCAAATTATATTCCCTGTGGAGCACCCTCTGCCTGGGATGCCCTCTCCTGACCCTGGAGAAGTTGCACGTCCCTTTATGGCATCATGCTCACTGTGGGATTCTAGTTGCCTGTCCATCTTCAGTACTAGAAGGTGAGCATCTCCAGGACAGGGAGACTGTTTTATTTTTCTCTGTAATTTGCAGGATTCAAAACCTACTTGCTGCCTTGCGTATATTGGATGCTCGGTCAATGTTCATTTAATGAAACAATGGATAGATGAATGAGATGTGCCAAATACCCAATGTGGACACTGCCTCTGCAGTGAATTGTACCTAAGAATTTACAGTCCACTCTGTCACGCTCATATAACTCTAGTCAGTTGTCTGGTTTGCTAGAGTTAGACAGAATCAGACAATCAGACAGAAAGTTAAGGTATGAGGAGACTGGGAAGTGGCTAGGGGTCAAAATCTAGTTTCTACTTTTGAAACTTTACATTATGGTTTCTCATTATGTTTTGGCTTCTCAGACCCCACCTCAAATGACAGAGGCAGGGACATGAAATGGGCACCAATTTGAGAGTTGGATTCTAAGTCTGGTGCCAGCCAGTGGTAAATTGCTTTAGGCCTTTCATTTCACCTCCACCGGATTTGTTGCCTCATTTATAAGTGAAGAAGTTGTAATAGGCAATCCTGTAGGTCTCCTCCACTACCCACCCCACCACCTGCCAATACGTCTTTTTAAGCACAAACAATTCACATATATGTTAGTACAGAGGCCCCTTTGGAAATTAAGGTTTTATTTAAAAAGGACTCTGAAGGTTAATAATCAATTTTCTTGACCTTTTTTTATTGGCAAGTTACACTAAGTTATATGCTTATTTCCCTAGATATTTTTAAAAACATGATTTATCATATATTTAGTGTTTCCTAAGAAGGAAACTGTTGAGTGGAATCTGCTTTGGAAAGATGTAGGTATGTCATATGCCAGGAAGAGTGGATTTTGATTAGGAAATTTGGCATTTGCAATAAATCCAACTTTGTTCTGAGTGATTAAGTTCTTTAGAAAACCTATTGACTTTTCAAAGTGCGTGGATTAGAAATACTGACAATTTTCAAACCACTAGCCTTGCATTTTAATGCCCCGGTGTCGCAGGAGTGAACAGTAAACCTCTGTTGACACACACTGGGCCACTCAGCACACATGAAGTGTGTCGACCTGATTGGCGTGGCGAAACCACAGCTCCCCTTGTTCCCTCCCTCACGGTCTCACCCCAGGGCTAGCAATGGACCATTATCTCCAATTTTGACATCTGAAGAGAAAATCTGGATGCCAGGAAGGAAGTTTTTCCAAATTGGTATAAAAAACCCCAAATCCTCTTAGTACAACAGGATACAGTAAATATAACCAAGGAGGAAGTTCACGAGCGTGAAAAGGTTTAAAAGTGTACATGAAAAATACTTCTGAGAAAAACAAGATAGCCCTAATACAGTGCAGTTGCTTGTGTTTATTGGGAAAACACTCACTGCTGAAGAGATGAGAATAAGAGAGGGAGGCTGACTCGTGTGTTAACAGAAAGATTGCACATCATTGTCTGCCACAGGACTTGGAAATCAGACCTATGTAACTGGAAGTCCATAGCATTTTCTTTCACAATTTTATTTCTCTTACAAGTAAAATATTATTCTTCTGGAGGAGAGTTTTAATGAGTGAATACAGTTGCACAAGAAAGGTGGAAACAGTTTGTCTTTTACATTAGCCAGAGATTAGGGAAAATGAGTCATAAAGAGCTTTAATAACTTAACCTAGCTTGGGGCTGGAAGAGATTTCAAAATGGTAATGTCATCATTCAGGATTCATAATCCTAGACTGATCACTTGAATACATTGTACGGCTGGACTATATGTGGGCTAACGTCTTCTTAGTTATACCTGAGGATGAGAGCGTTTGACTCCAGATGAGTTAAGAGCAATTCTTTTTTTTTTTTTTTTCAGGATGGAGTCTCACTCTGTTGCCCAGGCTGGAGGACAGTGACATGATCTCGGCTCACTGTAACCTCTTCCTCCCAGGCTCAAGTGATCCTCCCATCTCAGCTTCCCAAGTAGCTGGGACTCACCTCAGCTTCCCAAGTAACTGGGACCACAGGTGCATGCTACCATGCCTGGCTAATTTTTTTGTATTTTTTGTTAGAGACAGGATTGTACCATGTTGCCCAGGCTGGTCTTGAACACCTGAGCTCAGGTGATCCATCTGCCTTGGCCTCCCAAAATGTTGGGATTACAGGTGTGAGCCACCACACCTGGACTCAAGAACAATTCTTATACAAACCATAAGTTCTTCCTAGATTTTTATCAAGAGTATTGTGACTTAGTGGTAGGAAGAGGGTTATGATGGTGTAAAATGTAATTTCAGCCAACCAAATTATCAATTTGAAGTTATATGGCTATGTTTTATTTTTGTTAAAATCACCAAGAATTTATAACTATCAAGAGATGTATATGTAGTCCTCATATAACCCTCACACTAACAATCTGATGAGGTAGGTCTGTTATTGCTGCTATTTTATAGAAGAGGAAATTGAAGCCTAGAACAATTAAATAGCTTGCTCAAGGTTGTACAGTAAATGAGTAGCAAAGCTGGAATTTAAACCCAGGTCTGTCTGCACCTGAGCTCAAGTTCTAGGTTTTGAACCTCTTTTAGCTTGAATACAAACTTGCATTGAAAGATCCATAAAAGGGTAGTTATTCCTCAAAGGAATATAGGTTTTTGTGATGTCGGATTTTCATGTAACCCAAGCTCTTAACTCCATCCTTTTGCTTGCCTCTGAGAGCTGGGCCCTCAACGACTCCTTTTCTTGAGCTCTTTCGTCTGTCCTCCTTACTTGCTTCCTCTTCTCATCACCTACATGCATAGGCTTTCTTTATTTAGAGTAACTCTTTACATGACTCTTTTGTACCTTTGCAATCATTAGCCTATTTCTCTCTGATATGGTTTGGCTGTATCCCCACCCAAATCTCACCTTGAATTGAAGCTCCCATAATTCCCACATGTGGTGGGAGGGACCCGGTGGGAGATAATTGGATCATGGGGCAATTTCCCCCATACTGTTCTAGTGGTAGTGAAAAAGTCTCATGAGATCTGATGGTTTTATAAGGGTAAACACCTTTCACTTGGTTCTTATCCTCTCTCTTGCCTGCCACCATGTAAGATATGTCTTTCGCCATCCACCATGATTGTGAGTCCCCCCAGCCTTGAGTCCGTTAAACTTCTTTTTCTTTATAAATTACCCAGTCTCAGGTGTGTCTTTATCAGCAGCATGAAAATGGACTAATACATCTCCTTTTCACAAAAAATAGTCCCTTTGGTGCAACTTCATGGCCCTCACTGCCTACCCTCCCACCATGCTGAAATTATGCTGTCCTAGGGTTCTCAGGATCTACAACCACCAAACCCAGGGCCTTTCCCTGGGGGTCTTTCACCTTGACCTTTCTGCAGCATTTGACCCTGCAGACCATCTACCTCCTGGAGCACTGTATTTGCACAGTAGGCACACAAAAATTTATTCAATGATTTATTAACTAAAATATCCAAACATTTTCTGGATTCTTCAATACAATGTATTGTATTTAAGATCACAGAATTTTTTTTACATGTAAACATCCTCGTATATTTTAAAATAATTCATTAGAAAATGATTTCAGTTAAGGAAATGGTCAACATTGCAACAATAATCTTCTTTTGCAGAGTGAAGAATAAATCAATTATTTTAAAAAGATATATATTTTTTAAGGTAGATATTTTTTAAACTTGCAGGCACATCATACACACAGATTAACTTGAAAGGGATCATCGATCTAAATGTAAGAGCAAAAGCTGTAAAACTCTTGGGAAAAAAATAACAGTAAATCTTCGTGACCTTGGATTAGGCAACAGTTTCTCAGCTATGACACCAAAAGCACAAACAAAAGAAAAAATAAATTGGTTTTCATCACAATTAAAAATTTTTGAGCCTCCAAGGGCACCATCAATAAAATAAAAAGACAACCCATGGAATGTGAGAACATATTTGCAAATCAATATCAGATGAGGGAATGTTCACAATATATACAGAACTCTTGTAACTCAACAATAAAAAGACAAGCCAGTTAAAAAATAAGCAAAGGGTTGGAATAGATATTAATCCAAAGAAAGTGCACAAGGGGTCAATAAGCACATGAAAAATGTTCAACATTAGTAATTTGAGAAATGTAGATTAAAACCCAAAAGAGGCTAGGAGTGGTGGCTCACACCTGTAATCCCAGCACTTTAGGAGGCCAAAGCAGAAGGATTGCTTGGGCCCAGGAATTTGACACAATCTAGGCAACATAATGACACCCTGTCTCTACAAAATAGAAAAGTAAAAAGTAAAAATAGCTGAGTGTGATGGCATGCACTTGTGGTCCCAGCAACTTGGGAGGCTGAGGCTGGAGGATTGCTTGAGCATGAGAGGTCGAGGCTGTAGTAAGCCATGACTGCATCACTGCACTCCAGCCTAGGTAACAGAGCAAGGTCTCAAAATGTTAGTTACCATATGACCCAGCAATTCCACCCCGTGTGTGTGTGTGTGTGTGTGTGTGTGTGCACGTGTGTATCCAAGAAAACTGAAAATACATGTCTACACATGTGTACACAAGATGTGTACACAAACATTCATAGTAACATTCTTCACAATAGGCAAGAAATGGAAACAGCCCAAATTTCCACCAACTGGTGAATGAATAAATAAAATGTTGAATATTCATGTAATAGAATGTTATTCACCATTAAAAAGGAATGAATAGTGATATATGTTGCAACATGGATGAACCTTGACACTATTATGCTAAGTGAAAGAAGTCTGACACAAAAGGCCACATGTCACATGATTCTATTTAAAAGAAACGTCCAGAATAGGAAAATCTATGGAGATAGAAAATATGCTAGTTTTCAAGGACTGAACAGAAGTGGGGTGGGAATAGAAAAAGATCGCAAATTGGTCCAGGGTTTCTTTTTGGGGTCATAAAAATATTCTGAAACTTGATGGTGGTGATGGTTGCATAACCCTCATATAATAAATATACTAAAAAACAGTGAATTGTACACTTTAAAAGGGTAAATTTTATGGTATGTGAATTATAACTCAATAAAGCTCTTTTTAAAAAAGTAGACATTAGCTATCTGCAAACTAGTGTTCATTTACTCATTTGTTCATTTACCGAGTCTTTGTTGAGCATGCATTAAGTGAGGGACTGTGCTAGTGTTAGGCATAACAGCATTTTGAAAAGGTCACCTGGCTTTAGTGTAGAGAACAGCTTAGCAGGGCATCAGAAGCCTTATGAACGCTTACAAAATGGGGAGCTAGCCAATACAGAAAGTTATATCTCTTCTCATTCAAAAGTTATTTCTTTACATTGTTCTTTTTGCCATAAATAGGCAAACCAAAAAAAAGAAGGAAATGAGCTCTTCTTCAGCTCTTTTGTGATCCAAGGGAAGCTCCAGGTTTCTTACGGGTTTCAGAAAAGAGCTTTATAACCGTAAAAACCAAATTCTTGAGTATTAAGTTTACTTTTGAAATCTAATAAAAACCATACCATGCACCCATCTGTGCCAAGAGTCTGAAATGGAAATTGAAGCTCGAAGCATTGCTCTTCAGCCTGGGAAGCCTGGGAAGACTGAACCTTTACTCATCATACATCTTTGACAAAATGTATCATAAAGATTGGCCGAGGATCCCAGTTCAATTTGGTTGGACAGGAGTGGGGTGTGGGAGCACTGCATGCTTCTGCAGGAGTTCTTCTTGTCCTCTTCAGCTTCATTTGCCCCAGGTACACTTACTAGGTTTTCAGAGAACATTTCAAGCTTTGTAGGCAGCCTTTGTCTTACAGGATAATGGTGGTTTCAGGGAGAAGGAAAGCGTAGCTGGCTTAATGAGTCTTCCCTAGATTGTGTGATGGGAACAGAGTTTAGAGTTTTTGATGACCTTGGAGGTTCCCTATTCACTTAATCTCTTTTCATGGCCTTTGAAGATACAGGGTGGTCCTCAGTATGTGTTTATCATCCTTCCCAATGTAAACTACTCATTAACATTTGTAAGAAAATCCCAGTCAAGTGTTGGTAAACTGATTCTAACAGGGTTGAGCAATCTTGAAAGTTTAATTCCCTTCCAAATAACTTGGGTTGATTCTCACATTATTTCAATGAGAATTCCTACTAATGGTGAACTCTTATGTTGAAAGTAACTCAACCACAGATCAACAAAACAAGATTTTCCGCTCTGAATTGATGCCCCCTAACTCTAATAAAGTGAAATGATCCCAAACTTGAATTCAAATTAGAAAAATAATTTTTAAATAAATGCACAGAGGTGAGTAATTTTTCTCCTTTACATATGCTTAGAGGTAGGCCAGTCTTGAGTCAGCATACCTCTGAGGATGCATGCCATATCTGTTCAAATTTAACTAACACAGTGCATTGAATCAGCACCTGCTAAGCCTCTGTTGACTTTACTGCTTCTCAAAGAAGGTCTAGAAGTGTTTGTGTTAGCGCAGAAACCCTCCTCATTAGCCAGTTTTCCTTTTGCATGCCCCTTTGGGATATTTGAGAATGAGGGTTTCAATGGGATGAATGCTAAGCTCTGGGTCAAGTGGACCCTGGATTTACATCATTCTGACTTCACAAGTCTCTGAGGAAAACTGCATTTAGGAAAGAACCAAAGGAGGAAATCATGGGTATCAGTTTACAACACTCCAACTTGAAGGCATTTTTCTTTAGTGCCTCTTCAAATTTTCAGGTGGGAGTGAAAATAAAATTCACTGAACACCAAATCATCTGGAGAATTTCTACTGGGCAGAGTCTGGTAGTAGACATTTGGTTGGAAGGGTAGAGGCAGGTAAGACTCTTCTTGAAAAGAATCATCAGGAGAAACAGACAACCTACAGAATAGGAGAAAATATTTGCAAACTATGCGTCCAACAAAGTATTAGTATTCAGAACCTACGAGGAACTTAAACAAATTAGCAAGAAAAAGCCATCCCATCAAAAAGTGGGCAAATGACACAAATAGACATTTCTCAAAAGAAGTTATACAAATAGCCAAGAAACATGGAAAAACATTCAACATCACTAATCATCAGAGAAATGCAAATTAAAACCACGATGAGATACCATATTATTCCTGCAAGAATGACATTATTAAAAGGTTCCAAAAAACAGTAGAAGCTGTTGTGGATGTGACAAAAGGGGAAAGTTGGCTGTAATGTAAAGCGCAACCTCTATAGAAAACAATATGGTGATTCCTTAAATAACAAAAAGTAGATCTACCATTTGACCCAGCAGTCCCACTATTGGATATCTACCCAAATCCAATAGACACATGCATATGTGTGTTTACAGCAGCACAATTCACAATTGCAGAGATATGGAACCAACCTAAGTGCCCATTGACCAATGAGTGGATTTAAAAACCATGGTACATACATACCCTGGAACACTACCCACCTTAAAAAGAAATGAAATAATATCTTTTACAATGACTTGGATGAAGTAGGAGGCCATTATTCTAAGTGAAGTAATTCAGGAATGGAAAACCAGATACTGTATGTTCTCACTCATAAGTTGGAGCTAAGCTATGGATACACAAGGGCCTACAGAGTGAGGTAATGGACTATGGAGGCTCAGAAGGGAAAGGGTGAGAGGTGGATATGAGATTAAAAACTACACATCAGGTACAACATACACTACTTGGGTGATGGGTGCACTAAAATCTCAGAATGTATCACTACATAATTAATCCATGTAACCATAAACCACTTGTACCCCCAAAGCTATTGAAATAAATATGAAAAACAGACCACAAACAAAAAGACTATTCTTGAGACACAGTCCACGGCAAATATACAGGTTTAGATGTTTGTCTGGGTTGATTAGGGTGCTACTGAAATAGAGGGGTGGCTAAAGGTCCCTCCTCCCTGTCTCCAGCCATCCCTGGGTGCATCCAGGAACTGGAAACAGGACTGGAAACTGTCCCCAGCAGAAACCAGAATAATGGCTGCAAGGCCCCAACCACCAAGAAACAGACCAGGTTTAGACTGACTCTGGCAAACAGGCAGACTTGCAGTGCTAAGAGCTCACTCTGGATCTTTCTGTCCTTGCTTTGGCCCATTCTTTTCAAAATGTCCCAGGCCCTGCCAAAGCTTGGGCTCATCCCAAGACCTGGAGAGAAAGTGTGTTGTAAAAGATGCAGTCTGCCTTCCAAATGGCTTGTCTGCACCACAAACTGCAGCCCTGCCCAAAGCTGCTCGAAACCAGCGGCAAAGCCATTTGCGCCATGGATGAAGCAGTAGAGTTGAACGGGAGGTAAGGGACAGGCTCAGACCTGGAGGATGGGAAAAAAGACACTCCTGCTCTGTGTTTGTTCAACTTTTAGAGTAATCAGAGGTGGTAGGGTGGATGGACTGGAGCTCTTCCCAGCTGATGTCACCTGGAAAATGCGGACGCCAACACCCCTGACTTGGATAGAACCCTTTGGTTTGGCTTTATTTTAAAAAAATATTGCAGGTACGCCTTGGTTTGATTTTTTAAAATGAGTGATGCTGCTTTATCCTCTATATGTATGCGCAATTAAGACAACAATACATCGATTTTTCTCATTCACCCAAAATACTTTCCATTGAAAAGTCAAAATCTCTACCTTGTAACTATACTAATATTTTCTATTACGTTTTACTGGTTCAGCAAAAAACAAGACACTTAATCATGTTGAAAACATGAATATTTTCCCATGAAAATAGTTTCTTGGTTAAAAAACAGTGGTGGGGGAATGGGGGTGGGAATAACAACCATATAAGTTTTCCCTTTACCCTGTGCTAGAGAGTATTCCAGGAGCTCCTGCTAAAAACAGAGACTTTCAAATTAACAGCAAGTCATTAAAATGTTTTGTTACTCAGAATTGAGTATACGGTCGAACCTATTATTTGTGGATTTCATTGTTATGAATTTACTTACTTGCTAAAATTTTTTTGTAATCCCCAGATCAGGATTCATGGTGTTTTCACAGTCATTTGTGAACATATTCAGAGCAGCAAAAATTGGAGTGAAAGGACACACACATTCCCAGCAGAGTTCAGACAAGGTGGCCGTCTTGTTTCAGCCCACATTCTGGAAGTAAGTGTCCTTTTTGCGGTCTACTAGTGCCACTTTTTTGATATTTTTGTGCTTTTTCTTGGTGATTTCGCTGTTTAAAATGACCCCAAGCATGGTGCTGAAGTGCTGCCTGGTGTTCCGAAGTGCAAGAAGGCTGTGATGTAGCTTCCAGAGAAAATACATGCATTACAGAAACTTCTTCAGGCACACATCACAGTGCGATTGGCTATGAGTTTGATGTTAGTGAACCAACAACATATATTAGATAAGATGTGTTTAAATAGGAACACATAAAACAAGCTTATGTATTGATTGGCTGATAAAAATGTTGTCACCAGAGGATCATAGGAAGCTAACGTGGTAGTTCCCCTAGGAGCAATGATTCAGAATTTGCTAATGCATTGTTTGCAGTGATTTTAAAGAACTGAATTACCTCAAATATCAAGAAATGATTGCATCAGCTTTTTGAATTTGGGAAAGTGAACCAGGAGAGGGCATGGGAACCATCCACCAGCGTGGATCAGGGCTTACCTGGTTGCAGAGGTTAACCTGGGCAAGCCGGTCAGGTAAACCAACAGGGGAAATGAGCTGAAACTTTGCAGTAAGTGCTCCTGGGCCAGAGTGCAGTTCTGTGGACCGCTGGGTCAATACAGAGAAGTGTGTGTGAGGGGTAGAGGAGGTAGTAGCCCATGGAGTTAAGGGATGCAGCTACTTGGAGACAGTTTTAGTACCCATTGATTTGTCTTCCCCACTACCTGGTGAGAGTGAAGGATTGAGAGTGGGGTGGGATAATGCAGGAGCCTGGCTTCTTTGGACTGAATAAATTAATTCTGGGCTTAATTTCAAGTACAACAAAATACCCTTTTCCACCCACTGTTTCCAGGAGAAGAAGGGAGCTTCCCTGTGGGGCTTCAGCAGAAAGAAACCTGCTAAAGAAGACCTGAAGAAACAAATGATTCCTGAAAATCTAGTTCCACTTTACATTTGATAGGAAATGTGACCAAGTTGGCTGTTGCTTGCCTATTGTCCATAGAGGCCCCCTTTCCTCTTCCTAGGACACTGATCCCAATATAATTCCAAATCTCCATAACCTGATATGCCTCCCTATGGCATAGTTAAAAAAAAAGCCCTGAAGCCAGTGGTTTTTCATGTTGGCTACACGTTACAAGTATCCGAGAGACTTAAGAAGTCCCTGATGTCAGACCACAACTTAAGACCATCGGATCAGAATTTCCAGGGGATGAGACCCTGGATATATTTTTAAATGCCCTAGGTGATTCTAATATATAGGCCCAAAGTGACTGAGGAAGGCTTGGTGCAGTGGTTCTCAAACCTGGCTGCAAACAGAGTCACCCCAGGGACACGAAAGAAATCCCAAGCTAACAGAGCCTCTTTGGAGGTGGAGCCTGAGCTTTTTTTTTTTTTTTTTTAAGTCCTTGAGAATCCTTAACTCGGTGTAATTCCATAGTTGTTAGATGTTTGAAAATTTTAAATAAAATCTGCTGAAGAAAAGCAAAGAAAGGAGAGTGGAGAAAGAGTTGGGGATTAATGTATGAATGTGGAGAAGGCGAGGCCAAAGCTCCTGGGTCCTCTGGTTTTTCTAATCCACTGAATCTTGACCTGGAGTGGAGGGAGGTGGGTCATTGAGGGGAGCAGAGTTGTATTAAGGGCAGAACTAGGGCTGCATTATCAGGAGACCTGCCTGAGGCTGGCCGCTGCGGTGGCCAGGCCTTTGGAACTGATATCAGCACTTAGAGTGGGATTTTCAGGGACCACCAGGACAATGGTGCTTTCTCTTCTGGGTTCCCATCGTCCCTTTTCTCTCACAGTGGGAAGCTGACAGCAGAATGTGTAGTGGCTGCTGTTGCCTTGCCCAGACTCCCATCTCCTAGCTTCTGTGAGTGTGGCTGCTGATGGCTTATGGCTGCCTCCCTTCTCAGATGCCTGCCTTCTGCTAAACAGCTGCTCCCTTGAGATGTTACCCCTACACTCTCGCTTCAGCCAAGAGGGTCAGCCCACAGACAATGACTGACCGACTGGGGTACAAAAGTCCCGCTCCTTTGCCTCATGGCAGGGTGAATTCTGGGGTGCAATTCATGTTCCCTGTCAGATCAGGCCAAAGCTAGGTACTTGAGCCTATATTTTTGCTTAGAATTTTCCCTGCTCTATCTTGCTGCCCTCCTCCTAAGAACAATTCCCTGTTGAAAAAACACTGGCTTGAGGATTGTTTAAACTATGCCATGGGGAACCATATCAGGTTAGGGAGATTTGGAATTATATTGGGATCCGTATCCTAGGAAGAGGAAAAGAAGCCTCTATGGACAATAGACAAGGAACAGCCAACTTGGTCACATTTCCTATCAAATGTAAAGTAGAACTAGATTTTCAGGAATCATTGGTTTCTTCAGGTCTTCTTTAGCAGGTTTCTTTCTTACTCCCTTCCTCCTGAGAACACTTCCTCAAGATATATCCTATGTACAAGAATCCTTTTGTAGGTTCTACTTCTAGACAACCTGTCCTAAGACAAGATGTCATTAGATAGTGTGTGAGTGGTGGGAAGTTTGGGGTGGAAAGAACATAAACTTTGGGATCGGAAATGTCTGGGTTCAGCCCCAACATCATCACTTCTTAGCTGCATAAATCCATCAAGTTATATGGACTCTATGTTCCTCGATTGCTTTCTCTATATAATGCAAGATGGCCACATATCCCTTGCAAGGATATTGTGATGATCACATTAAATTCGATGAGAAAATGGATGTGAAAACCTATGGCACATAACAGGGATACAGTAATGGCATCTTCCCTTGCCTGCTGGAACTTGACCACCACCCCCATCCACGCATGATTCCGCACTATCCTCTTTGGTTCCCCATGCACAATAATTTTCTTACTCTCTATTCTCTTTCTCTTCTCCCTTTTGTATCTTCCTCATATTATCTCTTCTTCCCAGGATTTCTTCATCTCATTTTTTACAGTGCTTTTCACATCTTCCGGCCATGATAAACTAAGAAAAATGCATGGCAATACTCAGAAATACTGATCCTTGTTCTGTGGGCTATGGCCAGGGAAGCTGCCTTGAGTTTATCAGTTTTTGCCAGCTAGGCTAAGTTAGCTTGGGTTCATTTTTGTAAACAAGACTCGGGGGGCTCGTTTGTGGCTTTTCCTGAACTAGTGTTTACCCAGGGAAGGCTATGCTATTTTCCTCACGAGATGAAAATAAAGGTCATTAAAAATGGATTAGGCTAATGCTTGACATGAGCGCCCTCATCCATCTTCCTCCTCTGGGCCAAGTGGTGGCCCAGAAGAGAGCTGATTGCCACAGTCAGGCCCTAAGATGAGAGTTTACAGGCTCAGTCACAAACCAGCTGTGGGACTTCGGGGAGATTGCATAACCTCCTTAGGGTCCTGTTTCTCCATCACCAGAAAAGCCCGACAGTGAAATGTGTGCCAGTTACTTCACAAAGAGCCTCCTAGAGTTCCGAAAATGTGATCTGGAAAGCACCAGAACCCAGTGCAGAAACTGATGGAAAACAATGTATTTTGTTCCTAATATTCTTGTTAACAACACTCTGAAACCATTGCAAATCAGCACAGTAGGGCAGGAAGTATGCGATAAATCACGTACTCCATAATAACATTCTACAATGAAGAAGACAGGAAATCTGAAAGTCACACATTAGCCTTGTGCACCCAATACCACCTGCTCAATTGGATTTGTATTGTAATTATGATTTTCACAAGCCCAGTGGAATGAGCTGAGATAATTAACATGTTTTTATCTGTCCAGCTTGGCTTTTTTTTGTTTTTTTGAGATGGAGTCTCTGTTGTCCAAGCTGGAGTACAGTGGTATGATCTCAGCTCATTGCAACCTCCACCTCCCGGGTTCAAGCAATTCTCCTGCCTCAGTCTCCCAAGTAGCTGGGACTACACGTGCACACTGCCAGGCCTGGCTAATTTTTTGTATTTTAGTAGAGACGGGGTTTCACCATGTTGGCCAGGCTGATCTCGAACTCCTGAGCTCAGGCAATCTGCCTGCCTCAGTCTCCCAAAGTGCTGGGATTGCCCGTGTGAGCCACCGCCCCTAGCCCCAGCTTGGTTTTCTGTTCCTCTTCTTGCATGAGTACTCCCTTTCCTCTGGGAGCACCATCTCTCCTGGTGGAGCTGCAGCCACAGTGGGGCGCTGGCCAACCGACTTACCACCTCTCATGCAGGAAGGGTGGGCATATGACCCAGCCTCACAGTTGACTATAGTCCACTTCTCTCTGATCGCAGGGACTGCTCCAAGGGGTGGTGGTTTACTAAGTCAATCAGGATTCTTCTCTGGCATGTCTGTCATAGGAAGTATCCCTCGCTGTTTTTTTTTTTTTTTTAATTTATTATTATTATTATTTTTTAAGAGAGACAGGGTCTCACTCTGTCATCCAGGCTGGAGTGCAATCATGTGATCATAGCTCACTGCACGGGCTTAAGTGATCCTCCTGCCTCAGCTTCCCATGTAGCTGGTACTACAGGTGCACACTACCACATACAGCTAATTTTTAGTTTTATTTTTTGTACTGATGAAGTCTCACTATGTTGCCGAGGCTGGTCTCAAACTTCTGGGCTCAAGCAGTCCTCCTGCCTCAGTCTTCCAAAGTGCTGGATTAGCAGGTGTGAGCCATGGTACCCAGTCCCTCCCTGCCTTTTTGAAAACAAGCAGTTCAGATAAGCCCCCACCCCCACACCTCTTATCTTTCTTGTCACATGGGGTGACGATGGGCAGAATGATACCATTAGACTCTAAAGCTGAATAGTGCAGAGGCCAGATGTGGAGAGAGAAGGAAAGCACTGACATTGTTTGAACCAGATCCCCCATTCCGGACGTGCCTGTTTTGTGAGCCAACAAAATTCCTCTTTCTTTAATTAATTTGAATTAGGGTTGTCTCACATAACTCACTACAAAGTTTAAAAGAATCACATTTTAAAAAATATAAATTTTCATTTAGATTGATGTTCTTATTCCTCAAGTATTTTATACTAATGAATATTTATAATTAGAATAGAATGAGCCCATTTGGTATTAATATATTGCAATTATTTCAATATTATTATGAAGAAAAATAGGGCTCATCTGTTATTAGCCCTGTTTTATGCTTTAATGTAAAAAATGTCTATTGGGAAGTAGGGGTATGATTTGATAAATCAAATCAGTTTAATGATTCTATGCAACTCATGAAAAACAAGCCATCTTATATACAAAATAGGAAGAAACAACCAAGAGATTGAAAAGGACAAAATATTAGCCTATAATCTTGGCTCTCCCAGCTTTTAACCTAGTGCTTTTAATATGATGGAGACCGTGCCCAGTAATTCAGGTTTATGTTTTTTCGCATCTGTTTTACAAATGCATACAAATATATGAGAGTACTTCTTGTCCTAACTGCAGCTGGGAAGATATTTCAAGTTGTAAATATTTACTAAGTGTGCATAAAATAGCAGTGAAGGCTGATACGGACAATGATGGGGAACTAGAAGCATTAGGCCCCACTCCTGGCCACTTTGCTAATTTCTGTGTGACCTTGGGCAGGTCAGTTAAAATCTCTGTGTTGCAGTGCTACATTTACATAAAGGAGATGCTGACCTTTATTGGTTGGCACTCCAAAAATAATAACTACTGAGGACAATGCCTGCTATTCAGAGTGGAAATCAAAGCGGGATCTCATAGAGACCGCACACCTATTACTCTTTTTTCTTTCTTTCTTCTCTCTTTCTTTCTTTCTTTTTCTTTCTTTTCTTTCTTTCTTTCTTTTTCTTTCTTTTTCTTCTTTCTTTCTTTTTCTTTCTTTCTTCTTTCTTTCTTTCTTTCTTCTCTCTTTCTCTCTCTCTCTCTCTCTTTCTCTCTTTCTCTCTTTCTCTCTCTCTCTCTCTCTCTCTCTGTCTCTCTCTTTCTTTCTTTCTGTCTTTTTTAGGGGAAAAGGAGTGGTGGAGAAAGAGGGATGGACGCATGCTTGCCTGGGTTGAGGGAAACAAAACTTAATTGTTTCAAAAAAATTAGCATGCACCTCCTTCCACACGTCACTGTGGTAAGAAGAACACAATGAGGATAAAGTGGCCAGGGTTGAAAAGCCCTTCAGAGAAGATCACAGGAGAAATGCCGGCAGAGGAATTGTGAGGCATCTTTGGGACTCTGGTGAGACATTCTTGTCCCTTAGAGTAGAAAAAGGAGGTCTCTGAGGCAGAAGGGCTTGAGTGACCTAAAGCAAATCATTTCACCTTCAAGTATCAGGTCCCTGAACTATAAAATGGAGATGATAATGCCCTTATTGAGGTGTGTTAAAACAGTTGTACAAAATGACCAGCACATAGAAGCAGCCTGATAGACCCTGGGTTTCTACCTGCTTCCATTTATTCACTTACTTTGATAGTAATTTGACAATAGGACAGCAAATAAAGCAGCCTCCACCTTTTCCTGTCAGGGAGCAAACCCTCAGCTGCCATTTCATCTTATACACCCAATTAGCTGATTCCATCCGATGTCCGTATTTTGACTCCAGTGAAATTTCTTGGATTCATATTCTCCGTTTACATCAAAAAGCAAACAAATACGAACAAGGATGCAGGGTTGTGTTCTGTAGTTTAACAAATCTGTTTGGAGTGAAGGTGTTACAAATGTATTTTGTACAACAGAACCCAGGTTCCCTCCCTCCCTCCCCAAGAAAGAAAAAACAGCAACAGGAAGGCAAATTAGTTCAGCCACTGTGCAAAGCAGTTTGGAGATTTCTCAGAGAACTTGAAACAGAACTACCATTTGACCCAGCAATTCCATTACAGGTATATATCCAAAAGAAAATAAACTGTTCTACCAAAAAGACACATACTTGCATGTTCACTGCAGCACTATTCACAATAACAAAGACATGGAACCAACCTAGGTGCCGATCAATGGTGATTGGATAAAGAAAATATGGTACATATACACCATGAAATACTATGCAGCCATGGAAAAGAACAAAATCATGTCCTTTGCAGCAACATGCATGCAGCTGGAGGCCATTCTTCTAAGCAAATTATCACAGGAACAGAAAACCAAATACTGCATGTTCTCACTTGTAAGTGGGAGCTAAACACTGGGTACTCATGGACATAAAGATGGCAACAGCAGACACGGGTACTACTACAGCAGGGAGGAGGGAGTGGGGGTAAGGACTGAAAGACTATTGGGTGCTATGCTCAGGGACTGGATGACAGGATCATTTGTACCCCAAACCTAAAAAAAATTCTTCCTTATATTTATTTAAAATCTGTTTCCTAATAAATTTTCTTTAATTAAAAAGGTTAATATCCCTGAGAAAATAAGACACCTTGAAACAGAAACGTACATTAAACAAGGTTATTTATTGATTGGCTGATGAAAATGGTGCAAACAGAGGCTCACAGGAACGCAACTTCATTCTTACTAAGTAGAATGGACTGTTTTCAGGTCCCAAAGTATCAAAAGGGCTGTTTCTTCTGTCGCCCACTTACCGGCTGTTCATATCGCATGACTGCAAACCCAGTGGAGAAGCCAAGTCAGAGGCATAATCAAGAGTTATTTAGGTCGGGTGTGGTGGCTCATGCCTGTAATCCCAGCACTTTGGGAGGCCAAGGCAGGTAGATCGCCTGAGGTCAGGGGTTCGAGAACAGCCTGGGCAACATGGTGAAACCCTCTCTCTACTAAAAGTAAAAAATTAGCCAGGTGTGGTGGCGCATGCCTGTAATCCCAGCTACTTGGGAGGCTGAGGCACAAAAATTGCTTGAACCCAGGAGGCAGAGGTTGCAGTGAGCTGAGATTGCAACACTGCACTGCACTCCAGCCTGGGCAACAGAGTAAGACTCTGTCTCAAATAAAAATAAAAATAAAAAATTATTTATATACACATACTAAGTAGACACAAAGTATGCCCTAAGATCTGGAAGGAAACAGAAACATAGAATGACGGTGGTGGTGGGAATATGGGTTTTTAACATTCTTTTGTTCACATTTCCAATTGTTGGCATTTCTTTGTAGATTTATGTATTAAAAACAAAACGACTGTCAGGAAGGCGAGGAAGCACTGCCTAACAGAGCATGGCAGTGGTGGAAAAGCAGACCAGGGAGCCCACAAGGAGACAACAATAGAGAAGTCTTTCTTCGGGAGCACATCCTTAGCTGTGGAACAGGCTGAGATGCTTATAGAGGAAGCATGTACCTCTGTATAAGCTCTGCAGCATTCTCGGTGAAAAGTAAACAGAAAAAAATGGGGGGAGAGAAGGAACGAAGAAAGTGAGTCTATGGCCTTAGTGCTTCTCTGCTTAGGATACAGCACTGACACGCACATGAAAACACATACATTTCATTGCTAAAAATAAAGAATCAAAAGTGCTTTTGTTTAAGCCTTCATGTGATATTAACAATAAAGAGCCATCAGTTGCAGGAGAACCACAATGCATCCATAACCCCCAAAATGTATTAGTTTAGGGGAATTGTTGTCAACGGTAGAAACAACTAAGACTGTGTTGTTACAGAAATACGTGCCTAGCTGGTTTGCAAAAGAAAACTGCCTCTGGTGACTTATGGAGGGTCTGGAGGGCCTTTGAAAGCAGTTTGTTTCCTGTGGCCAGTAACTGATTTTTCACAAAATTGTGCATTGACTAATTCTCACAAGAGGTTTTGAAAATGAAGCTGGGTTTCAGGTTCGACTCACATGAGCTACTTTTATTTGGACAGTCTTTGTTTTTCTCAGTCTCGTCGCCAGTCCTTCCGGGGCCTTCCTCAATCCCTGGCTGGGGCTGAGGCCTGGCCGTTGTTTGGGATGAAAAGGTATTGGAAGGCCGGCTGCTAATTGGAGCTTGCACCTGCAGACCCCAGCCTTGGAGGCGACTCGGCACAGGCTACTGCTCTATGTGTGTGTGCTTGTGTGTGTGTGCATTTTATTTCCTCAATGAACACTGGGATGTGGCATGATTTTTTGGCCTGGGTATGCTGGAGGAGATCCAAGCTGCTTGGCCACTTTCTCTGTTCTGGGGAAGGGCGGGGCGGGGGGGCACCCTCTTTACTCTCTAAGAAGGAGGGATTTCTAGCCATGCAAATATATCCAGTGTATTCTGATCTAATCTCTTCTGGCCCCAAGAGGGGACTTACCCAGATAAGAGGTGCTCTTCAGAGACAGTGAGAGGGTGCCACAGCAGGGCTTTCACCCAATAAGCTGATGAATTTCTAATGAGTTTCTCACACTTCACTCTAGAACATTATCCAGGCAGTGCTGAAGAGGAATGGCTACAGCCTCTGTGCTCTGCCAAAGACGAGAGAAATGGACAAACTACCCAAGTGGACCAAGCCACCATGCCTCGGCTTCCCCCACCCCACAATATCCAGGGATTCATCCTAATGCACATATTTAATTTTGTGCATCTGATCAGTTTTGGCATACATACACGCCCATGAAATCATCACTACAATCAAGGAACAAATCAATCTTCTCTCTCTTTGTAATTTCTCCCTCTCACTCCCCATTCACCAGGTCCCCAGGCAAATATTGATCTGCTTTCTATAACTAGACTGCTTGCACATTCCAGAATTTCATATAAATGAAATAAAACAGTGTGTATTCTTTTGGTGTGTGGCTTACTTCACTCAGTATGATAATTTTGGGATTTATTCATATTGTATGTATCAATAGTTCATTCCTTTTTTTCTGCTTAGTATTGCATTGTGTGGACATAGCACAGTCTGTTTATTCATTCAGCTGTTGATGGGCATTGGGTTATTTCCAGTTTGAGGCTATTACCAAGAAACCTGCCATGAAACCAAGACAGGAGGATTGCTTGAGGCCAGGAGTTAGAGACCAGTTTGGGCAACGTAGTAGAGACCTCGTCTCTACAAAAAATAAAAACATCAGCCAGGTTTGGTGGTACATGCCTGTGATCCCAGCTACTTGGGAGGCTAAGATGGGAAGACTGCTTGAGCTCAGAAGGTTGAGGCTGCAGTGAGCCATGATCACATTACTGCACTCCAGCCTGGCCAATGCAGAGCAAAATCCTATCTCAAAACAAAAACAAAAACAAAAATGTCAAAGCAGGCCCAGGCCACTTCCAGTTTTTGAAGCCCTTGGGATATTCAAAATGAAAGAAGGAATCCCAAAATAGACCTATAAAATATGCTATATTTAAAACGTATATATGCTTTTGAACATATTAAGAATTCAACGTATAGATAACATTGGAAACCATATCAAGATTTCGAACTTGAAGCTCCATGTGGGACCTAGGACAAAGGGTCTCCTGGCCATTGACCACTTTGTGATGGGTTATGAGGGGCCAGCACCAGCTAGGGGCCCTTCCCACATACCCTGTACACTCTAAAGTCATATCTGGCATGGTTATTCTTTATATGCTTGGGGTCAAATGAATGCTACAGAGATAGCTCTGTAAAGAAAGAGCATTTTCTAGGTGTACACAGATTTTCTGCCAGAACTAGGAAGGTCAGTCACAACCATTGGCCTTTTGGAGAGATCTCTTGCTCTACTCACCAACACCAGCAAGCCTGTGGGGCCTGAGGTTTCCTTTGGGTTGACCATAGTCTTGGACATCTCTGCTTACTTTGAGGTCAGAATGGTGCCATGACCATGAGACGGGTTGCTCCACTTGAAGAATCCCCAGATTCCTCCCAGCCATGGCATGGAAGCTCCCACCCTCTGAGGACAGTTACCATCGCCTTGGTGGAACTTTAGTCTGCCTTTGCCTTTGGCTGTGTCTAGTGTAATGGTTCTCTGTGTGGGGTGATTTTGCCCTCCGGAGGCCACTTAACATTGACTGGAAACAATTTTGGTTGTTACAACTTGGGGAGTGCTATGGGCATCTAATAGGTCAAACCTAGGGGTGTTGCTGAACATTCTATAATGCACAAGGCAGCTTGCCCACAACAAAGATCAGTCCCAAATGCCAGTATTGTTGAGTCAAGAAACCTCGGTCTTTTTTTTTTTTTTTTTTCTTTTTCTCTTTTAAGACAGGATCTTGCTCTGTTGTCCAAGCTGGAATGCAATGGCACAGTCATGGTTCACTGCAGCCTCAAATTCCCAGGCTCAGGCGATCTTCCCATCTCAGCCTTCTGGGCAGCTGGGACCACAGACACATGCCACCATGCCAGCTAATTTTTAAGTTTTTTGTAGAGACAGGGTCTCCCTCTGTTGTTCAGGCTGATCTCAAACTCCTGGGATCAAGCAATCCTCCTACCTCAGCCTTCCAAAGTGCTGGGATTACAGGGGTGAGCCACCACCCCTGGTCAAGAAATCTTGATCTTTATGATCTAACCAGGTGTCAAGCAGAGTGGACAGAAGGTGGCTGATGTAGAGTCTGAGAAAGGGGTTCTTTGTTCATTAATCAAAGAAGGCCGTGATATAGACATAGAGATAGGGTAACAAAATTCAGGGGACTGAAAAACTTGCTGCCCAAGACTTCTTGCCCTCTCTCTTCCCTTTCTCCTCGTTTTCCTTCTCCTTTCTGTTAAGAGCTTTGGAGTGTAATAGACCTGGTTTCAAACCCAGGTCCTGCTGCCTGATAACCTTGGGCAACTTGCTAAGGATTTTTGAACCTCAGTTTCTTCACCTGAAACATGGAAATAACAATAGTACTTTTCAGAATTATGAAAATTAAAGAAGAGAAGTCAAACCATGTAAAAAGTTTGTTGGGGCCTAGCACATGGGAAGAATTCAGTAAGTGACAGTGATTATTACTATTCCATGAATGGAGCACGTCCTGACACAAAGCACCTTGCCAGCTGCGTTCTCTCGCCACTCAGCAACAGTTGGTGTCAAATTTTTTTTAGTCTACAAAATCATTTACTCTAAAAGTCTTATTAACAGCAACCCCTGCTCCTCAAAAGCAAAACCCAGTGGATAGATTGCACTTACTATGTTTTGTACTTCAGTCTAATGATAAAAAAAGTAAGTGGAGGCCAGGCACGGTGGCTCACATCTGTAATCCATCCCAGCACTTTGGGATGGGGAGGTGGGTGAATACACTTGAGGCCAGGAGTTTGAGACCAGCCTGGCCAGCATGACGAAACTCTGTCTCCACTAAAAATACAAAAATTAGATGGGTGTGGTGGCATACTCCTGTAGCCCTAGCTACTTGGGAGGCTGAGGCACGAGAATTGCTTGAACCCAGGAGGCAGAGGGTTGCAGTGAGCCGAGATCACACCACTGCACTCCCGCCTGGGCAACAGAGAGTCCATCTCAAAAAATAAAAAAAATAAAATAAAATAAAATAAGAACACCCCAAGACAAAAAATAAATGGAAGGTGACTTAAGCTAGACTGATGTATTCTATACTGAAGTATTTATGTACCTGTGTTGACATATGCCTATATGTTAGTTTACGGTCCATGATGAGAAATTTACACAATGAGGTTTATCAGAAAACACACCACTGGCTGGGACTCTCATAGCAAATACCTGGGAACTCATGGGCTGCCCTGTTCCAGGAGGGAACAGGATTCCATGTCAAGTGATTTGGATAGTGTCCCAGGTTGGGTAGGTTACCCTGGTACCAGCAGGGCCTCCTTGCCAGATGGCCAGGCAGAGACTGGGAGTTTCCTGCTAGAGGGAGCTCAGAGTATTTATGCAAGGTCATTGTTACCAACCCAGAGAACCAGTTCTGTGAGGTTGGCTCAAAGGGCATGTTTAACGAGAGTAACAGAGAGGTGTGGTAACAGGGAGGAGGAAGTCTGGGGAAGGATTATAAGTAGCACAGTCAAAGTGTGCTTCTCAGTTTTCAACAGAGTGAGGGAGAAGTAGTGCCTTGGCCCCAGCCCTGAGACCCAACTCCTTGATTCTTGCCAACAGCAGGAGAGTGAGCCCAGGAAATCTCCAGAAAGCCAAAAGATGATCCAGGTAATAAAGGCACAGCCAGGCAGTATCCATGCCAAAAAAGAACAGAAAGTTTGGCTTAACTCTATTTTTGCCCATGTTTTTCTCCTGGGGCAGGAGTGTACCTAAAAACACTCTGGGATACACGGTGGCACTTACACAAATTAAGAATCCAGGGGAAGGGCTCCTTTGGCAAGGGAACTCTCAGGAGGCTTAGGAGACTGGAGCCATGACAGAGCTCCCCAGGAACATTCTAGAAGACAGGCTAGATTTCCTGGCCTTTGGTCACCAGCCTGGAATTTGGCAGAGCCCTCTTGTGCAGAAGGTGAATGAAGATATTTGGTCACTGCCTTCCCTCCGGTGGGCTGTTCTCGGCATTAAGGTGTCAGTGTGCACTACCACTAGGGTTACCCAGTGGGGGCTATTCCAGAAAAGGGAAGGAGGATTTGCCTACTCAAGCCCAAAGAGCAAGGGCCACTGAAATTGCCTTCCGAGTAACAGGAGTGGCAGACATTGAGGCATGTTGCAAAGAACTGTTAATTATAATCTTTAGTTTCTCTCTAACCAGCTCAGAAAAGAGCTTTATGGGAGGAATATAGTTTGAATGAGAGGCATTCTGTTCGTTCTCCTAAATACTCTGTGGATTGAGATCAGCAGGAACAAGAAGGGGTCTACATGGCATTATCTTGGCCTCTCACATGACCGCCTTTCCTGAGTTTAGTTTAGATGAAGTATGCCACTAGAAAAAAGTATCAGGCATGTTTGCATCTGTAGGACTTGTGTCTCAATAAAGATGTTTTGAATGAATACCTGAAACCATATGAAATACCAGACTCCTGGGCATGCATTGGTGAGGATATTGATTACTATTTCATACTGATTACTATTTCACTCAGAGTTCCCTTATAAAGCTGATATACTCAATTTCTACTCCAAGTCAGATGAGGAAAGCTTGGTGCTTATAAAGGAATTGCTTTATTTATGCCTTTCTGAAAAATGTGAATGATGTAATTGGGGATATTTCGCTTTTGCTTTGGTTGCCAGGAAGCTCAGTTGAATCTGATGCCCAACTATATCAATCATGAAGGCTCTTATGACATACATACCTGGTTTCTATTTCCATTGGTCTTATCATCCTATTCTCATATTTCCCTTGTTCTTGATTTAAATTCTTGTTTATATTTCCCATGATTTTATGGCAAAGCTCCAACCCTGAGGTGCCTCCAATGTCAGTAAATGCCTGGAGTGGAGTAATAGGGCATAGTGCAGACTGTGGCAAATGGAGAGAGCTCTTCCTTGGCCACTCTGATAAACTAACATGGCTCCCCTACCCCACTCTCAGTCTCTATCCTCTAACCCTGCTTTATTCACATCCTCTAAACCTGCTGTATTCATAGCACTTACAATTTCCTGTAATTATCTTACTTACCTGTCTACTTGGTTATTATCAGTCTCACCTCTGCTCAATTCCCAGAATCCAGAACAGTGCCTGGCAAGAACTGTCACCCAATCTATATTTGTTTGCTGAGTGAATGAACAAATATAGGACCAACACGGCCAGAGTTTCCTGTGTTTTAAAAAACTTGAAATCTGAATTTTTACATGAAATCTCCTGATTGTTAGATGTTTAGTAGCTAATGTAAAAAATTAAAAACACTATGCTGGCCAGAAATGAGCCATGCTAATGTGGGGCCATTGTTCTACTTTCTGTTCTCCAGTTGGAGCAACCAGAGTTTCTTTGTAGAATAAAGTGGTATATAAATAAATGAAAACACACATCTGTTTCACGTTTTACAAAGCATTGCCACCCACTGTTAATTTTTCACTATTATTTCATTATTGTTCCAATTTAACATGAGTAAACAAACCACTCCCACCCCTTTGCCCTGGAGTTGAAATGAACCTGCCCATTTAGAAGTGGAGGAAGCTGTAAAAGGCAGGAAGTGTCCCGGCAGCCAGAGCTGGCCTCCTGGTCAGGCGTTCAGGAAAGAGGAAGGAAAGGTTCTCCGTGCTCCATTTTTTCTCTTATTCCTGTCCCAGCACCAGAGGTTAGGCTGATGCTTCATCTGACAGAGGCTGTGACCTCGAATTCACATGCAGCCTCATGCTGGGTCTGTTTCTATAAATTTTGTGTGCAGAACTAGACTATCAGTGTGCGTGTTTCTGACAATCCTTTCACATACAACCTTTGGCTCACCCGCCCCCTGTCAAGAACTGCAATCCTAAATGTTTTCGTAATGTGCACACACAAACACACACACAATGAATAATTAAGCATAATGCAGAGTGTCTCTTTTATTTCTGCATAGTTAGTGTAATATTAATCTTATTTGTGTTAGGAAGCAATCTCTCTCTCTTTTTCTCCCTTTCTCTGTAATTGGTAGACTTGTCAGTTCTTTGTGATTTAGCAATGTCTCAGCCAGTGATGGAGAATATAACCAAGTTCTAACCAAGTGATATTTTTCTGTATATATTTATTTTCTCAGAGAAGAAGTCTGCTGTTTTCCCAAGAATCCTTGGTACACCTTGTTAAGAAAAAAAAAGCCAGGATTCATTGGCATTTTTTACTTATGGTAAAATAAACTAACATGAAACTTGCCATCTTAACAATTTTTAAGAGTACGGTTCAGTAGTGTTAAGTACATTCACAATGTTGCATAACCGTCACCAACATCCATCTCTAGATCTTGCAAAACTGAAACTCTTCACCCATTAAACAGTAACTCTCCATTCTCCCTTTCCCTCAGCCCCCGGCTACTGCCATTCAACTTTCTGTCTCTATGAATTTGACTACTGTAAGTACCTCATATAAGTGGAATTATACAGTATTTGTCCTTCTGAAACTGGCTTTATTTCATTCAGTATAACATCCTTAAGTTTCAACCATGTGGCATGTGCCAGAGTTTCCTTCCTTTTTAAGGCTGGATTTATCCCATTGTATATGTATACTACATTTTGTTATCCACTCACTGGACACTTGGATTGCATATACCTTTGGGCTATTGTGAATAACGCTGCCATAAATATGGGAATACAAATATCTGTTTGAGTCCCTACTTTCAATTGTTTTGGCTATATACCCAGAAATTGAATTGCTGGGTCATTGACAATTCTATTTTTCATTTTCTGGTGAACCACCATACCATGTTACACAATAGCTGTACCAGTCTACATTTCCATCAACAGTGCACAGGCGTTCCAGTTTCTCCATGGCCTTCACAACATTGGTTATTTTGCAATTTTTTTTAACTTGATAGTAGCCATGCTAATGGGTGGGAGGTGGCATCTCATTGTGATTTTTGATTTGCATTTTCCTAACCATCAGTGATGAGGATCTTTTCCTGTGCTTATTAGCCATTTATATATCTTCTTTGGAGAAATGTCTATGCAAGTCATTTGCCCATTTATGAATTGGGTTGTTTTGTGTTGTTGTTGAACTGTAGGGGCTCTTTACATATTCTGGATATTAACCCCTTCTCAGATAGATGATTTGCAAATGTTTTCTCTCATTCTGTGGCCTGTCTTTTCACTCTGTTGTTTGTGTCCTTTGGTACCCAGACATTTTTTATTTTGATGTATCATTGGCATTTTTGTGCTTCCATTTTTGTCTCCTCTGGCTCTAAGGGAGGTGGACTGTGGGGGAAGGATAACTGCCTCACAGCTCCAACAACGGGGGTGATAGGCCACTGGAGAAAGGTCACTAAGTCCTATGGCAAAGAGACTTTCAGAACAGTTTCAAAAACTCCCTCACTCCTGCCCTCCTATCCCCTTGAACACATTCAGGGTGCAGAATTGCTTTAGTGATAATTGAATTTCAAGATGGTTTCCCTCCAGATTTGGGGTTGTCAGGACAATCATGACAATTACTACTGGCCTGAAATCCACTGAGTGTGCACAATGGCCACTCCTAACAGATCATGGTGAATGAAAAACCAATAGAAGAGAGGAGGTCACCTTAGCGTACAGGGCAATGCTGGGACCTTTGGAGGCTGAAACGATAAAAAAATTATGGTGCCTCTAACCCAAAATATGTCAAAAGATAAGCAACAGTAAGGCATAAAATGAATCCAAAAGGTTCTGATTTTGCTCAAGATAACAACTTCAGAGTTTCTTTTACAATGCCAAAATCTATTCTTTTAAATTTCTGTCTTTTAATTAATTCATTATATTTTGGGGTGCTTCTGCTTCGCCAGTGCCCTAACCCCTTTTTGATCCACCTGCTGGAAAATAACAGCTTTGTTATTATTGTTTTCCATATGCTATGCATTTTTGTGTACACTGTGTAAAAGAATAATTTAATCATGTCAATCCCACGAGGTGACTACTATTACAGTCTCTAGTTTTACAGTGAAGGAAACCAAGGCAGAGTATTACCTTCCCGAAGATTCAACAGCTATAGATCAACAAATCCTGGGTCACAGAACCAGGATTTGAACTCCAGAAGTCTGGCTCCAGAGCTCTTGTCCTAAAGTCTAGAATCCAGCACCACTGGCTCACCTCCACAGCCTGCACCTGCCTGGACAGCTCCTCCTCTTGCCTCTGGCCCTGTACTAGCCACCCCGAGGTAGCTCCTGAAATTCTCTATCCATTACACTCTTTCATCCTTCCTGCACATCATTCCCTTTACCCCTCTTCTAGTCAGTCTTTACCTTGTTAATCTCTGCCCATTTAGGATTCCCCTTGGGTATCTCCTCTGTGACCACCCAGTCTGAGCTAGGTGCCCTCCGATGGCAGGCTGTGTAGATTCTCATTGCACTTGGCCACATGGAATTGAAATTTATGGTTTGTCTGCTTCCCACAGTGGACTGGGAGTTCCTTCAGGGTGGTGACTAAGGTTTTAAATCTCTATGTCCCACCCTAACGAAGCACCTGTTACCTTTTAGCACTTCATATCTGTTGTTAAGTAAATGAATAATGGAGAACCTAGACAAGGACTTGACAGAGAAGCAAAAGGAGCAGTGACTGCCCAAATAGTAGTTTTCACCCCTGGAAATGTTGTTACTACCCCAAGCATACAGTGAGCAGCCCACATCCATATAGATCAGCAGACCAAGTGGAATAGAATGAATGGAATGAGCCTGGCTTCTTCAGGCCTGATGCTGAGGACATGTGCCCTACCTGTATGGAGGAGATAGCTCTGTCCCCCACCAAAGACAGTGACAACACAGGTACATACACAAATGTATAGCGTGTGTCAAAGTCCTTAAAGACATTACATAGGGCTGAGCAAAGTAGGCACCTGTGCGGGTGTGGAAGACATATGGTAGCTCCAGAATTCCAGGAGCCAGCTCAGGGCGGCCCAGAACAAAGCGTCAGGGCCGAAGCAGGGTGCGGAGGGCATCTGCATGGGGCAAGGGACAGTGTCATGATGGCAGTTGATGACATTTGGGGGACTGAGTGAATAAGCATATAATGTATTAAGGAAAATGGGAGCTAGCTTCTGATGAATGTTAGAGAAGAGAGTTACAAATGTAGAAAGGGAGTGTTGGACTGGAATTGGAAGTATGAATTGGAAGTATGAATTTATGGTTTTCAATACATATAGATTAATATAGAAATAAATAGATACGTAAATAGAGGAGGAAACTGGGATTCAAAATTAGATCTGTCTAGCTCTTTTCACTGTTCTATACTACCGCCCTACACATAGGGCCTCTGCTGTGAAACCTCTGCCCCCTTCCCTGTCCCCCCAGAACCCCAACCCTAACTCACACAGACTTAAAAGATTCCACCCTCGTGGTTCCAGAGCATGCATCACACCTCTTGTCATTAGCTGCACACAACTAACCCATGACGTTTTGATTACACTGAGGGTAGGCCTCCTCTTATCTGTATTCCCTGCATCTCCCTTGGAGCCAGGCACATGGTCATCACAATAGTTAGTATTAATATTTATTGTGCAGTTGTTATGCATCAGGAAAGACTTCCCATGCATAATCATTTACAGCTGAAGATAACCCTATGAGGGATGTATTACCATCATTCTCATTTTACATATTGGCAAGGTGAGGTTAGCAGTGTTAACTGAGGTACCCCAAGATGCAGAGCTAGTGGGAAGTAGAACCAAGAGTCAAGGCCAGACAGTCTAATTCCTCAGGCTGTGCTCCTTGCCCCTCAGCTCTGCCACCATGGACTTGATATAAGTAAATGTTCACTCAACAAATTCCTCTCGGGGGATTTGTGTATCTGAATGCTCTACCTCAATCCAAGTCCACTCTTTATGCTGAGCTTATTTGAAGCTCACCTCTTTAGGGGAGCCCCCCACCCCGCCATCCTACTCTGCACTGCCTCTGCATTCCTTGGGCACAGGACTTGCACCACGCCCTGACCTATGACCCAGTCAGTGTTGGAGCAGGGAACACAGTTTATCGACATTTGTTAAACTGAATTCAATGCCCAGGAGTGGAAGTAAACAGGAATACATGACAAGGTGGTATATTGTACAGGATACTGTGGCTATCTATTTCTGGATTTTCCTGAGAGTTCCAATTTCTAAAATTCCATCCTCTCATCAGACCATTTGTCAGAATACATGGCCAAGAATGTAGTCTGGAATTTTGTTTAAAAAGTAGGGTCACCATTCTACTGAAAAGAGATGGGAATGAAGACAGGATGTGCTGCTGGTCACCCACAACTCTACACACCCGTGAGCAGGTCACAGTTTCTCTCAACCTCTTTATCCATGGGTAAAACTACAATGCAACACCTACTCCTACTGTGGAATGAAACAAAGTCTGTGTGTGAATGTGTTTTAAATACTGATAAAGAATAATGTCGCATAAACCCAGTTACTGTTAGTGGGATTACTTACATTTTTACTGATCTGTCTGGCAAGTCGTTTTCATTTGTCAAAGTAAATAAGCTTTGAATGAGGGCCACTGCAGAAAAAAATAGGGCATAAAGAGAGGAAATGCCAAGGCCTTTCTAGTGTTTTCAAAAAGACACACCTAGATATTTCCATCTTTTAGACTCTCCTCAGTTTGGGGTGTGTGTGTATGTGTGTGTGTGTGTGTGTGTGTGTGTGTGAGAGAGAGAGAGAGAGAGAGAGAGAGAGAGAGAGATAGGGGTGAGAACTGGGGGCTGAGTGGGCAGAGGTGACTTTTTAAAAAATGGTATGAGATTCTACCTTGTAGAGGAACTAGGCCATCTTACCTTTGCTGTATTGCGGATCAGTTCCCAGCTGTGTGAAGTCTCAGGTGATAGTCCGTTTGAGAGATGAGCTTTTCTGGCTTAGCAGTAGCTCAGGAAATTTCTCTTTCTCTTTCCAGTATTCTGTGTCCCAGCTATGCATGAAAACTGCTCCACCTTTGTACATGCAGGGGGTAACCAGGGCATCCCCTGCCCCTTCTGCAAGGCTTTGGGTAGAGCAGATCCATAAAACTGAGAGCAGCTATGGGGAGCTCAGAGGGAGAGTGGTCCCCTGCAGAGCAGCATGCATCAGTGACAAATCTATTCTGGTTTGGATGGGGCTGAGACGCCCCTGAACTTCCTTCTGCTTTTGCCAAAAGCCAAGATCCTTTTGTTCACCTTTAGGGTTGCCAAGTTAGGCCTACCTCGCCCCTAGATGTTGTTTCCTGTGGGCAATGGGAAAATGATCTTGGAGCCAGAGAAGGGAAATCAACAAGGAAATAAACACAGGGTCACCACACCTTCAGGCCATCATTAGGTCTGGAACATTATCATGCTAAATAGGCAGGGGCTGCTGACTAGAATCCTGGGCATCTTTTATTTTTGAATATGAAAAGGGGCATGCACCAAAATCTGTATCAGGCAAATAAGTAGTCCTGACTTGTTCCAATACCTTGCCAAAACTTTCTTTTTTTTTTTTTTTTTTTTTTTAAAGCAACAAAATGTAATTTGACGTTTTATTTTTTTATTTTTTTTTTTTTTATTTTTTATTATACTTTAAGTTCTAGGGTACATGTGCATGACGTTTATATCATGTATAACTCCCCAGTGCAATCCCTCCCTCCTCCCCCCTCCCCATGATAGGCCCCAGTGTGTGATGTTCCCCTTCCCGAGTCCAAGTGATCTCATTGTTCAGTTCCCACCTATGAGTGAGAACATGCGGTGTTTGGTTTCTCTTCTTGTGATAGTTTGCTAAGAATGATGGTTTCCAGCTGCATCCATGTCCCTACAAAGGACGCAAACTCATCCTTTTTGATGGCTGCATAGTATTCCATGGTGTATATGTGCCACATTTTCTTAATCCAGTCTGTCACTGATGGACATTTGGGTTGATTCCAAGTCTTTGCTATTCTGAATAGTGCCGCAATAAACAAACGTGTGCATGTGTCTTTGTAGTAGAGTAATTTATAATCCTTTGGGTATATACCCAGTAGTGGGATGGCTGGGTCATATGGTACATCTAGTTCTAGATCCTTGAGGAATCGCCATACTGTTTTCCATAATGGTTGAACTAGTTTACAATCCCACCAACAGTGTAAAAGTGTTCCTATTTCTCCACATCCTCTCCAACACCTGTTGTTTCCTGACTTCTTAATGATTGCCATTCTAACTGGTGTGAGATGGTATCTCATTGTGGTTTTGATTTGCATTTCTCTGATGGCCAGTGATGATGAGCATTTTTTCATGTGTCTGTTGGCTGTATGGATGTCTTCTTTTGAGAAATGTCTGTTCATATCCTTTCCCCACTTTTTGATGGGGTTGTTTGCTTTTTTCTTGTATATTTGTTTGAGTTCTTGGTAGATTCTGGATATTAGCCCTTTGTCAGATGAGTAGGTTGCAAAAATTTTTTCCCATTCTGTAGGTTGCCTGTTCACTCTGATGGTAGTTTCTTTTGCTGTGCAAAAGCTCTTTAGTTTAATTAGATCCCATGTGTCAATTTTTGCTTTTGCTGCCGTTGCTTTTGGTGTTTTAGACATGAAGTCCTTGCCCATGCCTATGCCCTGAATGGTACTACCTAGATTTTCTTCTAGGGTTTTTATGGTATTAGGTCTAACATTTAAGTCTCTAATCCATCTTGAATTAATTTTCGTATAAGGGGTAAGGAAAGGATCCAGTTTCAGCTTTCTACTTATGGCTAGCCAATTTTCCCAGCACCATTTATTAAATAGGGAATCCTTTCCCCATTTCTTGTTTCTCTCAGGTTTGTCAAAGATCAGATGGCTGTAGATGTGTGGCATTATTTCTGAGGACTCTGTTCTGTTCCATTGGTCTATATCTCTGTTGTGGTACCAGTACCATGCTGTTTTGGTTACTGTAGCCTTGTAGTATAGTTTGAAGTCAGGTAGCGTGACGCCTCCAGCTTTGTCCTTTTGACTTAGGATTGTCTTGGCAATGCGGGCTCTTTTTTGGTTCCATATGAACTTTAAAGCCGTTTTTTCCAATTCTGTGAAGAAAGTCATTGGTAGCTTGATGGGGATGGCATTGAATCTATAAATAACCTTGGGCAGTATGGCCATTTTCACGATATTGATTCTTCCTATCCATGAGCATGGTATGTTCTTCCATTTGTTTGTGTCCTCTTTGATTTCACTGAGCAGTGGTTTGTAGTTCTCCTTGAAGAGGTCCTTTACATCCCTTGTAAGCTGGATTCCTAGGTATTTTATTCTCTTTGAAGCAATTGTGAATGGAAGTTCATTCCTGATTTGGCTCTCTGCTTGTCTGTTACTGGTGTATAAGAATGCTTGTGATTTTTGCACATTAATTTTGTATCCTGAGACTTTGCTGAAGTTGCTTATCAGCTTAAGCAGATTTTGGGCTGAGACAATGGGGTTTTCTAAATATACAATCATGTCATCTGCAAACAGGGACAATTTGACTTCTTCTTTTCCTAACTGGATACCCTTGATTTCTTTCTCTTGCCTGATTGCCCTAGCCAGAACTTCCAACACTATGTTGAATAGGAGTGGTGAGAGAGGGCATCCCTGTCTTGTGCCAGTTTTCAAAGGGAATTTTTCCAGTTTTTGCCCATTCAGTATGATATTAGCTGTGGGTTTGTCATAAATAGCTCTTATTATTTTGAGGTACGTTCCATCAATACCAAATTTATTGAGCGTTTTTAGCATAAAGGGCTGTTGAATTTTGTCAAAAGCCTTTTCTGCATCTATTGAGATAATCATGTGGTTCTTGTCTTTGGTTCTGTTTATATGCTGGATTACGTTTATTGATTTGCGAATGTTGAACCAGCCTTGCATCCCAGGGATGAAGCCCACTTGATCATGGTGGATAAGCTTTTGGATGTGCTGCTGAATCCGGTTTGCCAGTATTTTATTGAGAATTTTTGCATCGATGTTCATCAGGATATTGGTCTAAAATTCTCTCTTTTTGTTGTGTCTCTGCCAGGCTTTGGTATCAGGATGATGTTGGCCTCATAAAAAGAGTTAGGGAGGATTCCCTCTTTTTCTATTGGTTGAAATAGTTTCAGAAGGAATGGTACCAGCTCCACCTTGTACCTCTGGTAGAATTCAGCTGTGAATCCATCTGGTCCTGGACTTTTTTTGGTGGGTAGGCTATTAATTGTTGCCTCAATTTCAGAGCCTGCTATTGGTCTATTCAGGGATTCAACTTCTTCCTGGTTTAGTCTTGGGAGAGTGTAAGTGTCCAGGAAATTATCCATTTCTTCTAGATTTTCTAGTTGATTTGCGTAGAGGTGTTTATAGTATTCTCTGATGGTAGTTTGTATTTCTGTGGGGTCGGTGGTGATATCCCCTTTATCATTTTTTATTGCGTCTATTTGATTCCTCTCTCTTTTCTTCTTTATTAGTCTAGCTAGCGGTCTGTCAATTTTGTTGATCTTTTCAAAAAACCAACTCCTGGATTCATTGATTTTTTGGAGGGTTTTTTGTGTCTCTATCTCCTTCAGTTCTGCTCTGATCTTAGTTATTTCTTGCCTTCTGCTAGCTTTTGAATGTGTTTGCTCTTGCCTCTCTAGTTCTTTTAATTGTGATGTTAGAGTGTCAATTTTAGATCTCTCCTGCTTTCTCTTGTGGGCATTTAGTGCTATAAATTTCCCTCTACACACTGCTTTAAATGTGTCCCAGAGATTCTGGTATGTTGTATCTTTGTTCTCATTGGTTTCAAAGAACATCTTTATTTCTGCTTTCATTTCGTTATGTACCCAGTAGTCATTCAGGAGCAGGTTGTTCAGTTTCCATGTAGTTGAGCGGTTTTGATTGAATTTCTTAGTCCTGAGTTCTAGTTTGATTGCACTGTGGTCTGAGAGACAGTTTGTTATAATTTCTGTTCTTGTACATTTGCTGAGGAGTGCTTTACTTCCAATTATGTGGTCAATTTTGGAATAAGTGCGATGTGGTGCTGAGAAGAATGTATATTCTGTTGATTTGGGGTGGAGAGTTCTATAGATGTCTATTAGGTCCGCTTGGTGCAGAGATGAGTTCAATTCCTGGATATCCTTGTTAACTTTCTGTCTCGTTGATCTGTCTAATGTTGACAGTGGAGTGTTGAAGTCTCCCATTATTATTGTATGGGAGTCTAAGTCTCTTTGTAGGTCTCTAAGGACTTGCTTTATGAATCTGGGTGCTCCTGTATTGGGTGCATATATATTTAGGAGAGTTAGCTCTTCCTGTTGAATTGATCCCTTTACCATGATGTAATGGCCTTCTTTGTCTTTTTGATCTTTGATGGTTTAAAGTCTGTTTTATCAGAGACTAGGATTGCAACCCCTGCTTTTTTTTGTTCTGCATTTGCTTGGTAGATCTTCCTCCATCCCTTTATTTTGAGCCTATGTATGTCTCTGCATGTGAGATGGGTCTCCTGAATACAGCAGACTGATGGGTCTTGACTCTTTATCCAGTTTGCCAGTCTGTGTCTTTTAATTGGAGCATTTAGTCCATTGACATTTAAGGTTAATATTGTTATGTGTGAACTTGATCCTGTCATTATGATATTAACTGGTTATTTTGCTCGTTAGTTGATGCAGTTTCTTCCTAGCCTCGATGGTCTTTACATTTTGGCATGTTTTTGCAATGGCTGGTACCGCTTGTTCCTTTCCATGTTTAGGGCTTCCTTCAGGGTCTCTTGTAAGGCAGGCCTGGTGGTGACAAAATCTCTAAGCATTTGCTTATCTGTAAAGGATTTTATTTCTCCTTCACTGATGAAGCTTAGTTTGGCTGGATATGAAATTCTGGGTTGAAAATTCTTTTCTTTAAGAACGTTGAATATTGGCCCCCACTCTCTTCTGGCTTGTAGAGTTTCTGCCGAGAGGTCTGCTGTTATTCTGATGGGCTTCCCTTTGTGGGTAACCCGACCTTTCTCTCTGGCTGCCCTTAAGATTTTTTCCTTCATTTCAACTTTGGTGAATCTGGCAATTATGTGTCTTGGAGTTGCTCTTCTGGAGGAGTATCTTTGTGGCGTTCTCTGTATTTTCTGAATTTGAATGTTGGCCTGCCCTACTAGGTTGGGGAAGTTCTCCTGGATGATATCCTGAAGAGTGTTTTCCAACTTGGTTCCATTTTCCCCCTCACTTTCAGGCACCCCAATCAGACGTAGATTTGGTCTTTTTACATAATCCCATACTTCTTGCAGGCTTTGTTCATTTCTTTTTCTTCTTTTTTCTTTTGGTTTCTCTTCTCGCTTCATTTCATTCATTTGATCCTCAATCGCTGATACTCTTTCTTCCAGTTGATCGAGTCGGTTACTGAAGCTTGTGCATTTGTCACGTATTTCTCATGTCATGGTTTTCATCTCTGTCATTTCGTTTATGATCTTCTCTGCATTAATTAATCTAGCTGTCAATTCTTCCACTTTTTTTTCAAGATTTTTAGTTTCTTTGCGCTGGGTACGTAATTCCTCCTTTAGCTCTGAGAGGTTTGATGGAGTGAAGCCTTCTTCTCTAATCTCGTCAAAGTCATTCTCTGACCAGCTTTGATCCGTTGCTGGCGATGGGCTGCGCTCCTTTGCAGGGGGAGATGCGCTCTTATTTTTTGAATTTCCAGCTTTTCTGCCCTGCTTCTTCCCCATCTTTGTGGTTTTATCTGTCTCTGGACTTTGATGATGGTGACGTACGGATGGGGTTTTGGTATAGGTGTCCTTCCTGTTTGATAGTTTTCTGTCTGACAGTCAGAAGGACTGTCTGTTGGTCTGTTGGAGATTGCTTGAGGTCCACTCCAGACCCTGTTTGCCTGGGTATCAGCAGCAGAGGTTGCCGAAGATAGAATATTGCTGAACAGCGAGTGTACCTGTCTGATTCTTTCTTTGGAAGTTTCCTCTCAGGGGTGACGCCACCCTGTGAGGTGTGGGGTGTCAGACTGCCCCTAGTGGGGGATGTCTCCCAGCTAGGCTACTCAGGGGTCAGGGACCCACCTGAGCAGGCAGTCTGTCCGTTCTCGGATCTCAACCTCCGCGTTAGGAGATCCACGGCTCTCCCCAAAGCTGTCAGACAGAGTCGTTCCCGTCTGCACCGCCCCCGCTCTTTCCCCTAATGGGCTGCAGCTGTGCGCTGTCCGCAGAGGTAGAGTCTACAGAGACAGGCAGGCTTCCTTGAGCTGCTGTGAGCTCCACCCAGTTCGAGCTTCCCAGCGGCTTTGTTTACCTACTTAAGCCTCAGCAATGGCGGGCGCCCCTCCCCAGCCTCGCTGCTGCCTTGCGGATAGATCGCCGCAGACGGCTGTGTTAGCAGTGAGGGAGGCTCCGTGGGCGTGGGACCCTCCCGGCCAGGTGTGGGATATATTCTCCTGGTGTGCCTGTTTCCTTAAAGCGCAGTATTGGGGTGGGAGTTACCCGATTTTCCAGGTGTTGTGTGTCTCAGTTCCCCTGGCTAGGAAAAAGGGATTCCTTTCCCCCTTGCGCTTCCAGGTGAGGCGATGCCTCGCCCTGCTTCAGCTCACGCTGGTCAGGCTGCAGCAGCTGACCAGCACCGATTGTCCGGCACTCCCTAGCGAGATGACCCCAGTACCTCAGTTGAAAACGCAGAAATCACCGGTCTTCTGTGTCGCTCGCGCTGGGAGTTGGAGACTGGAGCTGCTCCTATTCGGCCATCTTGCTCCCGCCAAAACTTTCAAAGACTTTCTATCAACAGTATTGCTCATAACTGAACATTGGCTAATGTTTGCAGACAAAGAAAAAGACTGAGCAAGTTTGTGGCTGATACTATTTAAGACTCTTAACTCTAAAGATATAGAACGATTGTTTAAATAAGAATTTCTTCTGCTCATTCTTCAGCATCACCATCATCATCATCTTCAGCGGCTGCAGCATCTTTGCTAACATTTATTAAGTGCTTACTGCCTACCAGGTTCTGTAGTAATTACCTGACCTGCATTATTTCATTTAATTCTCAACAGAATCCTGTAATTATCACTCCCATTATATAGATAAAGAAACTGAGGATTAGAGAGATTAAGTCGTTCCTGCAAAGTGACCCAGCTAGTTAAAAATGTAAACGTTGCGCTTCTGGAAGTGTGCTTTTCTGAGTTTTGCTTTTCCCACTGGTTTGCTTAAGCACTTCTGTGGGCTGACAGCTCCAGCGATGGCCAAAGATTTTGCTTAAATAAGCGATTAGCTCTGGGAATTCGATTCTAAGTAGAAATGTGAATAATTAGTGAATTAAGTAGTCTCTTTCCAGAGATGTGAGTCGGGAGCTCGGTGTTATCTTATGTATGTGCAACATGCAAGAAAGACACATAGAGTCCAGGTACTTGTGGCTCCCTAATTACAGGTGGTGCCGCTGGCTGAGGTGCCTTCAGCTCTCCACTGTGACTCTGATTTACAAACAAGGAAGTACACTGCAAATCCCTTGGCCTCTGTGTGCATTTTGGTCATGGACTGATTGCCACTTTGTCCCTTTGACTTTCGGAGCCAGCTGCTACAAGTTTCTTTTAATCAATAATCCACAGAGTGAATGAGGCACAATTACCAACCTGGAAAATTCTGCCTGGTAAGATGAAGTCAGCACATGTATTTTCAGTCCTAAGGTCACACTTCTGACTCTTTTTGGTTCTACCCCTAATCTTTATTTTCAATTGCTAGCACTTAGCTCTCTTGTGTCATGGCGGTTACCCAGGGCAGCTGGCATCTGATCAAACAAAAGTAAAACAGTTAATTAGAAGCCAAAAGGATGCCCTCCAGTGGGCTCAAGTTTTCTGTTTTCATAAACATAAGAGTTGTGACATCAGGGCAGTTGCACATTCTTATCACCCTTGGATTTATTTGGTGATACTTTGGGGATATTTTGCCCTAAGGCTGCATGAGCCTTTAAACTTGAGGTTGGTCAGCTTTTTGTTCTTAACAGAGACTAAAGACTTATTTACTGGAGTTATGATAATAAGGACAAAAAAGTCTGGGCATTTAGTTATCATTTCATTTTTTCTCCCAGAGGTTTATAACTCAGTTCAGTTTTTAGATGTGTTTATGGACTCCAGTCTTGGAGTTCTTTGATGAGGAAGGGTAATTTATAACAGTCAAATGGGCCTTTTCAACCTTATCACATGAAATGAAAAACCACAATGTTGGAAAGGAGCTGATGTAATAGAGACTTTCAAGCTCCTCATCTGCTTCATGGCTTTTCACCAACAGGAAACAATGATGGCAGATTTGGGGACTGTCGTAAGCATTGGAGTTTTCCATTCAGAAAGGTAAGGTAGATGGATTTTATTTCTCCTTTCTCATCTGCGAGCAACCGGATTAGCACTGATTGATTTGGTTCCAAGAATTGAATCCATTCCGAGGTTGACAACACACACACATACCTCCCAAATCTGGTGTTTTGCATGGTCATGTAACCAAGGCAGCTGACAGTTTAAAACTGGAAACAAAGAGAAGTCATGAATGAAAAGCACAGCGTATTAATGTAGCTTTACAAGTGTGCCCTTTCCAAAGCCAGGATTACTCATTCCCTGGCAGCCCACAGCATGAAGACCTGAGTCTGCTCAAACTCCATGGATTTAGAGTGTCACTTCCATTTGGTGTGGGATTTTCAGGAGAGAGGCTCCAACTCAGCAGAAATGTCCAGCTCTAATTAAAATCTTTGTCATTATGAAGCAAACAGAACTTCACCACAGAGGGGAGAATGGCTCATTTTTAGTGTCCCGGAAAAGTCACAAGTATCACACCCAGTTCCATGCAGAGAAAACTTCCTCATTATTGGTGCATTTTGAGGATGCATTAAAGGGACATTAAATCTCAGAAATGTGAAATGATAGTGGAGACATTTCCATCTTCTAATTGTGGTAAAGAAATCAGAACCTGAGCTAGCTTTCTCTCATGTCCATTTTCACTCTTATGAGATGCTTAGGGTGAAAATGAATTTATGTTAACAGGAGGGAGAAAATGGTTTCTTTGAACCATTATGACCTAGTTGCTTTCCTTTCTCTCCTCTAATGGTAAACCTTAGTGTGCTCACGTGTACCTACAAGTGGGGAAGGCAGTGAGGAGCCCAAAGCCTCACCCCAAGGCTTCAGATATCGTTTTTCTGCCAACGATCCCCATATTTGTATCTCTGGCTCAGACTCTCTTCTGAGCTTCCAGCTGCATTCTCAATGTCTCATAGCCACCTCAAACTCCACACAACCAAAGCCAACTCATCATCTTCTCTTCCTGCCTCGCCTCATGTTTTCCCATCTCATCCATCCAAATGCTGCAGCCTGGGAGTCACCTCTACAGGGCCCATCCCTCAAGTCCCACATCCAATCCATGAAGTATGTTCCATCAGTTGCACCTTCAAAATTATATCCATTTCAATAACTGCCCTCTGTTTCCACTCCCACAACGGTCTGAGCCTCTGTTGCTCTTATCTGAATTTCTGCAGTGGTCTCTTCATAAATCTTCCTGCTTCCCTTCTTGCACCTCGTCCCTCTATCAAATCTGCACTCCACATTCCAGCTGAATTAGACTTTTAAAATAAAAGTAGGTCAGCTCATGCCATTAGCCTATCTAGAGGCATCAACGTTCTCCACTGCACTCAGGAGGAAACACAAAACCCCTGGCGTGGCCACTAGGTTTGGCTTAACATGCTCCCTGCTCACTTCTCCAGCATTATCTCAGCACGCTCCCTTCTCAGTGTACTTGGACCACAGAATGCACCACTGCTGGCAGTGTCTTTAACACACCCGGCTCTTCTCCATCTCATAGGTTTTCCTGTTCCTGGACTGGTCTTTACCCTTTCTCTCTCACACACAGACTCTCTATCTCTTACTGCCTGACTAACTCTTTCTCATCTTTCAGGTCACAGCTCGAAAGTCATTTCCTAGAGACACCCCACGACCCCATCCCTTGCCCTCATTTCCTTTGTAGCACTTGATACTACATGTAAGTCTATTATTTATTTGCCTATTTTGCCTAATATTTATTTAACTTATAATTTACCCACTTACAGAGACCCCTCCCTCCAAAACAAGGTTTGCTTCCATGAAGTCAGGAGCTAGGTCTGTTTTGTCCACAACTATATGTCCAAGGCCTGCCTGCTGCACAATACATTCTAAATAAAACAAAAATGCTGAATGAAGACATGCGTAATTGAATGAGATCATCTTTTTTCTCTCAATTCAGGTCAGTTAAGGAACTTGAGTTTCTTAAATAGTTGTTGAGAGGTACTCACATGTTTTTATTCACATACAGATCTAGTTTTCCCTGTGCAGATGTAGAGAATTAGCAAATAATTGTGGTCTAGAGAATCTACCAGAGTCCTCCTTTCAGAGGAACCACTTTCTGTTGCCTCTGGGAGCGCTGTTCTACAGCGCAGGGAAGAGATGGGGAAGAACCAGAAAATAAAGGCTTCTGGCTTTTCAAGTTAGATTTTGCAATTCATTTTCCGTGAAAAGGATAGGGCCAAGTGGAAACCGTACTGTTATAAAAGTTTCTGGTGGCCAGCTCTGGGAAACCAAACACCATTTAGATTTAGAACATCAGTTTATGGGAAGAAATGTGTTCCAAATTCTAACAATCAACATAGCCTCCAAAAATGACTCGGAACAAAAACTTTAAGTGGGGAGTTTGCCTGCTTTGTGTTTTAGATGAATTTGCGAAAATACTGTGACTCATCACCAGCCACACCCTCCCCGGCTCTCATCTTAATTTGGGTTCTGGTTAGCATGTGTTGGACAACATTGGGAATGCCTCCGAGATAATTTATTCACACAGGGATTGTATTTATTTGCATTGAGGCAGAGCCAGGAAACACTTATTTTCTTGTCCATATTAGGAAGTAGCTTCCGATCCACCAAGAAAGTCCAATATTGAACCATTCTCCTGGCCTCCCGCAAGGTGCCAAGTTAATCCTCGTGTTAGGAGTAAAAGCCAATCTGATTGGTGAGATCGGGAGTTCCCGACTAATCTGACTGGCGATATCAGGAGTCCCTGACCAATCAGAGCGGTGAGACAGGGTGGAGGACATCCTTTCCCAGGCCCCTCACCTGAGCACTGCGGGATTGCACTGAAAAAGCAAAAGGGCCTCCTCTAGCCTACTGGATTCTGTGTGATAAGACTTGGAGGACATGAAGAGGGTGGCTGTTCAGCCTCTAGTCACCTTGGTGGTTTGTTTGTTTGATGGAGTTTCACTCTTGTTGCCCAAGCTGGAGTGCAATGGTGGGATCTGAGCTCACTGCAGCCTCTGCCTCTGGGGTTCAAGTGATTCTCCTGCCTCAGCCTCCCGAGTAGCTGGGATTACGGGCGCCTGCTACCATGCCTTTTTTTTTTTTTTTTTTTTTGTACTTTTATTAGAGATGGGGTTTCACCATGTTGGCCAGGCTGGTCTCAAACTCCTGACCTCAGGTGATCCACCTGCCTCAGTCTCACAAAGTGCTGCAATTACAGGCGTGAGCCACTGCTCCCGGCCATCACCCTGTTTTAAACAGGCTGCACATGCACAGGGATGCCAGCCCACCTGAGACAGGTCTCTGCTCTCTTGCTTTCGTCTTCTTCCCTGTCACCCTTTGATTGGTGTAGTCGGACTCTTGCATACCATAGTTCAGAGAGGACGAGATACACCTTTGAGTCATTTGTAATCCAGCTCCTCAGAAAGCTGATACAATCTTTAATATACCCTCTTGGCTTTTTATTTCTGTCCTCAGCCAGAATGGAACTCTCCATCCTCAACCTCCAATTTTCAGTCATTTGGATTGGACTTTAAATTGTTTTTTTCCATAAACTTTGCTATACCTATGTATAAAATGCTTGTGAAAATAAATCTAGTGCTCATTTTAGAAAGTGTATAGATCAAGTGTTTGCCTAGTCTGCAAAACCAGTGTTAAAACAAAATATTCCTGCATTCTAGATTTTTCAAGGAAACAGGCAAATTCCCTGAGGAATTTTATATTAAGGGGCTTTGCCAAGGAGTCAATCCAATCAAGTGTGCACCCATGTATCTTATCTCTGTAGCTAGCATTTCTGCTGTATACTTTTGTCATCATTTAAACAGTTTTGCAGTGCTTTGTTGACATAGAATTATTCCATCATGTCATTGAAGAGAACCAGGCCTAGAAAGATGTGGTGGCTTGCCCAAAATCACCGTGAGTCTTGGAGCTGGGCACACAAATCCAACATCCAGCTCTCAAATCTGCCCTCTACAAATCCCAAATTGCTTGCAGAGGCTGCAGTTTCCTTCTAAAAACAGTTCTTAGGAAAATTCAGCTTGCTGTTTCGGGGGAAGTGTCATCTTTTTCCTATCTTTATGCCTAAGGTTTCTCACTTGATCTTGCCTTGAAGGAGATTTTTGGCCAGAGATTGGGCTAACAGACTTGAGGATAAATGAAATGAATTGTTGCATCGAGAAAATCAGATTTTCTTTGCAATGCCTCTAAGTTTTTCATCAGGGTAGGAAGAACATACAGATTTGAACTTTTCACTAAGTTATAAATTTTAGCCATTTTGAGCAATCTGGTTCCTAGGGGTCAGGAAGATGTCACCTTTATGACACATTTCTTTATTTCATGCCTTTTTAAAAGAATTAAGGACATTTCACTTGAAGTAAAACCATCTCCTCCGAGGCTCTGTGCAATACGGAGTATTGTACATTCTGGGACAGTCATGGTGAAGAGAACCAAGCTGTCATTTATTAGGCAAAGGCTGTAGCCTCCTCTAGGATTTTGTTTCCAGCCCTGAGGACACTGTCAACACTTAATAAATGAAGAAAAACAGCAATAATAAATATCATGAATGGAAAGAACAATGTGGAAGGCACTCCAGACTTCTTTTCTCCACGAAGAAATTTCTGAAGTTATCTTAGACTTTGGAAAAAATCCCAAGAGACTATTAATGTAATGACACTTACCTCTGTTTTCGGGGGACAAAATCCTTTAGACTTCTTATTTTGAGAAGACCTGGTTGATTGTACTGACTAATTAATTGGGTTGGCTGATTTTCAAAACTTCATTGCCATGAAAAAGCAACTGGAAAACATTTTCTTTTAAATGTGGAGTTCTCTAAACTGGTTCGGACAGCTGGACCCCATTTTGTGTTTGTTTTTTCAAACAGATTCTTCGTGCTCTAAACCAGATCCAGCTGTAAGTACTAATTGCATTTCAGTGACTAGGTTGGATGTTGTCTTTTTGAGAAAATTTCATTTAAAAGGAAAACGGATGCTTCAGCCTCACTGCGGTGCATTATTGCTTTTGTCCCAATGTTATACTTTGTCTGAGAGCATTCGTCTTGGTAAACCGAGCCTGTGCTGGTGTTCTGAGCGTGTCGTACTGCTATAGGCAGACAATTATGCCAGATGGCCTCTAAAGGCCCTCAAAGGTGTTTGTACCTCTTTCCTCACACTACTTCCTCATATGCATGTGTATACACAAATGCTTTGAGATAGCAAGAGAAATTATTTTTTAATTTAAAAAATTATAGAAGTCAAACATTCTCAGTGAAAAAGCCAAAAGTATGAAGAAAAAATACCTCAAGTGAATAGAATAAATTTACCTGCTCCTTTAGTACCCAATAACAACACACTCATATATACTCAAACGTTCACACATACAAACGCTTATCCCCAGTTTCCAGGGCTAATCTTTTTCTGTCTATGCCACAGATTATTTCCAACTTGTATTTATTATCTAAGGTTGCATAACAAATCACTCTAAAACTCAGTGGCTTAAAATAACACTAATTGTTTACTATCTCTCACAGTGTTCTGTGGATCAGGAGTCAGGGAGTGGCTTTACTAAGTGGTTCTGGCTTGGGGACTCTCATGAGGTTGTAGCCAGATGTTGGCTGAGGCTGCAGTCATTTGAAGACACAACTGGGGCTGGAGGACCTGCTTCTAAGATGGCTCACTCCTATGGCTGGCATGTTGGTGCCGGCTTCTAGAAGAGGCTTCAGTTTCTCTTCACGTGGGTTTACACAGCCTGCTTGAATGTCCTCATGGAGTGATGTCTGACTCCCCATAAAGAGTGATCCAAGAGAACAAGGTGGAAGGTGCAATGCCTGTTAACGATCTACACTTGGAAGTCATACATCATCATGTCTACTATATTCTTTGGTCAGTCAGGCTAGCCCTGGTTCAGTGTGGAGGTGACTACAGAGAAGTGCACATTCCAGAAAATAAGCATAATTTGGGGCTATTTTAGATGACAGCTACCACAGAGCTCCCATTAAGAGGTGGGGTCTACTTCTCCACTCGTTGAATTTAGGCAAGCCTGACAATGTGGTTTGTTTATAGAGGTTGGAAGAAATGATATGGAATACTATGTGGTCATAAAAAGGAATGAAATTATGTCCTTTGCAGCAACATAGATGCAGCTGGAGGCCATTATCCTAAGGGGATTAATGCAGGAACAGAAAACCAAATACTGCATGTTTTCACTTATAAGTGGGAGTTAAACTTACCTATGGGCATAAATATGGGAACAACAGTCAATTGGGACTATTAGAGGGTACTAGAAGGGACAGAGGGGCAAGAGTTGAAAAACTGTTTATTGGGTACTATGCTCACTACACGGGTAACAGGATTATTTATACCCCAAACCTCAGCCTCATGCAATATACCCATGTAACAAACTTGTTCATGTACCACCTGAATCTAAAATAAAAGTTGACATTATTTTTTTAAAAAAGAATGGGAAGGTACCAGAAAAAAATGAAAGAAAAAATGAAATAGGTAGAAATAAAATTGTGGCAATCCCAAGCCATGGCTCAAGATTTGCTTTTTCTGCTTTTATCCTTGAGGATGAGAGAAAGTCCAGGTAGAAAGAGTTGTCCCAGCTCTCCCTGATTTAGGGACATATATTAGTAAGCCCAGCCAACACCATGTCTAGCAGAGATGACTTGTCCTAGCTGAGCCCAACCCAAATTGCCAACCCACAAAATCATAAAAAATAAGTGATTGTTGTTTAAAATCACTAAATTTTTTGGGATGGTTTGTTACATAGCAATAGACAATTGATACAACATGATAAACAATGGTCTATATTTTATTGTTTTCATATCCAACAATATACTATGGGTATCCTTTCATGTTGGTATGTATAGCTGTCCGTCATATTTAAAAAATTCCAATATGAAAATTTTATAATATGGAAATGTTCTAATTTTTAACATATTTGCCATTAGTGGACATTTAGGTTGTCCACAAAATTTTTGCTACTGCAAGGAATGCTTTAGGAACATTACCTGTTCTGTTACTTGTTGCTTACATTTGTAGAAGTGAAGTTGCTAGGGAAAAGGGATTAGAGATGTTATCAAATATTTGAAGTGTCAAAAATAGCTGTGCCAATTTCCATCCCACTACTACACTACAATGCATCAAATTTTAAAGGAAAATCCTAAAAGCTCGTTGATGCCCTCTTCCTGAAAATTCAAAGCCAGGAGGTGGTGAAACAGAGCTGAGAGCAGTATAAGACTGTGTGGCACCACTCTTTCCTCTGAAGATGTGGTGAGAACAGACCAAGGAATTCAGGGTAGAAATAAAAAGGGTAGATATATGAGAGAGGAGTAGGTGGACATGTGGAGGAGGTTGGCTTTTCTCATAGAATCCTGACACTTTTCTATCTCCAAGAGCTTTTTCAGAAATAAATTTAATAGCCCAGGCTGCCAACTAAAAGCCTTTTTAAAAACAGTATTACAATAATCAGTAGTAAATCTGAAGTATTACATATAACAGTAGTGGTTAGAGTCTTATACAAAGTCAACATTAAGGCCTTAAATCTTACTTGTCAGTCAATTATTTTAGCCAAGCATTTGCATGGACCCCAGACCCCCTGGAGGCCCTCTGTGACTCTAGAGGTTCAAATAATGATGCCTAACACCATGTGGCAGATATGATCAAAAGGAATCTACATATATTCCCACATGCATTTAATTCACACAGCAGATGAAGAAACTAAGGCATAGTGGAGTAGCTAAGTAATTTACTGAAGTTTAGGGTGGTAATAAGTAGAGGAGCAGAATTTTAATCACTTTGCTCTAAGAAGCTCTGATCATATCAACTTCTGTGTGGTAGACCAGTTGGCTGCTTGCTTCCACCATTCTTCCTTTCTGGAAGAGTCCAGGGATGCATTCACTTCCCAGCCTCCCTTGCAGCTAGAACATGCACACATGTGACCCAATATAGGCCAATGGGAACTTAGGGGAAGTCAGCTGGGGGACTTCTGGGAAATATTTTTTTTCCTAATAGAAGAAGATGCCTGCAAAGAAACCTCTTTCTCTCTTCCAAATATTGTGGGAGTGTAAATGTGTCGCTTAGAATGTGGCAGTACTTTTGCACCTATGCTGCCAAGCTTGCAGATTGCAGAGGGGAGAGATGGAAAGAGGCTCTATTCTTCATGATGCTATTGATCTGCTAATCCAAAGTCAGCCTTGCCTGCCTATCTCTCAGCTTCTTCTCTTGTAAGATTATTAAGTTTCATTTTTGTTTAAAACCACTTTTAGTGGGTGTGTTCTGTTAGTTGTAGCTGAAAGCAACCTAACTAAAACATTATTACTTTATGCCTCCAAGAATACTTAATGAATTGTAATCTCAGTATTTTGAAACTGTATTTTAAATGGAGCTGGGAAACCCTATAAGAATACAGAGCACACATTTCATATACAACAGTCAGACTCCTGCTTCATTCTGTTCTTTGAGCTGCAAACACAGAAAACATTATTAATGAAAAACTGAGTCATTTTTAAATGAATTTTACTAAAAGTACAAATGAAAAAAAAATTCACTTTTTTTAAGCTGGGGGAAACCTAGTTTTAAAAAGCACTGATTTACTTGGCTGTGCAAAGGCCTAGTAGTAATTGTTGAAATAAGGGGAAATCAGAATATGAACTGGAAGTACCCCCTGCCATGGACCAAGAGGTGTATATTTTGCTCTGTACTTTTACCATAACTAGTTTTCAAACTTTTATGTCACTATTCATCAAGAGATGGTCATTTGTACTTTGGAAGTTTAAAAATTCAGAATGGTCCTGACTTCTGCATACTTCTATTGGAAAACAGGATCCATATTCTGTTTGGATAGAATATAATGTAAGGGAATAAAATCTTGAAAGCAGTTTTGGTAGAAATCAAAATTTTTGCTTCAGATTACACTGCCCTAAATGGCAACCTGACTGAGAATAAATTAGGGTGAACTGATTACACACTGTCAGGCAAGCTGTCAGCACCTGCTGAGGTGATGGTTGAGGGTGGGGGAGTTCTGCATATATTTAGAGAAAGAGAGAGAGATTGATCTGAAGGAACTGGCTCATGCAATTATGGAGGCTGGTAGGCTGGAGACCCAGGGAAGAGCTAATGTTGGAGTTCAAGCACAAAGGCCATCTGCTGGCAGAATTCCCTATTCTTCTGGGGAAGTCAGTCTTTGTCTATTAATGCCTTCACCAGATTGGATGAAGCCCATCCACATTACAGAGAGTAATCTGCTTTAGTCAAAGTCTACTGATTTAAATGTTAATCTCATTTAAAAATACCTTCAGAGAAATATCTATTTGGTAAAACATTATTCTATTAGGTTGGTGCAAAATAATTGTGGCTTTTGCTATTACTTTTTTATTATTATACTTTGTTCTGGGATACATGTGCAGAATGTGCAGGCTTGTTACATAGGTATACACATGCCATAGTGGTTTGTTGTGCCCATCATCTACATTAGATATTTCTCCTTATGCTATCCCTCCCCTAGCCCCCCCACCTCCTGACGGTCTCCAGTGTGTAATGTTCTCCTCCCTGTGTCCATGTGTTCTCATTGTTCAATTCCCACTTATAAATGAGAACATGCAGTGTTTGGTTTTCTGTTCCTGTGTTAGTTTGCTGATAATGATGGTTTCCAGCTTTATCCATGTTCCTGAAAAGGACATGAACTCATCCTTTTTTATGGCTGCATAGTATTCCATGGTGTATATGTGCCACATTTTCTTTATCCAGCCTATCACTGATGGGCATTTGGGTTGGTTCCAAGTCTTTGCTATTGTGAACGGTGTGACAATAAACATATGTGTGCATGTGTCTTTATAGTAGAATGATTTATAACCCTTTGGGTATATACCCAGTAATGGGATTGCTGTGTCAAATGGTATTTCTGGTTCTAGATCCTAGAGGAATCACCACACTGTCTTCCACAATGGTTGAACTAATTTACACTCCCACCAACAGTGTAAAAGCGTTCCTATTTCTCCACATCCTCTCCAGCATCTGTTGTTTCCTGACTTTTTAGTGATTGCCATTCTAACTGGCATGAGATGGTATCTCATTGTGGTTTTGATTTGCGTTTTTCTAATGACCAGTGATGATGAGCTTTTTTTCATGTTTGTTGGCCACATACATGTCCTCTTTTGAGAAATGTCTATTCATATCCTTCACCCACTTTTTGATGGTTTTTTTGTTTCTTGGAAATTTGTTTAAGTTCCTTGTAGATTCTAGATATTAGCCCTTTGTCAGATGGAAAGATTGCAAAAATTTTCTCCCATTCTGTAGGTTGCCTGTTCACTCTGATGATAGTTTCCTTTGCTGTGCAGAAACTCTTTGGTTTAATTAGATCCCATTTGTCAATTTTGACTTTTGTTGCCATTGCTTTTGGTATTTTAGTCATGAAGTATTTGCCCATGTCTATGTCCTGAATGGCATTGCCTAGGTTTTCTTCTAGGGTCTTTATAGTTTTAGGTCTTACATTTAAGTCTTTAATCCACTTTGAGTTAATTTTTGTCAAAGATGTAAAGAAGGGGTCCAGTTTCAGTTTTCTGCATATGACTAGCCAGTTTTCCAACACCATTTATTAAATAGGGAATCCTTTCCACATTGCTTGTTTTTGTCAGGTTTGTCAAAGAACAGATGGTTGTATATGTGTTGTGTTATTTCTGAGGCCTCTGTTCTGTTCCATTGGTCTATATAAAATGAGTTAGATATTTTGAGATATCTGTTTTGGTACCAATACCATGCTGTTTTGGTTACTGTAGCCTTGTAGTATAGTTTGAAGTCAGGTAGCATGATGCCTCCAGCTTTATTCTTTTTGCTTAGGATTTTCTTGGCTATATAGGCTCTTTTTTGGTTCAATAATGCACAATGAAATTTAAAGTAGTTTTTTCTAAATCTGTGAAGAAAGGCAATAGTAGCTTGATAGGGATAGCATTGAATCTATAAATTACTTTGGGCCGAATGGCCATTTTCACTATATTGATTCTTCCTATCCATGAGCATGGAATGTTTTTCCATTTGTTTGTGTCCTCTCTTACTTCATTGAGCAGTGGTTTGTAGTTCTCCCTGAAGAGGTCCTTCACATTCCTTGTAAGTTGTATTCCTAGGAATTTTATTCTCTTTGTAGAAATTGTGAATGGAAGTTCACTCATGATTTGGCTCTCTGTTTGTCTATTATTGGTGTATAAGAATGCTCATGATTTTTGCAAATTGATTTTATATCCTGAGACTTTGCTGAAATTGCTTATCAGCATTAGGAGATTTTGGGCTGAGACGATGGGGTTTTCTAAATATGCGATCATGTCATCTGCAAACAGAGACAATTTGACTTCCTCTCTCCCTATTTGAATACCCTTTATTTCTTTCTTTTACCTGATTGCCCTGGTCAGAACTTCCAATACTATGTTGAATGGGAGTGGTGAGAGAGGGCATCCTTGTCTTGTGCTGGTTTCCAAAGGGAATGCTTCCAACTTTTGCCCATTCAGTATGATTTTGATTGTGGGTTTGTCATAAATAGCTTTTCTTATTTTGAGATACGTCACATGAATACCTAGTTTATTGAGAGTTTTTAACATGAAGGGGTGTTGAATTTTATCAAAGGCCTTTTCTGCATCTATGAGATAATCACGTGGTTTTTCTCATTGGTTCTGTTTATATGATGGGTTACATTTATTGATTTGCGTATATTGAACCAGCCTTGCATCCCAGAAATGAAGCCTACTTGATCAGGGTGGATAAGCTTTTTGATATACTGCTGGATTTGGTTTGCCAGTATTTTATTGAGGATTTTCACATTGATGTTCATCAGGGATATGGGCCTGAAATTTTCTTTTTTTCTTGTGTTTCTGCCAGGTTTTAGTATCAAGATGATGCTGGCCTCATAAAATGAGTTAGGAAGGAGTCCCTCTTTTTCTGTTGTTTGCAATAGTTTCAGAAGGAATGGTACCAGCTCCTCTTTGTACCTCTGGTAGAATTCGGCTGTGAATCCATCTGGTCCTGGGCCTTTTTTGGTTGGTAGACTATTAATTTGTGCCTCAATTTCAGAACTTGTTACTGGTCTATTCAGGGATTTGACTTCTTTTTGGTTTAGTCTTGGGAGGGTGTATGTGTCCAGGAATTTATCCATTTCTTCTAGATTTTCTAGTTTATTTGTGTAGAGTTGTTTATAGTATTCTCTGATGGTAATTTGTATTTCTGTGGAGTCAGTGGTGATATCCCCTTTATCATTTTTTATTATGACTATTTGATTCTTCTTTCTTTTCTTCTTTATTAGTCTGGCTAGTAGTCTATTTTGTTAATCTTTTCAAAAACCAACTCCTGGATTCATTGATTTTTTGAAGGGTTTTTTTGTGTCTCTCTCTCTTTCAGTTCTGCTCTGATCTTAGTTATTTCTTGTCTTCTGCTAGGTTTTGAACTTGTTTGTGCTTGCTTCTCTAGTTCTTTTAATTTTGATGTTAGGGTGTTGATTTTAGATCTTTCACACTTTCTCCTGTGGGTATTTAGCGCTATAAATTTCCCTCTGAACACTGCTATAGCTGTGTCCCGGAGATTCTGGTACATTCTGTCTTTGTTCTCATTGGTTTCAAATAACTTATTTATTTCTGTCTTAATTTCTTTATTTACCCAGTAGTAATTCAAGAGCAGGTTGTTCAGTTTCCATGATGTTGTGCGATTTTGAGTGAGTTTCTTAATCCTGAGTTCTAGTTTGATTGTACTGTGGTCTGAGAGACTGTTATGATTTTCGTTCTTTTGCATTTACTGAGGAGTGTTTTATTCCAATTATGTGATCATAATTAGAATAAGTGCAATGTGATACTGAGAAGGATGTATATTCTGTTGATTTTGGGTGGAGAGTTCTGTAGATATCTGTTAGGTCCACTTGGTCCACACCTGAGTTCAAGTCCTGAATATCCTTGTTAATTTTCTGTTTCATTGATCTGTCTAATATTGACAGTGGATGTTAAAGTCTCCCATTATTATAGTGTGGGAGTCTAGGTCTCTTTGTAGGTCTCTAAGAACTTGCTTTATGAATCTGGGTGCTTCTGTATTGGGTGCATATAAATTTAGGATAGTTAACCCTTCTTATTGTATTGATCCCTCTACCATTATGTAATGTCCTTCTTAGTCTTTTTTTATTTTTAATCTTTGTTGGATTAAAGTCTGTTCTATCAGAGACTAAGATTGCAACCTATGTTTTTTGTTTTTTTTCTTTCCATTTGCTTGGTAAATATTCCTCCATCCCTTTATTTTGAGCCTATGTATGTCTTTGCACATGAGATGGGTCTCCTGAATACAGCACACCAATGGGTCCTGACTCTTTATCCAATTTGCCAGTCTGTGTCTTTTAATTGTGGCATTTAGCCCATTTACATTTAAGGTTAACATTGTTATGTGTGAATTTGATCCTGTCATGATGCTAGCTGGTTATTTTACCCGTTAGTTGCTGCAGTTTCTTCATAGTGTCGATGGTCTTTGTAATTTGGTGTGTTTTTGCAGTGGCTGGTACTTGTTTTTCCTTTCCCTATTTAGTGCTTCCATCAGGAGCTCTCATAAGGCAAGCCTGGTGGTGACAAAATCTCTCAGCATTTGCTTGTCTGTAAAGGCTTTTATTTATCCTCTACTTATGAAGCTTAGTTTGGCTGGATATGAAATTCTGGGTTGAAAATTCTTTTCTTAAAGGCTGGGCGCGGTGGCTCAAGCCTGTAATCCCAGCACTTTGGGAAGCATTCACACCAGGGCCATGCTTCCTGGGGGCTGTTCCCTGGCAATGGCTGTAGGAATTGGCACCCACCTCTAGGGTGGGTACTAGAGTCAAGCCATTCCTGCCCTACATGGGCTTCTCCAATAGACAGCTTTGCTCAGGATTCCCCATCCACCTGGCAGAAACTCTCTAAGCTGCACTGCAGGTGAAAGCTCCTCTTATCTAGTTCCCCTTGTTTTTTTTTTTTTTTTTTTTTTTTTTTTTACAGGTTTTACCCTTTAATTGAAATCGAAGTCTCCTTTCACATTTTCCAGCTCCTTCCTCCTTTATCTTTCACAGGAAATACATACGAATATAGTTAGAGACCCATATCCACCACCAAAAATTTTTAAAACTGGCATATAGGCTTTCCAGCCAGTGTGTACTAGGAATTGGCTCACACAATTATAGAACATTAATAGTATGGAACATTACAATTCATCAAAAGCCAAATGCAAATGAAAGTTGATGCATAGTTGAGAAAAAATATTTCAGAATATCATTTTCTGAGCTACACAACTCCACAGATTCCATTTAAATAAGAAAAAAATAGACAACTTGACAAAGGGAATGATAAAACCTATTGGTTAAACATTGCTAGAAGTTAGGGTCGAGTTCTTGTAGGCCACAGAATGGACCAACTAAACTTAGTTTAGAACATTTCAATTTCTGCTTGACTATATTTATAAAGAGCAAACTCCGTATCTCAGTGAATTTGACTCCTAAATAAGACCAAGAGTTAGTCCTTGAAAGCCACAAAAATTGCCAGGGAAAAGCAAATCTCTGCTCCTCTAGTGTTGAAGGTGAAGGAGGGAAAAGTCCCCAGCTAGCTGTGTGCTAATTTTAGAATTGCAGAGCCCAATACAAGAAGCCAACTGAAGTCATGCAAACACTGTGGGTAAACAATGCCATGCCAGGTGCTTTGGACAGACTAAACATATGGCAGGTGAAGGTAGACAAGATTTCCTCTGAAACGTTCACTTACTATTTTTTATAATCTTTGTTCTCAGTGGGAAAAAAAATGAGATTGGCCAGAATTTTGGAGTAGTATGTTTATTTTTAAATATCTTTATACTTGTTTTCTCACATTAAAAAATAAAGGCATCCTCATCAAAGACAAAATTTCAGCAATCCTGAAGTGGATATCGGGAAAAGCAAAATGTTTCCTAGCCCCTCCATCTCCCCTGCTTGTTCCCCCCTTTCTGTGACCCTCCTGTCCCCCTCGCAGAAGTAAGCACTGTTAGTAATTTTGTGTGTATCTAAACATTTTTCTACACACATGAAAAGAGAATAGAGTATTTTAAAAGAAAAATCTCACCATGTGTTTTTGAGGCAATCGATACCTTTCGTTACTACTCTTCAACATGGCTGAAAGATGCACGGAAGGAGATGGTCTATGCTCAGGACTCCCTATTTGCCTTCTTGTTTCTCTAAAACTTCTGTACCTAATTTTAATTAATTTAAATGTATATAATACACATGGCTAGTGGCTACTCTATTGGACAGTGCAAATTTAGGGAAAGTAGTCTTTCTCCAGAGAAAACCCCATGGAAGGATTTGGCGGAGGAGAGTCACATCCCCATACTCCTACCACCTGGGTTTCCTTTTCAGTCCCTGAACCATTGGATAACTTGGACTCTACAGACTACAGCCTTTAGACACAGCCAGGAAATATAAAACATACCATACTCATTGGAAGTAAGGGTAGAGAGGAAGAATTGGGTTGGTCACCAGTTGCTATTTCCTCTTAGAATAAAGTAAAATGTAAACTCTCTGTCACCACACATTGGAAATCAATTGAGTCTGTTTCTTTGGGTTTATGAGGACAATCACGTAAACAAATCTTGCTAGATAGTCACGTATTTATTGTTAAGAGGCCTCCAGAGAAGGAAATCCCCAGTTTTCCTCCAGACCCCAGGTCAACATTTAATTGGCTTCACTCTACATTACTCAGAAGGCATTTTGGTTCTTTTCTACTTCCTGGTACTCACTATGGAGCAGCTAGTCATCATCTCTCTTCTTGGATTATGATTTTAACAAGCCTCACTTAGCTTCCATATTTGTTCTGTGAGCTTCTCATACTAGATCCTAGGTAATCATAATCAGTCATAAATAGCTCCCTTTGCCCTAAGGGGCAGTGAGCAAATAGCTGTAAAAGTTGAAGATGATACTGCATGGAGACACAAACTATCAGATGGCCTGTTCTTGGCACCTGAAAGGGTATGATCTATAACTTGTACAACACAGACACATCTTGAGATCCAAAACTGAGCATAGAGCGTGTTTTCTTCCATTTCTACTTAATTTGCTTGTGTGGACAGAGGATACCATTTTGTATACAGGCCCATGTTAAGACTTCCAAGCATCTTGGAGGCAGAAATCCTGTTTGAAGGATTTCAAACAGTGGATACATGTAGTTGTTTCTTTGTTTCCCAAATGAAAATAAAACATAAAACACAAATCCCATCTTTTATGATTAAAAAATAATTTCAGTTCACTATTTTAAAACAAAAACACAAAAAAGTAGAAAGAAGGGAGTAATAATCACCAAAACCTTCTACCCAAAGATGACAACTAGTTACATATTTTTGTGACTCCCTCCCAAGACATTCCCTTTAAGCCTTGATGTTTTATCTGTAAAGTGAGAAGAGTGATATCTTCCTCACAGGGTTGTTGGGAAAATAAAATGAGATACATGTAGCAGTTTAAAGAAGGCCAAGAGTAACATAGACCCCCTAGGTAGCTGCTCTCCTAGAGGTCTCTAAAATCATCAGTTCCCTGATGTTCCAGAATAAGATCTTTAGCTTTGTAAGTTCAGAATTTGGATTATTAGTTCATTTAGATAGGGCCTTACGGTACGTATTGGTATTGCAGAATATACTCACATTACCAAAACATACTAGAGACTGAACCATAAACTAGAATGCAGTTTAATAAACAATAAAAATTATAACTTATCTTGCTGGTCAGTAAATCTGCAGGGAAAGTAACCTGTAAGCAGGATATTCCTCAGTGAACTGGAAACAGAGCTGGATTTTCTTGGGTAATCATAGAGATTCATGTCTTCCAACCATGATAGGCTGGGGGCAACCACCATCCCAATTGGGATAGTGCTGCTTCATGGACTGAATGCTGGAGTGTGCAGATTAAGGCAGCCTTTTTTCCGTACAGTGCCTGGATGAATAGACCTCATCTTTTTATCCCCCACCATGCCCCCCATCACCACCCCCACCTTCTTCCTGCCACCACAGTGCCTAGACTTGTATACATTAACATTTCTCATTAGGATGCAATAGGGCTTCTACTTAAATTATCTTAGAAAGAGCACATAGTACTATTGGAAGTTAATAGGCATTACTATAAAACAGGTGCCAGAGTCAAGAAAGTTTAGAAAACACTGAATTAAACAAGCTAAATACTTTTTTAAAAAAAGTCAGATTTCAGAGGCTGAATATGAACTGTGTCGACATTGTTCACCATTCCATCTACCTCCTTAAAAAAGAGCACTTAACTAAATCTCTGTTGAGTGAATGAAAGTCCTGGATGATCTTTCCATGTGACTTTGGGCAAGTCACTTCACCTCTCTATGTCCAGTTTCTCATCTGCGAAATGAGGATAAAGTATCTACCTTATATATGAGGAATAAATGAGTTAAGGTATGTAAAGTGCTTAAAACAGTGCCTGGCATATATTAAGCATCATGTGTTTTGTATTCATTACTTCCATACTTATTTATACTTTCGCTACATATGTGTGCATCCATAAACATATGTAGTACAATTTTGTGTTTTATGAGTCTGAATAAATTGAACCATGCTAGATCCATCAATTTGTAACTATTAATATACATATTTTTAGTTTATTCAGTTTTATTGATGTGTAATATTTCATTGTATAAATAACTGCAACTTAACTATCTCCTTTTTTGTGCATTTAGGCTGTTTCTAGTCTCTGCTATTATGAATAATTACATTGTAAATATTCTTATATGTCTTCTTATAAACATTATATGTAACTGCCTAGGTAATTTTTGTTTTTGTTTCGTCACATTCTCACAAAGTAATCTTATTATTAAGTCCTTAGGGGGAATGATACCAATTACGTAACATATTGAAAAGATGATGCCTGACTCAGAGAGGATGCCCTATTATTCCATATGATTTCATCTTCCAATCAAAGATAAACTCTAAGGAGAACAGGAAATGAGAGAACGCAGCAGGTTATTCTTCAAAATAGCCTCATGGCCCTGGGGCAGATTGTTTGTTCTTTGGACCTCAGTTTCTTCACCTAGAAAATGAGTGGTTCTCTCTTAGGTCCTTTCACACCTCCAAGTTTTTAATGTCTGTATTCTACAAGATCTAGAACACCACTGGAGCAAGAAAAGCACTCAATAAATGCTTGTTGATTGAAATGGGGCCAAGGTGACAAGATGCACTTTGAAAAAGCTGTTCCACGAGTGCCAGAACAACATGTTCCCATAAAGGAGCGGAAGAGCACAAGACTAATATAAAGCTTTTGGGAAACCTTAAAGCAACAAGGGAAAGTCCCCCAAAGCAGAAATTGGCCAGATTACCACAGGAGAAATATCAGGAAATTGCACAACTTTGTAAGAGCCAGATTAAAAATGCTAAGGGAAGGAGATATTCTACTTTTAAGAGACGTGAAGTAAGAGGCAAGAGCCAGTTGTTGCTCAGAGTGAAATAATGTAGGAAGTCAACAGCCTCTAAACATCTTCCCCCCCACAAAAGTTCTGCTCTTGCTGGAGATTTTTAAAAATAGAACTAAAGGTTATCATTCCCACCAGCAGACACAATGTCCTAATGTCTCCAATCAAAAGTTCTCTTATTTGACCCTGCTTCCTTCTCTAAGTACCATTATATGGCTAATGGCATCGCCCTTTACCCTATCGTATCTCCTCATCCCTGAAGAGAGAAGGAGAGGGACCTTTTGGTATAATAATGCATCCAAGTCTTGTTCCATTACAAGAATGCACCATGTTCCTCCCAGGTTGCACTGAGTGGAACCAATAATCTGGCAGTGAAAGAAAGGGGTACAAAAGGAAAGTGCACAGTGGAGAGAAAGGACAAAATTGAGATGCTGACATGTTACACCAGAAAATAGAACCTTTCTGTGACTGGTATTGCTGGTTATTTCCTGATATGGTTTGGATCTGTGTCCCCACCCAAATCTCATGTCAAATTGTAATCTCCAATGTTGGAGGTGGGGGCCTGGTGGGAAGTGATTGGATTATGGGCAAATTTTTCCCTTTGGTGCTATTATTGTGATTGAATTTTCATAAGATCTGGTTGTTTAAAAGTGTATAGCACCTCCAACTCTCTTCCTCTTTCTCCGGCCATGTAAGATGTCTTGCTCCTCCGCCTTCTGCCATGATTGAAAGTTTCCTGAGGACTCCCCAGGAGCTGAGCAGATGTCAGCATCATGATTCCTACACAACCTGCAGAACTGTGAGCCAATTAAACTTCTTTTCTTTGTAAATTAGCCAGTGTCAGGTATTTCTTTATAGCAGTATGAAAATGGACTAATATATCTCCTAACATCTTTTCTCTCCTTTTGATGGAAATAGAAGTTTAAGCCAGGACATGGAAGTTCAGCCACAAAACCTACTTCCCAGCCTGCTTTGCAATTAAAGATGGCCATGTGACTAGGATCTGGCCAATGGGATTTGAGTGAAAGAGATGTGTGTTAATTTCTCACACATTCTCTCATTGTAAGGGCATGTTAAAGGGAAGAACTGGGTCCTTCCCTTGCTTTCTGACTGGAATGTGGATGGTGGGGTCAGTTACAGCAGCTCTCTTGGGCTGTCTTATTGACTGAATTGTGTCCCTGCCAAATTTATATGTTGAAGCCGTAAGTCCCAATGTGTCTGTATTTGAAGATATGGCCCATAAGGAGATGATTAAGGTTAAATAAATTACAAATGTGGGACCCTAATCCAATAGGACTAGTATCCTTTAAGAAGAGGCACCCAGAGGAAAGGTCATGTGAGGACACAGTGAGAAGGTAGTCATTTGAAAGCCAGGAAGAGAGACCTCACCAGAAACCAACTATGTTGACACCTTGGTCTTGTACTTCTAGCCTTCAGAACTGTGAGAAAATGAGTTTCTGTTGTTTTAGCAACCAAGTCTGTGGTATTCTGTTATGGCAGCCTAATGCATGATTGAGATAGAAGTCACACATTGAGGATGACAGGACAACAAAATTAGAAGGAACCCGGGTTCATAGTGGCTGTGAAGTTGCCATGCCAACCTTGGATTACCTTCCTGAAGTTCTACATGAGACTGCACAAGCTTCTGTTATTTGGGGGTCTTTATTAAAGCCTCAAAGCATGTATTCAAATTAACACAGCAACCCTCCTTTGTAAAGAAGGATTGGTTCAAAGTGAAACATTCCTATGTTGTATGTTTATAATTAGCTACGGTATTTAACTTAACTATAGTGCATCCATAGTGAAATAAATCATTTTAAAACATACTTTTTGGCTTGCAACCCAATTAAGATCCCTAACAGAATATCAATTACATAAACAATTATTTGAAATAAAGTGATGGCCACTAAATATATGCTGTCCAAACTAGTATTCCTACAGTAATGTTTTAGTGCTTTCTTGTAGCTACCTGCTCCTTCATCTTCCATTTTGTAGAAAAGGAGATGGTACCGGGGATTAAGCATGTCTGCCTGGAAAAGGACAGGTATTCATTGTGTCTGTGGTGCTTCCTATTTGTAGTTTCACACAGCCTCAAGAAACTAAGCAGGGACATGAAAATCATGATTCACAACTGTTGTCCTCAGAAACATCAAAAAAAGAATTTATGATGATGGACAGAATTTGTGAAGTAGCTTAAATTTATTATACTAGTTGGTTGTCTTTGATAAGGAACTAAAGGTTTAAGTCAGTTCTCAGACTATGCAGACACAGACGGTAAAATATATCCTTAACATTTCATAAAAGCAACAAAGTTAATATTATTGAAATAATTTCTGAAGTTGATAGAAGGGATATGTTGAGACAATTTATGATGTGGTACATGGAAACCTCTCCTGTATTGCAATTCTGAAGAATGGCCTGGCAGACCATGAGCTATTTATACAGTGCACATGTGTGTATATACAACACACTTACAGACTTTGTGCATGATTTGTCTTCCACCTCTCCAAAGTCCTCTTCAGAACCAGAGATCTCTGCATTTGCTTATTTCCTGTGACATTTGCTATTTCTCTGCATCTGGCCCCTTTTCTTCTCTCATAGTTTATAATAACCATCCCACCTGTTAGAGAGATATGGACAGCCACCCCTCCAATTGTTAATACTGCTCTTAAAATGGATGGCAAGGTCTCTGCTGAGTATGTTAAGGATTCATAAAATCAAATCTAAACTTTTAAATTGTCACTCTTGGAGTGTGGGAACCTGACCTCTGATATACAGTCTATCTCTTATCCTTCCATCTCAAAGTTGTCTTTCTTCACCTTTTTTGTTTTAAATAAACATACAGTTATTGAGCACCTTGTGGCAGATGTGATGTTAGACTGTTTTGCATACATTGTCTTACTTAAAACCCAAGAGTAGACTGTGTTGTTATTGTCTATCCAATATCACATGCTTCCTTATTTCTTACTAACAAAACTTGAATTTTGCAGAAGAAATGGACCCAGATGCATACTTGCTTTTCCCACCCTCGTTTGCTGGTAGACCTAACTGTGTCAAAGATGACTGTGCCACCATCTGGCCAGTGAGTAGAAGGATACTGTTGTAGAGAGGTGGTTCTGACACTGCATTTGCTCTCTTGATAAAGGGAACAGAGATAGCTGGCATTACTGTGTCTTCTTTCTGCCTAAAACCCAGATGTGGTGGCTGGAGCTGTTACGACCATCTTGCAGTGGTGAAGATGTCAGCCGTAACATCACTGAGCTGTTAAACCTATGTAAGCAGCTGTCTGAACTAACTGTCAAGCTTGACATCCTTGAACTTCTGAACCTGTGTCAGCAACTGCCAAGTTCCAAACTTCATATTAGGAATAAATAAAACTAGCAACTCATTGTTTAAGTCCCTATAGTCAGATTTTGTTATTTGCAGTTATCCTAATTGATACAACTCACAATGACACTGAAGTTGGTTTTAATTCTGCTCAGTCTTATCTTTTTTCTTCTTTTCCTCTCCTTTACTGTATTCTCAGTCCATTTGTTTCTCCTCTCAGCTCTGTTTATTCTGATCCCTTTCCCATCCAGTGTTTCTATTTGGTTTCATTTTCATTTTGAATTTTTCCTCCTTCCTCTGTTTCTTCCTGAAGTCTATAGAAGTCTGTCCTGTCCATCTACTGTATGATGAAATCTGACTCAGTCCAGGGAAATCAGTGATGTGGTTTTGATGTCCTTGTGGCCAGCCTTTCTTATGTTCCCCTAACTATGACCCATACATACCCCTAGATGGTTGAGGGAAGATAAGAAAAGAGTTTTCCTTAGGTCTTCGAAAAGTGTCCTGTAAAGAGCAATGATTTCCATGCTCTATGTGTACCCTCACAATACTGCTGCTGGTTGCCTACCTAATAGTCATTCCCTTGTCCTTCCTTCCTAGCTGAACCCTGATATTTTTCTCTGATAGTTGAGGCGGTTTGTGCTAATAGAATGAAGGCCCCTCCTCCAGCCACAAGAAATGAGCTATAACTATTCAAGGAATAGTGCTAATCCTATTTCCCTTGACTGAAATGGTCCATTTCCATCTATTCATGCATAGTCTACCTTTTCTATTAGCACCTTCAACATATGAATCATAGTTATTTTAAAGTCCCTTTGTGACCGGGCACGGTGGCTCACGCCTGTAATCCCAGCACTTTGGGAGGCCAAGGCAGGTGGATCACCTGAGGTCGGGAGTTCAAGACCAGCCTGACCAACATGGAGAAACCCTGTCTCTACTAAAAATACAAAATTAGGCAGGGTGGTGGCGCATGCCTGTAATCCCAGCTACTCGGGAGGCTGAGGCAGGAGAATCGCTTGAACCGGGAGGTAGAGGTTGCTGTGAGCTGAGATCGTGCCATGGCACTCCAGCCTGGGCAAAAAGAGTGAAACTCTGTCTCCAAAAAAAAAAAAAAAAAAGTCCCTTTATGATAATCCCAGCATCTCTAAGCTGTCTCTGTTGATTGCTTTATCTCTTAACGTTGGACCGTTTTCCCCCCTTTCTTGTTTATGTCTCATAATTTCTACTGAATGCCAAGCATTTGTTTGAAGAACAGTAGGGGCTGAAGTGAATGGTATTCATGCCCAGAAATGGCCATGCCTCTCCTTCGGTCAAGCTGTTAGTGTGGTTGAGTTGAGATAGGTTTGGGTTTTGTTACTGCTGTCGTTACTTTTAGTGTACCACAGACTTCGGATTCCTCTGGTGGGATGCTGTCTTTAGCTCTTGCTCGGTGGGAGGCCTTGGATACTAGAGTACATTTTTCTGCTTTTGCTTCACTCTCAGATTTCAACTGTCATTGCATGGTGGTTCCATGGAGGGATTTGCTTTCCCTGTTCTTGGTCCTCTTACATTCTCAAGTTTTCTAGCCCAGCCTCAGTCTTAGGTAGAAACTGTGCACCTTGGCTTCTTCCTCTCCCTTTACTACCCATGGTCCCAAACTCTGTCTCCTATTGGTGTGTACCCTTAGGTAGGAGAGATTTTTCCTGTACCCTCCCCAGAAGCAGCAGAACTCTGCTTTGTTTTGGTACAAGATCCTAGGTCCAAGAGATTTCCTTGCTCATTCTCTAGGGGCAGATTGTTTTTGTTTCTATTCTTCCCCTAGAAGCAGTAGATCTTTGCCTGGTTACCGGGGCCAGGAAGGAGGCTTTTATCTAGTCTCACCCAGAGGCAGATGAGTTTTCCTTATACCCCTCCCCAGGAGCTCTTCAGAGAAGGTTTTGCTGCATTTTCCCCAGTGGCATAAGACTTTAGCTTTGTATGACAGAACGGTTAGGGGAAGTATGTAGTGCTTGTTACCTCTTCTCCAATGGTACTTGATCCCTTCCTACAAACTTGTGCAACTGAGAGGTACTGTCTCTGGTCTCCTACCCTGCCTTCGGTCTCCATGAGCCCCTGTTAGAGGCCCATGAAGAGCTTGACAGAGAGAGCTTCCCTTGTGTCTACAGCTCCTGATACATGAGCCCAAACTAAGTCTTTAGGAATTTGTTAACATTTTAGCTTTCTTCTTACTCACTTCTCTGGCAGCCACCTTTTCTCCCTATGCATTGCCAAAAAAATAAAACAGTCTGTGTATCTCATTTCTCCTAGGAGAGTCCTGTCAATTTTTGAAATTCAATTTCTTTGGTTGTCTTGAGACCTCAGCTCTCTGATGGGCTTAAGAAAAGTTATGATTTTGTAGATTATCCAGATTTTTCTCACTGTTAGTAGGAGAGCAATGTACTCCTGCGGTTTTCTATATTCTAAGTAGAGCCAGAACTTTGAGAAACTTTAGCTGTTTTAAATATAAAATTTGTCCAAAATCTGCCCACTTCTCACCATTTTTACCACCCGCATCCTGATCTCATCCAGCATCATCTCTTACTTGCTTTATTACAAAATCCTTCCAACTAGAGTCCCTGCTTTTCTTCATGCTTTGAATGCAGTCTTTTCTCAACACAGTGGCTGGAGTGATCCTTTTAAAATATAAATCAGATCATGACATGTTTTTTGTTTTTGTTCCCCAAAACCTTCCAAGGATACCCCACCTAAAATAAAAACCAAAGTCCTTTAAGGAGGATAGAGGGTGTAAGGCACGGCCCTCTCCCCCACTCCCTGTGCCCCAATCACGTGGCTGCTTGCTGTGCCTTGCACACATCAGGCCCGTTCTAGCCTTAAGCGTTTGCAATGGCAGTTCCCCCTCCCTGGAACTCCCTCTCCCCAGGTACTGGCACCATTGCTCTGCTCTCACCTCCTTCACATCTATGCTCAAAAGACTCCCCTGGTAATGCTATTTAAATTGCTGCCCACCCACTCCCCACACCTCCAATCTTGCTTATTCTGATCTACTTGTTATTTTTCGGCATCACATTTATCATCTTCTAACATATTATGTAATTTACTTATTTTTAAGTCATTTTTGCTGATTTTCTATCTCCCTCTGCTAAACTGTCAACTCCAAAAGTAGAGGAATTATTATGTTTTATTTTATGATGCATTTTAAGTACCTCGAACCACACCTAGAACACAGCAGGTTCTCTCCTAAATATTTGTGGAATCAATGAATAAATGTTCATGGTGGTATTATTTGTGGATTGGGTTTTCGAAGGCAATCTGTCTCCATAATTGGGACAGTGGTGGGTAAGTGTTGAGGTTGTATTATCATGAGATATATAACATAATAAAATTTGTAAAAGTTAAAATGCATATGCACAAAAAAGCATTCATTTTGCAAGCACACACACATGCAAAAATATATATTAAACATGTTAGGATAGATGGTGGTAGGGAAAGACAATGTGAGTGTGGAAGGGAGAGAGGAGGAAACACATAAGGAAGAAAGAAAAGTGGAAGGAAGGGAAAGCATGGAACAGATTTCCCAAAGACAAATTAAAATAATGCATCGTGAAACGAGGAATGGAAATTAATTCAATACAAGGCATGTGAGGTTAAAAAATGCATTTCAGAACTTTCACTAACTCAAATTACTCTTCCCCTCTGTGGATCAGAACAGAAGTTTTACTATGATTTAACTTCTCAGGTGCGGAATTTGTGGTTCAGGTTGAGTAACTGATGTAGGAGCTAAGACTCAGAAGACCCAAGACTGCACCTCATGAAGGGGCACTGTGATGCCCCTTGTCCACAAGTGATTTATAGCATTGCTGTGACAGCTGAGTCAGCCAGCTCTGCAATTTATTTCTTCAGGCTCTTTAATTTGTCCCAAGATTGATAGGTTTTTGGTCTCTAATCTAAGCTGTTTCTTTCCCTCTCTTCTACCAATAAAATGTTTTTAAACCAAAGGCAAAATTATCATGTAACTTTTTTTGCTGTTTAAAATCAATTATGGGCTTTTTGGGAGTTTATGAAGTTACCTACATACATAATGCAGTAAACAAACTGAATCAAACAAATCCCAAGTAAAGAGGCAGGTCATTAAGAGGTACTGAATGGAAGGGGCTCAGTCCCATGCGGTTCATATATTCTGAAGCTTTCCTGGAATAGAGCTTCACATTTCTCTGAACAGGAGACATGCAAGTATTTATTATGAAACTCTCTTATTCTGATCTGCATGGGACGTTTTGTTCCTAATAACATGAAGCTGGTCCTTATCTCAGCCAATTCTTTACATGCTTGTGTTTTACTTTATTTTATTTGTACCCCAAACACTAAAAGAAATTATTTTACTGCCTTTCATAAAGAGATACATCAGGGAAGCTGGGTGTGAGAAGGGAAGCAAGGCAAAGCTCTGCTGTTTAGGAAATGAGAGTCTGGCTGGGGACTGGGTCCCTCCAGCCTTGGTGTGAACTCATTCAAAGCATGTCTGGGAGTTAAGAGATGGAGCTGTGACCTTAAACAGAAATGATCACAAAGATCCGTGATGAGTTCATCTAGCAGATGGGTAAACTGAGGTTAGGACTGAATGGAAGGATTTTGAGGGTGAAGCTAGCAAAAGGAAACGTACTCACTCAGAAAGAACGGGTTGCAAGTCTCCTGCATTTCTTCTCCCTCCCTTGGTGCTGACAAAGCAAGTCTTCCCAAGGTTTCCAGGATAAATGACCCAGAAACATATGGATTACATTTTCCCAGAAACTCAAATGTCTTTCACGATGAAGTGGAAAACTGCTCTGAAAATACACACCAGAGGTTACCTTTGAGCCTCAATTCATCCAAACAGATTTTAAGCTATGTTGCTGATTTTTAAAAACTAAGTAAATTTATAGACTTGAATATGTTCTTAGCACAAAGAATAAATAACAGTAACTGGTAGGTTTTCAACCCTTTTAGGTGAATTTCCCTCATTGTAACAGGACGGGCCAAGGTCCCAGGCACCCGTGGTCTGGGGAGAGTTTCTAGGAACTGTGGGTTATTGCTGGCAGCTGCTTCTTTCTGCTCTCGTGACCTTTCTTCCCTCCCTCTTCTCCAGCAAGGGTGCCATCAGCACAGCTTACCACAGAGGGAGCATGCCTCAAGAGAGGAGGTGAGGGGAGAAGTCATTCATTCATGCAAAACCATACATTTATGCATTCATTCCTTCATTCAACAAATATTTCTCAAACACTTAATATGTGCCAGGCACTTCAGGTGCTGGTCATTTCGTCTTCTGTTGAGCGGGGCTGCATTCGATTGCTAGGACTACTGTAACAAGCTGTTGGCTCACATAACAGAAGTGTATTGTCTCACAGTTCTTGAGGCTGCAAGTCCAAGATCAAGGTGTCGGCAGGGTTGCTTCCTTCTGAGGGATGTCAGAGAGAATCTGTTCTATGACTCTCCTCTAGCCTCTGGTGCTTTGCTGGCAATCTTTGGCATTCATTGGCTTATAGAAACATTACTTTGATCTCTGCCTTCATCTTCATATGATGTTCTTCCTGTGTGTGTGTGTCTGTTTGCAAATTTTCTTTTTTTATAAGGACATCAGTCACATTGTAATTAAGGTCTACCCTAATGGTTTCCTTGTAACCTGATTACCTCTATAAAGATTCTGTCTCTAACTGAGGTCACATTCTAGGATATTGGGGGTAGGATTTCAACATATGAATTTGGGAGGCATATAATCCATGATATGGACTAAGCAATATCAGACTGGCTGAGCATGTCCTATGTATCCATCCCTTTGAGCTATAGGAGAATAGCCTCTCTGCACAACCATCTTCTCTGGAACTTGGGAGCCAGGAGTCCCCAGAAATGCCCCCAAGAAGTAGAAATTATCTCTAGGAGGCATAGTTGGACCTAGGGATCTTTTTAGTGGCTTTCCCAAAAGACCATGGTAAAAAAAACCTACTCCCAATTTGATTAAGAAGATTAGCAAGTTGCCTGGAGTCCCCATTCCTCTTCTAAGACAGGAGAGAGAAGAAGGTACCTAAGCAGCAGTGTGGCTTCAAATGCCCTGGGCTACTAGCATTTTTTTTTTTTTTTGGCATTAAGTAAAATATGATTTGCATATAATTCTTTTCTCTAACCAACAAATCATTATAATTTGCTCTGGGAGAGCCAAGGTGAGTTTAACAAAATTAATATGTTGTCTACCGGAAAGAAATTCTAAAGTGTGATTTTCAGGTTTCTTTAGCCAGTGTTAAACATTTGTATCATACTCATGGAGTTTTTACACTGAACTCAGGAAGCAGTCAGCCTGGAGAGAAGGCTTATTCAAGGTAACAGTCAAGGTAGAACTTGCTATGTGCCCAGGATGCTAAGCACTTTCTGAAGATCTTCCAGTTTTCAGGCATGGCTCCTAAGTGGCGAGATGAGACATGAATGCAGGGACTGTAGCTCTGGAGCATGACTCTTAACCACTATGCAGTAGTCATTAGTGAAGCACTGGGTTTTGCAGCCGGATCTCCTGACCCCAGTCCAGTGTTTTTCCACAATCCCACCCAGCTTTCTATCTTGCCTTACTCCTGCCCACTATGCATACAACTACTAGGACAATCTCTGTAAAGTACAACCCTCATCATAATATTTTCTGCTTACAAACCTGTAATCACTTTCTCTTGCTGACTGAGGTTAGTACAAATTCCTCACTTGGTATTGAATATCCATGACAAAAATTTCTAGTCTTGTTTCTTAGAGTTTCCTTGCACTCCTAAACTCTTCAGCCAAACTTGGCTGCAAAGACTTCTCTAAAAAGAGCCTGTTTCTTCTGCCTTTTCCCAGGCTGTTTCCCAGACCTGGAGAGCCCTCCTTCCCTTTCCTTTACAATAGTCTAAAATACCCTTTATTTTTTTTTTCTTGTCCTTCTAATAGATATAATTTAATGTGCCAGAGGCTGCTGATTGCCTGTCAATATCTATTTTCCCTTTCACCTTTTAGAAAGAGAATCTTTGAATTTTGCAAGGCATATAGCTCCTTGGAATGAAGGCGTTTCCCAGCTTCCATCATAACTCAGTGTCCAAGGAGCTGTGACCAGAAGCAAGGTGTACAACAACTGCGTCACATCTAAGAGAAGGAAGTACATCTTCCCTTTCTCCCTCTTTCCACTAGATGAAATACAGACCAAGGTGGTGTCGCGGAGCTATACTGTCTTTAGTCATGCAGATAAAGGTAACAACATAAGAGATGGCAGAGCCAAGGGTTAGATGGAACCTGGGCCCCAACAAAATGGACCTGTCATATCAGCCCTGGACTCCCTGTCCTCAGACCATTATGTATGAGGAAAAAATGTTTCTATCTTGTTTAAACCTCTGTTTGGTTTTGGTAATTCTTGGCTGTCTTTGTTACAGTAGCCAATCTGTATCCCTAGAAATACATTCTTACAATGAGTTCATGTCCTTTGCAGGAACATGGATGAAGCTAGAAGCCATCATTCTCAGCAAACTAACACAGGAACAGAAAACCAAACACCGCATGTTCTCACTCATAAGTGGGAGTTGAACAGTGAGAACACATGGACACAGGGAGGGGAACATCACACACCAGGGCCTGTCAGGGCTTGGGGGACAAAGGGAGGGAGAGCATTAGGACAAGTACCTGATGCATGTGGGGCTTAAAACCTAGATGATGGGTTGACAGGTGCAGCAAACCACCATGGCACATGTATACCTATGTAGCAAACGTGCACATTCTGCACATGTAATCCCAGAACTTAAAGTAAGAAAAAAGAAAGAAAAGAAAAGAAATATATTCTTACTTCTTTGATCATCTATACCCCTTTGAGTTTTTCCTAAAGCATTTCTTAAATTTACCATGTAGCAGAGTAAACATGGAGTTTGAAGCTAGATAATCCTGGCTTTGAATCCCATCTCCACCACTTCTCAGCTGGTTGGCTCCAGCCTACTTGCTTAGTCTCTCTGAGCTTCAGTTTCTTTACCTGCAAGCACTGAAGACAACAGTCCATGGAGTAACTTTCCACTATTCTGAGCTGCCTCTCCAGGGCGATTTTCATCTGGCTGTGTGGACCTCATGAGTCACTCTTCTCCACTATAGGAAAATACCAACCACAGAAACCAAAATGTTCACATCTGCTACTCAGGCACCCTCTCCCACGAAGCAAGCTGGAAATGCTGACACATTCTCCAGCTCTCCCTTGGCTATAATCTGGGCCGACCATCACCCCTCTGTTTGTAGATGCAAGGCTATGATTCACCCTTCCTCAATCCAACTCCTTACATAAAGAGATTATTATAATTCCAAATTTCCAGCTTATTCTTCATACACTCATAGATGCTTAGAGTTACAAGGCACTTGAGGGTCTTGTGGTCCAATCTTCTCTCTGAAATTAGTGGGGCCCTGGTGAGGACTTCCTCCACAGCCTGTCTCACCAACAGGCATCTTGCCTCTGCTGAATGTGTCTACTTTGTCACATGGCAGCCTGTTCTATTTTTTGATAGCACAATCATTATAAGGTTCTCCCTGATGTTTTTACTTGGTCTCATTTCTGGAAGATTCAACACTTAAAAACATTAACCCAGAATGGAATAATTCACAGACTGTGCTCTACAGAGAGCTAATCTAATTTCTTATATACATCTTTATTGATGTCAATTTTGGGAGACTTATCTTCATCATCTTCTTCATCTTCTACTATCTCACAATGGTTAGTGGTTTTCAAATGTTTCTAATCAAGCATCTCTATCAGTAAATACTTTTTGAGCATGTGTCTCTGAACATATCCATATTTATTTATATAATAATATATGTATTACTGTGTTAGCATTTTAGAAAATGAATGAGACATATATAAAAATAGATATTAAAGATGATAAGAAAAATGTAAGTGTGAGTTCAAATAGTTCCTCCTCGTATTTCAAGGGATCATCTTGCACATCCTCTGGGCTGCAGATCTCTCTCTTTGGAAATGATTGAACTATTCATGATGCCCCTCCTCACCAGCACACAAGCTTTATATGAGGACAGAGATTCTGTCTTATGTTCTCTGTTGTGCCCAGTGCTCAGAACAATGTTTGGCTTAGAACAGTGTCTGATGCACAGGAAACATTCTGTAAATTTTTAAAAATTTGATTTTAAAAGTGATTCCCAGACCTTTATTTATAGCATAAATTCCTCATGTCCAACTGTCTACAAGACAACTTCACCTGGATCTCCTCAGGTAGTTCAAACCCAACACACATCCAGCTGAACTCTTCATCTCTAGTATCTTCCTCCACCAAAGTGTCTTCATTTGATTCTCACTGCCTACTTCACACTTGCCTCCCATGTCGCTAAACTGGTTGACATTAGACACACAACTGACTGATCTCACTTTAAATTAAAGACCATACATCTCAGGTGGACAGCCACCATTGCTCCTCAATTCAAACACATCTTCTATCCCACTTCCTCTCCTGATCTCGTGGCTACTTCTCCATATCTCCTCCCCACTTCTCAAAACTTCAGCGCCCTTCCACTTCCTTACTATCAGCGGAATATTTTGCTGAGAAAATAAGGACAACTGGAAAGAACTTCTCTTGGTAGGACCAAATCCACCACACTTCAAGCACCTGAGTCCCTATGTTCTCCTTTTCCTCCCCTTCCAGTGAGTGAGGTCGTACCTATTCCTAAGACTAACCTCTCTTTACTTGTGCACTGTCTCTTCTGCCCACTCAAAGCTTTGATGCCTACAATTCATTCCTCTTTGTCCCGCATCATTAATTTCCCCCTTTCCACTGAATATTTTCCACCTGCACATAAACATGCTCCAAAAAAAAAAATGAAGTAAAATCCTTTTGACTCCCCCCAGCCGCTACCCAGGTCTCATTTGCATTCTCTGTACAGTTCCAATGCCAAGATTTTTGAAAGTCGTCTGTAGTCCTTATCTTCACTTGCCTACCTCCCATTCTTTCTTCTTTTTGTCATTACCACTTTGCCAACCTGGCTATTGTCAAGGTTGCCAGTGATCTCCATTTTACCATGTCCAGTGGTCAATTTTCTGGCCACATTTTACTGGATCTCTCAGCAGCATTTTGCACATAAGATCACTTCTTCCTACTTGAAACGATTTCTTGGCATTTGAGACACCACGCTCTTTAATTTCTCCCACCAGCAGCTCCTTCTCAGTCTCCTTCACTGGCTGCTCCTCCTCCTCCCTTCAACTACTGTATCTTGAGTGGCCAAGGATCCATCCAGGTCTACGTGCACTTTCCTATCCATATACAGCTCCCTGGGTAATCTTATCCATGCTTGTGATGTCAAGTGCATTCAAATTTATATTTCAACCCAAACCTTACCCATGAACTTCAGACGTGGGTATCCAGCCACCTCTCCTCTTAGGTGTTCAGAAGGTTTTCCACATGCAATATGTCCAAAATAAAACCTTTGATTTCCTCCTTCACTTTCTTAAATCTTATTCCTCCCAAACACTTCTCAAGCTCGGTAAAGGGAACCAACACCCACCTGTTGTCAGGTGAAGAACCCAAGAGTAATTCTCGATTCCTGTTTTTCCCTATATCCAATCCATCAGCAAGTCCTAATTTTTCTATCCTTAAAAAGATGAAAAGACAACCCCCTTCTCAGCTTTCACTGTGACAACCCAAGTCTCAGCCACCGTCTTTTTTTTCCTCTGTGTCTCTCAAATTTGTTCTGTTCCCCAGAACCAGAGTGATTTAAAATGACCACAAAAACATAAGTCAAATTATGTCTCTCTCCTGCTTAAACCCATCCAATGGCTTCCCATCACACTTAGATTAAAATCCACACTCATGGCTGGGTGTAATGGCTCACACCTGTAATCCCAACACTTCGGGAGGCCAAGGCAGGCAAATCACTTGAGGTCAGGAGTTAGAGACCAGCCTGGCCAACATGGTAAAATCCCATCTCTACTAAACATGCAAAAATTAGCTGGGTGTGGTGATGGGCACCTGTAATCCCAGGTACTTGGGAAGCTGAGGCAGAAGAATTGCTTGAACCTGGGAGGTGGAGGTTGCAGTAAACCGAGATAGTACCACTGCACTCCAGCCTGGGCAACGAGTCAAACTCTATCTCAATAAATAAATAAATAAATAAAATCCATACTTACTATTATGGTGGTCAAGGCTATAAGAATCCAGCCCCTGCCTGCTTTTTTCCTTTTCATTGTTTGTTGAACAAGACTGTCTTGTTTTAGTAGAGGATCTATATGCTCACTATCCCCTTTCCCTGGATATCTTCTCCCCAGGACTTCTCATGTGCTCTCCCTTAGTCTCTGCTCTAACATCACCTCCTCAGAAAAGTCTGACTCCTGCATAAAATAAACATTGTGCCCCATCCTTTTATCATGCTTTACTCTTCTTCAGAAAGCTTCTCGCAGGCTGAAATTACATTATCTCTTCATATATTTACTGACAGTCCTCCAGTGGAATGTAAGGTCCTAAAATTAGGGCTTTTAAAATTTTGTTCAAAGCTGTATTCCCAGTGCCTAGATTAGTATCTACTACATAATAGGTTCTCAATACATATTTCTTGGGTGAATTTACATGTTTACCTCAATTACCAGAGAAGAAACATGGGGAGTCATTCTAGTTTTTTTCTGCTCAAGACATTTTCTTCTTCCACAACCATGGGTCAGCAAGTCCTTTGGCTTACTCTCCCAATATCTCTTAAATCCATCCTCTCTTTTCCTCCAATTCCCACCTTTCCTACAATTTTTTTCTCTACACCACCTCCAGTGAGGTCTTAAAACATAAGTCTAATTGGATCTCTCTTCTGCTTAAGAGGCTTCAGTAGCTCTCCATCACCTGAAGAAGAGAGCCAAAACTCCATATTATGATGTCATCTGGCATCTGTCTGTATTTCCAACCTGGTTTCATGCCACTCTTTTTCCACATATGTCCTATGTACCCAGACAATTTGCATCCATTGAACCCAGGCTACTTGATGTTCCCAAATGAAAACATTCTTTTGCTTACACTGTTCCCTCTACTTGAGTGCTTTTCTCTCTTTTTAAAGCCTGGCCAAGTACTACTTATTTTTTAAGATTAAGCACAAAATCACTTCTTCCCAATTTCTGAAAGCAAAGAGGATTCACCCTCTGTGTTCTCAAAAAACCATACCTGGTTAATATTTTTATGGTGGTTGTTTTACCTGACTATCTTATTCAGTCACTTGTTTATTTATTCAAAAAATAAGTACATTCTTATTGAGCAACTACTATATGCTAGGCACTATCCTAGGTACTGGGGATATCGTTGGACACAAAACAGGTAAAACATTTGCTTTCAAGAAGCAAAGGGATGGTCTGGCATGGTGGCTCATGCCTGTAGTCCCAGCACTTTCGGCAGCTGAGGCGGGCAGATCACCTGAGCTCAGGAGTTTGAGACCAGCCTGTCCAACATGGGGAAATTCTGTCTCTACTAAAAATACAAAAATTTAGCTGGGCATGGTGGCATGCACTTGTAATCCCAGCTACTTGGGAGGCTGAGGCAGAGAATCGCTTGAATCTGGGAGGTGGAGGTTGCAGTGAGCAGAGATTGCACCACTGTACTCCAGCCTGGGCAAGAGAGCGAGACTCTATCTCAAAAAAAAAAAAAAGGGGCAAAGGGGAGTCAGTGATGAAACATATGCTGAGTGCAATGAAACAAAATAATTCAGAGACGGAGCACATAGAGGCTCCCACGTGGGTGGAAGCTGTCATACTGACTAGGGCATTGGGGAAGTCTTCACTGGAATGACATTTGAGTTAAATCTTGAGCAGGTGAGGAGCATCTGGGGATGAGTATTCTTGGCCAAAAATATAGTAAATGAAGAACCATTGATGTGGGAGTGGGCTTGGCCTGATTTAGAGAAAGCACAAAGGCCACTGTGCTTGGAGCAGAGCAAGCAAGGCAAAGAGAAGCATAAGATGGGGTCAGAGAGTAGCAATGGAAGCCTTGAGGTTGAGGCATGAGTGAGGTGTGGCGTGTTGGAGGATACTGAGCAGAAAGGGGTGTGGGCTCATGCATGTTTAAACAGCATCCTGTGTCCTGAAGAGAAGGGTAAATGCAGGGGGACCAGCAAGGAGGCTCCTGCCACAGTCAGGGCAAGGTGCTATAGTGGCTTGGGCCAGGATGGTTGTCCTTATTAGACTCGAGTGACTTGAGATGTGGGACTAGATCCCATTTATGTTTTAACCTCCAGCCTCCAGCACAGTGCCCCACACACAACACAATAGGTGCTCAAAGGCACTAAATAAACAAATAAGGCAAGTTGTCTCAGCAAGAAGCTACAGCTTCTGAAGTTAGCACTGTTTGTTTTTCTAGGGCCATGTCTTAGTCTGTTTTGTGTTGCTGTAAAAGAATGTCTGAGACTGAGTAATTTATAAAGAAAAGAAGTTTACCTGGCTCTTGGTTCTGCAGTCTGAGAAGTGCTAGGACATGGCTCTGGCTTTCCGCAAGGGATTTCATGCTGCATTACAACCTGGCGAACAACAGTAAGAAGAAGCAGACAGGTGGAAGAGGGGGAAACCTGAGGGATGTCCTGACTTTGTAACAACACACTCTTGAGAAACTAATCTATTTCTGGGAGAACTAATCCAGTCTTGAGAGAGTAAGAACTCACTCACTAACATGAGAACAGCACCAAGCCATTCATAAGGGATCCACCCCCACGGCCCAAATACCTTCCACTAGCCCCCAACCCCCGATGTTGCCATGGTGGGGATAAAATCTCAACATGAGCTTTGGTGGGGACAAACGAACCATATCCAAACCATTGCAGGAGAGATTTTGCAACATTTTGTTTCCAGTGGGTAAGCTTCATCTTCTGCGCTTTCTAATTGAATGGCCCTTAGGCCACATTCTGAGGACAGCGTGGGTGTTTGCATGAGGGCCGACACAACCAAAACTTGATTGTGAAATTGTTTTTCTTTAAATTACCTTTGGACATAGGAAACGTGTTTCAAAAAATAAGTAAAAACTACCCATTCTCCAAGGCGGGCTGCCTTAGGTAACTGAGTGCCTCAAGATGCCCCCCAGGTGCATCCTAGAATGCAGTCCAAACCTGTCTGAAACCCAAATCAAGTCTTTGATAGTCAATGTCTGTCGTTCTGGTTCTAATTTAAAGATAAAAAATACCTGTAATCCCAGCACTTTGGGAGGCCGAGGTGGGCGGATCACTTGAGATCAGGAGTTCGAGACCAGCCTAGCTAACACGACGAAACCCCATCTCTACTAAAAATACAGAAAATCTAGCTGGGCATGATGGTGCACACCTGTAGTCTCAGCTACTTGGGAGGCTGAGGCAGGAGAATCACTTGAACCCAAGAGGTGGGGCTGCAGTGAGCTGAGATTGCACCACTGCACTCCAGCCTGGGAGACAAAGCAAGACTCTGTCTCAAAAAAATTAAAAAATTAAAGACTAAAAATCTTCATTAAAAAAATCAAAATCAATATTTGGGTAAGGTAATTTGAGAAGGATTTATTAGCATGTGAATTTATTTACTTATCTTTAAGAAAGAGAAATGTACAGAGAGATGGGGGGCGGTCAGGTAGCAGTTCTTTAAACGCTCTGTAAAGCTCGATGATTATATAATTTCTCAGCGTTGCTGTAGGGCTTCGGTGAGATAATATCCCTAAAATGCCTTGCACCAAGCCTACCATAGAGTGACACTCAAGAAATGTTAGTCCCAGCATTTTCCCTTAACAATTGTCTTTTCCCCTAACAATTCTCTCAGCTGTTTGCCAGGGATCTGAATGTCCTGGGTCCACCAGGTTTCTCAGTCTGACAAGATCACTTTTCTCATCTGGTAACCTCAAGGCTGCAAGATGAGTTTTACGGGCCCTTTCCTCCATAATGTGATATCGATTTTTACATGATTTTTGATACAACTTTAAATTATTCAACATTGTATTTAATTTTTATTTTAGACAAAGTCTAAATTTTCCTAGACCTTGAAAATTTCATTATTTTAGATGTGAGCAATAATGGAATTTTTTTAACCCTAAAAGTTTGTTTTTTTCCTTCTTGATATTAAAATAAACTCACACATTTTTGTGGGTCCCTAAGAGTACCATGACCCTAGGCACTGTGCCTAATGAGAAATGATGGAAAGAGAAACAAAAATGTGAAGAACAAAGTCCAGCAACTCAAAGCTGCTCAAGGAAGGGATATTGCTTCTATGGGAGGGTTTACTCGTCTCTCAAATGGGTTTTCCTGGCTCTTTGACTCTTCAATCCCTTCCAGAGGACAATAATAAGATTTGTTCTTTGAAACTAAAGGAAAACCATAAACGGTCAGTGACTGGGTTGGTGAACATTAGCTAATGTGAAACAGAGCACAGGACTTGTCTAACAAGGAATTTACACATTCCCATCCACACACACCTTGGCCTGGTGTGGGTTCTGCCTGGGGTCATGGATAATGAATGCCTGCACAGCCTCTCCAGACTCTCAAGGGAACCGCTTGCACCCAAAACCTAACGTCAGGGACCTCCAGGCAGATCAGGAGAGCAGGTCATTCACCACTCACAGGACAAAAGGAACTGACTCAGCCTGCTTTTGGGGGCAGGGGATTGATTCCTGGATAATTAGGGAGTGTTTAAAAGAGATTGGCTGCTGGTGGGACCACTCCAGTCACTTTCCAGGCAAGAGAGGGCTACCTTCAGCATCTCTAGTGAAAGTAGTGAATTAGCACTTCAAGGGTGAGATGGCATGGACAGAAGCTTCTGGGACTGAGTTCACCATTGGAAGCTTCTTCCCAGCTTCCTGAAGGTCTCTGGAGGTCTCTTTTTACCTAGGAGGATGATCCCTGGCGGCTCCCTGCCGACATTCGTCAAAACTAGGCTATTTCCCCAGTGTCCTGCAGATAGAACAGAAGAGGAAATGATGAAAGTAGGTTGCTCTATTATTAACTCATCTTTTACTTTCAGTTCCTTTGTTTTAGTATCAGTTTCTTGATGCTAGACATGACACCCATTCATTCACTCATTTATTCATTCAACAAATGTTTATCAATAACCTATGACATTCTAGGCACTATTCTAGACATTTGGAATACAGCAGTGAATGAAATAAAGATCCCTACCAGTGTGAAGCAAACATTCTAGAGGGGGAAAAAGGCAAGAAACAATAACACAACAGCAGAGTTCATTGTCTCTAAGATGGCAGTGATACAAGATGCTCTGTTAGTCTATGTGCCACTAAAGAAAGAAAGAAAGCTGCTAATAAATTGCTGCCATTATAGAATGCATCTTGATTTTATGTATGTTAAAATGTGAAACTTAGAATTGATTACATATGATAAATAAACTACAGTATATTAAAAGGTGTCTATGAAAAAAAGTGAAGCAGGGAGGGGAGTGGTGATATTGAATGAAGGCTTGAAAGAAATGAGGCTGTTAAATTAATGGCAACTATTTTTGCAAAACTGCTTTATTGAGATGTGTAATTTATATATAATAAAACTCATCCTTTTAAGTGTATAATCCAATACATTTTAGTAAGCTTACAGAGTTATGCAAACATGATCTAGATTACCATGATCTAGATTTATAATATTTCTTTCTTTTTTTTTAAAGAACAAGTAACATGAGATCTACCTCTTAAAAATTTTTAAGCGTACAGTACAGTGTTGTTAACCAGAGGCACAATTTTGTAGAGCAGATCTCCAGAACTTAATCATCTTGCATAACTAAAACTTCGTATGCCTTGAATAATAACTTTCCATTTAACCTGCCCCATATGCTAGCAACCACCATTCTACTCTGTTTCTATGTGTTTGACTTTAGATACATTTAGATCCTTATGTAAGTGAAATTATGCAGTGTTTGTCCTTTTGTGACTGGCTTATTTCACTTAGCATAATGTCTTCCAGGCTCTTCCAAGTTGTAGCATATGGTAGAATATTTTTAAAGCTGAATAATAGTCTACTGCATATACAGTATGCCACATTTTCTTTATCCTTTCATCCAGCAATGAACATTTAGGTGATTTCCACCTCTTGGCTTCTGTGAATAATGCTGCAATTAACATGGTAGTGCAAATATCTCTTTGAGGTCCTGATTTCAAATCTTTTGGATAAATCCCCCAAATGGGATTGTTAGATCATATAGTATTTCTATTTTTAATTTTTTTCATGAACCTCCATACTGTTTTCTATAGCAGTTGCACCATCTTACATTCCTACCAGCAGTGTGCCAGTACTTCAGTTTCTCAACAGCCTAGCCAACACTTATCTTTGTTTTTGTTCTTTTTTTTTCTTAATATATAATAGATATCCTAACAGCTGAGAGATGATATCTCATTGTAGTTTGCATTGTATTTCCCTGATGATCAGTGATGTTGAGTACCTTTTCGTATACTTATTGGAATGGCAACTATTTATTGAGCAACTGTGAGATCCAAGAGGGCAGGTATCATTTTTTTTACCACTGTGTCCCCACTGTTAAAGCATCTGACACATGGTAGGTGCTCAATAAACATTTGTTGAATGACTGAGCTACTGTTCATATATGCCAGGCACTTCACAGTGAATTCTTTTTTTTAATTTTTAAATGAATATATTTTAATTACTTTCTCATAAATACTAATTATCATGGATTCAAACCAAATACTAATAAAATGTTTCTTTTTATTTTTATTATACTTTAAGGTCTAGGGTAAATGTGCACAAAGTGCAGGTTTGTTACATATGTATACATGTGCGACGTTGGGGTGCTGCACCCATTAACTCCTCATTTACATTAGGTATATCTCCTAATGCTATCCCTCCCCACTCCCCCCACCCCACAATAGGCCCCCGTGTGTGATGTTCCCCTTCCCGAGTCCAAGTGATCTCATTGTTCAGTTCCCACCTATGAGTGAGAACATGTGGTGTCTGGTTTTCTGTTCCTGTGTTAGTTTGCTGAGAATGATGGTTTCCAGCTGCATCCATGTCCCTACAAAGGACACGAACTCATCCTTTTTTATGGCTGCATAGTATTCCATGGTGCATATGTGCCACATTTTCTTAATCCAGTCTGTCACTGATGGACATTTGGGTTGATTCCAAGTCTTTGCTGTTGTGAATAGTGCCGCGATAAACATACGTGTGCATGTGTCTTTATAGCAGCATGACTTATAATCGTTTGGGTATATCCCCAGTAATGGGATGGCTGGGTCAAATGGTATTTCTAGTTCTAGATCCTTGAGGAATCACCACACTGTTTTCCACAATGGTTGAACTAGTTTACAGTCCCACCAACAGTGTAAAAGTGCTCCTGTTTCTCCACATCCTCTCCAGCACCTGTTGCTTCCTGATTTTTAAATGATTGCCATTCTAACTAGTGTGAGATGGTATCTCATTGTGGTTTTGATTTGCATTTCTCTGATGGCAAGTGATGATGAGCATTTTTTCATGTGCCTGTTGGCTATATGAATGTCTTCTTTTGAGAAGTGTCTGTTCATATCCTTTGCCCACTTTTTGATGGGGTTGTTTGTTTTTTTCTTGTAAATTTGTTTGAGTTCTTTGTAGGTTCTGGATATTAGCCCTTTGTCAGATGAGTAGATTGCAAAAATTTTCTCCCATTCTGTAGGTTGCCTGTTCACTCTGATGGTAGTTTCTTTTGCTGTGCAGAAGCTCTTTAGTTTAATTAGATCCCATTTGTCAATTTTGGCTTTTGTTGCCGTTGCTTTTGGTGTTTTAGACATGAAGTACTTGCCCATGCCTATGTCCTGAATGGTATTACCTAGGTTTTCTTCTAGGGTTTTTATGGTATTAGGTCTAACACTTAAGTCTCTAATCCATCTTGAATTAATTTTCGTATAAGGAGTAAGGAAAGGATCCAGTTTCAGCTTTCTACTTATGGCTAACCAATTTTCCCAGCACCATTTATTCAATAGGGAATCCTTTCCCCATTTCTTGTTTTTGTCAGTTTTGTCAAAGATGAGATAGCTGTAGATGTGTAGTATTATTTCTGAGGGCTCTGTTCTGTTTCATTGGTCTATATATCTGTTTTGGTACCAGTACCATGCTGTTTTGGTTACTGTAGCCTTGTAGTATAGTTTGAAGTTAGGTAACATGATGCCTCCAGCTTTGTTCTTTTGGCTTAGGATTGTCTTGGCAATGCAGTCTTTTTTGGTTCCATACGAACTCTAAAGCAGTTTTTTTCTAATTCTGTAAAGAAAGTCATTGGTAGCTTAATGGGGATGGCATTGAATCTATAAATTACCTTGGGCAGTATGGCCATTTTCACAATATTGATTCTTCCTATCCATGAGCATGGTATGTTCTTCCATTTGTTTGTGTCCTCTTTTATTTCACTGAGCAGTGGTTTGTAGTTTTCCTTGAAGAGGTCCTTTACATCCCTTGTAAGTTGGAGTCCTAGGTATTTTATTCTCTTTGAAGCTATTGTGAATGGGAGTTCATTCATGATTTGGCTCTCTGTCTGTTACTGGTGTATAAGAATGCTTGTGATTTTTGCACATTGATTTTGTATCCTGAGACTGCTGAAGTTGCTTATCAGCTTAAGGAGATTTTGGGCTGATACCATGGGGTTTTCTAAATATACAATCATGTCATCTGCAAACAGGGACAATTTGACTTCTTCTTTTCCTAACTGAATACCCTTTATTTCTTTCTCTTCCCTGATTGCCCTAGCCAGAACTTCCAACACTTTGTTGAATAGGAGTGGTGAGAGAGGGCATCCCTGTCTTGTGCCAGTTTTCAAAGGGAATGCTTCCAGTTTTTGCCCATTCAGTATGATATTGGCTGTGGGTTTGTTATAAATAACTCTTATTATTTTGAGATACGTTCCATCAATACCGAATTTATTGAAAGTTTTTAGCATGAAGGGCTGTTGAATTTTGTCAAAGGCCTTTTCTGCATCTATTCAGATAATCATGCGGTTTTTGTCTTTGGTTCTGTTTACATGTTGGATTACGTTTATTGATTTGCGTATGTTGAACCAGCCTTGCATCCCAGGGATGAAGCCCACTTGATCATGGTGGATAAGCTTTTTGATGTGCTGCTGGATTTGGTTTGCCAGTATTTTATTGAGGATTTTTGCATCGATGTCCATCAGGGATGTTGGTCTGAAGTTCTCTTTTTTTGTTGTGTCTCTGCCAGGTATCAGGATGATATTGTCCTCATAAAATGAGTTAGGGAGGATTCCCTCTGCTTCTATTGATTGGAATAGTTTCAGAAGGAATGGTACCAACTCCTCCTTGTACCTCTGGTAGAATTCAGCTGTGAATCCATCTGGTCCTGGACTTTTTTTGGTTGGTAGGCTATTAATTATTGCCTCAATTTCAGAACCTGCTATGGGTCTATTCAGGGATTCAACTTCTTCCTGGTTTAGTCTTGGGAGAGTGTAAGTGTCCAGGAAATTATCCATTTCTTCTAGATTTTCTAGTTTACTTACGTAGAGGTGTTTATAGTATTCTCTGATGGTAGTTTGTATTTCTGTGGGATCGGTGGTGATATCCCCTTTATCATTTTTTATTGCGTCTATTTGATTCTTCTCTCTTTTCTTCTTTATTAGTCTTGCTAGATAGAGGTCTACCAATTTTGTCGATATTTTCAAGAAACCAGCTCCTGGATTCATTGATTTTTTAGAGGGTTTTTTGTGTCTCTATCTCCTTCAGTGCTGCTCTGATCTTAGTTATTTCTTGTCTTCTACTAGCTTTTGAATGTGTTTGCTCTTGCTTCTCTAGTTCTTTTAATTGTGATGTTAGAGTGTCAATTTTAGATCTTTCCAGCTTTCTCTTGTGGCCATTTAGTGCTATAAATTTCCCTCTACACACTGCTTTAAATGTGTCCCAAAGATTCTGGTATGTTGTATCTTTGTTCTCAGTGGTTTCAAAGAACATCTTTATTTCTGCCTTCAGTTCGCTATGTACCCAGTAGTCATTCAGGAGCAGATTGTTCAGTTTCCATGTAGTTGAGCAGTTTTGAGTGAGTTTCTTAGTCCTGAGTTCTAGTTTGATTGCACTGTGGTCTGAGAGACAGTTTGTTATAATTTCTGTTCTTTTACATTTGCTGAGGAGTGCTTTACTTCCAATTATGTGGTCAATTTTGGAATAAGTGTGATGTGGTGCTGAGAAGAATGTATATTCTGTTGATTTGGGGTGGAGAGTTCTGTAGATGTCTATTAGGTCCACTTGGTGCAGAGTTGGGTTCAATTCCTGGATATCCTTGTTAACTTTCTGTCTCGTTGATCTGTCTAATGTTGACAGTGGGGTGTTAAAGTCTCCCATTATTATTGTATGGGAGTCTAAGTCTCTTTGTAAGTCTCTAAGGACTTGCTTTATGAATCTGGGTGCTCCTGTATTAGGTGGATATATATTTGGGAGAGTTAGCTCTTCTTGTTGAATTGATCCCTTTACCATTATGTAATGGCCTTCTTTGTCTCATTTGATCTTTGATGGCTTGAAGTCTGTTTTATCAGAGACTAGGATTGCAACCCTTGCTTTTTTTTTGTTTTCCATTTGCTTGGTAGGTCTTCCTGCATCCATTTATTTTGAGCCTGTGTGTGTCTCTGCATGTGAGATGGCTCTCCTGAATACAGCAAACTGATGGTTCTTGACTCTTTATCCAATTTGCCAGTCCATGTCTTTTAATTGGACCATTTAGTCCATTTACATTTAAGGTTAATATTGTTATGTGTGAACTTCATCCTGTCATTATGATATTAGCTGGTTATTTTTTTTTGTTATTATTATACTTTAAGTTCTAGGGTACATGCGCATAACATGCAGGTTTGTTACATATGTATACTTGTGCCATGTTGGTGTTCTGTACCCATCAACTCGTCAGCACCCATCAACACGTCATTTACATCAGGTATAACTCCCAATGCAATCTCTCCCCCCTCCCCCTCCCCATAATAGGCCCCAGTGTGTGATGTGCCCCTTCCTGAGTCCAAGTGATCTCATTGTTCAGTTCCCACCTATGAGTGAGAACATGCGGTGTTTGGTTTTCTGTTCTTGCGATAGTTTGCTGAGAATGATGGTTATTTTGCTTGCTAGTTGATGCAGTTTCTTCCTAGCATTGATGGACTTTACATTTTGACATGTTTTTGCAATGGCTGGTACCTGTTGTTCCTTTCCATGTTTAGTGCTTCCTTCAGGGTCTGTTGTAGGGCAGGCCTGGTGGTGACAAAATCTCTAAGCATTTGCTTGTCTGTAAAGGATTTTATTTCTCCTTCACTTACGAAACTTAATTTGGCTGGATATGAAATTCTGGGTTGAAAATTCTTTTCTTTAAGAATGTTGAATATCGGCCCCTACTCTCTTCTGGCTTGGAGAGTTTCTGCCGAGAGGTCTGCTGTTAGTCTGATGGGCTTCCCTTTGTTTGTACCCTGACCTTTCTCTCTGGATGCCCTTAACATTTTTCCTTCATTTCAACTTTGGTGAATCTGACAATTATGTGTCTTGCAGTTGCTCTTCTCAAGGAGTATCTTTGTGGCATTCTCTGTATTTCCTGAATTTGAATGTTGGCTTGCCTTACTAGGTTGGGGAAGTTCTCCTGGATGATATCCTGCAGAGTGTTTTCCAACCTGGTTCCTTTTTCCCCATCACTTTCAGGCACCCCAATCAGACGTAGATTTGGTCTTTTCACATAATCCCATATTTTCTGGAGGCTTTTTTCACTTCTCTTTACTCTTTTTTCTCTACACTTCTCTTCTTGCTTCATTTCATTCATTTGATTTTCAACCGCTGATACTCTTTCTTCCAGTTGATCGAGTCGGTTACTGAAGCTTGTGCATTTGTCACATAGTTCTCTTGTTATGCTTTTCATCTCTACCAGTTCTTTTAAGGTCTTCTGTGTATTGATTATTCTGGTTATCCATTCATCCATTCTTTTTTCAAGGTTTTCAGTTTCTTTATACTGGTTATGTAGTTCCTCCTTTAGCTCTGAGAAGTTTGATCGACTGAAGCCTTCTTCTCCCAACTCATCAAAGTCATTCTCTGTCCAGCTTTGTTCCATTGCTGGCAATGAGCTGCATTCCTTTGAAGGGGGAGATGCGCTCTGATTTTTTGAATTTTCAGTTTTTCTGCACTGCTTTTTCCCCATCTTTGTGGTTTTATCTGTCTTTGGTCTTTGATGATGGTGACATACTGATAGGGTTTTGGTGTGGGTGTCCTTTCTGTTTATTAGTTTTCCTTCTAACAGTCAGGACCCTCAGCTGTAGGTCTGTTGGAGTTTGCTTGAGGTCCACTCCAGACCCTGTTTGCCTGCGTATCAGCAGCAGAGGCTGCAGAAGATAGAATATTGCTGAACAGCGAGTGTTGCTGTCTGATTCTTGCTCTGGAAGCTTCGTCTCAGGGGTGTACCCCACCATGTGAGGTGTGAGGTGTCGGTCTGCGCCTAGTGGCGGATGTTTCCCAGTTAGGCTACTCAGGGGTCAGGGACCCACTTCAGTAGACAGTCTGTCTGTTCTCAGATCTTAACTTCCATGCTGGGAGATCCACTGCTCTCTTCAAAGCTGTCAGACAGGGGTATTTACCTCTGCCAAGGTTTCTGCTGCTTTTTGTTTAGCTATGCCCTGTCCCCAGAGGAGGAGTCTACAGAGGCAGGCCGGCCTCTTGGAGTTGTGGTGGCTCCACCCAATTGGAGCTTCCTGGTGGCTTTGTTTACCTACTTAAGCCTCAGCAATGGTGGGTGTCCCTCCCCCAGCCTCACTGCCACTTTGCAGTTAGATCTCAGACTGCTGTGCTAGCAATGAGGGACGCTCCCTGGGTGTGGGACCCTCTGGGCCAGGTGTGGGATATAATCTCCTGGTGTGCCATTTGCTAAGACCCTTGGTAAAGTGCAGTATTAGGGTGGGAGTGACCCAATTTTCCAGGTGTTGTGTGTCTCAATTTCCTTTGGCTAGGAAAAGGAATTCCCTTCCCCCTTGTACTTCCCAGGTGAGGCGATGCCTCTCCCTGCTTCAGCTCTCGCTGGTCGGGCTGTACCCGTGGACCAGCACCAACTGTCCGACATGCCCCAGTGAGATGAACCCGGTAACTCAGTTGAAAATGCAGAAATCACCTGTCTTCCGCGTCGCTCACGCTGGGAGCTGGAGGCTGGAGCTGTTCCTATTCGGCCATCTTGGGTGTGCCCTCCCACAATGAATTCTTATCAAATGTTTGGTGGTAGGCATTGTCATGCCTATTTTATGAATGGTGAAACTGAGGCTCAGAAAAATAACTTGTTCCTGGTCACAAACCCAGGTGAGGAGAATATGGTACTTGAACCCAGGTCTCTCTGCTGTTAACATATAAACTCTTCTTCTACATCTCACTGGCTTCTCTGCTTCTGGCCATTTTAATATCCCTCTTGTACAAAAAAAAAAAAAAAATGCTAATTGGAGCACCAGGCAAGCAGGGTCTCTGGATAGAAATCAGACTCATAGAAACCAGAATGAAACCTTTGGCAATAGAAAGCCCAATTCACTGCCTGAGAAGTGTCACATTTTGTGGAGGTGCAAGCAGTTGGCTTATGATCTCAGATCTCAAGTTCTAGCACTTTCACTTTAAAACCTATTATTTGAGTGAATTAAGACTCTCTGCCTCCAAAGAGACGATTTTTTTTTTTTTTGTAAAAACTCTCCCTTGTTAAACAGTTTAACTCAAACTGGCAGCATAATTGTTAAAAATAAACTTATTTTGTTACTTTGCAAAGCATAAGACCAAATAACAATGGACATGGAAACCCACCACAGTCTTTTTAAAGCTAAGTCAAACATCCTATATATAGAAAAACATCTTGGGTAAAACCTGTTAAGCCAATATTGGCTGAATTCAAAATTACACCTAATTTGAAACAACTGCTTTTTCCTTAGCCAACTGGCTACCCTATTGTTCTTTAATAAAAATAACGGGAAGTCCAAATTTGAAGTCAAGTTCTCCCAAAAGAAAGATATGTTTCATACCAAAAGGCTCTACTGGTGACACTTGCGACATGAGCTGGGGTCTCCATTGTCTATCCTGGTAGAGTGGGAAAATTATCAGTGGTTAGGCAAGGTCCCTAAGAAGTTGAAATTTTTGCTACAAACATGAGGGAATAATAAAACTTGGTTGGAATAAACAAACTTTCAGGACAGTCTAGGCAGAGATCAGAATTCCCAAAATCCAAAGGCCTTTGCTGTGTTTTTCATAACCTGCTCAGAGGAAAGTTGAAAATGGATCCTATATACCAAGAGCTCATTCCTTTTTTTTTTTGAAATAGAGTTTCTCTCTGTCACCCAGGCTGCAGTGCAGTGGTGTGATTTTGGCTAACTGCAACCTCCAACTCCTAGGCTCAAGCAATTCTCATACCTCAGCTTCCTGAACTGGGACTACAGGTGTGTGTGCCACAACGCCCAGCTAATTTTTGTATTTTTAGTAGAGACGGGGTTTTGCCATGTTGACCAGGCTGGTCTCAAACTCCTGACCTCAAGTGATCTGCTCGTCTTGGCCTCCCAAAATGCTGGGATTACAGGTGTGAGCCACCGTGCCTGGCTTCATTCTTTCTCACTGAAGCAAAATGTTCCATTTTATTAGTAGACCAAATTTTACTTGTACATTTCTCTGTTGGTGGACATTTGGGTTGCTTCCAGTTTTGAGACATTAAGTGAAGTAGTAGTTACCAGCTAGTGGCTGGGTCTATTAGTCTGTTTTCATGCTGCTGGTAAAGACACACCTGAGACAGGGAAGAAAAATAGGTTTAATTGGACTTAACAGTTCCACATGGCTGGGGAGCCCTCAAAATCATGATAGGAGGCAAAAGGCACTTCTTACATGGTGGCGGTAAGAGAAAAATGAGGAAGAAGCAAAAGCAGAAACCCTAATAAATCCATCAGATCTTGTGAGACTTATTCACTACCATGAGAACAGCATGGGAAAAACTGGCCCCCATGATTCAATTTCCTCCCCCTGGATCCCTCCCACACCACGTGGGAATTCTGGGAGATAAAATTCAAGTTGAGATTTGGATGGGGACACAGCCAAACTTATCATTCCGCCCCTGGCCCCTCCAAATTTCATGTCCTCACATTTCAAAACCAATCATGCTTCCCAACAGTCCCCCAAAGTCTTAACTCATTTCAGCATTAACCCAAAAGTCCATAATCCAAAGTCTTATCTGAGACAAGGCAAGTTCCTCTGCCTATAAACCTGCAAAATCAAAAGCAAGCTAGTTACTTCCTAGATACAATGGAAAAACAGGTATTGGGTAAATTCAGCCATTCCAAATGGGAGAAATTGGCCAAAACAAAGGGGTTACAGGGCCCATGCAAGTCCGAAATTCAGTGGGGCTGTCAAATTGTAAAGCTCCAAAAATGATCTCCTTTGACTCCAAGTCTCACATCCAGGTCATGCTAATTCAAGAGTTGGGTTCCCATGGTCTTGGGCAGCTCCACCCCTGTGGCTTTGCAGGGTACAGCCTCCCTCCCACTGTTTTCATGGGCTGGCATTGCATGTCTGTGGCTTTTCCAGTTGCATAGTGCAAGCTGCCTGTGGATCTACCATTCTGGGGTCTGGAGGACAGTGACCCTCTTCTCACAGCTCCATTAGGTGGTGCCCCAGTAGGGACTCTGTGTGGGGGCTCTGACCCCCCATTTCCCTTCTGCACTTCCCTAGGAGAGGTTCTTCATGAGGCCCCTCTCCTGCATCAAACTTTTGTCTGGGCATCCAGGGGTTTCTATACATGTTCTGAAATCTAGGTGGCGATTCCCAAACCTCAATTCTTGACTTCTGTGGACTGCAGGCTCAGCACCATGTGGAAGCTGCCAAGGCTTGGGGTTTGCACACTCTGAAGCCACAGCCCAAGCTCTATGTTGGCCCCTTTCAGCCATGTCTGGAGCAGCTGGGACACAGAGCACCAAGTTTCTAGGCTGCACACAGCACAGGGACCCTGAGACTGGCCCATGAGACCCCTTTTTCCTCCTGGGACTCTGGATCTTTGATGGGAGGGGCTGCTATGAAGGTCTCTGACATGGCCTGGAGACATTTCCCCCACGATCTTGGGGATTAATGTTAGACTCCTTGCTACTTATGCAAATTTCTGCAGCTGGCTTGAGTTTCTTCTCAAAAAATGGGTTTTTCTTCTCTACTGCATCATCAGGCTGCAAATGTTTTGAACTTACATGCTCTGTTTTCCTTTTAAAATGGAATGCTTTTAACAGCACCCAAGTTACCTTTGGAATGCTTTACTGCTTAGAAATTTCTTCTCCCAGGAAATCATCTCTCTCAAGCTCAAAGATCCACAAATCTCTAGGACAGGGGCTAAATGCCACCAGTCTTTCTGCTAAAACTAACAAAAGTCACCTTTGCTCCAGTTCCCAAAAAGTTCCCCATCTCCATCTGAGACCACCTCAGCCTGGACCTTATTGTTCTTATCACTATTAGCATTTTTGTCAAAGCCATTCAGCAAGTCTCTAGGAAATTCCAAACTTTCCCACATTTTCCTGTCTTCTGTTCCAAACTCTGCCTGTTACCCAGTTCCAAAGTCGCTTCCACATTTTCAGCTATCTTTTCAGCAATGCCCCACTGTACAGGAACCAATTTACTGTATTAGTCCGTTTTCACACTGCTGATAAAGACATACCTGAGACTGGGAAGAAAAAGAGGTTTAATTGGACTTACAGTTCCACATGGCTGGGGAGGCCTCAGAACCATGGTGGGAAGCAAAAGGCACTTCTTACATGGCAGTGGCAAGAGAAAAATGAGGAAGAAGCAAAAGCGGAAACCCCTGATAAATCCATCAGATCTCATGTGACTTACTTACTATTATGAGAATAGCATGGGAAAGACCAGCCCCCATGATTCAATTACCTCCCCATGGGTCCCTCCCATGACACATGGGAATTCACGGAGGTACAATTCAAGTGGACATTTGGGTGGGGACATAGCCAAACCATATCACTGGGGGAGGAAGGTACTGTGGTAGTGCTATGGACCCAATCATGTCCCCTGCATATTCGTATGCTGAGGCCTGTAGCCCCAATGTGAATATATTTGGAGATGAGGCCTTTATGGAAGTAATTAAGGTTAAATGAGGTCATAAAGTTAGGGCCCTGATCTCACAGAATTTGTGTCCTTTCAGGAATAGACACCACAGTGCTTGCTCTTTCCCTCCAGGTGCACAAAGTAGTGGCCATGTGAGCACCTACTGAGAAAGCAGCCATCTGCAAGCCAGGAAGAGGGCCCTCACCAGCAATTCTAGTCCCCTGATCTTGGACATCCAGTTTCCAAAACTGTGAGAAACTGATTTTTGTTATTGAAATCACCCAGTCTTTGGTATTTTGTTATGGCCACCCTGGCAGACTAACATAAGTAGGGGTAAGCATGTTATTAACCAGAAAGAGACATAAAGGAGCTTTCCACATAAGGGCGATGGATATATTCTGTGTCTTGATCAGGGTAGTAGTCACGTGGGTAGATACACAGGTGAACAAGTTTGTCAAACTGTCAGTTCCAGATTTGTGCATTCTTGTGCATATAAATTTTCCTAAACTTGAAAAAGGCCTTCTTATTCCCATCTTTCCCAATGGAATCTGTGTTTCAAAAAGATAACAATATAGTCTTCATGCCTTCAAACAGGCCTGGTAGAAAGGAAATTAACATACATTATTTATCTCATATATCTGTATGTTTCTGCCTGTAATAAATAATGGGGATTGAGCAATTAGCACAAGATTAAGCAACTGCTAAATGCAGCTCTGGGTTCAGACCTGTACCAGGCAGAGCTGAGAGCCAGGCCCCTTTTCCTACCACACTGAAACTGACAGCGAAGCCGCTCAACTAAAGGGATGTGCAGAAAAGATGCTCTGGGGTCTCCCGAGGCTGCGGGGTGACCGGGGAGCCGTGGGGTCTGGAAGGCAACTCTCTGGGGCACAGTGCTCGAGTCACCTCTCTGAGGAACGGCTCTGTCTGCACTGCTTCTTGTACTTTGTTTACTCGCCCCTAGGAAAAGAGCTGAGAAGACTATGGTAGGGAGCAAACAGTGAGGCGGCAAAAGTCTCTGAGAGGAGCCACGCAGACAGCCGGGCAGCCGTGCCAAGAACAACAGGAAGCTCGCGGCCCCACCCCTGCTCGCTGCAGCCCTGGCCTGGAGACCCGGGGTTATTTGCTCCGAAGGGCCTTCTGCAGATGTTACATAAACAAAACCTCCATTGACTCCAGTTCTGAGCCTGGCCTAAAATAGCCTGTGGACTTCCCCCTACCACTGTGCAATTTCTCCGCCATCCCTCTTGGTCCCCTTGTGTGCTAGCTGCTTCCCTCCATTGACCACATGTGCAGACACCTCTCGCCAGTGTCCCTAAGAGGCCAGTTCCCTGGGGAACATAAAGCGCGGCTCATTTGCTTTCCCTGGCAGGTCAGACACAAAGCATCCTTCTAAGACCTTGGATGGCTACTGGCCAAGGGACACGTCTCCCCTCCCCAGGGAGGCAGGAAGCTGGGCTGAGGTACAGTGGAGTTTGGTCAGCAGCCGGCACAAGAGGGACGGTGCTTTCTCTCTGTGTCTGTGTCTCTGTGTGTGTGTGTCTGCGTCTCTCTCTCTCTCTGTCTCTGTCTCTCTCTTTCCTAAGGGCAAACTCTCCAGGTAAGGGCACGAGTTCTTCATCAGGGTCTCTATTTTCACTTGATGTAATGACTGAACACTCGAGCCTTGACTCTTCCTCCAAGCTCCTATAAAATTCCCTGACCCCATTTGCACTTCGGCTCCTTCATTCTGCAGAAAACCATTCCTTCGTGAACATCTGGAGAGTCACAGATCAGTGCCACAACACGGGGTCACTCTGGGCCTTGCCACTCAACATGGGCCCCTGGAAGCTATTATCATCTTTTCCCTTTGACCTCCCACATTTCCCCAGGATCTTAACTCACAAAAATAACAAAAACAACACTAGCAATAAAAATATATTTAAGTCGACTACTTACTATGTGCCTGATACAAGGCTAAGCATTTTATGTGTTTTATTTTATTTCATATTGAACAGTATTATGAGATTGGTACAATAATTATCTCCAGCTGACAGAAGGGCAAACTGTAGTTTGGAAAAATTATAGAGCTTGTCAAAGATGTGGCAGAAGTGGAACAGTCAGTCTAGTATTTGTGTCTCAACCTCTGCATTCCATGTCCGGGGAAAAAGATGGCAGGACTCACATCTCCTCCTTTCCATGGTCTTTCTTCTATTCAAAGGCCATGCTTTTGTATCTGTGGTAAATGTCATTAAACATGTCATTGATCAATTAATTATCCAATCAGTATTTAATGACTATGTTTTCTGGGCAAGTTGCTATTTGAGTCTATACCAGACCAAAAAACCAAAAACGTATGATGTATACTATGTGAATATTTAGCTCCTATTGTATCAACAGTTGTACTTTGGTTGTGAGAAGACTTTGTGTTTCTCTGGGCTGGAGATCCTCAAACCAGATGGCTGGCCTGGAACTAGAAATTCTTCTTTAATTTAATGTTTTTTTTAATTTCAACTTTTATTTTAGATACCAGAGGTACACGTGCAGGTTTGTTACATGGGAATATTGCATGAGACTGAGGTTTGGAGTATGGATCCTGTCACTTATGTAGTGAGCGTAGTACCTGATAAACAGTTGATTGCTGCCCCCCATCCCCCACTGTCTAATAGTCCACAGCATCCATTGTTCCCATATTTATGTCCATGTGTGCTCAGTGTTTAGCTCCCATTTATAAATGAGAACATGTGGTATTTAGTTTTCTGTTTCTACATTAATTTGCTTAAGATTATGGCCTCCAGCTGCATCCATGTTGCTGCAAAGGACATGATTTCATTCTTTTTTATGGCTGCATAGTATTCCAAATGTGTGTATGTACCACACTTTCTTTATCCAGTCTTACCACTGTTGGGCACATGGCTTGGTTCCATGTCTTTGTTATTGTGAATAGTATAGCAATGAACATATAAGTGCATGTGTCTTTTTGGTAGAATGATTTTTTTTTTCTTTGGGCATGTTTTCTTTTGGGCATATTTTCCTTTGAGCAAGCCCAGTAATGGGATTGCTGGGTTGAATGGAGCTAGAAGTCCTATCAACTTACAGGAGGGAAGATGGGAAGGAACGGAAGCGATGTGGAGAGCTTTGAGGATCTGCAGAACAAGAGGATCCTTCAAAAAGGCCCACACTCAGGCAAGGGGCCGGAACCAGGCTGTGTTGACCCAGCAAGGGGCTAATGGAGCTTGGGAGACCCTGGCACGCTGAGGAGTTTAGCTCAGATCTGCATTCTCTTCACTCTGGGGGTTACTGTGAGGCTGGCTCTCAAATGATGCCCCCAGGGTGGAGCTGGCTTTCACTTTAGACCAAGTCAAAGCCTGCCTTTATCTCTAGAAAAAAGTCCTACTCCTGCGAGGTTCCTCTGGTTTTATTGTCTATTCACTTGTTTTATTCATCCATCCGTTCAATCCAGAAACATTTCATGAGCATCCACTATGTGCTAATACTAGGCACCAGGGTTACAGAAATGAATTTTAAAAGTAATGGAATATGGTCCCAGTCTTTCAGGAGTCTGTACTGTAACGTGGGGGAGAGAGAAGAAGATAGTTATGGTGCAGGATGATAAGGCCAGCTGTGAATGTAAACTGCAGGCTTGGAAAGGCCCTGAGCTGGTCGGCCTGCCACGTACTGAGGCAGTGTGAGTGCCCACCTGTTCCTGTCCAGAGGGAAGGAGGGTGAATGTCCATAGAGACTTCCAGAGGAGATTGCTGGGGGATGCTTATTTCCTTCTTTTGAGCTTCCTTCCCTGTGAAAAGATCTCCACTAAAGGAAACTGGCCACTGTTTACCTCTTTGACTCATCTCCCGAGGAGATGAGGAATGGCTTATCTGATTGGAGAGTTAGTTCAGGAGAGGGAGCTAGGAGAGAGTGGCTCTGGTTTTTCCCTGGTAGAGATCATTTCCGTCTACTGCTCTGTGTCCTAAACTTTACAGAAGTTGGCCGTGGCCAGGAGGGTGCTGCTTGTAGCCCAGTGAATGAGTTTAGTTCAAGAGAAGATATTGAAATGTCCACCTAGCTAAGATATTGAAAGCCACATTCTCCAGCCTGACTTTTATCAATATTGTCGATTTTGATCTTCATTTGCCTGATTCCTGTAACAAGGACAAAATGTACTGTTTATTGGACTCCCTCGAATCCCATCATACATGATACTTATGTGTGTGACAGGGATAGACTCACCTCTCTGCCTGGCTGGGAGTCATCTACATCCCATATGCTAAGCTTTGCAGAGAGAGGAGGTACATTTTCAGGGACTTCCCTGCCTCATTCCCTGCTTGAAAGCTTCCTTCTGACCCCGCTCTGCAGCAAGAGAGGAAACAGAACATCTAAGATGAAAACAGAAAATCTGTATGGTCCCTTTTTCAGAGTCTGTGGCAGTTCTACAAAGGTCATGAACATCCTTTGGTCTGAGCCCGGAACACCCACTGATGTCCCAGATAAGACTCTGCCTGGCTGCCTGCTGTCCTCTCGGGCTGTCTTTATTTTGGAAGGGGCCCTTCTGTCAATGTGTTCTGGCTTGGCTTTCAGGAACACCTTTGCCCTGTTGTTTCTCATGCTTGACTTCCTGTGGAGCTGAACTTGGGATCGTATGTTTCCCTAGAAGAATATGCTGCAACCGTATTATCCTGGAACCCTTAGAAGGCAGGTCAGGATTACTGCCCCTTTTTTTCTCAGAAGACGGATTACTAAGATGCCAAAAGGGACCTAAGGTAGGGAAACACCCAAGCAGGACTGGCAAAAACCCAGAGGGCCCCATGTATACAGCCCTTAGTATTCTCGCATCAGACAATGCCGTTTTCACCTTCATTCTATCAGCTGGTTTCTCAACTGCGAACTGGACTGGTTCTTTTCTCCTAAATTGGGACACCAAAAGCTTCAGAGTAACCGATAGCCCAGTAGAGGGAGCTGTGTTAAACCAGATTTCCAAGCTAAAGGGTAAAATACAATCAGCCAAGCAGGTAGCCCTGTGTATAATTCAGAAACTTGTGTGTTAACAGATGGTTGCCTATTCAAAAGCTCTGAGCCAGAACACAGCTTTTGCAAGGTGGTGTCTTGGGTTTTGTGGGTTACCCAGGATCATGCATCTTGCTTCCATCAGCAGAGCATGATCTTGGCTCCACATGGCAATTCCATGGTTAGACAGGTTTGTAGATTCCACAGGTAGCCCTGGCTCTGGGAGCGGGAGGGAAGTGGGCAATTCCGCTGACCTTGCACACACCAGGCAGCGCTCATGCTCATGGTCTTTGCAGATAGATTCTGTGTCAGAGAAACCTATAACTTAGGGGAGTTATTAGTGACAAGTTTTGAGGGCTCTGGCTGGGAAAGAGATGCAGTGAAAGGAGAATCTTGCACAAATATTTGGAGCTTCTGTTCACCTAACTCATCTAGCTGCCTGTGGGGTCTCGGACTGGGCTAAGTTCAAATCTAGGGCAGCCCTTCGTATAATTTCATTGAATAAACTTCTGTGATCAAGACAATTATGAAATGTGGAAAATATAGAGGAAAGCAACATATACTCTGTGTGTGTGTGTGTGTGTGTGTGTGCATACTTTGTTGTGTGTTTGACTTTGCCTGATAACAGGAGTTTCCAAAATCGATCATGGATCATGAAAGATATCTATGGTACAGATAAGAGAACTAGCAAACTGGCATCCTTAAGGACTCAGCAGATGCCTACAGGTTAAAAATTCATGCAGACCTGTTGGGAAATAAGAGAGGAATGAGATGGTACTTGAGGTGACTTTATTATGTGCATTTGTTTGCTGGGGCCTGCCATCACAAAATACCACAGACTGGGAGGCTGAAACAACAGACATTTATTTTCTCACAGTTCTGAAGGCTGGAAGTCCAAGACCAAAGTGCCTGCTGATTTCTCCCGGGGGTCTCTCAGTTGGCTTGTAGATGGCTTGTAGATGACTTGTAGATGGCTGACCTCTTGCTGCCTCTTTGAGGTCATCCCTCTATGCACACCAGCCCCTGGCATCTTTCTCTTCTTATAAGGACAGTCATATAGGATTAATGCCCCACCCTAATGATCTCAGCCGGATCACTTCCTTAGACCTTGTCCAAGTATTCCATTCTGGAATATGCCGGCTGAGGAGGGGGTGCAGGTTGGGATTTCACATGAATTTGGGGGAAAAAGATTCAGCCCATAACACTGTGTATGTCCATGGGGACAAAGAATTGTACTGATTATGGTTAATTATGTTAGTTGTTATAAATGATAAATTCTGAAGTCTTAGAGCATAATACAAACAAAATCTGTTTTTCACTCACATGAAAGTCCATTTCAATCAGCCAGAAGCCATTAGATGGCTGTAGAAAATATAGTCATTCAAAGACCTAGCTGCCATCTTCAACATATGTTGTGTCCATGGATATTTTGGAAGGAGAAGTCAGAAGGAAAGTGTGGACAAAGCACTAGACTCTTAATGGCCTTCACCCAGAAGTGACACATCCTTCCACTTACACTGCATCAGCAGGAGCTAGTCTTATGCAAACATCTAGAGGAAAGGGGTCTGGCAATGTAATTTGCATCTAAGCCCAGGAAGGGAAAGTGGGTGAGGTGAACATCTAGTCAATCTTTGCAGGAATGAAGTAAGCTTGGCCAGCTACAAGTCTAAAGATGGGCCAGGTGTTCTGGGGAACTAGTCAGTGGGTACTAGAAAGTCAAGTAAACATGCATTAAGGAACCCTTCGAGGTTTCCAAAGTCATGATGAACCTTGGTCTTGGGTGGTGTTCCCCAACCTCTTTCATGCATGCACATATAGGAAAGGATCATTCTTGTACTGTATATTAGACTCTCTGGATGAGGTTATTCAAGGCCAGAGGTGATACATGAATTAGGAGGCCCCATGCACTCCAGGTGGCCACCTGGCCACTGTGAAGGCTGAGGATCTTATGGCATTTGCCATTCAAGATGTCCAGGGTTAATGGCTGGTAATCTGTTTGCAACATACTGAGGTGCTGCAGCTTACAGGTGGGAATGTTGAGGTCTAGAGAACAAAGCAAATGACATGTGGATTAGGTGCGCATTCTGTGAAGACCAAACCTACTGCCACCATCATGGGATAAAACAAAAAGGGAAACCAGGTGCTGTAAAAGCCAAGGGCAGCAGAATTGTCCTGAAGGGCTCTGCAAGATAATAAAGCATAGGGACCACAGATTTTCCCTTCATCTAGAGTCCACACTCTTAAAACTAGTGAGTTTCAATTATGTTATATTTGTAGCAACTCTTTCTTCTCTCTCTGGAGTAATTAATTGGAAGAGAATTACAAAGGAAACCCAGACATGGGTATTAATATTCATCAGAGGACACAACAGAGGAAAGAAAACAGAACATAGGCTCTTGAACATTTTAACATAGGTTCAAGATTTTAACATTTATACACTCTGGTTTGGTTTAAATCATTTGCACTTTGGACTAACAAATATTTCATGTCATCTATAAATAACTCAGTGAATGCTTACAAATTATAGGACAATGTAATTAGATCACAATGTGGCAGCAGGGCTGAAGGCCAATTAGAAAACTCGTATGCTTTTAACAAACACCCCACTGAAAGAAATCAATTTGCATCCCGTGATTATTGCACCATCAGAGAATCTTTGCAATGTTGTTAACCCTGGACATCCTAATTTACAAATGCCAGATAACACTTAAAATTGATTAACAGTGTATTTTGAGATAAAATGGTGTTTTCACCTTGCTAATCAGCTCTTTCACAGAAATTATTCTTGCTTTCCACAAAGTTATGAAAAATAAATTGGAGAAATATTTTATTAAAATTTTAAAAACAAACAAATAACTTTCAGGATAATATTCAGATCCTTTGTAATTTCCTTTCTCCATTTTCATCAAATATGGGAATGCTTAACCACACAGGAAGAAGTTGGTGGACTTGGAAAGTTGCTGAATTCTTATTTGAATCAATCCACATTAAACACAAGCTATTGTTTTTTAGCAAGTGAAGGATAAACATAGCTTACACTGAGTGGATTTGGAAGACAAACTGGTTTCCTCTAGCCCAGTGATCCTTGAACAAATGAATCATTCTGACGGAAACCCAAGGAGAGAAGATTTTCCTGAGATTGGGTGGAAACAAGCCATTCATGTATCAAATCCCTTCTGACCCACAAAATCCAGCCTACCAGGTTCATTAGTTCCTTAAACCTATGTACAACTAGGGGTGCATGAGACAATTTTAGATGGTATAAAGAAGAACAGTTTATTATTAACAGGAATGTTCTTAAATTAATGTACATTAATAAAAATATACCCAACCCAATGAAACCATGATTTCATCAATAATAGTATCTAAAATGAGAACAAAGATTTATGTTTTAAGAAAGGAGGCAATTAAAAATATTAAGTATGATTGGGATGGGCATGGTGGCTCACACCTGTAATCCCAGCACTTTGGGATACCAAGGTGGGTGGATCATTTGAGGCCAGGAGTTCAAGACCAGCTTGGCCAACATGGTGAAACCCCTTTTCTATTAAAAATGCAAAAACTTAGCCAGACCTGGTAATGCATGTAATGGCAGCTACTTGGGAGGCTGAGGCATGAGAATCGCTTGACCCCAGGAGATAGAGGTTGCAGTGAGCCAAGATCACACCACTACACTCAAGTCTGGATGTCAGAGCAAGACTCTGTCTCCAAAAAAAAAAAAAAAAAAAAAATTAAGTACAGTTGATCTTCACTATTCATAGATTCTGTATTTGTGAATTTGCCTACTTGCTAAAATGTATCTGTAACTCCAAAGTCAATATGTGCAGTGGTTTTGCTATTGTTTGCAGACATGTGTGGAGCAGCAAACATTTGAGTTGCCAGCTATACAAGTTTTCAGCTGAGGCCCAGCAAGGTAATGCTCTATTTTGTTCAGCTCTCATACTGTAAACAAGTTTCTATAATCAAGTGGTTGGTTTAGTGCCATGTTTTTTGCATTTCTGCACTTTTTGTTGGTAATTTCACTGTTAAAATGACCCCCACGTGTAGAGCCACAGTGTTATCTAGCTTTCCTAAGTACAGGAAAGCTGTGATGTGCCTTAGGGAGAACCTACATGTATTAGACACTCTTTCTTCAGGCATACAGTGTGCTATTGGTCATGAGTTCAATGCTAATGAGTCAACAATATATATTAAATAAGGTGTCTTTAAATGGAAACACGTATAAAACAAGGTCATGTATTGACTGACTGATGAAAATGTTATGACTAGAGGCCCACAGGTACCTAACCCTGTATTTCACTTGGGAGCAATGGTTCAGTATTTGCTAATTTAGTATTTGCAGAGATGTTATAGAATATAACTAGTGTGAATAATGAGAACTGACCATGAATAGACGTCGAGATGCTTTTGGTGTACATGGAGATGTGCCACTCAGATCTCCTTTCAAGGAGGGCCTTGCTGCAGCCTTGGGGAACGTGGTCAGCAGACAGCCTCCAGCTGGAAGCTCCTTCAGGGTCCACCTCAGCTTCAGAGAGCTACCTTTCCTGAGGCCATGTCCTTCTCTGATGGTGGAAGCTCTAACGGGGTCCCAATCCTTCCTCTTGCTCCAGATCCCCCTTCCATCTCATTATATTGACTGAGGCTTTGTCAGGCCTGCACGGCAGTTTGTTTTCTCCTTCTGCTCAATCCTACTTCTTTCCTGTTTCCTCTGCAGTGCTAATCCCTAATCAACATCCTGTATCCCAACCTTCATTTCAGCTTCCATTTCTGAAGAAGTTAACCAATTACAGTGGTTCACAGATGTGGCAAAATATAGAGAAACACTTCCCTGAGATCCTCCCTCATTCCTCTCCTGCCCTGCCACAGATATCAGCTTCCTTGCTCTCATCTTCTTGGTTCTGGACTCTTGGGTTATATCCAAACTCAGGCACCCACCCCCAGCCCAGGGTCACTGCTGAAGGCAGTGAAGTCTGAGTCCTGCTCAAGGACCCATTTGAGGAGATGAAGTGAAATCTAGCCTGTGCTCCACTCATTAATTCGTGGGTCCTGGTGAGGGATGCGCTGCCTGAGAGAAAGTCTGCTGGTCCTAACTGGCCCCCAGCAGCTGTGTGGCTAGCTGTGGCCATGGCTGTCTCCGCTTTCCCATACCCCTGTGGCGTGGATCCCTGCTTCCCGCTCCTGCCCTCTGGAACCCTGCTCCCTAAGCAGTGTTGGCCTTTGCTGTTGTTGCCTCTTGCCACAGCACCTTCCATTGTTTGGACTCTTCATTTGGGCCTTCTCATCTTTTCTGCCCCCAAGAGGAGGTGATCTCTTGAGCTAATCACAAAAACATTTCAATTTCTAAGTCTTTGGAAAGGTTTTCCCTTCAGATAGAGTGCTCGTACCAGAACGCACCCACTAGAGAGAGCTCACATTTTCACTCCCTCCCAACCTCTCTGAATCATGTGTGTCTTCTGTACACTAAAATAAAGACTGTGTAACCTCTCGCCAGGATGTGCCTCCAAAGATCTGAGAGAAATTTGTAAAAATAATAGCTAATGTTTACTGGGACGTACTACATGCCACTCTGCCAAGTGCTTTATTTTTATTTTTTCAGCTATAAATATTTCTTCTTTCTATAGCATTTAAGAGAAGCCTATAAAAAGTTGTTGTCATACCAAATTTAAGAAAATTTTACATGGAAATTTTACTGAATCCTCACAGGACCCCTAAGAGGTTGGTACTCACATTCCCATTTAACAAGTGAGGAAACACAGGCTTAGAGAGGTTGAATAATTTGCCTCACACCTTGAATTCAGCAGAGTGGGGTTTCAGGTGTGCTTTCGCCTGACTCCAGCACTGAGTAAGCACTGTGCTTACTTCTGTGATAGTGAAGGTCACAGAAGAGCAGGGCTCAGCCTGAGACAAAGGCTCCTGCTGCCAGAAACAACAGGAAAGATGCTAAGAGCCAGGCTGATGAACAGGCCTCCCTTTGGAGTGAGAAGAGAATGATGCTCTTTTTTCCCCTTTGAAGGATTCAGCTCAAGTTGAAAATCATAGTGGGATGAAGATCTGAGCATTTGAGGTTGGTTGGCTTCATTTTAACCATGTGCCTAAAAATTTGTCATCATTTAAAGACCATTTCCTCTGCACCTGCATCCAAAATGCATCAGGGTCCAGTGTTTTAAGGAAGAATTACTCAGATGCTCTGTTTTGCTTCTTCACAATCCATGCATTCCTCTTCTAACCACGTTGAAGTTTGTGGAGATAATGGCCTCGAGGGATTGGGAGAATGGAAATCAGGAGAAGTGAAGCTGATTTCTCCTTGACCATGTGGCTTCTTGAAATTTCAGGGTAGGCAGTAAAAGAAGTGGTTGACTGAGATTAAAGATTGAACTGTGCATCTTAGCTGCAAATTAAGTCATTTCATCTGGAGAAACATAAAAATCAATAGCTTTCAATGAATCTCTGCTTTAATGTTTTGTCACTCCTCAAAGAGTTTTTAGAAACACATTGAATCCCACGCCCACATTCTTAGGATTGAACCTTGCTGTGGGGGTATGGTGATGAGCAACATGGCTCTTATATTCCTCCAATGTTTGTCAAGACCAGTTTTTGTGAATAAATGATTTATTAATTATTATATGAATAATCTGATGTATTAGCCCATCAATGAGTGACCAAGGCAGGGATGTCGGTGGCATTCCAAGTGTTAGCCAGACACCCCATGCTTTCTATTTGCCCATCTGGTGTGCTGGGTGCTATACCTCTGGGGTCATTCTCCTTAGAAATCATGGGATTCTTGAGGCCTTACATTTCTAGCTGCCACTCACTGCTCCTCAGCTTGCACACATGGCCATGCTGCATTTCACTGACCCATTGTATATGAGTCCAGCCCCTGGGGAATTGCCTTAACTCTCAAGCATCTTAGGAATACACATTTTCCTGTTTAAAAGAAGACCCTGGAAAGGGCAACAAAATCAGAACTCATCTCTAAGAATTCTGGCAGTGGATCCTGGAGGTTAACATCACAAGCTTTGGAGTCAAACAGGCCTGGATTGAAATCCTTCCTCAATCACTTACTAGCTGTTTGGCCTTGGATGACTTACTTGACTTCTCTATAAACGTCAATTCCCCATCTGTAAAATGGATATAATTGTATATGTCTCATTCTGCTGTTGTGAGGATGAAGTGAGATTATGCATGCAAAGCACTTTAGCATTGAGAAGCACTCCAAATATGATAACTGTTAGTGCTATCAGAAGAGAAATTCAATGTATCAGCAGAAACTCCCATCTACAATCTTAAAAACATTGTTAAGTGAAAGAAGCCAGACACAAAAGGCCACATGTTGTATAATCCCTTATATATGAATGTCAAGAGTAGGCAAATCTCTAGGGACAGAAAGAGATTAGCAATTACCTAAGGCTGGAGGGTTGGAGGGGAATGGGGAGTGACTGCTAGTGGGTATGGTGTTTCTTTTAGGAGTGATTAAAGCGTTCTGGATATAGATAACAGTGATGGTTGTACAAATTTGTGAATATACTAAAAGCCACTGAATTGTACACTTTAAAGAATGTGTTTTATGTATGTGAATTATATCTTTTAGAAAGTTATATTTTAAAAAGAACTATGTAGGATGCAGCTAAAACCGGAGACTTTTTAAAGCTAATTTGTTTCCTGGAATCTCTCTACCTCTCCAAGCCTGGAAGAAGGATTAACTGTCATCTCACTGGAAGACAGCGTCTCTTTCTAGGTAAATCATTTGTCATATGACTGCACAGTAAATGTCAACCCATTGCAATTTTGGCATTTGTGGGGATCAGTAACATGCAGTTCTCTTGGCATTCTACGAGAGACTGCTAAACAGTCTGGATTGTGAACATGAAGAGCCAGCCTATCGTTCCTAAATCTGAGCTTCTCTGCATCTTGGTTCATCTGGGAGATGTTCCAGGTGATAAGTGAGGTGTTTTCCTCCATTTAACGTGAAAAAACAGAGGCAGGAAACAGAAAAAAGAGTCTATTGGATTAACTGTGACTATTTTGATGTATTATACCCATTGGTTCTAACTGAAGCTGTGTTTGTGTATGTGTGTGTGTGTGTGTGTGTGTGTGTGTGTGTGTGTTGGGGGGATGAGTAGGGTAGCTTTGCTAAAAGGGAAGAGGGAAGGAGGTGTAGATGAGTCAGTGCCTATTGCAAAACTGGAGTGGATTAATTCTGGAATTTCATTGAGCGTATTCAATGCTTCCAAAGCATAATTTTAAAAACGCAGTGTTTTCAGATTCACATTTTAGACAGACTTGTCAGCACTGCTTAGGAACAATTTCTTTTGGTGTGAGTACGTTTACAAGATTTTGATAAAAATATTATTTATTCATGTTTGGAATGTCTAAAGATATTTGTGGTTTTTCATTTTGCTTTAAAACATGATTAAATGTGCTTAAAAAAAATCAAAGCCTTCTGTCTGGGTTTTGAATCTCTTCCAGATTTATAACTGCTTAATATTATATATGTCATGCTGATTTTCTTTTGGTTCAATCATGTCAACTGAGATTCTTTCAAAGAAAAAAAAAGGCTTATAAAAAAAGAATTATTTGTCCACCACATTAAGACTTTAAGAAATTTATCAAGATATTGATCAAGACCATTTTATTTTTAAAATTCTTTGCCGGAGCTGCTAGGTGGAGTGGATACCCAGAAGGAGAAGCGAGGGAGATCTCAGGGCAGGCAGAGAATCAAAGTGAAAGTCAATTTGAGTAAGTTCTCCTTGGGCTAGCGTGCACACACTGGACTCTTTAATTGCCTTTGTTTTTATGGAGAATGTACTCTCCAATGGGACTTAGTTGAGAATGCTGTGCTCTGTACTAAGAATCTTTGAGAGACTAAGCAGCAGAAGAGAAAATGCTCCCATATAGATAACCTGAATACTTAACAAGCAGTAAATAACAATAGCTACACATATTGTCCATTTACTATGTCCTTGCACTCAGCTTGGAATTTCATTATTTTCCATAAAGCCCAGTGATTTTAGTGTGATTGTGTCCACTTTAAAGATGAAGAAACTGATGGTCTAGGAGGTTAAATAACTGGGCCCAAGGTCAAGCAAGGACATGGTTTGTCTAAACTTTGAATAAGATCTGTTTGGTTCTTGCTTTTGACTACACCAAAAACCTGACAGATGGACTTGCAGTTGGAAACTGGGTTAATATCCTATTTCTAAAATCTTCTACTGCTTAGTTTCCCTATTCTTAGAGGAGGTCTTTTTTTGGAAGCCTAGTAAACTGCTCCTCCTAATGCCTTTCACTCATGAGTGATGCAGCTGCCCAAATCAGAAACCTGAAAGTTATTCCAATGCTCCCGTTTTCTCAGCGGGCACATGGATAAATCCAAGTTCTAGAGATTCCATTCCTTCGATTTCCCTGTAATCCACCTTCTTTAGCTCTGCATCCATGACTGCAGTTCAGAGTGTGCCATTTTGCAGTGCTACTTATAGCAGCCTCCTAACTGGCGTCTCTGCCTCCAGTCTTGCCCCCTCCAGTTCACTTCCCAAGAATGCTTTCATTCCCAACAGTGATTTAAAAAAAAAAAAAAAGTGTAATGAATCCTGTTCATTTGCTGCTAAAAAATGTTCACCCTCTTTTCATTACTTCAAGATGAAGTTCAAGTTTCCTAATATTCCTTATAATGACTTCACTGATTTGGTTTTATCTTTCCAGGATCATTTATTATATAACATTCTCTGGATCAGGATTAGATTTGGTTACAAGTGACAGAAAAATGAAAATACCAGTGGTATAAACTATTAGAAAGCAGATTCTTTTTCTTTACATATAGGTGGTATCATTCAGTCACCCAGAATCCAGTTCTTTCTAGATTATTTTTCCACTTCCTTCGCCATGTTGCTTCTATGTCACTGGCCGGGGTGGCTGCTGGAGATTGAGCTCTAGGATCCCCATGTTAATCCATGGAACAAAGGGAGGATCAAAGAAAGTCATGCCCTTCCCTTTTTTGATGGCATCCAAGAAGTTCCACTTAGGAACTCCCATTTCGTTTCCGTGTAACTTGGTCACATGGACACATCTGTTGCAAAAGAGATAGGGAAATGTAGTTATAGTTTTTGTCAACCATTTGTCCAACAACAAACTGGGGATCCTATTCTCAAGGAAACAGTGGATAAAATAAACTGGGGACAACTAATAGTCTCTGATACTTCCACCCTCAGCTGTTTGTAGGGGCCTATGCTGAAGTGTCTGCCCTTGCTGTGCATCTCACTCCAGGACCTCCTGAAGAGCGCTGATCCTGCATTGTACATGTGGTTCTTCTCCTGTGCCTCCCCACCTGTCAGATAATTTCTTGAGGACATGGGTGACTCTCTGGCACCGACAGTTGCAGGTTTTTATTTTTGTTTCTTTAAATAGAACATTCTGTTTAGCTTAAATGTGGAAACATAACCATAGACGTCTGAGAATGTGAACACAGGTTATAATTCTGCACAAGAAACATGCATTGCAAGAGTCCACCAGCTGCTGAGTCAGAGGTCTGTTTGAGGAGGCGATACTTAAGGCCAGAATTAGGAGAAGGAGCAAGCCACATAACAATCTGGAGGAAGAGCCTTCTAGACAGATAATTCATTAAGACAAAGGCCTTGAGGCAGGAAGAGCCTTTGCATTTTCAGGGCAGAAGGAAGCATTGTGGCTAGAGGCCAGAAGTGAGAGAGAGAGTGGAAGTGTGGTAGGTGGGGACAGACAGCGCATAAAGGCACCACAGGGTGGAAGTTATAAGTACCAGCTCTGGGACAGAGCAGTTGGATGACACATGGTTCTACCACTTGCTAGCTGGAGATCTGATTAAGTCACTTAGTCTCCCTGTGCCTCAGTTTTCCCATCTGTAAAATGGTTATAGACTAGTATTTCATAGACTAGTTGGTAGATTTCAATGAGTTAACACATACAAAGCCCTTAGAACAGCACCTGGGATGTGGTGAACACTCAATAGGCCCTCGGCGCCTGCATTCTTGCTCCTGCTGATGTGCGTCTAGATTCTTGCTATGCCTCTCTTTCCAATATTGTATACCCAAATCTGGGCTCCTATCACCTTCCTGCTCTCTGCATTTAATTAGTTGCTTTCTCAGTGAGGGTTGGGTTTGACTGCATGTAACAGAAAAGTCAGAATATATCAGGGTAAACATATAAAGCCAATTTTTTCTTTCAAGTAGAAATCCTGAGGCAGGCAGGTCACTCAGGGCTGAAATGGTGCCCTATGCACCTTAGAGACCCCTAGTTCCTCCATCTTACTTTTTAAAAAATTATCTTAGACTTTTGACTTAAGATAATTGCTGAAGTTTCAGCCATTGTGTCCACATCTCAGAATGATAAAAACAGACGGATGGAAGAACAAAAAGGCATGTGTGCTTTAAAAACTTTTCCTGAAGTCCCATCCTACAATCTTTTGCCATCACATTGGACAGAATTATTTATTTACATGGCCAAACCTAGCTATAAGAAAGGCTAGCAAACGTAGTTTTCTTTTCCAGCCTGGTACATTGCAGTTCAGTTACTAAGAAAAAAGAGGAGGCCGGGTGCGATGGCTCACACCTATAATCCCAGCACTGTGAGAGGCCACTGTGGATTACCTGAGGTCAGGAGTTCGAGACTAGGCTGGCCAACATGGTGAAATGCTGCCTATACTAAAAATACAAAAATTAGCCAGGCATTGTGGTACGCGCCTGTAATCTCAGCTACTTGAGAGGCTGAGGCAGGAAAATGGCTTGAACCTAGAAGGCAGAAGTTGCAGTGAGCTGAGATCCTGCCACTGCACTCCAGCCTGGATGACAGAGTGAGATTTTGTCTCAAAAAAAAAAAAAAAAAAAAGAAAGAAAGAAAGAAAGAAAGAAAAAAGAAAAGGAAAATGTTTGTTGGAAGAGGCCCATCTCCTTTCTTCTTGCCTAATGTCTAAACCAGACTCTCATTCTTTGTCTCCTAGGCCACTTCCAATGGGCTTTCTGCCTAAAGGGTTTTCATCTTCAACACATTTTCCACATAATGTGCTGTGGTTTGAATATGTGTGTCCCTGAAAAATGTATACATTGACACCTAATCCCCAATGAGATAGTATTATGAGGTGGGGCTTTTGGGGAAATCATTAAGTCGTGAAGTTACAGCCCTCATGAATGGGATTATTGCCTCATTAAATAAGACTGAGGGAGCTTGTTTGCCCCTTCTGCCACATGAGGACACATAGAAGGCACTCTCTATAAGGAACAGGCCCTGACCAGACACTAAATCTGCTAGCACCTTGATCTTGGACTCCTCAGCCTCCAGAACTTTGAGCAATAAGTTTATGTTATTTATAAGCCACTCAGTATAAGGTATTTTGTTATAGCAGCCAGATGGACTAAGACAAGGAGCCTTCAACGGCTCCCATTTGTATCAAGCAGAGCTCATAAATTGCTGTCCTGAAAGCTGAATCCAACCCAAAGTCACAGTTTGATACTTTCACGGCATTTTGGAAAAAAAAAAAGAATCAAACTAATTATCGAAATTTAACAAACCGAAAGTCGCTCTAAAAGCTTGCATGCTTGCATTTCTTTCTTTCCATAGCAGAAGTTCTGGATCCACATTTCAGAATGGCGATAATTAGCTGAGGCTGAATAATCACTCACTCCTTGGATAGGGCTTGAGATTTCTAGTTTGCCCAAATCCCCACTCTTCCTCTTACCTCACACCCAGGCCATTCCCCTAATTTACATTTTCCACCTGTCCCCTCAAGGCATTGACTTTCTAAGTCTTGACTTTATAAAATCGAAAACTCCTATTATCTGTTTAAGTCCCTTCTTTGATCTGGTCTTCACTTACTTCTCCAGCAAAACGTCCCACGATTCCCTTCATGTTCTCTGGGATCCAACACTCCCCACACAACACCTCTCAACTGTAAGTTCTATGAGGCTCATGTCTGTTTTTTTAACCAATATATTCCCAGCACCTGTGACACTGTCTCACTCATAACAAATGCTCCATAATTAATTGTTAAATGAATCCGTGAACCAATACCTCTCTTTTGTTACCTCCCTGCCTTTGTTCCTGTTGTTCTCACTCCCTAAAATGATGGGGTGTTTTGTTTTGTTTTGTTTTTAAGATACAGGGTTTTGCTCTATCACCCCAGGCTGGAGTGCAGTAGCTCTCCACACTAACCCTCCCAAGTTGCTGGGACTACAGGCATGTGCCACCATACCTGCTATTTTTAAATTTTTTTTGTAGAGACAGGGGTCTTGCTTTATTGCCCTGTCTGGTCTCAGGCTCCTGGCCTCAAGCAATCCTCCCACCTTGTCTTCCCACAGCACTGGAATTATAGGCACGAGGACCACACCTGGCCTAAAATGACCCTCTTAACATTCACATGGCAGGTACAAACCATCCAGAGTTCAACAACCCTCCTCAGTGAAGTCTGCCCTGACCTACTTGCTGGAAGTAACTTTCTCCTTCTATGAACTCTTACAAAGTCTTAGTGCTTTTAGCAAATCATGGACGTTCCAAGCCACATCCCTGATGGCCTACGTCTTTCACATTTTAGGAGAGAACTAGGTTAGGGAAGACTCGACAGGTCTGGAAAGTAAAATCCAACCTTACTCTGGTGGCTATGTTTGGAGGGAAGTGAGAGAAAAAGAAGACAGGGGCTACTGAGGCAGTCCAAGCAAGAAATGATGGTACTTTTGGCCTGGGGGTTAGCAGGAAGGATGAAAAGAACTCCCTGGATCTGAGAGATTATTGGCACATGAGTTCATTGGGACTTGATGATACAATGGATGAGGTGGTAAAGGTGGAGGAAAGGGAGATTTCAAAGGAACTCGTTGATTGCTGGTTTATGCAAGAGATGAACTATCATCCCCTGAATGATAAAACACTTAAGGAGAACCAGGCTTCAGAGTTTAGGTTTGTTCAAGTTTACTTTGAAGGTCTTTGAGAAATGCAAGTTGAGATATCAAGTAAAAGATTAGATGTGTAGGTTTAGAACTCAGAATAACATTCTGCGCTGAGGACATAAATCTGAAAGCTACCAGAATTATCAGATATCGAAGCCCTGGATATTTATTGATAACCCTGGTAATAATAATTCCTGAGTGTTGAGGGAGAAAGTATTAGAACAGATGAAGAGAAGGAGCTTGTGACCAAGTCTTGGAAATCTAACATTTCACAGTCAGGGAGTAAAAATTGAGCCTGCAAAGGAGATAGAAAGGGAAGGTGCAAAGCCCTAGGAGAAACCACATAAGGATGGTGTCAGTCCATTCTCACGCTGCTGATAAAGACATACCCCAAGACTGGGCAATTTACAAAAGAAAGAGGTTTATTGGACTTACAGTTCCACGTGGCTGGGGAGACCTCACTATCATGGCAGAAGGTGTCTCACACAGCAGCAGACAAGAGAGGAGAGTTTGTGCAGAAAAACTCCCGTTTTAAAAACCATCCGCTCTTGTAAGACTCATTCACTATCATGAGAACAGCCCAGGAAAAACCCGCCCACATGATTCAATCACCTCCCACCAAGTTTCTCCCATGACATGTTGGAATTGTGGGAGTTACAATTCAAGATGAGATTTGAGTGGGGACACAGCCAAACCATATCAAATGGCATTGGACAGTCAAAGAAGAGAGTGTTTCAAGATGGGAGGAGTGGTGTATTGCTGAGAGGTTAGTAAAGATAAGAACTGAACAATATCTATGATGTGGCATTATGTATGCCTTGAGAGCCTCTGAATGAGCCATTTCCGAAGGCTGCTAGGCCAGGCAGGAGGAAGCCTGCTGCAGGGTGTGGGTAAGGAGGAGAGGAAAGGGGACAGTGCCCATGGCTATAGTACACCATAGCTGTGGTCAATGCTGGATTAGGGGAGGCAGATGTTAAGGGTCATTCCTGTGATGTGGCTAAAAAATATTTATTGGATTTAGCAGCCTGGAGCTCATGGTGTACTTAGGGAGAGGCATCCATTTGTGAGGAGTGCTAGGGTTGGAACCCAGGTGAGAGAGTTGGGGATTGGAAGAGAAGGAAGCAGAAACTGTGCCAATGATGTGGTGTTGTAATGAACATTGGCTGCACTCTGTTTTGCCTCTCTGCCTCCATTTGCACAAGTGCTTACTGGGAGTCCCAGTCACCCACCTCCTTCCCCAGCAAACTGGCTTACAGATGATGTCAAGGAAAAGAAACCATGGTGTGTGAAGAAATGCTTCAGCTTTTTTCTGTATCTCAATGCTAGTGAGTTCACTGGAATTTTTTAAGGGAGACCATACCCTGCCACCGCCCCCTGCACCACCTCACCCTGTGCTGGGTTTCTGCGTGTGTGCATGTGCGTGTGTGTGTGCATATGTACATATGTATATTTAATGTCAAATTTGAGGTCTCCTATTGGTTTAAAGTATTTGAAAGAAATTTCTTTGCAGTCCAGGGACATCTCTGTGTGGTTTCTGAGAAGGATGAGGAGTTCAAGAAGTGAAGACTCTGTCATACATAAAAAGAAAACAATTTCACTGTACAGTCCAGGAGAGACAAAGCAGTGTAGCATGTGGCTTCAGGATTCTGGCCAGCAGAGGTGAGTTAGAAAGACAGCTCTTAACCTTCACACTTATGTGTAACATTAGAGGACAAGCTATTCAGTTGGTGGTGAAAATGCAATGAAAGTAAATGTTGACAACTGCATTTTTTTCCCATCGAAGTCAATTTAACCTAATTTCCAGTGACTAAGTGTCTCATCCTATTTTCAAAATTCCATTGAGTTTTTGGCAACTAGATCTTATAACAAAGTTGAAAAAATTGAAATATTTTATTCGTCACCTGGGCTTCAGAGAGGCCTTGGAATTTCATTCCATCTTTCCTATATAACCAGCAATTGTCCAATAGCAATATAATGCAACCCACAAATTAATTTTAAATTTTCTAGTAGCCATATTAAAAAATGAAAAAGAAACAAGTAAGATTATTTTAAGAACATATTTTATTTTAACCCAATATATCCAAAATATGACCATGTCAATGGGCAATTAATATAAAAGTTTATTAATGGGATACTTAACATTCTTCAGTTCATCCTACGTCTTTGAAATCTGGTATATATTTTACACATATGGCACATCCTAATTCAGATGAGGCACATTTCAAGTGCTCAATAGCAGCACATGGCTAGTGGCTATCAATCATATTGAACATCGCAACTCGAAACAATCATAAAAAAGTCAGGTACAAAAAGAATCTCATCTAACTGGAAAATAGGGAGCTCATATTTACTGAACACCTATTAGGTGACAGCCACTGGGCTCTCATGTCATTTACTCCTCACCACAGTTCTGCCACATAGATACTATTGTCTACCTTTTTTATTTCTTTTTTCTTTCTGAGACAGGGTCTCACTCCGTCACCCAGGATGGAGTGCAGTGGCATGATCACAGCTCACTGCAGCTTCAACCTCTGAGGCTTAAGTGATCCTCCCACCTCAGCCTCCCAAGTAAATGGGACCACAGGCATGCACGACCACTCCTGGCTAATTTTTAAATTTTTTGTAGCGCTGGGGCTTCCTTATGTTGCTCAGGCTGGTCTTGAACTCCTGGGCTGAAATGATCCTTCCATCTCGGCCTCCTAAAGTGCTGGGATTAAACATGTGAACCACTGCATCTGGTCTCTATCTTTCTTATTGAGAGGGAAACTGAGGCTCAGAATGTTTAAATAAATTGTGCTTCACTAAGAAGTGGCAGAAACAGCATTTAAGCTTAAGGCTGTGCTTTTCTTAACACATGCTGTTTCTTCCCTTGGCAGTACAATCAGTTAAACCTCCCTGACTCCTTAGTGTGTATCATGATGTTCAGTCAAGACGTGTTCACAGTAAGAAGAGCAGCTGTAAGACCACCAAAGAGTAAATGCTCCAAAGAGCAAAAAGAAAGAAAAAGGGCCATCCCATCAAACCCCAATTCTTATTAAATAATAGATGTGATAACCAATCTGAAAGCAAATTTCACTGATTGCCTTCCTCGTGTAAATACGCTTTATGGAGGAAAAAAGAAAGTATGCGACCTTAGGAGCCTGACCCACTTCTTGACGTTCCCTCCTCTGCCTTTCTCATTCTTGTCTTGCAGGGAGCCTGTTTCCTGACACCCTCTTTCTGGCTTCACCTTCGTGCACCTCCTCTTCCCTCTGGTGGGAAGATTCTCCCTTCTCCTGTCTGAGTGATTACCTCCTTCTCATCCTTCAAAGCCTGGCTCAAACATCACTTCCTACGAGAAGTCCTCCCTGACACCCTAGGCAGAGTTGACCATTTTGTCCTTTGTGCTTTAATTGTTCATCTTCTGTCAGAGCAATTATTACACATTTGTTCTGAGGTCTGTTTTCCCACAGGGTATGAGCTCCCAGACACAGGGAGAACGCCTTATTCAATCCCTGTCGAGTAAGTTTCTGACTCTGCTATTACCTAAGGTCTGCTGGTCCTTAAACCCTACGAAAGATTGATTCAGATTGAAATTACATTGATTAGGGAAACCTAAAGCACTTTGCAAGGGGTCTCCAAATTCTGGGGGAAGTTCTTATGGTTTATGGTCTTATGGTTAATTCTATTCTCATGTCCTAACTTTGTCAAAATTTGTTCTCTGTGTCTTAGAGCTACTTCTTTCCATTCAGCTCTGACGTTGGGCCCCCACATAACTTCTCTTTGATTCTCCCTTCATCCCAAAACCAACTATACACACAAGCCATTTTACCAAAGACCAGGGGATCCCAGGAAGCATGATATACCACAAATCAAATAGCTTAAAACCTGGTACTAGATTTTTCTGCAATCCTGTTGCCCTAATATTACATTCCTACTTCCTGAAAACTTTCCAGCCTCTTTCTCTCCAATTCTTTTTCTGCCAGTCTCCTTGCGTGCCCCCTCCCTCCTTCCTCCTCCTCACACCCCCCCCTTTTTTTTTGAGAGGAGCCAATACCCAATATTCCTCTTATTTTCTCATGTAAAATGGTACATCTTTTCCTTCCTGCTAGAGCTGCTCCAGATACTGGCATTTTCACGGATCTCCAACCCAAACACTTAGCAAAGTATTTTCCCAAGCACAGTTTCCCTCTTGAGAACAATCTCAGGCAGCAGTTAAGATAATAGTAATATCTCCTTCTGTCCAGAGCAGGGTCAGCAAACTTTTTCTGTAAAGGGTGAGATAGCAGATAATTTTGGCTTTCTAAGCCATAAGATCTCTGCCACAATGACTCAACTCTAAGTGTGGCCTTAGACCAGTTACTTTACTTCTCACAATCAAGTTTTCTTACCTATAAAAGGGAGTTAATGCATATTTCACAAAGGAGCTGTGTCTGTTCAGTGGGACAACATCTAAGACAGTCAGTGCAATGCCTGACACACACAAAAATATTGTTTTTCTTTCTTCTATTTTTCCACTTCAGAGAACAACTGATTGTAAAAAATATTGCATTAATCTGGGTTTAACTGTTTTAGTAATTCCTGAACAATAGCAATTGCAATTTAGATGATATTAAAGCAGGCAGACTATCACACAGAAAGGATTTAGAGATTCAAGCACATTGCTACATTTGCCAGTTGTTCTTTTGTTTATACGTAACATAAAACTAGGGCATACTGACTTTTGAAAAAAGAACATTTATTGGTTCACAAACCTAAAAATTCCTGGGTTAGGTTTTTGTATTTGGTGAGTCCAGGCACTCAAACCATGTCATTGGGAATCTGTTCTCTTCTTCCTCCTCTTGGCAGGACCTCCTTTGAATGGTTTCCTTCTCAGGAAGATTATCCTCATGCAGTAGAAAATGCCCATGCCCTCAGGCCAAATCCCACCCAAAGCCTGTTTGTGTACAGCGTGTAAGCTAAGGAAAATATTTACATTTTTAAAGGGTTATAAGAAATGCAAAGAAGACTATGTGACAGAGACAGAGATGTATGGATACCAAGCTGAAAATTATTATTATCTGGCCCTTTCTAGAAAATGTTTACTGACATCGCAGCTCCAGCGCACAAAGAACTCTTCTTGTCCATTTTTTTTTTTCTGGTAGAAGACCCAAGATTGCTTTCCTGGGAGCTTCTTATTGTTTCTCCGTGCTGCCTTCTGGAATTTTTCTCATTTCTATATGTCTCAGGCACCAGACAGAACTGGATTAATGGTTTTACTGAGTCTCTCTCCAGCTGCCCTTGGATTTTAAATCTTAATTACTATATTGTTTATTCTCAAAGTTCTATTTAGTACAATATGTTTAGTCTTTGCTATGGCTTCTTTGTCTCTCATTATTTCTTTCTTACCTTAATCACCTTAAACATTCTTATTTTATAGTCCCTAGCCAAAGCTGAGTTTGGGGAGGGTTTATATCTTCTATTGATAGGTCTGCTGGCATTAGCTCATGTGTTTGGGGTTTTAAAAAATCTTGGATTGTGATTTCATCTTACATGGCATTTAAACATGGGAATCCCGGATCTCCAAGTTTGAGGGCATCTCTCTGTTGCTGCTTTTGACAGGAATTTTAGGAACGTCTAAAAACTGTTTCTACACTAATTTAACATCCAGAGGTCTCCTGTACCACAGAGGGAGTACAACTTTGAACCCCAAAGCTTGTGAAGGCAGGCCTGGAGTTTCAAAAATTTTCCCCAGTCAGAGCTCACTCCAAGGAATGCAAGCTTCTCTGTCATTTCCTTTGGTCTTTTAGGGGAAGGAGGCCTTTCCCCGCTTTTCCTCTTTCACTAAGGGTAGCAACTTTACATGGGATATCAATTTTTCCTTCTGTCCCAGACTAACCATCAAATCCCAAACTTCTTGGTTTGTGAGATCATCAAATACCCCCAGGTGGCCCCAGCTTCAGTTTGCAGGTTACTCTCTGGTTTTAGTTTCCATTTCATTTTTGGCCCCTGGGATTTTCTTTTCTTTCTTTTGAGCTCAGTTGGGACATTTAAAGGGATGCCGGTTCTAGTTTATACTGCTTTTCCAGGTGTTTCATAGCAGGAGGGTTTCATGTAATGCAATCCACCACATTGCCCCAAATGGAAATTCCATTAGGCCTGTGAGACCCCATGTAAGACTATGCCAGCACCATGTGCCACCCACAGAGAGCTTCCTCTGCCACTTTTATCACCTAGAGTAGCACCTTGAGAGGTGCTCACAGGATGTGTGTTGGAGATGACCATTTGGGTGAGTTTCCAGGAAAGCACAGCAAAGCCTGCTGATAATGTGGTTTGTGTGAAGGTACCCAGTACAATCATATGCACACGGTGTAATGGCTCCTGCAGCATTGTGTGGGGCTTAAGAGTACGTGCTCTAAAATCAGACTATCTAGATTTAAATTTGGTTTCTTCTGCTTCCTAGTTGGGTATCCTTGGGCTAGCCACTTAACTCTTCTTTTCCCAGTATGTGAAATCAGGGTGATGATGGAACCTATCTCAGGGACTCATGGAAAAGAGTAGACGAGGTAATGTCTGCAAAGGGCCAGGCCTGCGTTGTGCTCTGATAAATCTCCGCCTTCGTTTGTTTCAGGGAAAGGAACTGGGCTAGACACAAGGTTGGGGTGGGGGCACAAAAGCCCATCAGAATAAACTCGCCCCTTCCCAGAAGTGAAAAAGGGAAGGAGGATGAGGAAAAGGCTGAGGTAACTAAAGAGAATACTGACCCAGTCCTCAGGAGGAAAAATAAAAGTTAAGATTCTAACAAAGACTCTTTGGGCTGGGCGCAGTCACTCACACCTGTAGTCCCAGCACTTTGGGAGGCCAAGGAGGGAGGATCGCTTAAGCCCAGGAGTTCAAGATCAGCCCCGGCAACATAGAGAGACTCTGTCTCTACAAAATTAACAAAAGAGCCTAATGTTGTGGCGTGTATCTGTAATCCCGGCTACTCGGGAGTCTGAGGTGGTAGGATCACCTGAGCCTGGTAGGTTGAGACTTCAGTGAGCTGTGATTGCGACACTGCTCTCCAGCCTGGATGACAGAGCCAGTCCCTGTCAAAGAAAAGGAAGGGAGGAAGGAAAGAAGGAAGGAAGGAAGGAAAGAAGGAAGGAAGGAAGGAAGGAAGGAAGGAAAGGCTTTTTGAATTATAGAATTCCATGAGGATGACTTAAAGTTTGTGTGTGTTGATCTAAAAATGAAACCTCACCAAAGGGTATTACGGGCTTCCACAAGCACAGAAATGTCACTGTTTATTATGGAGGCTGTGAGAAGAATGTGCAAAGCACATTGGCCTTCAATGGAGGTGAAGGTGGGACTAGGAGAGAGTCAGGGGTCCTTGAATCTCCATGATCCCCTTATGCTTCCATTAACTGCCTCTTACCTAATTCCTAAGTGGTCAGTATTGAAGTGCCATGCAATTGCCTTTGAAACTTCTGATGCCAGAAAATTCACTCTCAAAAGGAGAGCAAAAGATTATCAGAAGTTCCTAAACATTTTCAAGGGAAACTTGAGCTGATACAAAATGCAAAAAGGTCTGCAGAATTTTAATACATTTCTGATACAGGCTAGAATTAGAATTCTTGAAAAGATTTGTTTAAAGTATTTTTAAAACGTTTGGCTACAGGAGCAGTTATTTGTGCAAACACTATTTCTAACTGGATTGTGTGGTCCCCCAAGCCGGAGTGTGCAGACTAGGAAGTGGTCCTTTGGCTACTTCCTCCTGAGAAGTGGTTTGAACACTGGGAAATGTGTTTCTCCCTCAACAAGTGCTTATTCAGCAGCTTGAGTGGCAGAGAAAGGTGATCATGACCAGATATTAGCAACACTCCATTTAATTTTTTGAACAGTTGCCAACATTTCCAGGAGCAGCTATCTATGAGCTTTGAGTAAGGATTTTGTGACACTCAGTTAAATTCAGAGAAAAACTTGCTACAAAGTTAATCAGAAGTTTTCACTGTTAAAAACATTTTTTTTTTCTGCCCATGTCTTTGGGTACAAATAGAAAACAGTTCACACAAATTATTGTAATCTGTATGGTTCCTATACAAACACACTGAATATTTTAGTTTTTATTTTTTCTCTTCAGGATGCCAGTGTCTCTACATTGTGACAACTTTGAATGTGATCATTGTATCACCTACTAAGTCGGGCTGAACTAGAAATTATGGCTAAAGTTCCAGAAAGTTCCAGAAAGTACATTTGGCCTTACAATAGATAATTACGAACTGCAAGAGCTGCGCATTTACTAAATGATACGCTCTGCCAAGGAGCAAGTTCCCCATCACAGAGAGCAGCAGAAGCCACCATTAGGAATGCTGCAGTGGATTTCTGAGTTGAGTATGGGGTTAAAACACAAGTCCCTAGGTTTAGTCCAATCTTAAAAATTCTATGATTTTATCTTTTTTTTTTTTTTTTTTTTTGAGACGGAGTCTCGCTCTGTCGCCCAGGCTGGAGTGCAGTGGCCGGATCTCAGCTCACTGCAAGCTCCGCCTCCCGGGTTTACGCCATTCTCTCGCCTCAGCCTCCCGAGTAGCTGGGACTATAGGCGCCCGCCATCTCGCCCGGCTAATTTTTTGTATATTTTAGTAGAGACGGGGTTTCACCGTGTTAGCCAGGATGGTCTCGATCTCCTGACCTCGTGATCCGCCCGTCTCGGCCTCCCAAAGTGCTGGGATTACAGGCTTGAGCCACCGCGCCCGGCCGATTTTATCTTTTAAAAATAATGTTTGCATAGTATTTTAAAGGCTTTAATTAACCTTACATACATGATCTCATTGATTCTTTTTTTAAAAAATGGAGGTCACTTTTTCCTGGCTTAAACAAATGAAAATAAATATAAACAATATAGACTTCTGAAGAAGGATGGCAGAATAGAGGCAAAATAGAGACTCTCCTCCCCCAACATCTAAAATATGAATAAAAATAATAAAAATCAACAATAACAAAAAAAAAGATACAAAAAAACAGCAATAGCAAGAACACAAGGAAATGGGAGCAACCTAATGTCATAGACTTCAAAAAGGGGAAGACAAAGAAAGGAAAGAGATTTTAGAAAAGTAGTTTCTAACTCTGTGCTCACTTTGGAAGCCTTGAATTACCAAAATATTGAAAAATCGAATCAAAAGCTATAAATCAGAAAAAAAATTAGCAGAGCATATTGTTTTCCCTAAATGCTTTAGATTATAGAACAGGTTAATAAGAATATGAATTCAACATGGTGGGTCCCAAAGAGGAAATGAAACAAGAGAATGACCTGGAAAAGTGATTTTCTACTGTCCTATAGAAACAAATTAAAGACCAAAACAATATTATTTTTATTTTTTTAAATTATACTTTAATTCTACGGTACATGTGCACAACGTGCAGGTTTGATACATAGGTATACATGTGCCATGTTGGTTTGCTGCACCCATCAACTCATCATTTACATTAGGTGTTTCTCCTAATGCTGTCCCTCCCCCAGCCCCCTACCCCCTGACAGGCCCGGGTGTGTGATGTTCCCCCACTGTGTCCAAGTGTTTTCATTCAAAATGACATTATTATAGAATGGATAAATGGATAAAAATCATAAAAAAAAAAAACTAAATAGACACCGCTCAAAATAAGCTTACAGACAGAAAAAAATGCTTAAGATAAAGATAGTGATTGCATGTGAAAAGCACAAAGCAATTTGAGCCTAGTGGTTAAGCCTGTTTGTAAAGAATCTCCAAATAGGACAGATAAAATATTCAAAGCTCTAAAACAAAAAAAATTGCTCTGACAAATACAGAAACGAATCTGCAGATTGAAAGAGCACACCATGACCCAAGAAAAACAAATACTAAATGATCAGCACTGAGGCATATCCCCATTAACTTATCAAACTTCAAGGACTTTTTTTAAAAAGTATTTTGGCTTAGGACATAAAAAGTAAAGGAAGCCAGTTAGGATTGCCTTTGACACTAATAATCAATATTGCATGCCAAGATATAATAAAGCACCACCTAGGATTTCCAAGGGAAAGTGTGACTCAAAAATATTTCACCCATCCAGAATGAGTTTAAGTAGAAAAGTCACAGATAAATATTCTGGCCCACAACAGCACTCAGGGAACACACACTCATGAGTCCTCCTTGAGAGGAATTGTTCAGTGATGAAACAGTCAATTTAGAGATAAATAGAAATAAAATATTTGGAAATATATAGTCTGGGATAAAAAAGACTTATTAGGAACACATAATTCATTTGAACATGGAACTGATGGTATTAAACAATTATGAGATTAATGTTTCCACAACAGAATGTGAATATTATAAACAATGATAACGTAAAAATAATATTAGAGCCAAAATTGGGAAGTGAGGGATGGGGGAAATGGGAGGAAGTACAAGTCTAAAGATTTACTCATCTTTCCGATGTGTGAGTCATTCAATATTGTCTAAAACTGAAACATGTTGCTAAAAAAAAAATGACTCCAACCTTTTAACATTTTTCATAGTATCTTTTCTTAACCTTATTTCCCCAAGAAGGAATTTTGAGCAAATAGTATCTCCTGTGGTAAAGGATATTAACGAAAGGGCAGCAATTTTTCTGTTTTATGTTAGTTTTACTTTTCTAATGTTCAATTCAAGTAACATTAAATCCATTAGTTTTTTGAACAGTGTGCATAATATGCTCATATTTGTGTAAAAATATTTTTGCCTATCTATGTCTGTTTCTCTTTCAATCTCTCTTTAGCATATGACATCGCTTGGTTCTGCGTCCCCACCCAAATCTCTCCTTGAATTTTAAAATCTCCATATGTCAAGGGAGGGATCAGGTAGAGATATTTGAATCACAGGGGTGATTTCCCCCATGCTATTCTCATGATAGTGAGTGAGTTCTCAAAATATCTGATGGTTTTATAAGGGGCTTCGCCCTTCACTTGACACTCATTCTCTCTCCTGCCGCCCTGTGACGAGGTGCCTTCCGCCATGATTGTAAGTTTCCTGAGGCCTCCCCAGCCATGCAGAACTGTGAGTTAATTAAACTTCTTTTCTTTATAAATTACCCAGTCTTGGGTATTTCTTCACAGCAGGGTGAGAATGGACTAATGCAGTATACATTTCCCTTTCCTCTCCTCACCTTTCTAAATAGTAACTGAATTTTCATTCAGATTTCCGTCTCTCTGCAAGGCAACCTAAGTACTTCAGGGGACTGTGAACCCAGCTCCTGGGCCAGGGTGGAGTGATTGGGCGGAAGATAATCCCTTATCCCAGGGAACTCAGGTCAAAACCAACCAGGGTGTGGCATATTCCTGCAGTAGAATCTGGAATGGGCTTGTGACCCAGCTCAGGTTAGTGAAACATGAAGGAAGGCTTGGTGGAGACTTCTGTAGAAGGAGCTTCCAAGCTTTTAAGAGAAGCTCACCATAGGAAACTCCCTCTCTCCCTCTGGACTTGTCGGTTTAAAGGTGCAAAACATGGAGCTGCTACAGACATTTTGCAAGTGAAGACTTTTGCCCCATACACAATGACTAGAAGCTGGATGAGGCCAACCCTGAAGATCACTCTGTCTCTGGATGTCGATTACAAAAATCAACACATTTCCATGTGCTAAAGCAATTCTATTTGGATTTTACATATATTTTTGAAACTGAAAGCATTGTAATCTATATATCTACTTAGAAAGATGTCAAATATTCATCTATACTAATCATTTGGGGTTATTACTAAAAATTCTTATTACTTTTCTTCATTGCTTACTTTATAATGAGCTGTTTCCTTTTTTAAAGCACAAAAAGTTATTATTCTTGCATATTAAATTGTTAAACATAAAAGTAATATGTACCCATTGAAAAAAAATCCAGACACCTTCTCTTCCAGGTGCCCTAAATAGAATTAGGGAGAGAGAAATAATGATCTCTGATCAGAAAATATAATAAAAATGATTTTAGAAAGAGTCAACATATTTACTATGCTTAGAAGTTTACATATATAATCTCATTTAATTTTCACAACATATTATGCAGTAGGAAGCATCATTAGCTCCATTTTGTAGACAAAAAAACCTCTTGCATCCTGCAATTTTCTGAAATTCCTTTGAAAAGAGACAGTTTTTAACAGTATAATTAAAGATAAAAGATTTATCACATACACATGACAGAGAAAATTAATATAGTCATGAATTACTTCGTGATGGGAATATGTTCTGAGAAATGTGTTGTTATATGATTTTGTTGCTGTATAAACACCACAGAGTGAGACCACACATCCTAGCTGGTATAGCCTAATTCTCTTAGGTTACAAAGCTGTACAGCATGTAACTGTACTGAATACTGTGACCATTGTAACACAATGGTGTTTGTGTAGCTAAACATTAAACAAGTACAGTAAAAATACAGTATTATAATCTTATGGGGCCATTGTTATGTATGTGGTTGAGTGTTGACTGGAATGTTGTTATATGGTGCATAACTATGTATGCATGGGACTGTACGACACAAAATGGAAATGGAGGTAGCAGATCTTTTGCTGCTTTGGTAGCCACTGGGACAGAAGACTGAAAGCCACTAGGTCTTAGTAGTTGGGAGTGACTGAGTTTTCTAAATCTTATAAAAGAGAAAAGCCCAGGTCTTTCCCTAGAAGCTGCCACTATCTAAAATAGGACCTCTGATATTTTAAAATAACTTACTGATATGGTTTGGCTGTGTCCTCATCCAAATCTCATCTTGAACTGTAGTTCCCATAATTCCCATGTGTTGTGGGAGGGACCCAGTGGGAGATAATTGAATCATGGGGGCGGTTTCCCTCATACTGTTCTCATGGTCATCAATAAGTCTCACAAGATCTGATGGTTTTATAAGGGGAAACCCCTTTCGCTTGGTTCTCATTCTTTCTCTTGCCTACTGTGATGTAAGTTGTGCCTATCATCTTCCGCGATGATTGTGAGGCCTTCCCCACCAGGTGGAACTTTGAGTCCATTAAACCTCTTTTTCTTTATAAATTACCCAGTCTCAGGTATGTCTTTATGTGAAAACAGACTAATACACTTACTCAGAAGTATAAGCTCCAGTAAGGTATGGACTGAGTCAGCCTTATTTTATGTTATATTCCCAGCACTCATCATAGTACCTGGTATATAGTGAGTGCTCAATAAATGCTTGGAGAAAGAAAACGAGAGAGAGGAAAGAAGGATTATTTTTGATTTCTCTTCTGGTCCACCCACCTGCACCTTTCTCCAAGTTGATGATGCCTTTTATCTGTACACATCTTCCTCTTCCTCCCCTTTCCCTTACAGCTGGCAGTAAGACACCTGATAGCAGGAACTTGAACTGCCCTCTTGGGTCATGAAAGAGAAGCTGCATTTTGAGGATGACAAAGTAGCAAGATCGAGTCCTAGTTAAGCCACAATTGAAGCCCTGTATTGCCTCCCAGATTTCTGCATGGGGGAAGGATGTCCATCTTCTTTAAGCTGTGGTATTTTGGGGTCTCTTTGAAACAGCAGTCTTATTCTTGACTAGTATTAGTCAAGTACTAACACACTTTAAGAGAAACTGTAGTTACCAGGATGGTAAAATCATTGACATTTCCCTAATTCATTTGTTAATTTTATTATTATTTTTAAACATTAGATTTTCAGAAACTCATTTGGCTTTAGGGGGTTTATTGGGTCATATAACTTAAAAACTCCAAAGGATTTTGGGTCCCAGATACAGTTAAATGCAAGGGTTAAACAACATACATAGAACTCTCACTTTATCTCCATCTCTGGCTTTGCTTTTTTCTGTATTGTGTTGACTCCTAGAAAGGATCTGTCTATGAGGTGAACCCTAAAAGCTCCTGGCTTATACTGTCCTTAGAGATAGCAGTTCCAGTGGGAAATAACTCCATATCCCCAGAGTTCCCATCAGAACTGGAGATTGGCCCTCATTGGACTTTCACTGAATCATGTACCATCTCTTAACCAATCACAGTGGCCCGTGGCTCAGACCTGGGACATGCGCTCTGCCTTGCAGCTGGGGATGGATCAGTTGTACTTGAGCCATGTGTACTAAGGGTGGGAAAAGAGAGGTTCTCCAAATAAGGCTTAGGGTGCTCTTAGCAGAAAGAAAGGAATGAATGCAGACAGGCAACAAATACAAATGTCCACTATAATTTATTTATTTATTAATTCAACAAATATTTATTGAGCACCAAGAATGTGCCTGGCTTTTTCTTAGATGTTGGAGATGTAGAGTGAAGAAAATTGACAAAAATCCCTCCCTTCTATCTTAGTCCATTTGAGCTTCTATTATAAAATACCATAGACTGGTGGCTACTAAGCAATAGAAATTTATTTTTCATAGCTCTGGAGACTGGATGTCCAAGATCAGGTTACCAGCAATTTCAGTGTCTGGTGAGAACCGACTTCCTGGTTCATAGATGGCACCTTCTAGCTGTGTCCTTAACATGGCAGAAGGGGCTGGCTAGCTCTCTAAGACCTCTTTTATAAGGGACTAATTCCATTCATCAGGGTTCCACCTTCATGGAGAAGGCTTTGCACCTTCATCTAAGAAAAGCCCCATCCCTTAATACTACCACTGTGGAGGTGCAGATTTCAACATAAGAATCTGAGGGGAAGACACACACACATTCTGTTCATTGCACTTTCCCAGAAAAGTTCTTTGTATTCACTAATAATGAATTTCTTATTTCTTTTGTCCTCTTAAAAAGCTTATGTGTACCTTCTGGGATGTTACAAAACTAACCAAGAGTTCTAGAATAATCTTAAGGCTCACAAAAATGTGATTTGTGGCTTTTATATTGTGGAGGAGGGTGCAAAGGCTTGGTGCAAAGGCTTGGTGGGGTTTTGGTTGTTAGGATGAGAGAGGACTGAAAGAGAATCAAGAAAAAGTCAATGTGATACTCAAACGGTTTAGAAATGGAGTCTGTATATTTTCATATGGAGTCATCTCACCCACAGGAGAGCTCAATTATTCTTTTTTCCCCCATCCTAATCTTGCATCACTCTTGAAAGGGCTGGAAGAAATCTTACAGTATGACATATGGGCACCAGTTAGGCTTTCATAGGTCTAGGAAATAAAATACTAACTTCTATAGTTTTTCCTCGTGAAAAAATATAAAGTAATTTGTCTCCTGGAGGAGTACGGAAGCATTTGCAATAATTTCCTGTTTTGCACACTGCCCTTGTCTATGCCAGCTTGTTGTCTCAACAAATTTATTCTCAACAGCAGCAGGACATATGCTTATGATTTTCGGAACAGAGGCACTGGAGATAAGGTGGAACCTGTCGCTGAAAAATGAACCCCAGTGAAATTGTTTCCCAGCCCCATATTTCAAGATATGTTGGTTATCCTCCAAAAAGTGCCCGAATCAACAAAATTGATTCAGAGATTTGTACAGACTTCTGACACAGGCACAGACCATATTTTAAATGACATGTAAACATTGATGTTGTACCTCGTCTCTTCAGCCCTGGCCCTTGTCTCCCCCACCCAACTGCCACAACTTGGCAAATACTGACAACAAGAAGGTTTTCATTTATTTAAACAAATATCTGGTGAAGAAAGGGAGTGGAATAGTCAAATTTTGGTTGTGGTTGGGCAGGTGGTGGGGAGCAGGATGGGGAAGAATCAAGAGACGTCAGCAATGAACTTCATCCTTGTACAGTATACACTGGGGTGTCTTGGGTGACCTGTTATATCCTTGCCAAAAGCAAAACAAAGGGCACAGGCTTGATATAGATGGGGAAAGTTTGTGTATACCGTTTGACTCAACATCTCAAAACCAAACTGGTCTATGGTAAGTGAGTTTGCAAGTTGCTTTCTCTCTCTCAGTCCCAGTTTTCCCTATCTTTAAAATGGGGTTAATAATACATAGTTCTTAAGATTGTTAGAGGACTAGACGATGTATCCCACATAAAGCATTAAGTATTCTGGCAGGCACATAAGGAGTGCTTAGTAAAAGGTAGTACATGCACACACACACACACACATACACACACACACACACACACACGTGTTCACACAAGTACACACCATGTCCTGATTATGGATTTGTGCATGTCATCTTTATATAGTGGAACATTAGGCCTGTGACTACAGTCCTTCCACAGACAGATGTCCTAACCATCTGTAGGCTCAATGTAGGAGCCACCCAGGTGTTTGAGTGACAGGATTATTCAGAGAAACCCACTTCAAACCTAGGCAGAGACAGCTCTCCTTGATGGCTCAGAGCATCTGCTTTCTAGCCCCAAAGAGGCCATTTAGATAACAAAGGCAAATCCGAGATGTGAGATGGCTGATAGCAGCCCCCAAATAGAGCAGGTGTGGGGTGGAATAAAAGCCCTCTGTTGTCCATTAGTGTCAGTGGCACCTCTGTGTGAAAGGTGGCACTGCTGGAGCCTCCCATATAAGGCAGGAGATGGAGTTCAGGAGCCAGGGAGTGGGGCTGGAAAGCTGCTGAACAGAAGGTCACTGCTTGGCCACCAAGCTGATGAGACCTTGAGAGGAACCTGGCCCTACAGCCTCATTTGCACAGGAAGAAACCGAGGTTAGCAGAGATTCAGTGAGTTGCTAGAGATCTACTGTGAGACGGAGGCAAAACTAAGAAAAAGAACTCAGGTCTTCTGCCTCTAGCCCAGTCAGTTGCTTCTCCTGTATCTCCTGGGGTCATCTCACCTGGTCAGGGCTTGAGAGTATTTATTCTGAGCAATTATCCAGAGCAAGGAGAAGAAAACCATAAAGGAGGAAACTGTCAAGGAAGGAAGAGAAAGGAAAATTCTTTTTTTAAAAAATGGGGGGACAAGTTATTTTTTAAATATAAAATTGAATCATACTTACTAAAAAAAAAGTTAAAACAGTTTAAAACTATAAAAAATAAGAAGAATCTCATGCTCTTCATTAAACACAGCCTCCCCCATCCTATTTACCAGAGGTAAAAACTGTTAACACTTTTATGTTAAAGTATGTCTTTCAGACTTTTCCTAAATATTTACATTTATATACATTTTAAAAAACACAGATGAGATTACACCATACATACTCTTCAGAAAGTTACTTTTTTACTTAATACGCTGCAACTACCTTTTGGTGTTTATGCTCCTTAAAATGGATCTACTGTGTTTCATCATGTGGGTGTAACATGATTTATTTAACTGGTTCTCTAGAGATGGGCATTCAGCTTGTTTCCAGCATTTTTCTCACTAGTACAAACAGCAGTAAGTATCTTCTTCAAATACCCTTGTGCTTGTGTGTGAGCATATCTTTCATAAATGTTTTAGAGTTGGGTCAAAAGGCATACACATTTTAAATTTTAATCGATTTGACTCACTATGCTTTCAAAGACTGAATCAATTTGTACTTTGACCCAAAGTTTTCCTTTCCCTACCCTCATCAACACTGGGTGCCAGCCATCTTCATACAGTTTTCTTTATGTTGTTTTCATGGAAGTTCTTGAATTCCAAGTACAGTTGGGCATCCATTTGTATTGTGAATTGCCACTTGTACTTCTTTTATAATGAGCTGTCTTTGATTACGAGCTGCTTGCTTTTATCTTTGGTCCATTTTTCTCCTTGGTTTTCACCTGTTTTTCTTTTTGGCTTTGTCAATCAAGAAAAGTGACAGAGACAAGTCTCAATCATTTTAGGGGGTTTATTTGCTGAAGCTAAGGATGCATGCCTGGGAGACAGATCTATGCCTTTCTTCGAAGACGATTTTGAGGGCTTCAAATTTAAAGGGGAAAAGAGGGGGATACTGAGAAATACACAGTTTTCATGCAAGAGGGACAGTAGGGAAAAAATAGTCACTTATGCCTTCGTCTGGCTCAGTGAATGTGAATTTTTACATATGATAGCATAGACAATAGGGCAGAGGAAAGAATAAGATATGCGTTTGCGTCAGGTGGGCAGCGGGATGGCTTTGAGTTCTGTCTTATATCCCCACACCTGTGAAGGTAAGCTATCAATTTGTATTGCCATGGTGAATTTTAACAGAAATGCTTTAAGGTAAAGATCTTGGGGCTATGAGAGAGATGTGTAGCTTTTCATCTTGTAGCCATCTTATTTAGGAACCAAAGTGGGAGGCAGGTTTGCGAGACCCAGTTCCCAGCTTCATTTTTCCCTTTGGCTTAGTGAGTTTGGGGTCCCAAGATTTATTTTCCTTTCATAGCTTATAGCAGTTCTTTGTAAAATTAAATAAATCAATCTTTGTCTACAGTATGGGTGACAGTAACATTTCTCAGTTTATTATTTTGTCTGTGGGCTTTGTTTTGCTCTGTTACAATTTTATGTGATCAAATTTATAAATCTACTCTTTATAGCTTCCGGGTTTTATGTCACACTCTTAAGTTTTATGTCACACTTTAAGAGACCTTTATCATTCCAAGAAAATAAAATACTGCCTTTATTCTAATGCTTTCATAATTTTTTTTATGTTGCAAAGAATAGACCAAGATGAAATTTATTTTAGGTAAGAAATGATGTAAGGATTCAGCTGCCTTTTTCTCTCTCTCTCTCCCCCCTCTCTTTTTTCTACTCCAATCACTAGTCTATTGTCACACTATTTATTGATTTATTTATTCTTTGACCCTTACCTGAAGTGTCGCCATTTTTACAAATCATATTCCCATTCACAGTTAAGTATTTATCTGGACTCTATTTTGTTCCAGTAATCATTCTGTCTCTTCGTGTACTAATATAATTTTGTCTCAAATATTGCAGGATCATAATGCATTACTAGTTTCTATGAGGGCTATCTTCACATAACTTCCATAAAATAAAGTTTGTTTGTTTATTCATTTTAAAAAAGGACCCCTGGTTATACCTCAAAGAAAAGACATAGAGATAATGATCTAGCATTATATTTTGCAAAATCTACTCCACGTGTGTTTTTCAGGTTTCTGCTCATATATATGAGAAAAATCTTACAATGTATATAAGCCATTTCCTCCTGGGTCATCATATGTTCCTGATCTGGGGTACACTGTGATTTGAACCTAGTTATTGGTCTAGTGGCAGCAGGGGCAGTTGTTGTAGGTCTTGTGGAAAATGAGCATCTCCTCAGAACATTGTTATCCCAGCGGAGGTTACTGCAGGGCTTTCAGTCAAAGAAAGTGTGGTCTCCCCAGATACAGAAGAACAAGCAAGGGAGGCTTAGAGTGACGTGAGTGTGTTTAGAATCAGTTCTAACCTGATGCCTCACTCCAAGTTTTAGTGTCTCATTCTTTCTCAGTCGATTTCCTATCTTTTACATCAGAAATTTGGCAAGGCTGTGAATTCAACTGAAATTGTAATTCTGCAAGCCTCCCAATTAAATTTTATGTTTGATTTTTATCAATATCAGTCTGTGGCTATAATAAATAAAAGATTATTTTTGGGCTGCCCTCGAAATGTCTGGTTCCCCACTCATGACCTGAACTGAAAATTAAATGAATTTTAGCTTGTCATTTGCTTTCTGTAAATGCTACAGTACACTCCAGAGGATCCATCCAACATCATAGTCCTTGCTTTAGTTTGCACTTCATCACAATTACCATAATTTGATTAATTGCAAAGCTACTACCTGCCATGGATTATTAGTATCAATTTCCCACTGGCAAAGAAATTGTCTCTGTACTCAAGCCTAAAATCATGATCAAACTATTATCAAATCTCATGTGTGAGGATCTGTCTTTTAGGAGGACCACTTCTGATATCAGTTCTGTAAGGTCTAGTCAGGAGACAGCTATTCACGAGTAATTTGAACAGAAAAAAAAGTAATATACAGAATTATAAGCTAGTAAACTGCAATTAACTGCTAAAAGAGGCAAAAGAGAACTAAAGAATATAGGAGTAACACAAAGAAACTCCTATCTCTAGAATGGAGAGAATATAACATAAATAATTAAGAACATGAAAGAAGGTCCCTCCTCCAAGGCTGAATTCAGTCCTCAGTGGGTATCTTGTGGCTGACACAGAAACATGTAGCCTCCCAGTGGTAAAGAAACTTGTCAGAGAGTTTGGCCAGAGCTGGTCTGTAGGAACAACTTGCTAGGTGGTTGAGACACTCTAGAAGGTGCAGCAGCTGTTCTGCAGGAACTGAAGCTGGGTAGCTAAGTTCACTGGAGCAAGCTGGTGGGCTGAGCTGGAGAGCGGGACATGGCCAGCTGGAGTACCAGGGGACTGGAGTTGACTTATAAGAAGCAACCTGCAGGCAGCTGACGGGTCAGAGCTCGTCTACAGGAAGTGGTCTGCTGGGTGCAGGAGAAACTCACTAGAGAGTGAATGACTTGGGCCACCTGTCTGCCTGTTTGCTGACAGCTGTACCATAAGAGAATAAGTGCAAGATAACTGAAGATAAGCCTCTTCTGCTGCTATGACCTTACAGCAACACCCCAGTACCCTCTATTGACAATTAGGGTAATACTGTGGCAGATGGAAAAGGAGAAATATTTACAGGGTCCAGCCCCACTACCACTACTAGAGCAAAGATGGGTGCATTTGGAGCTGAGAAGAAATGGGTTGATAACTGGCACAACTAGTATGGATTACGTTTGCCAGTTTCAGGATCTCTGTTCTGAAGGTCTGGAGATCTCTTATATTTGATAATTATCCACTGTTAATAAGGGAAATACCCAAACCCTTTAACCAACGTGGTGCTTCATTTTCTCGGGTTTCCTGTGCCTCTCCACGTATGGGTCTTTACAATCTACAATGTCAGCAGCTTCAGTGCTCGGATTCATGGTCCTTTTGCAGGGACAGTTCATGAAATAAATAACCTCTTTGTGGAAAAAGACAGAAAATAATGAAACAATATAAATCAAAACAGAGATCACCATAACCAAAGAATGGGATGTTAAGGGAGAGTCCATTTCCTTGAGTACTAGCTCAAAACCAGCATGTAACGAAGACTGAACTGAAATCATAATGTCCCCAGGACACTGTGAGTGGAGTGATGAACATAAATTATTTTCTTCAGTTCCTGTAATGAGAAATATGACTCCTAGTTAAGATTCTTGGCAAAATTCAAGACATGGATTGTGCCTGTTTTAAAGGTAAAGCAGCACTTGCCATTAATACAATGGCTGTCTGCTGGGCATAGTGGCTCACAACTGAAATTCCAGCACTTTGAGAGGCTAAGGTGGGAGGATCACCTGAGGTCAGGAGTTCGAAACCCGTCTGGCCAACATGGTGAAACTCCATTTCTACTAAAAATACAAAAATTAGCCAGGTGGCGCACACCTGTAGATTCAGCTACTCAGGAGTCTGAGGCATGAGAATTGCTTGAGCCTGGGAGGCAGAGGTTTCAGTGAGCTGAGATCACACAACTGCACTCCAGCCTGGGTGACAGAGCGAGACTCTGTCTCAAAAGAATAAAAAACAATAAATAAAATTTTAAAAATAAAATAATATACAGTGGATTTCAGAATAGGACCCCCCCATCTCCCAGACTAACAGTGTCAACATCACCCAGGAACTTACCAGAAATGCAAATTCTCAGACCCCAACCAGACTGACTGAATCAGTGGCTCTGGGGCTGGGTTCCAGCAATCTGTGTCTTAATAAGCCCACCAGGTGATTCTGATATGTGTTAATATTTGAGAACCACCGGTTTAAACAGATCTAAATTTAAGACTTGGTTTTTGGCAAACCGTGTAATCTGTACCTCAGTTTCATCATCTGTGATGGCTGCACCTTAATAGTAACTACCTTATAGGATTGTTGTGAAAATTACATAATAAAATCAGAGTAAAGAGCTTATAAAAGTGCCTCCCATAGAGCACTCAAAAACTTTTTTTTCAAGCACCTCTTAAGACTTAATACAAATTTAAGAGACTAGTGTTTTTAAAGAGCTTAGCATAGTAAATACCAGGCACACGATAAATATTATGCCCTCAATAATGCTAGCTACAGTATCAGTGGTAGTGGTGGTAGTAATATAACACTTAACACCTATATTGTACTTACCTTGTACTAAGCATCCTTATAAGCCCTTTTCATGTTATGTTTTAACACTTAAAATCACTCAATTATCACCACTTTTGAGATGAAGGAACCGAGGTACAGAAAGTTTATTTCCAAAACTACTTAGCTAGTCAGTGATAAAACAAGGATCCCAAATCAGATCATTTCATTTCAGAGTCTGTGTTTTTAGGCACTAATCTGGAAAGATATAGAAGACAGAGAGAGGGGAATAAAAAAGGGAAGGGGAAAGAGAATATGCCATTTTATATTATACATTTTAAAGAAGTCTTTTTTTCTAAAAATGGAAACCATAATCTTGCAGAATTTGCAGCCAAAAAAATGATGAATGGTGTTGCCTCCGCCTGAGGTTCCAGGGAGGGAAAGAAAAATATCCAGCGGAAGCCCCTGAGAGTAGGGGGGCTGGGAGGTTGGCCTGTTCTGGGCTTACATCTTTTTCACTAGTAATGATCTGGGAGGCAGGAAAACATTACCTGTCAGTGTCATTGGAGTTGGTGCTGTTGCGAAATAGCAAGATATAGAAAAAAATCAAATACTGAGAACTTCGCAATCTTGGCGAACTTGGTCTAAGATGTGCAGTAACATAATGCCACGGGGCCCTGAAGGAGGGGACAGGGGAAAACAGGTGAAAGCTCAAGATCCTTTCAGTCTGCTGTCACACTGGGGACAGAACAGCTGATGCTCCCGCAAAGAGTCAAGGTCACTGTGGGTAGAAATTGGAGCGGCAATGCCCAAAACGTGGGGAAAGAGACAAGCCCATTTTCCTTCTTCCCTCCTAGCCTGCAGGGGCACACCTGGAGTAAGGCCTTTTGTAGGTTCAGGGAGACCTCAAATATAACTACATTTTCTAAATATGTCAGGGAAAAGAAACTAGAAAAGATTGAGGTAGAGAAGAAAGAAACGCTTAGGTATGAGAATTATGTAGGCTGGGAATGACTGGGAGGCAGCGAGACCTATTGGTTGGTGTAGGATAAGGTGAGCAGGAGAGTTTCAATTCAGTTCATCTGTATCCATTACATGCCTACTATGTGTTAATTACTCTTTAGGTTTTGGTAAAATAGAGATAAAGAAAACGTGGTCCTGTCCTGAGATGTTGCCAGTCCAATGCAGGGGGAGAATTTTAGGTAGATAATTACACACACAACAAAAAAATGGCCATAAGAGGATTTCCTGGGAACACAGAGTAGGGGTGTGTAACCCAGTCTAGGCACAGAAGGAAGCAGCTATCAGGGAAGTCTTCTTGGAAGAGTCAGTGCTTGAGCTGAGTCTTAAAAATATCAGGCATATATCAGTTAGAATGCTTTTGGCTGCATGTAGTAGAAACCTAAACTCAATAGCCTTACATGATAAAGGTACTTATTACATAACATAATACAGAGTCTAGAGATATTGCAGGCTAGTTAGTTCAACAGTTGGACAATGTTATAAAGCAGTAGCCCCCAATCTTTTTTGGCACCAGGGACTGGTTTTGTGGAAGACAATTTTTCCATAAGCTAGGTTGTAGGATGGTTTCAGGATGAAACTGTTCCACCTCAGATCCCCAGGCATTAGTTAGATTCTCATAAGGAGCACAGTTCATAATACGGTTCGTGCTCCTATGAGAATCTAATACTGCCACTGACCTGATAGGAGGTGGAGCATAGGTGGTAATGCTTGCTCACCCGCTGCTCACTTCCTGCTGTGTGGCCCAGTCCGTGGCCCAGGGTTGGAGAGTCCTGTTATAAAGGACCCAGTTTTTTTCATCTCTGTTTTGCCTTCCTCTATGTATTAGCTATGTTCCCAAATTGCTATCCCTCCTGGTCATAAGATGGCTGCAAATACTTCACACCTCACATCTGGATACACCTATGTCAAGGGAAAGAAAAGGGTGCTTCCCTTTCTGTTTCTTTCTTCTAAGGAAGTAAACATTTCTCAGAAGCCTCCTCATGACTTTCCCTCATATCTCATTGTCCAGAATGGTTATTTGTGGCCACACCTAATCCAATCCCTAGGGAAACACGGAATAAAATCACCCTAATTAACTTAGACTATTGAGATCTGCCACCCAGAAGACTGGTTATTAAACAAAGGCAGTAAGGATCTAGATTGTGGAGGACATTGTATGAGCTCTATTTACTAGGGTGGGTATTTACAAAAATCCTCTTTTTTACTTTAATACTTTTATTCAGATATAATCAACATATTAAAAAGTCATACATTTACAGTATATAATCTGATAAGTTTTGACATGTGTATATACACACATATATGTGAAACTGTCATCAAAATCAAGATATTATAATAAACATAGCCATCACCCCCAAAAGTTTTTTCCTATCCTTTCATAATCTTTCCCTCATGCCCCTGCCCACCCATCCCACCTCACTGCTTCATTCCAAGGTAACCACTAATTAACTTTCAATCTCTTTAGGTTAGTTTGTGTTTTCTAGAATTTATATAAATGGAATAATTGTTTGTATGTATTCTTTTTGTTTGACTGCTTTCACTCAGCAAAATTATTTAAAATTTACTTATGCTTTGTGTGTACCAATAGTTGATGCCTTTTTATTGCTTAGTAGAATTCCCTTGTGTGGATATAGCACAATTTTGTTTATCTATTTACCTGGTGATGGACATTTGGGTTGCTTCCAGTTTGGGCTACTACAAATAAAACTGCTATGATCATTCATGTAGATGTCATCAAACAAACAAATGCTTTTAGTTCCCTTGAATAAATCTCTAGGAAAAGAATGTCTCACTCATACAGTAGGTGGATGTGTAACTTCAAAGAAATTGTCACACTGTTTTCTATGGAGATGGCACCATTTTACATTCCTGCTAGCAGTGCATGAGCATTTCAGTTGCTCTCCATGCTCATCAACATTTGGTATAGTCAGTATTTTTAATTTTAGATGTTCTAGTAGGAGTCAACAATTCTTCTTTATAATAATGGCATCATACCACTGTATCTATTATCCTGAAATAAAATTTATTGTTTTATACCTACATACATTACTTTTAAAAACCGAACACAGTGTTCCAACCATAAAGTAAAAGAGAAACAAAAATAAAACAACTTTCAATAAATAATGTGTGTTTTAGCATGCATCTTTAATCAAGTAAATAAGAAGGCATAAAATGGATGACATAATAAAATAGTCAGTACTTCTCCCTGCATGTAGGATAACTATGAATGCTTCAGTGAGAGACAGATTGATACAGGTGTGCTGTTTGGTAACTCAAACACCAAAAGCAGCATTACCATTAGAGATGTGATTTTTCAAAATGGTGAACAACTTTACCTAAATTTCCAGACAAAACATACTACATTTTCTCTTGATTTACCCATAATTGCATTTGTGTAAAATTTAATGATTAGTTATACTATGGAAAAGTTTCTTTGTGCTTACTTATTAAATAAATTTACGTTCTAGGCTTGAACCAAAAGCTTATTTGCTTCTTTTTTACCTACATGAACATCTAGTAGGACATTAGGAAGCCATATGGGCAAGTCTTTTGATTATATTCAGAACTTTTGAAAAAATCTAGAAAGGAAGTGAAATCAGCAAGATGGTAAAATAGGTGGTCCTATGCTTCACTCCCTCGATGGAAAGATCAAGTGGCAACTATCCACAGACAAAAACATATAGGTAAAAACCACCCAAACATAGAAATAAGCCAGAGTCAGTTATGTGTACTACAAAGCTGAATAAAAATCCATATTGAAAGGGCAGGAGAAACATTGCTTTGACTGCATTGCCCCCAAGTTGGCACAGCACCACACAGAGAGGATTCCCTAGGGCCCATGATTTCTACAGTGGGAAAATACACCCCCCATCTGAGGAAGCAGACATCCAGCTTCCCTAGCATTGCAAAACACTTCCCAGGAAACCCATTTATTGTCACCTCACAGAGAATGGGAGATGTAGGGGTAAATTGCACACTTCTCAGTGACACCTGAGATCTGGTAGAAACAAAGCAAGAAGGCAGAGCCCACAGAGATGAGAGCACAGATTTTTCTGACAGCTCAATGTACCTGCCAGCAGAGGTGTTTGATCAGTGGTACCAGCTAAAAACATAGCACATCTACCAAGCATAGCTGGTAGCTCCCAGAAGAATTAGGAAGTGCAACCTGGTTTGAATCCCCAGATGACCCGCTTCAGACCCTATGCTAGGGCCTTGCCCAGGGAGGGAGAAGATCCCCCTACATCAGCAAATTTTGACAAAAAGCCAGGCACTAGTTCTACCGCACCTGGGAGCTTAGTCAATGTTCCTTGTGTCTTCAAAGCCCTCCTCATACCTTGCCCAGGGAGGGAGGCAAATCGCAACCATGCATTTCTACTGAACACAGCAGCTGATCTATTTATCCTGATTCACTGAACCTCGGGGATTCTCAATTGCTGAACTCAAATGGCAGCACCTCTGACCAGGGAATTCATCCTGTGTCCCTGTCAGATTAGAGGTGATTGCAGTGCCCATCCAGAAGCTCAGCCTAATTGCAGAGCTCAACCAGTGATCTTGCCAGGTAGCAGAGCCCAGTCAGGTGCCCCACCTGAATTCAGAGCAAAGGCAGCAACCCAGTCATCTAGATAACCTGAAAGTAAGCCAGGGTTATTACTACCTGGCCCATCCAGAATTATAAGCTGGACTAAATAATGAAGGTCTATCCTTGCCAAGAAACACCTATAAAAATTAGGAAAGGTAGCTGTCTCTGCAAACGTGCAAGCACCAATGCAAGTACACAGGGATGACAAAGACTAGGAAAATCATGACATCTCAAAAAGAAACTAACAAAGCTCCAATAATGAACCCTAAAGAAAGGGAGATCTATGGAAATGACAGAAAAATAATTCAGAATAATCCTCTTTTAAAAGTTTGGTGAACCTCAATATACAGATTAAAAATTAAATAAAATTTGGAAAACAATACATGAAAACAATGAGAAGTTAAACAAAGAAATAGAGATGATAAAAAAGTAGAAATTCAGGACTTTAAGAATACAATAACTGAAATAAAAAATGCAATAGAAAACTTCAATAACTGGCTCAGTCAAATGAAGAATGAATTAATGAGCTTGAATACAAAATATCTGAAACTATTCAATCAAAAGAGCAAAGGAAATAATACAAAGAAAGCCTATGAAAATCATGGGACACCATCAAGATATGTAACCTATGCATATTAGGAATTCAAGAAGGAAAAGAAAAACAAATAAGATCAGAAAGCATATTTAAAGGAATAATGGATGCAAATTTTCTTAATCTGAGGAAAGAAGCCAAAACCCAAGTACAGAAAGTGCAGAAGTCTCCCATCAAATTCAACCCAAAGAAGAGTTCACCAAGACACATCATAATCAAACTACCAAGCATCAAAAACAAAGAAAAAATTCTGAGAGAAGTAAAAGAAATAAATGTACCACATATAAAGGAGTCCTGATATAATTATCAGTATACTTTTCAGCAGAAACCCTACAGGCCAGGAGAGAGTGGCATGATACATTCAAATTTTGAAAGAAAAAAACTGCCAACCAAGAGTCCTTTCCCCAGCAAAACTGTCTTTCAGAAATGAGAAGGAAGTAAAAACTTTCCTACACAAACAAAAGCTATGAGAGCTCATCACCACTAGGCCTTCCTTAAAGGTATTGCTAAAAAATTTTTTTAATGGAAACAAAAATCTGCTAATTAATAACATAAAACTTATGAAAGTACAAAACTTAATGGTATAAGTAGTATAGAGAAATATTCAGAATACGCTGGGATTGTCATAGTGGTGTATAAAGTAATTTTATCTCTAGTATAAGTGCTTATCTCCAGTATAATTTTATCTCTAGTATATGGACAAAATTATTAATAACAATGTTACCTAAGATAAATGGTCAAGGGATACATATTATAACACAGTGTAAATTCAGACATCAAAAACAAAAAATGTTGGGGGGGTAGTAAAAATGTAAAGTTATTGTATACAATCAAATTTAAGTTGTTATCAGCTTGAAATACAATGTTAAGTATAAGATATTCTACGTAAGTCTCATGGTAACCAAAAAGCAAACATTTATAAGAAGCACACAACACAAAATGAAAAAGATTCAAAAGATATCACTACAGAAAACTATCAAACCATTAAAAAAGACAGCAAAAGATGAAGAAACAGTCTCTATAAAACATTCAGAAAATAATTAACAAAATGGCAGTAGCAAGTCCTTACCTGTCAATAATTACCTTGATTGTAAATGGATTAAGTTATTCAATAAAAATAAATAGAAGTTTGGAAGGCCTCTGGTAACATCATACTTCAAATTTCATTCAAGTTTACAGAACCCAACATATGTGCTGCACATAAATTCTCTGGCAGGACTTCTTGGATGTTACTAACCTTTTTTTTATTTCTGGTACTGGTCACTTCTCTAAAGCAGATCTCAGCACTGCATTTACCAACAGAACACCCTTTTACCACTTTAACCCTGAAGATTTCTTTTACAAAGCTTCATGCCCTCAAGGACAATTAGGAGCCTTGACTTTGCAGTGGGAAAGGCTAAGGTTTGAATCCTAACTACCTCTGCTGTCTCTGACTTTAAGCAAGTTATTTAACTTTTGAATCTGTTTTTCCTAAAATGACAATAGTGTCTATTTCTGAGCGTTGAGGTGAGAGTAAATGAGTTTGTAGAGCACACATAAAAAGTGTTCAATAAACGATAGCTATTGACTTTAAGAATAATTTTCTTACTATAAAATAATATCCCTTATACTATGAAGAAATTATTCAAGCTAGAAGGTTTAGCTTTGCTAACTTACAAAATAATCAGATAGTACAATTTCAGCTAAATCCTGAGGTTATATGTAATTCTAAAGTTTGGAATTAAAAAATTGAATTATGATAGGAAATAGCTTCTTAAATGGTTGGAGAAAGTCTGTCTGTAATGAGATACAATTACTGAATCCAGATGCAGGGTCAGTGTGTCATTTTCTTCTTTGTACTGAAAATCTTTTTATTTTAAAGGTGAAGCAACACATAATCTTTTATCCATAACTTAGTGTAGCACAATCTTAGAAAGTCTAAGGCAAATGTGACTTTTCTGTGCATGTATGTGTATTTTGAAGAATGTGTAAAACTTATGCTAATGTTTGCATGTGACAACGATATTAGAAAAATAGTCATGTCCTTTTTGTGTAGCCACTTTTTTTCCATACAGGTCCATATATCTGATGTTACCTACAGAAGAAGCTTTAGACCTAGAATTACTTCCTTTTGCGAACTGATATGCTATGTTATATAGTCTGTGTTTATAAGTGGAAGGTATCTATTTGGGTAAATATTTCTTTCCACAAAATTGAGCTTTTTTTGCTTATGTCAGTGAGGGGTGATATTTATATTAATAAAACATTATGCTTTTAGTGTTTGTAGCACTGATTTGGAATTCCTGATTAAATGTGTCATGAATGTTGTCTTAATTTAAAAAAAAAGACACAGAGTGAATCAGTGCAATTAAAAAACAAAACCCAACTCTATGCTACCTATAGAAGGCTAACTTCAATTTTTGTTTTTTGTTTTTTTTTTTTGAGACGGAGTCTTGCTCTGTCGCCCGGGCTGGAGTGCAGTGGCCTGATCTCAGCTCACTGCAAGCTCCGCCTCCCAGGTTTATGCCATTCTCCTGCCTCAGCCTCCCAAGTAGCTGGGACTACAGGCGCCCGCCACCTCGCCCAGCTAGTTTTTTTTTGTATTTTTTAGTAGAGACGGGGTTTCACCGTGTTAGCCAGGATGCTCTCAATCTCCTGACCTCATGATCTGCCCGTCTCGGTTAAGGACACACATTATCTGAAAGTAAGGAATAGAAAAATGTTTTATATAAATAGAAACCAAAAAAGAGCAGTGATAGCAATAGTTAAATTAAACAAAATCGATTTTAAGTCAAAAACTGTAAAAAGTGACCAAGAAGGACATTTTATAATGGTAAAGGGATCAATTCATCAACAGGATAAAATGATTGCAAATATATGTGCATGATGGCTGGGTGCAGTGGCTTATGCCTGTAATCCCAGCACTTTGGGAGGCTGAGGTAGGCAGATCACTTGAGCTGAGGTCAGGAGTTCAAGACCAGCCTGGCAACATCGCAAAACCCCACCTCTACCAAAAATACGAACACATGTGTGGTGGCACATGTGTGGTCCCAGCTACTGAGAGACTCGCTTGAGCCCAAGAGGCAGAGGTTGCAGTGAGCCAAGATCAAGCTACTGCACTCCATCCTCAGTGACAGAGTGAGACTCCATCTCAAAAATATATATATATATTATTTTTATATGGCATTATATTAAAAAATATATATATATGCATGCAATAGTAGCACACTTAAATATATAAAGCAAACATTTAAAAATCTGAAGGAGATATAGACTTCAATACAATAATAGTGTAGGGGACTTCAATATACCACTTTTAATAATGGACAAATCGTGCATAGAGAAAATAAACAAGTAAACATTGGACTTAAACAGCATTCAAGAACAAATGGATCTAACAGATATATACAGAGCATTCCATCTAACATTAAGAGAATACACATTCTTCTCAAGTACATAAAAAATTCTCCAGAATAGATCATATGTTAGACCACAAGAAACGTCTTAGAAAACTTAGGAAGACTGAAATCATATCAAGTACCTTTTTGAGCACAATTGTATGAAACTAGAAATCAATAGCAGAAGGAATTTTAGAAAATTCACAAATACATGGAAAATAAACAACATGCTCCTGAATAACCAATGGTTCAATAAAGAAATTAAAATGGAAATTTAAAAATATTTTGAGACAAATGAAAATAGAAACACAACATACCAAAACTTACAGGATTTAGCAAAAGCAGTTCTAAGAGAAAAGTTTAAAGCAATAAATACCTACGTCAAAAGAGAAGAAAGATTGCAAATAAACAAGTTAAGGTTATGCCTCAAGGAACTAGAAAAGGAAGTACAAAGTAGGCCTAATGTTAGCAAAAGGAAATAAATAATAAAGATCAGAGCAGAAATAAATGAAATAGGGACTCATAAAACAATATAAAAGAACAATGAAACTAAGAGTTTTTTTTTAAAGATTAGCAAAACTGACAAACCTTAACAAAAGCTAGACTAACCAAGAAAGAAGAGAAAAGATCCAAGTAAATAGAATTCTAAATGAAAGCAGAGACATTACAACAGACACCACGGAAATACAAAGGATCATAAATGACTACTGTGAATAATTACATGCCAAAAATTGGATGACCTAAAGAAATGGATAAATTCCTAGACACATGAAATCTACCAAGACTGAATCATGAAGAAATAGGAAATCTGTACGGACTAATAACAAGTGAGATCAAATCAGTAATAACTTTCCCATCAAAGAAGAGCCCTTGACCGGGGGGGTGGTTACTGCTGAATTCCACCAAATGTTTAAAGAAGGACTAATACTAATTCGCTATACACTTTTCAAAAAAACTGAAAAGGAGGGAACACTACAAAGCTCTTTTTATGAGGCCAGCATTACCCTGATTTCAAAGCCAGACAAGGACATCACAAGACAGGAAAACGACAAGTTAGTATCATTGATGAAGAGATGCAAAAATTCTCAACAAAATACTGGCAAACTGAATTCAACAATACATTAAGAGGATCATTCACCATGATCATGTAGGATTTATCTCTGGGATGCAGAATGATTTATGATTTGCAAATCAATAAATGTGATATACCACATTGATGGAATGAAAAGAGAAAAACCATATGTTCATCCCATTAGATGCACAAAAGGTATTTGACAAAATTCAATTTTCGTGATAAAAATATTCAATAAATTAGGCATAGAAGGAATGTACTTCAGCATAATAAGGACCATATATAATAAGTCCACAGCTAAGATTATACTCAATGATAAAAAAATCAAAACTCTTTCCTCTAAGACTCAGAGAAAGATAAGGATATCTAATCTACACTTCTATTCAACGTAGTACTGGAAATCCAACAAAAAAAGAAAAAAAAAAAAAACAAGGCATCATGATAGGAAAGGAAGTAAAACTGTTGCTGCCTGCTTATATTATGATCTTACATATAGAAAACACTACAAATTCCACAAAAAAACCTGTTAGAACTGATAAACAAATTAAGTAAAGTTGCAAGATACTAGATCAACATACAAAAATCTGTAGCATTTCTCTTTACTTATGACAAACTTTCCAGAAAAGAACTCAAGAGAACAGTCCCACTTAAAATAGTTACAAAAAATAATGAAATAAAATACTTAGGAATAAATTCAACCAAGGAAGTGAAAGATCTGTACACTGAAAACTATAAAACAGACATTGCGCACCCAAGATAGCCGAATAGGAACAACTCCAGTCTCCAGCTCCCAGAGTGAGCGACACAGAAGATGGATGATTTCTGCATTTACAACTGAGGTACTGGGTTCATCTCACTGGGGAGTGTCAGGCAGTTGGTGCAGAACAGTGAGTGCAGCCCAGGGAGTGAGAGCGGAAGCAGGGCGAGGCATCACCTCACCTGAAAGCGGAAGGGAAGAAAGGAAAAGGAATTCCCTTTCCTAGCCAAGGGAAACCATGGCACACAACACCTGGAAAATCAGGTCACACCCACACTAATACTGCGCTTTACCAAGGGTCTTAGCAAACTGGCACACCAGGAGATTATATCCTGTGCCTGGCTTGGAGGGTCTCACACCCATGGAGCCTCCATCTCATTGCTAGCACGGCAGTCTGAGATCTAGCTGCAAGGTGGCAGCGAGGCAGGGGGAGGGGTGCCCATCATTGCTGAGGCTTAAGTAGGTAAACAAAGTGGCCAGGAAGTTCGAACCAGGTGGAGCCCACTGCAGCTCCAGGAGACCTGCCTGCCTCTGTAGACTCCACTTCTAGGGACAGGGCATAGCTAAAACAAAAATCCAGCAGAAAGCTCTGCAGATGTAAATGTCTCTGTCTGACAGCTTTGAAGAGAGTAGTGACTCTCCCAGCACAGAGGTTGAGATCTGAGAACGGAAAGACTGCCTCCTCAAGTGGGTCCCTGACCCCCGAGAAGCCTAACTGGGAGACATCCCCCACTAGGTGCAGACTGACACTTCACACCTCACACAACTGAGTACACCTCTGAGATGAAGCTTCCAGAGCAAAAATCAGACAGCAACACTTGCTGTTCAGCAATATTCTCTCTTCTGCAGCCTTCGCTGCTGATACCCAGGCAAATAGGGTCTGGAATGCACCTTAAACAAACTCCAACAGACGTGCAGCTGAGGGTTCTGACTGTTAGAAGGAAAACTAACAAACAGACAGGACATCCACACCAAAACCCCATCTAAATGTCAACATCATCAAAGGTACATAAAACCACAAAGATGGGGAAAAAGCAGTGCAGAAAAGCTGGAAATTCAAAAAATCAGAGCGCCTCTCCCCCTCCAAAGGAACGCAGCTCCTCCCCAGCAACGCAACAAAGCTGTATGGAGAATGACTTTGACAAGTTGAGCGAAGAAGGCTTCAGTCGATCAAAATTCTCAGAGCTAAAGGAGGAACTACGAACCCGGTGCAAAGAAATTAAAAAACTTGAAGAAAGATTTGATGAATGGATAACTAGAATAACCAGTGCAGAGAAGTCCATAAACGACCTGATAGAGATGAAAACCATGACATGAGAACCATGTGACTAATGCACAAGCTTCAGTAACCGACTTGATCAACTGGAAGAAAGAGTACCAGTGATTGAAGATCAAATAAGTGAAATGAAGCGAGAAGAGAAGTTTAGAGAAAAAAGAATAAAAAGAAATGAACAAAACCTCTGAGAAATATGGGATTCTGTGAAAAGACCAAATCTACATCTCACTGGTGTACCTGAAAGTGATGGAGAGAAAGAATCAAGTTGGAAAACACTCTGCAGGATATTATCCAGGAGAACTCCCCCAGCCTAGCAAGGCAGGCCAACATTCAAATTCAGGAAATACAGAGAACGCCAAAGGATGCTCTTAGAAAAGAGCATTCCAAGACAAATAATTGTCAGATTCACCAAAGTTGAAATGAAGGAAAAAATCTTAAGGGCAGCCAGAGAGAAAGGTCGGGTTACCCACAAAGGGAAACCCATCAGACTAACAGCAGATCTCTCAGCAGAAACCCTACAAGCCAGAAGAGAGTGGGGGCCAATATTCAACATTCTTAAAGAAAAGAATTTTCAACCCAGAATTTCATATCCAGCCAAATAAATTTCATAAGTGAAGGAGAAATAAAATCCTTTACAGATAAGCAAATGCTTAGAGATTTTGTCACCACCAGGCCTGCCCTACAAGAGATCCTGAAGGAAGCACTAAACACAGAAAGGAACAACCGGTACCAGTCACTGCAAAAATACGCCAAAATGTAAAGACCATCAATGCTACAAAGAAACTGCACCAACTAACAAGCAAAATAACCAGCTAACATCATAATGACAGGATCAAGTTCACACATAACAATATTAACCTTAAATGTAAATGGGCTAAATGGTCCAATTAAAAGACACAGACTGGCAAATTGGATAAAGAGCCAAGACCCATCAGTTTGCTGTATTCAGGAGAGCCATCTCACATGCAGAGACATACATAGGCTCAAAATAAAGGGATGGAGGAAGATCTACCAAGCAAATGGAAAACAAAAAAAGACAGGGGTTGCAATCCTCTGATAAAACAGACTTTAAACTAACAAAGATCAAAAGAGACAAAGAAGGCCATTACATAAAGGTAGAGGGATCAATTCAACAAGAGCTAACTATCCTAAATATATATGCACCCAATACAGGAGCACCCAGATTCATAAAGCAAGTCCTTAGAGACTTACAAAGAGACTTAGACTACCACATAATAATAATGGGAGACTTTATCACCCCACTGTCAATATTAGACAGATCAAGAAGACAAAAAGTTAACAAGGATATCCAGGAATTGAACTCAACTCTGCACCAAGCAGACTTAATAGACATCTACAGAACTCTCCACCCTAAATCAACAGAATATACATTCTTCTCAGCACCACATCACACTTACTCCAAAATTGACCACATAGTTGGAAGTAAAGCACTCCTCAGCAAATGTAAAAGAACAGAAATTATAACAAACTGTCTCTCAGACCACAGAGCAATCAAACTAGAACTCAGGACTAAGAAACTCAATCAAAACCGCTCAACTACATGGGAACTGAACAACCTGCTCCTGAATGACTACTGGGTACATAACGAAATGAAGGCAGAAATAAAGATGTTCTTTGAAACCAATGAGAACAAAGATACAACATATCAGAATTTCTGGAAACACATTTAAAGCAATGTGTAGAGGGAAATTTATAACACTAAATGCCCACAAGAGAAAGCAGGAAAGATATAAAACTGAAACCCTAACATCACAATTAAAAGAACTAGAGAAGCAAGAGCAAACACATTCAAAAGCTAGCAGAAGACAAGAAATAACTAAGATCAGAGCAGAACTGAAGGAGATAGAGACACAAAAACCCTCCAAAAAATCAATGAATCCAGGAGCTGGTTTCTTGAAAATATCAACAAACTTGATAGACCTTTAGCAAGACTAATAAAGAAGAAAAGAGAGAAGAATCAAATAGACATAATAAAAAATGTTAAAGGGGATATCACCACTGACCCCACAGAAATACAAACTACCATGAGAGAAAACTATAAACACCTCTATGCAAATAAACTAGAAAACCTAGAAGAAATGGATAAATTCCTGGACACATACATTCTCTCAAGACTAACCCAGAAAGAAGCTGAATCCCTGAATAGACCAATAACAGACTCTGAAATTGAGGCAATAATTAATAGCTTACCAACCAAAAAAAGTCCAGGACCAGATGGATTCACAGCTGAATTCTACCAGAGGTACAAGGAGGAGCTGGTACTATTCCTTCTGAAACTATTCCAATCAAGAGAAAAAGATGGAATCCCCTCTAACTCATTTTACGAGGCCAACATCATCCTGATACCAAAGCCTGACAGAGATACAACAAAAAAAGAGAATTTTAGACCAATCTCCCTGATGAACATCAATGCAAAAATCCTCAATAAAATACTGGCAAACCGAATCCAGCAGCACATCAGAAAACTTATCCACCATGATCAAGTGGACGTTACCCCTGGGATGCAAGGCTGGTTCAACATTCGCAAATCAATAAATGTAATCCAGCATAAGCAGAACCAAAGACAAAAACTACATGATTATCTCAATAGATGCAGAAAAGGCCTTTGACAAAATTCAACAGCCCTTCATGCTAAAAACTCTCAATAAATTCGTTATTGATGGAACATATCTCAAAATAATAAGAGCTATTTATGACAAACCCACAACCAATATCATACTGAATGGGCAAAAACTGGAAGCATTCCTTTTGAAAACTGGCACAAGACAGGGATGCCCTCTCTCACCACTCCGATTCAACATAGTGTTGGAAGTTCTAGCCAGAGCAATCAGGCAAGAGAAAGAAATAAAGGATATTTAATTAGGAAAAGAAGTCAAATTGTCCCTGTTTGCAGATGACATGATTGTATATTTAGAAAATCCCATTGTCTCAACCCAAAATCTCCTTAAGCTGATAAGCAACTTCAGCAGTGTCAGGATACAAAACCAATGTGCAAAACTCACAAGCATACTTATGCACCAGTAACAGACAAACAGAGAGCCAAATCATGAATGAACTCCCATTCACAATAGCTTCAAAGAGAAAAAAATATCTAGGAATCCACCTCACAAGGGATGTGAAGGACCTCTTCAAGGAGAACTACAAACCACTGCTCAGTGAAATAAAAGAGGACACAAACAAATGGAAGAACACACCATGCTCATGGATAGGAAGAATCAATATTGTGAAAATGGCCATACTGCCCAAGGTAATTTATAAATTCAATGCCATCCCCATCAAGCTACCAAAGACTTTCTTCACAGAATTGGAAAAAACTGCTTTAAAGTTCATAGGGAACCAGAAAAGACCCCGCATTGCCAAGACAGTCCTAAGTCAAAAGAACAAAGCTGGAGGCATCACGTTACTTGACTTCAAACTATACTACAAGGCTACAGTAACGAAAACAGCATGGTACTGGTACCAAAATAGATATATAGACCAATGAAACAGAGCAGAGGCCTCAGAAATAATACCACACATCTACAGCCATCTGATCTTTGACAAACCTGACAAAAACAAGAAATGGGAAAAGGATTCCCTATTGAATAAATGGTGCTGGGAAAATTGGTTAGCCATAAGTAGAAAGCTGAAACTGGATCCTTTCCATACTCCTTATACGAAAATTAATTCAAGATGGATTAGAGACTTAAATGTTAGACCTAAAACCATAAAAACCCTAGAAGAAAACCTAGGTAATACCATTCAGGACCTAGGCATGACTAGGACTTCATGTCTAAAACACCAAGAGCAATGGCAACAAAAGTCAAAATTGACAAATGGGATCTAATTAAACTAAAGAGCTTCTGCACAGCAAAAGAAACTACCATCAGAGTGAACAGGCAACCTACAGAATGGGAGAAAATTTTTGCAATCTACTCATCTGACAAAGGACTAATATCCAGAACCTACAAAGAACTCAAACAAATTTACAAGAAAAAAACAAACAGCCCCAACAAAAAGTGGACAAAGGATATGAACAGACACTTCTCAAAAGAAGACATTCATACAGCCAACAGACACATGAAAAAATGCTCATCATCACTCGCCATCAGAGAAATGCAAATCAGAACCTTAATGAGATACCATCTCAAACCAGTTAGAATGGCAATCATTAAAAAAATCAGGAAACAACAGGTGCTGGAGAGGATGTGGAGAAACAGGAACACTTTTACACTGTTGGTGGGACTGTAAACTAGTTCAACCATTGTGGAAGACAGTGTGGTGATTCCTCAAGGATCTAGAACTAGAAACACTATTTGACCCAGCCATCCCATTACTGGGGATATACCCAAAGGATTATAAATCATGCTGCTATAAAGATACATGCACACGTATGTTTACTGAGGCACTATTCACAATGGCAAAGACTTGGAATCAACCCAAATGTCCATCAATGACAGACTGGATTAAGAAAATGTGGCACATATACACCAGGGAATACTATGCAGCCATAAAAAAGGATGGGTTTGTGTCCTTTGTAGGGACATGGATGCAACTGGAAACCATCATTCTCAGCAAACTATTGCAAAAACAGAAAACCAAACACTGCATGTTCTTACTCATAGGTGGGAATTGAACCATGAGATTACTTGAACACAGGAAGGGGAACATCACACACCGGGGTCTATTGTAGGGTGGGGGCAGGGGGGAGGGATAGCATTAGGAGATATACCTAATGTAAATGACGAGTTAATGGGCACAGCACACCAACATGGCACATGTATACATACGTAACACACCTGCACATTGTGCACATGTACCCTAGAACATAAAGCATAATTAAAAAACAATAGTGGAGGGGGGCAGAGCAAGATGGCCGAATAGGAACAGCTCCAGTCTCCAACTCCCAGCACGAGCGATACAGAAGACCAGTGATTTCTGCATTTTCAACTGAGGTACTGGGGTCATCTCACTAGGGAGTGCCAGACAATCAGTGCTGGTCAGCTGCTGCAGCCTGACCAGCGAGAGCTGAAGCAGGGCGAGGCATCACCTCACCCCGGGAAGCGCAAGGGGGAAGGGAATCCCTTTTCCTAGCCAGGGGAACTGAGACACACAACACCTGGAAAATCGGGTAACTCCCACCCCAATACTGCGCTTTAAGCAAACGGGCACACCAGGAGATTATACCCACACCTGGCCGGGAAGGTCCCACGGCCATGGAGCCTCCCTCATTGCTAGCACAGCAGTCTGCGATCTAACCACAAGGCAGCAGCGAGGCTGGGGGAGGGGCGCCTGCCATTGCTGAGGCTTAAGTAGGTAAACAAAGCCGCTGGGAAGCTCGAACTGGGTGGAGCTCACAGCAGCTCAAGGAAACTTGCCTGTGTCTGCAGACTCCACCTCTGAGGACAGGGAACAGCTAAACAACAACAACAAAAAAAGCAGCAGAAACCTGTGCAGATGCAAACGACTCTGTCTGACAGCTTTGAAGAGAGCAGTGGATCTCCCAAAATGGAGGGTGAGATCTGAGAAGGGACAGACTGCCTGCTCAAGTGAGTCTCTGACCCCTGAGTAGCCTAACTGGGAGACATCCCCCACTAGGGGCAGTCTGACACCACACACCTCACAGGGTGGAGTATACCCCTGAGAGGAAGCTTCCAAAGTCAGAATCAGACAGGTACACTCACTGTTCAGCATTATTCTATCTTCTGCAACCTCTGCTGCTGATACCCAGGCAAACAGGGTCTGGAGTGGACCTCAAGCAATCTCCAACAGACCTATAGCTGAGGGTCCTGACTATTAGAAGGAAAACTATGAAACAGGAAGAACACCTATACCAAAACCCCGTCAGTACGTCACCATCATCAAAGACCAGAGGGAGACAAAACCACAAAGATGGGGAAGAAGCAGGGCAGAAAAGCTGGAAATTCAAAAAATAAGAGCACATCTCCCCCTGCAAAGGAGCGCAGCTCATCGTCAGCAACGAATCAAAGCTGGTCAGAGAATGACTTTGACGAGATGAGAGAAGAAGGCTTCAGTCCATCAAACTTCTCAGAGCTAAAGGAGGAATTACGTACCCAGCGCAAAGAAACTAAAAATCTTGAAAAAAGAGTGGAAGAATTGATAGCTAGAATAATTAATGCAGAGAAGGTCATAAACGAAATGACAGAGATGAAAATCATGACACGAGAAATACGTGAGAAATCCACAAGCTTCAGTAACCGACTCGATCAACTGGAAGAAAGAGTATCAGTGATTGAGGATCAAATGAACGAAATGAAGCGAGAAGATAAACCAAAAGAAAAAAGAAGAAAAAGCAATGAACAAAGCCTGCAAGAAGTATGGGATTATGTAAAAAGACCAAATCTACGTCTGATTGGGGTGCCTGAAAGTGAGGGGGAAAATGGAACCAACTTGGAAAACACTCTTCAGGATATCATCCAGGAGAACTTCCCCAACCTAGGAGGGCAGGCCAACATTCAAATTCAGAAAATACAGAGAACACCACAAAGATACTCCTCGAGAAGAGCAACTCCAAGACACATAATTGCCAGATTCACCAAAGTTGAAATGAAGGAAAAAATCTTAAGGGCAGCCAGAGAGAAAGGTCGGGTTACCCACAAAGGGAAGCCCATCAGACTAACAGCAGATCTCTCGGCAGAAACTCTCCAAGCCAGAAGAGAGTGGGAGCCAATATAGAACATTCTTAAAGAAAAGAATTTTCAACCCAGAATTTCATATCCAGCCAAACTAAGTTTCATCAGTGAAGGAGAAATAAAATCCTTTACAGATGAGCAAATGCTTAGAGATTTTGTCACCACCAGGCCTGCCTTACAAGAGACCCTGAAGGAAGCCCTAAACATGGAAAGGAACAACCGGTACCAGCCATTGCAAAAACATGCCAAAATGTAAAGACCATCGAGGCTAGGAAGAAACTGCATCAACTAACGAGCAAAATAACCAGTTAATATCATAATGGCAGGATCAAGTTCACACATAACAATATTAACCTTAAATGTAAATGGACTAAATGCTCCAATGAAAAGACACAGACTGGCAAACTGGATAAAGAGTCAAGACCCATCAGTCTGCTGTATTCAGGAGACCCATCTCACATGCAGAGACATACACAGGCTCAAAATAAAGGGATGGAGGAAGATCTACCAAGCAAATGCAGAACAAAAAAAAGCAGGGGTTGCAATCCTAGTCTCTGATAAAATAGACTTTAAACTGTCAAAGATCAAAAGAGACAAAGAAGGCCATTACATAATCGTAAAGGGATCAATTCCACAGGAAGAGCTAACTATCCTAAATATATATGCACCCAATACAGGAGCACCCAAATTCGTAAGGCAAGTCCTTAGAGACTTACAAAGAGACTTAGACTCCCATACAATAATAATGGGAGAGACTTCAACACTCCACTGTCAACATTAGACAGATCAACGAGACAGAAAGTAAAAAAGGATATCCAGGAATTGAACTCATCTCTGCACCAAGTGGACCTAATAGACATCTATAGAACTCTCCACCCCAAATCAACAGAATATACATTCTTCTCAGCACCACATCACACTTATTCCAAAATTGACCACATAATTGGAAGTAAAGCACTCCTCAGCAAATGTACAAGAACAGAAATTATAACAAACTGTCTCTCAGAACACAGTGCAATCAAACTAGAACTCAGGACTAAGAAACTCAATCAAAACCACTCAACTACATGGAAACTGAATAACCTGCTCCTGAATGACTACTGGGTACATAATGAAATGAAGGCAGAAATAAAGGTGTTCTTTGAAACCAATGACCAGAAGGACACAACGTACCAGAATCTCTGGGACACATTTAAAGCAGTGTGTAGAGGGAAATTTATAGCACTAAATGCCCACAAGAGAAAGCAGGAAAGATCTAAAATTGACACTCTAACATCACAATTAAAAGAACTAGAGAGGCAAGAGCAAACACATTCAAAAGCTAGCAGAAGGCAAGAAATAACTAAGATCAGAGCAGAACTGAAGGAGATAGAGACACAAAAAACCCTCCAAAAAATCAATGAATCCAGGAGTTGGTTTTTTGAAAAGATCAACAAAATTGACAGACTGCTAGCAAGACTAACAAAGAAGAAAAGAGAGAGGAATCAAATAGATGCAATAAAAAATGATAAAGGGGATATCACCACCGACCCCACAGAAATACAAACTACCATCAGAGAATAGTATAAACACCTCTATGCAAGTAAACTAGAAAATCAAGAAGAAATGGATAATTTCCTGGACACTTACACTCTTCCAAGACTAAACCAGGAAAAAGTTGAATCCCTGAATAGACCAATAGCAGGCTCTGAAATTGAGGCAATTATTAATAGCCTAGCAACCAAAAAATGTCCAGGACCAGATGGATTCACAGCTGAATTCTACCAGAGGTACAAGGAGGAGCTGGTACCATTCCTTCTGAAACTATTCCAATTAATAGAAAAAGAGGGAATCCTCCCTAACTCATTTTATGAGGCCAACACCATCCTAATACCAAAGCCTGGCAGAGACACAACAAAAAAAGAAAATTTTAGACCAATATCCCTGATGAACATCGATGCAAAAATCCTCAATAAAATACTGGCAAACCGGATTCAGCAGCACATCAAAAAGCTTATCCACCATGATCAAGTGGGCTTCATCCCTGGGATGCAAGGCTGGTTCAACATTTGCAAATCAATAAACGTAATCCAGCATATAAACAGAACCAAAGACAAGAACCACATGATTATCTCAATAGATGCAGAAAAGGCTTTTGACAAAATTCAACAGCCCTTCATGCTAAAAACGCTCAATAAATTCGGTATTGATGGAACGTACCTCAAAATAATAAGAGTTATTTATGACAAACCCACAACCAATATCATACTGAATGAGCAAAAACTGGAAAAATTCCCTTTGAAAACTGGCACAAGACAGGGATGCCCTCTCTCACCACTCCTATTCAACATAGTGTTGGAAGTTCTGGCTAGGGCAATCAGGCAAGAGAAAGAAATCAAGGGTATCCAGTTAGGAAAAGAAGAAGTCAAATTGTCCCTGTTTGCAGATGACATGATTGTATATTTAGAAAACCCCATTGTCTCAGCCCAGAATCTCCTTAAGCCGATCAGCAACTTCAGCAGTGTCAGGATACAAAATTAATGTGCAAAAATCACAAGCATTCTTGTACACCAGTAACAGACAAACAGAGAGCCAAATCATGAATGAACTTCCATTCACAATTGCTTCAAAGAGAATAAAATACCTAGGAATCCAACCTACAAGGGATGTAAAGGACCTCTTCAAGGAGAACTGCAAACTACTGCTCAGTGAAATAAAAGAGGACACAAACAAATGGAAGAACATACCATGCTCATGGATAGGAAGAATCAATATTGTGAAAATGGCCATACTGCCCAAGGTTATTTATAGATTCAATGCCATCCCCATCAAGCTACCAATGACTTTCTTCACAGAATTGGAAAAAACCGCTTTAAAGTTCGTATGGAACCAAAAAAGAGCCCGCATTGCCAAGACAATCCTAAGTCAAAAGAACAAAGCTGGAGGCATCACGCTACCTGACTTCAAACTATACTACAAGGCTACAGTACCCAAAACAGCATGGTACTGGTACCAAAACAGAGATATAGACCAATGGAACAGAACAGAGTCCTCAGAAATAATACCACACATCTACAGCCATCTGATCTTTGACAAACCTGACAAAAACAAGAAATGGGAAAAGGATTCCCTATTGAATAAATGGTGCTGGGAAAATTGGCTAGTCATAAGTAGAAAGCTGAAACTGGATCCTTTCCTTACTCCTTATATGAAAATTAATTCAAGATGGATTAGAGACTTAAATGTTAGACCTAATACCATAAAAACCCTAGAAGAAAACCTAGGTAATACCATTCAGGACATAGGCATGGGCAAGTACTTCATGTCTAAAACACCAAAAGCAATGGCAGCAAAAGCCAAAATTGACAAATGGGATCTAATTAAACTAAAGAGCTTCTGCACAGCAAAAGAAACTACCATCAGAGTGAACAGGCAACCTACAGAATGGGAGAAAATTTTTGCAATCTACTCATCTGACAAAGGACTAATATCCAGAACCTACAAAGAACTCAAACAAATTTACAAGAAAAAAACAAACAACCCCATCAAAAAGTGGGCAAAGGATATGAACAGACATTTCTCAAAAGAAGACATTCATACAGTCAACAGACACATGAAAAAATGCTCATCATCACTTGCCATCAGAGAAATGCAAATCAAAACCACAATGAGATACCATCTCACACCAGTTAGAATGGCAATCATTAAAAAGTCAGGAAACAACAGGTGCTGGAGAGGATGTGGAGAAATAGGAACATTTTTACACTGTTGGTGGGATTGTATACTAGTTCAACCATTATGGAAAACAGTATGGCGATTCCTCAAGGATCTAGAACTAGATGTACCATATGACCCAGCCATCCCACTACTGGGTATATACCCAAAGGATTATAAATCATGCTGCTATAAAGACACATGCACATGTATGTTTATTGCGGCACTATTCACAATAGCAAAGACTTGGAATCAACCCAAATGTCCATCTGTGACAGACTGGATTAAGAAAATGTGGCACATATACACCATGGAATATTATGCAGCCATAAAAAAGGATGAGTTTGCATCCTTTGTAGGTACATGGATGCAGCTGGAAACCATCATTCTTAGCAAACTATCACAAGAAGAGAAAACCAAACACCGCATGTTCTCACTCATAGGTGGGAACTGAACAATGAGATCACTTGGACTCGGGAAGGGGATCATCACACACTGGGGCTTATCATGGGGAGTGGGGAGAGGGGAGGGATTGCATTGGGAGTTATACCTGATATAAATGATGAATTGATGGGTGCTGACAAGTTGATGGGTGCAGCACACCAAAATGGCACAAGTATACATATGTAACAAACCTGCACGTTATGCACATGTACCCTAGAACTTAAAGTATAATAAAAAAAAGAAAAAAAAGAAGAAAAAAAAGCAATAGTGAAAAAAAAAGACATCACATTGAATACAATAAAAGCAAGTTGTAGATATGTAAAAAAAAAACTATAAAACGTTGATAAAAGAGATCGAAAAAGACACAAATAGATGAAAAACTATCTCGTGTTCTTGGATGAAAAGAATCAATATTATCAAAATGTTCATACTACCCAGTGTTCTACATATTACATGCAATTCCTATCAAAACTTCAATGCCATTTTTCATTGATGTGAAAAAAAATTATAAAATTTATGTGGAACCACAAAAAAATTCTGAATAGCTACAGCAATCATGAGCAAAAAGAATAAAGCTGAAGGCATCAAACTACCTGATTTCAAACTATACTAGAAAATGATAGTAATTAAAACAGCATGGTACAGGCATAAAACTAGACACATTGACCAATGGAACCAAATAGAGAACTCAGAAATGCGTCCACAGTCAAGTGATTTTTGACAAAGGTGCTAGAAATATAAATGGGAAAAAATAAATGATGTTGGGAAATTGGCTATCCATATGCAAAAGAATGAAATTAGACCTTTACCTCACACCATATGCAAAAATCAATTCAAAGTAGATTTAAGACCTGAAACTGTAAAACTCCTGAAGAAAACACGGGAAAAACTATATGACATTTATCTGGGCAAAATGTTGTTAGATTGTTTAGATGTTTTAGACCCCAAAAACTCAGGAAACAAAAGCAAAAATAGACAATTGGGATTACATCAAATAAAAAGTGTCTATACAACAAAGGAAACAATTAACAGAATGAAGAGACAACCTGCAGATTGGAAGAAAACATTTGCATGCCGTACATCTGATAAGGGATTAATATTCAAAATAAGGAACTCAAACAACTCTAAAAAAGAAAACAAATAATCCAATTAAGAAATGTGCAAGGAACCTGAATAGACATTTCTCAAAAGAAGACATGAATCGCTAATAGATATATGAAAAGATGCTTGACATCACTAATCATTAGAAAGATGCAAATTAAATCCATACTGAGATATCACCTCATACCTGTTAGAGTGGCTACTATCAAAATGACAAATGATAGCAAGTGTTGGCAAGGATGGAGTAAAACAAGAATCCTTGTACACTGTTGGTGGGAATGTAAATTAAGACAGCTCTTATGGAAAACAGTAGAGAGTTTCCACAAAAATTAACAATAGAATACCATGTAATCCAGCAATCTCATTTCTGGGTATTTACCAGAAGGAATTGAAATCAATTGAAAATAATTGAAGTCAACTGAAATCCATTATGTGTTGACGAGATATCTGTACTACAGTGTTGATGACAGCACTATTCATAATAGCCAAGAGATGGAATCAACATAAATGTCCATCGACAAATCAATGAGTAAAGAAAATGTGGTATATTGACACAATGGAATACTATTCAGCTTTTGAAAAGAAGGAAATCCTGTCATTTGTGACATCATTGATGAAACTGAAGGACATTATGTTAAATGACATAAGCCATGCACAAGAAGATAAATACTGCATATTCTCACTTACATGAGGAATAATGAAACCATCTCACTCATAAAAGCAGTGAGCAGAATAGTAGTTACCAGAGGCTGGGGGCCGGGAAAATGGGGAGATGATGGTCAAAGGTTACAAATCCTCAGTTAAATAAGAGGAGTAAGTTTGATTTTTTTCTTTTTCTTTTTTTGGAGATCTATTACACAGCGTGGTGAATATAGCTAACAATTTATTACTATAATTTTCAATATTGCTAAGATAGTAAATTTCACATGTTCTGATCACAAAAAAATGTTAAATATTTGATGTGATGGATATGCTATTTAGCTTGATTTAATCATTCTACCTTTTATTTTTAAATCATAACATCACTTTGTATCCCACAAATATATACAACTATAGTCTGTCAATATGTAATAAAATGAATCTAGAAAGGACATTATTGGTTAATTTGGAAAATTTATAAGTATAGGCTGTAACTTATTAATGTAAAATAGAATTGTATTAAGATTAAATTTCCTTAGTATCTGTAGTTACGAAAGAAAATGCCCCTGTTACTAGGAAAGATAAGCTGAAATGTTTAAGAGTGAAGTATTATGATGTTTGTAATTAAATCTCAAATGATTCAGCCACAGAGAAAAAGAGAACTTTTGTATATACACACACAGAGAAAGTGATAAGGCAAATGTGCCAAAATATCACCAATTGGAGAACAGAGGTGAAAAAACTGTGTCTGTTCCCTGAACTCTTGTAACTTTTGTGTAGGTATGAATATTTATCAAAATAAAAGGTCAAAGAAGGGAGGGGGAAAAGATTTTTCTACTGAGGTCAAAGAAAGGAATGGGGGACAATTCTTTGCCATGTGGGTAGGAGAACTCCATGTTTTGTGGAACACCTATCCCTTCCTGAGCTTCAATCTACAGTGCCAGTATTGATCTAATAATCACCACGGCATCCAAAGTTGCCCCTATAAATTTCTAAACAGAGAGAAAGGGAGTGAGCACCAATGCTTAGTATCTCCGCACTCCACTGAGAACCATCACTGGAGGGGAATCCATGTAGTGATGTGCCCTGGGTTAGGGTTGGAAGAATGTATGGAGATTAAGAGCCAAATAGAGATTATTTCACTTCTGCAAGAGTGGTCTGTGAACCAGCAGTGCCAGCATCCCCTGGAGGCTTAATAGAGATGCAGAATCTCATGCCTCAGGCCCTGGCCTTCTCCTCAACTTCTGAATCAGAATCTGTGTTTTAACAAGATCTAGGTGATGTCAAAGCACATTGAAACTTGAGCAACACTGCTTTAGGCTGCAGATTTTAAGCTATGCTGCCTGGGCAAGCTCCTTGGGTAGCTGGAGGGTGGGGAGTGGGGCCACCCTCATTCCTGTTCCTAACACAAGACTCAGCTCCTTGGGCTTCCACTTCAATTTTGGGTTGAAGAAAAGGTTTGGCAGCTGAAAACACTTGAAAAACTACTCTCCAGCTCTCCTTTTACCAATGAGTAAATGGAGGCCCACAGAAGTTGCGTGGCTGGCTGACATGCACAGGATGCATTCTTGACAAAGTCAGGAGTCAAATTCAGCACTCTCAATCCTGAGACCAGTGCTGTTTCCACAGTGCTCTGGGCTTGTTCTGCTCAGCGACACGACGTGAGGCTGGGTTAGGGATCTGCTGCTGTCACTATGCACCACAGGCCCACAGCCTGGCCCCTACTGCCCTGCTGGAAGCCATCAGTGGACTCCAGCAGCAGGTAGCTCTTATTTGTCTCTGTGACTTATTTCTTTGAGAAACACCTCTCTGGCCCTTACAACGTGCCAGGCATATACTAAGCATTTTATAAATATTACCCAATTAAAACTCCATAGCAACCCCATGGGTAACCAAGGCACAAAAATATTATGCATCTGTGATAAGCACAGTCGACCTCAGGGAATGAGTAGCAATGAGTCGCTGTAAGAAAGCCACTGATGCTTGGGCCCTGATATCAGAATGTGATTTTGTTTCTCTTTGGTGCATGTGGGGAAAAGAGGCAAACTCAACCAGTGAAACGAAAGTCCCTCCAGGTTTCACCTCCAGGTGGGATGAAGGCTCTCTGCAGCCTTACTGACCCAGCCGCCAGCCTGGGAGGAGAGCCTGCTTGACCAGGGTGAGGCTGCTGGGGGAGTGTGGGTGCAGAGGGGATGCTCCCAGCTGTCGGATGAGCAGGGCCTCATCCGACTGCTCTGTAGACTCCAGGAGGTTGCAGACTCACTCCCCGGGTGCAAACTGCAGCATAACCCCTTCCTTCATCTCACAGACCCTGACCCTGCTTTATTTTCCACAGTGCTTGCTTGCAGGCTTCTGAACCATCCACAAATACTTAGAATGTTAGCTCAGACTACTTAGGCTTTTGTAGGAGCCCCTGCCCCCAATCTCCCCAACACCAAAACAAAATAGTCGCTACCCCCTCATCCCCCATCTCTGCCCAAACTCTGTGCTGGTCAAAAGAAAAGAGTCTTTCTAATCAAACGTGGAATTACCTCCAGGATCTGAGACTCATTTGCTAAATATCTTACGGTAATGAGCAAAGGCTGTCTGTGGATTTTATTCCCAGTTGTTTCACCTCCCAAGGGCTGTCTGAGACATTTTTGCCTGCAAAGCCCTTTACAAATTTTCATCTGCCTCTTAGGCAAGCCATCTTGGTTAGCTCATGATCTGAGGCATTATTAATTTATTACTTAGCTTTATGTAGTGACTTGTCTTAAAAAGACCAGCAATTAATCACATCTCCCTGCTCCAAGACTCTTGATTTAACTTCCTTTCATGTTTTTACACATATGCACGAGTTTGAAATAGGGAAATGACCCTAAAGGATATGTTGAAACCCCAAATTGGTCTTTTACATGTTTAAAAAGTGCAGCAAGCCCAATTTAAATGGAAATATTTTCCTCTCATTTGAAAAGATTATGGCCTAAGCTTTACTTATGTGGATGCAGTTGTTCCTGAGCAGGTCTGGAAGCATGCCCCTGAGGAAGGCATGTCCACCAACCACTCAAGCTAAATCAGTAAATCTACAGATTTTGTTTTCCAGTTCCAGCTGAGTGATGAAAACAAACTAAAGCATGAAAGTGAAAGTGCAAATTGTACTCCTATTTCTTAAATTACATTTTAAATGCTGTATCCTTCAAACTGGCTCCAGATATATCAATGATCAATCTTGAGATATTTAAATTAGCTGATTTTAACATGCTACAGACTGACTTAGCTGCAATTATAATTGGCTTCAGGAATCTGGCTGTTAGTCCACACTATGTTCACGCACAGTGCCTGTCTCAGATTCACACAGTGAGTCCAAAGGTAGGAACTTCAATATATGGGGGCTTCACTTCTCATGGAAATCTTGGTTGCCAGTGTTATGGGCTGAAATGTGTCTCCCCACAATTCATATGTTGAAGCCCTAATCCTCAGTACCTCAAAATGAGACTTTATTCAAAGATATGGTCTTTACACAGGTAATTAAGTTTGAATAAGGTGTTTAGTGTGGTCTTTAATCCAATTCAATTCTTGTCCTTATAAGAAGAGGAAATTCAGACAGAGACAGGTATAGAGGGAGATGGTGCGAGGACACAGAAATGATGGACATCTATAAGCCAAGGATAGAGGCCTCAGAAGAAATCAGTGCTGCTGACACCTTGAACTCGGACTTCTAGCCTCCAGAACTGTGAGAAAATCTATTTCTGTTGTATAAGTCACCCATGTGTGATACTTTGTTATGGAAACCTAAGACATCAATACACCCTGCTTTCATTCAGGTCTTATAGTTACTATTTAAGCAAAACAATATTACATTTGACTATGGAAAGTTATACATGCTTGTGGTATGAAGGAATAATCTGAGGAGAGAATTTGGAAACCTTGGCAGACACAGAGCAAGCTCATAACCATCAGGTAGTCAGATTCTTCCCAATGACTTGGTAACTAGCTGGTTTGAAATCAGACCCTTAAAAAAAGATTTGCCTCTTACAGGTCAAGAGGAGACAAGTTATGCATGAGCTATAAAGACTTCTTTGAATTTCCTACCCAGAGAAACTGTGAGTCAGCATCATGAAAATGGGCTCCTGGTAGAAAAACTGTGGTTTGTTGAGTTGCATGAAAATATATATGTATCTCAGTCACTAGGTGATAATTAATTAATGTGAGCTATCACAACCAACAATCTGGAAAACTTTGATGCCTTTACATGGAGAAGTTTGAAGTGCCTTTATACAAACTATGATGTGGTTCAGCAGTTTTCCTCCAGGCAGTAACTCTGCGATCCAGGATCCCTCTATCTTGTGATGCTGCCATATCAACATGGGGCTTTCAAGGTCACTGTGGCAGAGGGAGAGAGAGGACATGCACCAGCTTTTAACTGCCTCAGCCCAGATGTGACACATAGGCTTATAGTCCATTAGTTTCAACTAACATCAGGGGACTTTGGAAAGTGCAGGGGAGCACACAGAATATTGGCAAGCTCACAGGCTGTCTTCCATATTCTTGAACTTTCATTTTGCGCTAGATACACTGCTAAGAACTTCACATACAGTGTCTCTCTTTGTCCCATTTTTACACATGTGGAAACTGAGGCTTAGAGAGGTTAAGTTGCTCAAGGTCATAGGAATATAAATTCTAGAGCTCGTATGGAGGTTCAGACATACCTATTTCCTGAAGTCCATAGCCACTAGGCTTGATGGGACATGTTTTACTAAAAACCTCAATGTTCTTATCTTTATTTTGATTTGCCATCTAAATCATTCTGAAAACTGAGGAGGAGTTGGGCAGTCCAAATCCTGAAATGTTTAAAATAATTGTCTCCACTGTCAAAATTATCTAGGTGATTCAAAGATATGGAGACCCAGTTTAAGACTCGCAGATTTTATAAGTGTATCATGTGCAGCATTTTACTTTTAATGTTAAAAGGTTTTATTGAGGTAGTATTTTCTAACAGCATGCTTTGCTTTATTTTAAAAGGAAGATTCTAGGACATTTCACTCACTTTTGAGTGATTGCCCCCAAAATGCCAAAGAAACAAATAATAAAGTAAGGTGACGATCCACAGCTTACTTGGTGAATTTTCATAGATAGCCCCAGAAAAAGAGACATTGCCCTCAAGATAACCTGCAACTCATAAACTAAGAAGAGCTGTGAAATGCTGAATGGTCAAAAAAAGTCTGAAAAAAAATACTGGAGTGGGGAAAGGTCAATGGCCCCAAACAAATCAGACCCGCCCAAACATAGATCAGAGCCATGCCCTTGCCTCATGGCTGAAGTTAATTCTCTCTGCCCATTTGTAATGTGATAAATTATTATTTTTAAGTCATTGGTCATCTTCAAAATATGCTCTTTCCTCTTGGCTCAAGACCTACTACCCATAGGTTTTAAATACTCAATAACTTCAGTCACACAGTGATTTTACTTTTTAAAACTTATTTAGAGGCACATTCATATGGCTCAAAACACACTTCTGACCTGCAAGCCTTGCCCGTGATTTGACCTTGTCTCCAAGAACCTTACTGGAGACAATAGGGAAACCTCAAATATTCAGACTAATTGTGCAGTGGGGGAGGATAGAAACCAGATGAAGTTAGTGGAAAGTCTGAGTTATAAAAGAGTATAATAAATACCATCCTGGTTTTTTTCCAGCTATATTTCAAGTCAAAGTGTTGATAATAAGATGTCAAAGGATAGGTGCTTCCAAATATTAGTTCTTGCATTGGTGCCTATTAAGGGTTTGGGGCCCTGTTTTCACTGGTCTGAAGCAAAATGAGAAAAAGAAGAGCAATGTAGTGATTTGTTCAAGGGGTTAAATTTATTTAGCTTTTACATTTTGATATTAATTCCTATGTCTTTTGTTTTTTAAGTTAATCTTCAGTAAAATGAGGGTGAAATACATTTTTTTCAATATATATTTTTTGAATTTTTTGTTTTTTTATACTTTAAGTTCTAGGGTACATGTGCACAACGTGCAGGTTTGTTACATATGTATACATGTGCCATGTTGGTGTGCTGCACCCATTAACTCATCATTTACATTAGGTATATCTCCTAATGCTATCCCTCCCTACCTCCACTCCCCACAATAGGGCCCAGTGTGTGATGTTCCCCTTCCAGAGTCCAGGTGATCTCATTTTTCAATTCCCACCTACGAGTAAGAACATGCGGTACTTGGTTTTCTGTTCTTGCGACAGTTTGCTGAGAATGATGGTTTCCAGCTGCATCCATGCCCCTACAAAGGACACAAACCCATCCTTTTTTATGGCTGCATAGTATTCCATGGTGCATATGTGCCACATTTTCTTAATCCAGTCTGTCGTTGATGAACATTTGGGTTGATTCCAAGTCTTTGCCATTGTGAATAGTGCCTCAATAAACATATGTGTGCATGTGTCTTTATAGCAGCATGACTTATAATCCTTTGGGTATATCCCCAGTAATGGGATGGCTGGGTCAAATGGTATTTCTAGTTCTAGATCCTTGAGGAATCGCCACACTGTCTTCCACAATGGTTGAACTAGTTTACAGTCCCACCAACAGTGTAAAACCGTTCCTGTTTCTCCACATCCTCTCCAGCACCTGTTGTTTCCTGATTTTTTAATGATTGCCACTCTAACTGGTGTGAGATGGTATCTCATTATGGTTCTGATTTGCATTTCTCTGATGGCAAGTGATGATGAGCATTTTTTCATGTGTCTGTTGGCTGTATGAATGTCTTCTTTTGAGAAGTGTCTGTTCATATCCTTTGTCCACTTTTTGATGGGGCTGTTTGTTTTTTTCTTGTAAATTTGATTGAGTTCTTTACAGGTTCTGGATATTAGCCCTTTGTCAGATGAGTAGATTGCAAAAATTTTCTCCCATTCTGTAGGTTGCCTGTTCACTCTGATGGTAGTTTCTTTTGCTGTGCAGAAGCTCTTTAGTTTAATTAGATCCCATTTGTCAATTTTGGCTTTTGTTGCCATTACTTTTGGTGTTTTAGACATGAAGTCCTTGCCCATGCCTATGTCCTGAATGGTATTACCTAGGTTTTCTTCTAGAGTTTTTATGGTTTTAGGTCTAACATTTAAGTCTCTAATCCATCTTGAATTAATTTTCATATAAGGAGTAAGGAAAGGATCCAGTTTCAGCTTTCTACTTATGACTAGCCAATTTTCCCAGCACCATTTATTCAATAGGGAATCCTTTCCCCATTTCTTGTTTTTGTCAGGTTTGTCAAAGATCAGATGGCTGTAGATGTGAGGTATTATTTCTGAGGGCTCTGTTCTGTTTCATTGGTCTATATCTCTGTTTTGGTACCAGTACCATGCTGTTTTCATTACTGTAGCCTTGTAGTATAGTTTGAAGTCAGGTAGCGTGATGCCTCCAGCTTTGTTCTTTTGGCTTAGGATTGTCTTGGCAACATGGGGTCTTTTTTGGTTCCATATGAACTTTAAAGCAGTTTTTTCCAATTCTGTGAAGAAACTCATTGGTAGCTTGATGGGGATGGCATTGAATCTATAAATTACCTTGGGCAGTAGGGCCATTTTCACAATATTGATTCTTCCTATCCATGAGCATGGTATGTTCTTCCATTTGTTTGTGTCCTCTTTTATTTCACTGAGCAGTAGTTTGTAGTTCTCCTTGAAGAGATCCTTTACATCCCTTGTAAGTTGGATTCCTAGGTATTTTATTCTCTTTGAAGCTATTGTGAATGGGAGTTCATTCATGATTTGGCTCTCTGTTTGTCTGTTACTGGTGTATAAGAATTCTTGCGATTTTTGCTCATTGATTTTGTATCCTGAGACTGCTGAAGTTGCTTATCAGCTTAAGGAGATTTTGGGCTGAGACAGTGGGATTTTCTAAATATACAATCATGTCATCTGCAAACAGGGACAATTTGACCTCTTCTTTTCCTAAGTAAGTACGCTTTATTTCTTTCTCTTGGCTGATTGCCCTAGCCAGAACTTCCAACACTATGTTGAATAGGAGTGGTGAGAGAGGGCATCCCTGTCTTGTGCCAGTTTTCAAAGGGAGTGCTTCCAGTTTTTGCCCATTCAGTATGATATTGGTTGTGGGTTTGTCATAAATAGCTCTTATTATTTTGAGATATGTTCCATCAATACCGAATTTATTGAGAGTTTTCAGCATGAAGGGCTGTTGAATTTTGTCAAAAGCCTTTTCTGCATCTATTGAGATAATCATGTGGTTTTTGTCTTTGGTTCTGTTTATATGCTGGATTATATTTACTGATTTGCGTATGTTGAACCAGCCTTGCATCCCAGGGATGAAGCCCCCTTGATCATGGTGGATAAGCTTTTTGATGTGCTGCTGGATTCGGTTTGCCAGTATTTTATTGAGGATTTTTGCATCGATGTTCATCAGGGATATTGGTCTAAAATTCTCTTTTTTTTGTTGTATCTCTGTCAGGCTTTGGTATCAGGATGATGTTGGCCTCGTAAAATGAGTTAGGGAGGATTCCATCTTTTTCTATTGATTGGAATAGTTTCAGAAGGAATGGTACCAACTCCTCCTTGTACCTCTGGTAGAATTCGACTGTGAAATACATTTTTAAAAACTGTTTACTTTGCAAAGTAAAAGCTTAACAATGTTGTCCATCTCCTACATATTTTTAAAATTTCACTCATCTGTAAAATTTAGCAATGTTGGGCTCACTTACTTAGAGACCTACCTTTTTAAGTGAAAGAGTAATAGGTTGATAATTATTAGTATATCAATGTCTTTTACAATGGAGACAGTAGACAGTAGTGTTTAAGAGCTTGGAAAGTAGTGTTTTATGGGCTTTGTGATCAGCCCAATTCCAACCTTGGTTGCACTGCTTACAGTGGTGAGATTTTGGGCAAGTCATGTGACATCTCTAGATCTCTCTTTTCTCATCTGTAAAATTGGATTAATAACAGCACAGTATCTATTACTTATAATTAATATAAGAAGCCAATGAGAAAGCAGATGTGAAACAATTAGCACATAGTAAATTCTCAATGAATATTAACTATTATCAACATTATTAATGAATTAATGCCTGCCTGCACTCTTAGCAGTTGTTTGCACTGTCCTCCTCTTTATATTATAAATTTGCCAGGCAAACCCTGTCTTCTGGAATGTTTCCAAAATGAATTGATCTGGCCCTGTTAAATGAGCCCAGTTTTTAGATTATGAAGTATTGAGACTTTGGTGCCTGATTTTCCATTCTCCAGAAGCAGAAGGAAGAAATCCCTCCCTGCTCCCTCCACCCCATCTTTGACCCTAGACCAAATGCCTTTGCTGTCATCGTGCTGCTTTGCAGATGTTGCTCAGGTTTTGCAGATCCTCAGGAAAACTGAAGACAGGCAGTGGCCACAGCCCTCCGAACTCTTCCCATAGCTACACACAGATTCTTGAGGGAGCTTAGAGACATCGTTTATCTGACCATCATCTTATACATGAGGCAGCAAAGTCAAGAGAGTTGAAGCAACAGGTAGCAGTGAAGTTAAGGAGGAAAACAGTCAAAGCTGAGTGAATGTTTAAGTCATTACAGTCATGCGCTGCGTAATGAGGTCTTGATCAACAACCAACCCCATATATGACAAAGGTTCTCCAGTAAGCTGAGGTTAATTTATTCTTGAAGAAAATCCTTTCTATAAGTGTAGTGTGCAGTGTTTATAACTTCTACAGTAGTGTATGATAATGGCCTTCACATTCACTCACCACTTACTCACTGACTCACCCAGAGCAACTTCCAGTCCTGCAAGCTTCATTCATGGTAAATGTCATATACAGGTGTACCATTTAAATATCTTTTACACCAAATTTTCACTGTGCCTTTTCTATGTTTAGATGCATAAATACCATTGTGTTACAATTGCCTACAGTATTCAATACCATAACATGCTGTACAGGTTGACAGCCTGGGAGCAAGAGGCTGTTCCATATAGCCTGGGTATGCAGTAGGCTATATATCACCTAGGTTTGTGTCATTATACTCTCTGATGCTTGCACAGTGATGAAATCACCTAAAGACATGTTTCTCAGAACATACCCCTTCATTAGGTGATGCATGACTGTATTTTTTTCACTTCTGAATAACAGCATGCTACGTGACCATTACAACTTCCTTCATGGGCCAAAGCCATTTGCACATGTATGCACTGGTCCATCACCAAATATGGAGGGAGAATTAAACTTGGGGATCCAGTTAAATTTTGTTCAGCATTCAGTACCATCTACCACACTAAGCTCCTTCCCTGCCTCTCTTTTGACATCTTTTTCTCCCCACTCTCAATCATCTAGTGCCCTCAGATCACGCCATTCCAGCACCTTGTTACCTGTTCTCATAGCACCTTGTTCTTCTCTATCTCAGACACTGTCACAGTTCAAATTTTATTTCTCTTCTACTATACTCCTATCTCTCAGAGGGGCTTGCTCTGCTTTTGCTCAACACTGTATGCCAGTTTTTGGCATGATGTCTGGAACATCACAGGCCTTCAATAAACATTTGTGGAATAAATGGATGGATGGGTGAATAGACAGATGAATGGATGGATGAGGTACCTACACTACTATTGTCATCTCATGGAATTGTAGCATTTGAGTCTTTTGCTATTTTTCTACCATCAAAATTCATTGGTCTTATTTTCCATGTATGCTTCTCCCTGCTCTCTGAGTCTTTTGAATTTATTAAGCATGTTTAAATACTCTCCCAATTAACATATGAGATTTCAATAGGAGCCTTTGTCAAATAAAATGCCTGAGACTTAACTCTAATGGTAAGACTCCAGGCCTTATAGACCTGTGAAAAAATAAGAGGTTGAGTCAGGAAGTCCCTTTGATAACTCCCCAATTCAGCAATGAAAAAGTCACTCAAGTAAATCAGGGAGACACTGTACTGAATACTTAAGAGCAAGGCTTCTGGAATCAGTGGTATCTGTGCAACATTGGGCACATTGTTAAAGGTACCTTCGTTTAATGTTTTGACATTTTTTGATGTATAAAGAGTTAAATGTGGGCTGCTGTGCGGTTTATGAATTAAGAGGAAGAAGCCTCTGATCCTCATTCCCAGTCCCCAGCTCTCTTAGCATTTTAGAATGATAAAGATAAACCCTGTAAAATAGAAGATTATTGGCCCCATTCTAGTCACTGGAGAGTGCTTATTTAATGTACCTTATCTCAGTTTCCTGATCTGTAAAGCAGAGGTGATACTAGCCAACTCACAGGGTTACTGTGAGAATTAAATAAGATCATCCATTCAGAACACTTAGAGTAGTACCTGGCCTGCCTCAGTCAACATTAGCTATTTGTTATTCTAGCTTGTGCCTTGTTTTTTCCATTCTAAACCCCATTCTAAACCCTCATTTGATAAATGAGGCATCATATGCTTCATTTATCAAATCTAAGCATCTTTCTCAAGATTCAAGCCCAGGTTTGGATTGCCACCATTGAGAACATTCACAAGACTTAACCTTTCCTTGCAGGCCTGTTCCCAAAGCAACATTCCATGTGCTCTGATGGACAAGATGATGTCCCCACTGGAGTGGTGACTTTGAAGAAGGCAACCTTGACGCTGAAGTATAAATTCTGGAATACATGTTTTTTATTTTTAAGAAAGTTAGTTGTGAAAAGGAGGTGGACTTTGCTGAGTGGAGAGCCTACCTAGGAAGCCCAGATGCCTAGCAGATGAGGGACTTGCAGACCTTGTCTTTTTCTGGGGCTTTGGGCAAGGAGGTCTATTCCTAAGGCAACATTAGCATTGCACCCACTTATTGGCCTCAGTGTAACCAACAATCTATATCATTGCCTCTGCCCCTGCTGATAAGTCTCTCTCACAAGCGTCTTTCCAATACTCTATTTTAGACTACGTTTATCCTTATGACAAAATGTACATCTCATTATTAACTGAAGTTCAGAGAGGATGAGCAGCTGTTATTTCTCACTTTGCTTTACAAAACTTCAAAAGCCTCCATTAAACTCCCTGGACAAAAGTGTTCAAGGGGCCATGGCTCTCATGTCACTTAGCCCCATTTCCCCTAAAGGCTTTGTTTATGTGGAAACTGGAGAAAAAGGGAGAGCAGCTAAAAGGAAGGCAAAATCTGAGAAACCAGACACCAATGCTGTGAGCAGAAGCCAACAGAACTGTGGAATGGCACCTTCCACCCTTTAACTGAAGCCTGGGTGCCATTGAAAACCTAGAGAGGACTTGTAACAAACTGGTGGGCCTGGGGGGTGGGAGGAGATAGAATGTGGCCCAAACCCCAAACTTCCCAGGAAAATTATCTCGGACCTTTTCAAAAAAAGTTCTGCTTCTTGGAAAGCAGCTCGCATTGAATCAGAGCCATGGGCATGAACTGCGGGAATGGCTTCTCTACCAAGCTGTGTAGAAATATGTGACCAAGTTAACTTCAGCTGAGGCCAGCTTGAGAAACAGATCACATTATAGCAGGCTCCAGGCTGCTCACTCTGAAAGATTCAGGAAAATGTTGTGGAGTTAGTCTGTTGAACAAATGTGAAGAAGGTGGGATTGGTCTTTCCTTCCTCTCCCATTTCTGGCATTTTTCCTGTTTTTAACCAGCTTGCCTGCTCACTCTTCTGAATTTCTTCCATTATAGGTTTGACCAGCTTCTTGAAAATCAAACTGTCTTTTGGTCCTTGCACCTGGTAGGCACTTGGTAAATATTGGTTGAGTGAATAAACAATTTTCCACTGAGAATCTGATGATTTGTAAAAACCCATTTATTCTTTCCAAACCTGTTTCCTCTTGATGACCTCACATTATCCTCAAGACACCTGTCTCATGTTTGCCACCACTGGGAACTAGACACGGAGGGCATTAGTATTGCCATGTATCGGTGAGAGACATTGAGGTGTGTTTGGTCAGGGTCACGTGGAAAGCATTTGGAGAAGCAGGCTGAGCATCAGGGCTCCTGGCTGGTTTCTCAATGCCCTTTCCACACAGCCTTGGTGCCTCACTCTCAGGATAGGAACTGACATTTATCGAGCATGTACTATGTGCCAGACACCGAGCTAAGAGCTATACATGTGTTGTCTCCTATAATACCACAACCATCCTCTGATGTGACTATTATTATACTCATTTTACAGAGGAGGAAAATAAGGTACAGAGAGAGGGGGTTAAAGTAAGGAGAGAGGGAAAGACACATAGCTCAGAAATGGTGCAGCCAGGGTTTGGCCCAGGATGTCTAGCACAAATTTATGCATTTAACCACTATCAAATTACTGTCTTAAGATAAAAGTGATGTAATATTACCTGGCCAAAAAATGTTTTTTAAAAAGAAAATCAGAGAAAGAGGGAATGTTTACTCCAAAAGGATGACCCCCTAAGGGTGAACTCGGGTATTTGAGGGTTAAGGGAAGCATCTGGAGGTAAATAGTACTCTGTGGAAACTTCTCTGCTCCAGAGTCCCCAGTCTTTGAAATCTATGTGATTGGGACACATTTTGTAAGGAACACTCAAATGTATTCTGGTTTAGTGAAAATGGTGGCCTGTTGCCCTGGTGTTTACTGATCCTGTCTAATCTCTTGCCTAAGGGGGTCAACTATAATAAAGAATCTATTTCTATTCCAAGGTCCAGTGGATTTCAATAGTTGTTTCCAAATCATGTCTGCTCTAATTTGGCCCTGTTTTGATTACAATAGAGAGGATGATATTGACTTTTTAAAATTCGTATTTCCTCTCTATTGATGCTACATTTCCAAGGCTCACCTACAAATAGAAGAGATTGTTAAAAGTGCATTTAGAGTGGAGATAGTTTTAATAATTTTTAAAAAAGGAAAAATATTTCATATATGTCAGTATTTTTAAGGTAACAAATGAAAGAAACTCAAATAAAACCATCATAGTAATGAAGGAAATGTATTAGTTCATGACTAGGAAACTCAGGAGTTGAGCGGGCCTGAGAAACTCTTAAGACTCGATGTCATTTGCCTCCTCTCTCCCTCTTTCCTTCTCTGTCCCCACCATCTGTTTCTGCTTCTCTGGCATTTGAGCCTCAGTTTCTCCCATTATGGTTGAATCTCTGCCATGGGCAGGGGCAGAGGGGAGAGGAGCATGGCCTCAAATAGTTTCAAGCATAATCACTGCTAATGAAAATTCCCAGAGGAAAGCAAGTGTCATAGTCTGTTTGTGTTGCCATAAAGGAATACATAGGACTGGGTAATTTATAAAGAAAAGAGGCTTATTTGGTTCACCATTCTGCAGGCTGTATATGAAGCATAAAGCCAGCATCTGTATCTGGTGAGGGCCTCAGAAAGCTTACAGTCCTGGCAGAAGCTAAAGGGGGCAGCTTGTCACATGACAAGGGAGGGAGCAAGAGACAGAGGAGAAGGTGCCAAGCTCCTTTTAAACAAGCAGCTCTCACGTGAACTAATAGAGCAAGAATTCACTTATAACCAAGGAAATGGTGCTAAGCCATTCATGGGGGATCCGCCCCCATGATCAAACACCTTCCACCAGGCCCTATCTCCAATATTAGGGATCACATTTTAACATGCAATTTGGAGGGAACAAACATCCAAATCATATCACTGGGGTTCTCTCACTAAGCATAAAAATAAATTGTCCCAAGGATGGATCTACTTGATTTCCATTGTTCAAGTGTTTAATGCTTGGCCAATCATCATGGTCACTGGGGAGGTTTTCAACTAGCCAGGCATAAAACACAGGCTCACTCCTGTAGTCAAGAGGTGAGCACTGTGATTAACAGCCCTTCTAGAATGATGGGCAGTGAGAATAGGCACAGTATGCCAAAGAGAGTTGGAAGCTGTAAGTAGAAACTGTCTAGTGTCATATGGGGCATTCTGTGGCCTTTGCAGAAACATAAGCATCATGTCAGGGTCAACTCTAATGCAGCTTTAATCATTTGAGCTAAATAGGAGATTTTGGCTGGAAATAGAATTTATGTTGCCAGAGCCTACTCTCCCAATTATACACCCAAAAAACTCACACACACACCCACACACACACACACCCACATATATACTTAGTGAGTGCCTGCAATGTACTAAAAAGATGCACAATGTTATGTTTCATGAAGCACAGACTCTACAACTTACCTGGGATTGCTATGGCTTGAATGCCCTCTTCATGTTGAAATTAATTGCCATTGTGATTGTTTAAGTGGTGGGACTGTTAAGAGGTGATTGGGCCATGAGAGCTCTACCCTTATTAATGGATTAATGTCAATGTTGCCGGAGTGGGTTTATTATTTTCAAGGTCGGTTTTTATAAAATTAAGTTCAGCCTTCTCTTGCTCTTGTGTACTCTCTTGCCCTTCTACCTTCTGCCATGGGATGATGCAGCAAGAAGGCCCTTGCCAGATGCCAGCAGGTTGATATTGGACTTTCCAGCCTCTAGAACTGTGAGAAATTAGTTTCTTTTCTTTATAAATTACCCAATCTGTGGTGCTCTGTTATAGCAGCACAATATGAGCTAAGACAGTGACTGTGAGCAAGTTACTCTTCCTCTTCTTACTTCAGTTTCCTCATCTCCAATGGAAATAATGGTATTCCATACCTCATAAGATTTTTGAGAGGATAAATGTATTCATATATGTAAAGTAGTCAGTATAGTCCCTGGCACACAGCAAATACTACATAGGTGTTTATTGTTATTAGCATTCATATTAGTATTGTGTGACCTTGGACAGGCTGTGTCACATCTTCAGGTTGTACCTCTATAAAATGGGAACAATACACCTATTTCAAAGTTTGAGGTTTAGGTTAAAATAGCACATATAGAGCACCAAGCATATTGCAAACAAATAACACTGGCCATTATAAGGTGGAAAATGTATTTGCTTTACAACTCCTGACCCCATTCCCGGGCCCCTACCATGGAGAGAGTGAACAAAGCTCTTGTGGTAGACACAACCCTACAGGTGATTCCCTTCCCAGCGAATGTGATCCAATGTTACTCCTGAATGTCCAATCTCTACAAGTGCCCAGTTGGTCTGTTCCTGTCTGCAAATAGTTCTAACATTTTATCTAAATAAATTAGCAAAACTCATGTACTTCTGATAGAGAGAAAAGACAATTTCTCACCATTTAGATGATATTGGACTCCTCTTTTCTTGCTTCATATTTTCTATTCCAATCCATAGAACCTTGTTCGAAATTTTAGCCTTAAAATTGACTAATAAATACTGCCTAAGTCACAGGCCACAAAAACTGGTGACAAGTTAACATATGATAACAATTAAGATGGTACCCAAGCTAATCTTTAATATTTTAGAGTTTCTTTAAGAGTAAATTCACAGCTGTCTCCTGCAAACAGCTTTGTCTTAAATAATTTCTGATAGTATTTTATCACTTTGTCATCTTTCTGATGTCAAATTACTCCTAAATCTCTTTTCTCAGAAACAGAATCTGGTTTTAAGTTCTTAGAGTCAGAAGGTAGGCCAAATAATTGGATAAAGCAAGACCCTGGGCCACTTTGGAAAGTTTTGCCTAAGCCAACATTATTTCCTTACGGAGTTTTTAAAACTTAAACACGTATTTATTAGTAACAATGCTAGGCAGTAGAAGGAACTCTTGGACTAGAAAGCTAAATGTTGAATATAGGGTTTTGTTTTGTTTTGTTTTGTTTTAACAGCTTTATTGAGGTGTGCCTGGCATATAATCAACTGCACACATTGCAAGTGTCAGCTTTGCTAAGTTTTTATATGTTACATATACCTGTGAAATCACCACCACAATAAACAAAAAGAACATACAAATCACCCTCCAGAAGTTTTTTATGGCGTTGTGATTTCTCTTTTCTCTACTCCTAAAATGTTATCAATTCTTTCCAAGTTTTTTTAAAAAGACACTATTTCTTTCTAATTAGAAGCAAAGATTTTAATACATATTTGGGAAAGCTAGCGAGAATCCAAGAGTGGGGTGATAACTCTTTCACAAAACCGACTTCTAGATCTGGGAGAGGAACGATTATTCACCCAATTAGGTCAAGTGTCTGTCTGCTTTCCTAGCTGAAGTTCTGCTAACTGTGAAAGGATGTTTGGGGCCAGGCACAGTGGCTCATGCCGGTCATCTCAACACTATGGGAGGCCGAGGTGGGCAGATTACCTGACGTCAGGAGTTTGACACCAGCTTGGCCAACATGATGAAACCTCATCTCTACTAAAAATACAAAAATTAGCTGGGTGTGGTGGTGAGCGCCTGTAATCCCAGCTACTCGGGAGGTTGAGGCAGGAGAATTGCCTGAACCTGGGAGGCAGAGATTACAGTGAGCCAAGATGGTGCCATTGCACTCCAGCCCAGGCGACAAGCGAGAGTCCGTCTCAAAAAAAAAGAAACAAGAAAAAAGAAAGAAGAAAGGACGTTTAGGGGAATGAATGACCTTGAAGGATTTCTGAACACTCCATATACTATGCTCATCCCACCTGATGGGACTTTTTGAGGTCATATTATAAACAAATATGGGGGATCATATTATAAATAAATATTTTAAAAGCAAAATCCATTGACTCTCAGTGACCTTTTTGCACAGAAAGTCACCAATGAGGTGGAGGGCTGTGAAGACAAAGTTCCCTGACTTCTGAAGCAGAACTTAACAAGACCTAACAGTCCCAGATAAAGGTCAAGACATGTACTTAGAAACTAAAAGAACAAAAAGATGATAAGACCAAAGGAAACATTCATCCTTTTCTGAGTCACTGCAGCTTCTGAGCTGGAGCCTCTTGTGAAAGACTGAAAAATTATGAAATGTTTTGGCTCAGCAGGAGGAAAGAGTGTTCACCAGATTGTCTTGCAACGTGCAATGCAGGAAATTATCCATCAGGTGGGAGAGGATAGCACTGCAATTCCATTCACATGAGACACCATTAGAAAAACGAAGGGTCTAGGTTGAAAAATGAAACAAAGCGAGATGAAATAAAATGAAATCGAATAAGATGAACTGAGGTTGGAGTGAGGGTTTCAGGAAGCTAGAAGCATTTGAAAATATGTCAATTCCATTTACTCCTGGGCCTTAGAAATATTGCTTTTCTATTATTCCATCCCAGAGCTCTGATTCACATCTCTTAAACTCCTTGAAGTCTAAGAGTGAGCTTAAGAAGATGGGGAAAGAGAGCACCCATTGATCAGGGGGCAGTGCATAATATGTAATTTTCAACATAAATTGCATATGACTGAATCGAAATAAACATGCAGCTTTATCAGTCAGACATGAAAGAACTTGAATCAGCGCCAAGTCTCTTTTCCCGAAAAGCATAGAGATACCGAAAGGGAATCTTATCAAGAAGTTTTAAAATTCAGAAGGAGATTGGAAGTAGCAGTCTTAAAACATACACAAGATAGGGTCTGTAGACAAATTGGGCTTATTGAACTCCTTTGTCTTCTCTTTATTTTTTCTCTTTTTTCATAAAAGCTGATAAATATCTGTGTGCAAAGACAGTGGGAAATTCAAGAAACATTTTCTTTCTAAAATAAACAGAAATCTTGCCTACTGCATGTGAAAAGTTTTTTTCCTTAGCATTGATATAGTGAGCCAGCCTTAGTTCAGCCTCAGAATTGTTTGTCTAGGCATAAAGATCAAACGTCTCTTTTTTGAGCAAGTTTGCTTATCACTGCTCAGAGACTCTCTCAAACTCAGGAGGAGCCAAGCACAGATCCCCGTCATTAAATCAGAAGCCTCTCTGTGCAGGGCAAATGGATGTTTCAGTTCTATCTTCCTGAGGGATTTGTGGAAGCATCCCAGCAAGGAGCAGAAGTACTATTCCTTTTCCCAGAAGAGGGAGAGAGAGATGCTAGAGAAAAGCCTCTATTAACCTAGACAGTTTAACATTCCTTTTCTTTCTTTTTTAATGTTATATTTCTCATTTAAGTTCATTTGTGATAAACTAGAAATTACAAATGGGCAAAAAGAAAGTCACTGTTAACATTTCTTGAATATTCTTCAGTCTTTTCATATAAAACCAAATGGAAGATTACACTAACCTCTTATTTGTATTTGAAACTGTTCTCACTTAATGATGCATGCAATGAACGTGTCATAATATATTTCACTACTTTTCAATTGGACAGCTTGGTTATTTCCAGTATTTTCTTTTCTTTCTTTTTTCTTTCTTTTTTCTCTCTTTTTCTTTCTTTTTTTTTTTTTTCTTGAGACAGAGTCTCATTATGTCACCCAAGCTGGAGTGCAGTGGTGCGATCTCGGTTCACTGCAACCTCTGCCTCCCGGGTTCAAGTGATTCTCCTGGCTTAGCCTCCTAAGTATTTGGGACTACAGGTGCATGCCATCATGCTCAGTTAATTTTTTATATTTTTAGTAGAGACGAGGTTTTCCCATGTTGACCGCGCTGGTCTTGAACTCCTGACCTCAATTGATCCGCCTACTTTAGCCTCCCAAAGTGCTGGAATTACAGGCGTGAGCCACCATGCCCGGCCTTATTTCCAGTATTTTCTTATCATAAACTCCCTGTAGCTAAGTATTTCCTAACTTATTTCCCTAGGATAAATTTTTAGAGGGATTGAGTCAAAGATATGTATGATGTGTGGCTTCTTAGAATGATTGTTGCCAAATTGCAACTTTCTCAACACTTAACCCCCACTCTAAGTTTTATCAGTCTATACTCCCTTCTCTTATACTCATGACTAACACTGGGTATTGTCAGTCTTTTGCTAATTCAATACAGCGAAAGTGGTGTCTCGTTGTGTTAATTTTGTTTCTTTATTAGTGAGGTCAAATAATTTTTCATATATATTGTCCATTTCTTTTCCTTTTATTAATTTGCTATTTATGCTTTTATCCCATTTTTCTGTTGTGGTATTCATCTATTTCTTTGTAAGAACCCTTTGTATATAAAATATATTCTTTTTAAAATAAATTTTTATTTTTAATTATTATGGGTACATCATAGTTATACATATTTATAGAGTGCATGCAATGTTTTAATACAAGCATACAGTGTGTAATGATCAAATCAGGTTAATTGGGCTATCCATTGCCTCAAGCATTTATGGAGAACAGTATGGAGGTTACTCAAAAACTGAAAACAAAATACTGTATGATCCAGCAATCCCACAGCAATGTACACCAAAAGGAAGAAATCAGTATATCAAAGAGATAAAAGGTATTCTTTGTCAGATTTTAGTACATTATATATTTCTTCAATTTTTGTCATTTTCCCTTTACCTTTTAAATAGTGCTTTTGCCATATACGTTCAAGTTATTTTTTCAGATTAAAAAAATGGTTTCTGCCCTTGTAAACATGCTTACAAAGCTCTCCACTTACCTCTGCTCTCCAGGAGGAGATGGTAGCTTTTAAACAAGCCTATGAACAATGCTTTGTCAAAATTCCATGACTATTCTTGATACACTTTTGAACTAAAAGAGCAGAGGCAACAAATAGGAGTAGTAAAGCTTAAATTACAATGGAACAACATCCTGTATGTTTTTGCTTACTAAGATTGACTTGCTTTTGCTAATTTGTCACAGATTATGACAAGTCCACTGAAGCTGCCAAATATACACTGATGCTGACGTGCATGCTTATTCTTCTTCATTTCAATGCTCAGATTCATTTGGATCCCTGTTTCCTTTGGGGCAGCTCTGAAAAGACAAACTCTCCTGACTTCAGGCTCCTTTCTCTGAGCTTCCTTGAGCACCTTGCATTCTAAATGCAGTTTGTTTAACTAGAGTGGCTATAAAGCGGAGCTGAGGCAAGAACTTCCTTGTTAACAGAGTGTTTCCCAGAGAATTGTTTGGTATGCAACAGTCATGGATCCATAGAGGGTGGTGTAGGTGTATTACCTCAACTCAGGATCATCATCTTTTCACAGACTAAAAGTCGTGGAACAACTGGCTTCTCTGAATTTCGTAGTAGGGGCATGCACTTTGCACAAGAGAAGTCCATTTTACACAAATGGGATTATTTCCTATAGCAAGATAATAGCCAATAGGAAAACCTCGCCAATGTTAGAAATTCACTGTACTTGACATAAGTCTCAGTGTCTGGAGTATATTTCAGTTGTTTGTGCCTGCCCAGCACCCATTTAGCCTTTTTGCGTTGATGGAACTTTGATATTCCTTCAGGAAATCTTACCACCCTCACTCTCCAAATATGTAATTCCACAATGGAGATGTGGAGCCCATCCCCTGAAGTTAGTGCAGACATAGGAGCCAGACCTGGCCAATCAGAACCACCCATTCTCTTTGGCTACAAGAACAGACACATGGCCCAAACTAAACCAATAAAACTCAATACCTAGACTTTCACATTCTTGGAAAAGAACTACATCCTTTCCGCTGAAGATACCGAGCTGACGAGTTGAGAGCCTGGGACTTTTGGTTACAACCTTGCTCCATCCTGGCTGAGCATGCCTGAGTGAAAGCAGCCTAGAAAGTCTTCCAAGAAACAGCACATGGCTTAGTCCTGATGGCAATAGTGACTCCCTAGTCTGACTCATGCCTGAAACTGGTATCCCCCTAAAACTATTTCCAGAGCCAATAAACTCCCTTTTCTGCATAATTTAAAGTGAGATGAATTTTTACCACCTGAGCAATATTGTTTTAAATGACAGCTTCTTATTAGCTCTGCACACTTTAGCAATAACGCCAAGAATGGAAGGAGTACTGGTTGGGGAGTCTGGGTTGTAGTCCTACCTCCACTCATTACTTTCACATCCTTGGGCTAATCGCTTTATCTATGTGAGCTTACTTTTCTCATCTGTGAAAGAGAGAAATTCTTAATGTCCCTTTGAAGGCCATAAGTCTTGGCTCTGTGGCAACATTGTGTCAACACTTCAAGTTAATCTGAGGTTCTGGCTCCGACTGCCACCTCCACAACCCAGTGACAAACGACGCTGATTTGTCTTAAAAGTTGGAAACTAAAAGGACCATAATATGCTTTTAGATAGAGCAAAAACTCTGTAAAACATTGCTAGGATGTAGATTTTTCTGGAAGTGTATTAATGAGGTGAGTAATATATTAATACATTAACTATGGTAACTATTGTATAGATTAGTAATAAATATTTTGTTTTAAAAAGGTCTGCCACTCCAGTTTTGTTGAGCTAAAGTAAACGAAGATCGGAGTTATGTCAACAGATGACACAAGTGTTCAGCAGTGAGGCTGTTTGTTCTGAGGAGGGGAACAGGAAGGGAAGCTGGTGCCACTCCCAGTTCTTCTTCATCAGACCTCCATTATTTATTTGATGAATTAGCAATCCTCACAACACCAGACATGATCACAAAATGATATTTTGGAAATTCTACTCGGACTGTATAGTTCTTCCAACCCTTCGCTGATTCCCAAGTGCCTTTGGGACAAAGTGCAAACCCGTTGGCGTGGCACATGAGCCCTCTGTTATGTAAGCCTGGCTCTAATTCCACATCGCAGTGTCATCTCCTCCCACTCCTCTTTGTGTGCCTTACCTACACTAAGTAAACAGGCTAATGCATAGAAAATACTAAACATCTGGCATCATTTCTGGCATTTAGTAAAGGCTTATTATACATGACTGTCATTATGGCACACTAGTTATACTCACAGTTCCCTAAAGGTGCAGTACTGGTCCTGGATCTGTTTGCCCTGCATCCATCCTCCCTCTGCCTGCTGTGTTTTAGTCCACGATGGCTGATCTTTGCAGGCTGCAGTTCACAGGCTCTTGTGTCTCAGACTTCCAGCTGGTTGGGTTAGGCCAGGGAGACACACTGGCAAAAAATGGAGGGTAGAAAGAAGGGAGAAGCCAGGGTATTTCTCTCCTTGTTTCCTTGGGTGATTTCTGCAGCAGTGACTGTCTTCTCTGTAGTTCCAGCTCTTGCCAAACAGGTCCACTGTGGTTCAGCTTCTGGTTCCTTCTTTTTTCCTTTAGCAGAGTCGGTAGTGGCTTCCTGCTTCTTGATGCTAATCTTTGCATTGCCTCATCACACATGCTAACTCCCAGCAGCTCTCTCTACCATATAGCCAATCCCCTGCTTTCCATTCCCTGCCCTGTACATCCTTAAAGAGGTGCCTGTTTTCCTGGAGAGACCCTTACTGGTTTACATAGCACACTCTCATACCTTGGACCTTTGACTTTTGCCTTACTTCAGCCTCCTCATCCTCAAGGCCAACTCCTAGTCATCCTTTGTTCCACCATGTTTATTCTACCACCATCTCCTCTTGGAAGCTGTCTCAGTTTCTCCACCACCTGAAGGGTGAATTCGATATTCCTCTTCTAAACACCTCTCTCCTAATAATTGGTTTGTTCTTGGAAAACTCCAGTACAGATTTAATTTTCTTAAGAGCAAGTGCACTGTCTTACACAACGTGGTATCTCAAAACCATCATATGGAAGATTTTTTTCTGAAAGAATGACTAAATGCATAATTCAAGAGACACTTTTCAAATCCAGGTAAATATCAATGTAAACTGTCCTTGTGGCAGACAAGGACAGTTTACAATAATTCACTCAATATGATTATTGAGTTATCCTCTCAATAATTATATCCACCCCCGCCTTTGTTTTTTTTTTTTTTTTTTTTGCCAGTTGTGCTCTAGTTCTGTTTGGAATATCGATGTACCTGAGGAGTACTTGTTTTCCCAGCCTCCCTTGCAGCTCGAGGTGGTCATGTGACAGTGCTATTGATGGAACAAGTGGAAGACTGTAGGGGAGGTTTCCAGGAGGAAAAAAGCCACTCTCTCTTTCCACCCTGGTTTTTCTGTGCCTTGAATGTTCATGTGATATCTGGAGCTATTGCAGCTAATATGAAACTATGAGACAATAAGTGTGATGGGAAAATCTGACACATTAGTATAGCAAAGCAAAAGACAGAAAGAGTATGGGTCTCTTATGGCATTGCTGGGCTTATCTTTTTTTTTTTTTTTGACAGGGTCTTGCTCTGTCACCCCAGCTGGAGTGCAGTGGTGCAATCCTGGCTCACTACAGCCTCAATCTCCTGAGCTCAAGTGATCCATCTCAGCTTCCTGAGTAGCTGGTACTACAGGCTCATTTTGCCATGCCCAGCTAATTTTTATTATTTGAAGGTGGGGTCCTGCCATGTTTCCCAGGCTGGTCTCAAACCCCTGGGCTCAAGCAGTCCTCTTTTCTTGGCCTGCCAAAGTGCTGGGATTACAGGTGTGAGCCACTGCACCTGTAATGAGTTCACTGGGTTTCTTGATATGAGAGAAAAATAAACTCTTCTTTTCAATTCATTGTTTTTGATTTTTGTCACTTATAGCCAAGTGCATTTCTAATGGATAGGATATGCCATTTAGGGATAATCCATTGCTATTCTCTTTGGCCATTCCAGTAAAGGATGACAGAGTCACAATTTGATTATCTAGTACCTGTGGCTTATTTGGGGAGCCCAAAGAAAAATAATAGGATGATGAGCATGATGGTTAATTTTATGTGTCAGTTTAGCTAAGCCATAGTAGTACCCAGGTATTTGGTCAAACACCAGTCTAGATATTGTTGCTGTAAAATAATTTTAGATGAGATTAACATTTAAATTAGTAGGTTTCAAGTAAGGCAGACCCATAATGTGGGTGGGCCTCATCCAATCAGTTGAAGACTTTATGAGAAAAAGACTGACATCACCTGAGAGAGAGAATTCTGCTTGCAGACTGACTCTGGACTCAAGCTGCAAAACCCACTTTCCTGGGTTTCCAGCTGGCTGGCCTGACCTGTAGATTTTAGATTTGCCAGCCCACAATTGTGTGAGTCTTTTTGTGTTGTTGCTGTTGTTGTTTTGTTTTGTTTTTTGAGACGAGGTCTCACTCTGTCACTGAGGCTGGAGTGCAGTGGCGTGAACATGGCTCATTGCAGCCTCAACCTCCTGGGCCCAAGCAATTTTCCTGTCTCAGTCTTTCATGTGGCTGGGATCACAGACATCCACCATGCCTGGCTATTTTTATTTTTAATTTTGTAGAGATGAAGTTTCACTGTCTTCCCCAAGATGGTCTTGAATTCCTGGGCTCAAGCGATCCTTCTGCCTTTGCCTCCCAAAGTGCTGGGATTACAGGTATGAGTCTCCACACCCAGCCTACTTTGTAAAACAAAACTCTGTCTCTTCATATATCCCTTTCTCTCTCTCTCTCTCTCTCTCTCTCTCTCTCTCTCTCTCCCCCCCAACAAACACAGACACACACACACACCCCACCAATAGAATGCATAGATTTTCTTATATATAAGTATCTTCTTATATATCCATCAATCACAATATCTTACACATGTGTGTAACTATTGGTTCTGTTTTGCTGGATAAACCTGACTAATACATTGTTTATAAAGAAACTCAGGGAAAGAATGAACTTTTAGCAGGAAACAAGGAGTCCTTGAGATTTATGCCTTAGTATAGTAGAAATCATTAAGGATTATCATTCCAAATTTTATTATGCATGTTTGTAATTTTTTTCTTTTCGATATTTTGGCTAAAGAAAAACTTGATCTGTCATCTTCATCTCTTTTGATGAAGAAGTAGCCTACATTCCTTCCAGGCTCAATTTTATTAAACTTCAGCCCTTTCCTTCTGTCCTCTGTGAAGTCTCATCTGTCAGGACCCAGTGGCGAGCATCTTCACAAGGCAGTTTTCTGCCAAATGAAGATGGGCGTCTCCTGGCCATGGTGTCTGCATTGACTGATCTCATTCTATCATCCAGGGGGGTTCTTTCTTGTTGTCAGAGTGGAACTGTAGCCCTTTCTTCTGCTGCTTGTAACGAAAGGTTATGGTCTGAAGAGAGTCTGTCAATGGGAATAAATGATTTGTGAAATAAGATTTTAGCATTTTAACTTCTGAGCATCTTGCTGGATTGGATTGCTGAAAAATGACAGCATCTCTGAGTCGCGGAATGAAAGGCATAGCAAAGTGCAGATGTGAGTCTAGATCTCACTTGTTCTTCCCTAATGGTTCAATACTCTGAAATAGGCTGGCTTCAGGCAGAATCAGACAGTGTGGGGATTTGATTCAGGCATCCAGGTCTGTTTTATGTCTTTCAGCCATTTAGTCCCTTCAGTGGGTCCTTTCCTCTGTGACCATCACTGCCATCTCTCCTCTCCTGACAGAGACAGAGGCAGAGAACACAGAAAACCCCTTCCCCTCTCAGACACCTCCCAGAGCCTCTTTTATGCAGATGGTAATTTAATCAGAAAACTGTGTCTCATTAAACGCAGGTTGGCAAACTATGGTTCTTGAGTCAAATGTCGCCTGCTTACCCTCTCCAATTAAAAAAAAAATGTGTTTCATATTTTTTAATATGAAAAATATGAAATATGTTGTTATAAATTTTAAACAAGAGAAAAATATGTAAGACCACATTAACCTATAAAACCGAGAATATTTACTCTCTAGCCCTTTGCAGATAGTTTGCTTAGTGCCCTTGATTCTAGACGGTGAAGCTTTTAGCAGTGGAATTGGAGGCATGAGTGAAGGCATGGAGGAATTTTGTGGTATGAGGCTTTGGCCAGCCCTGTTTAGTTTGTTTAAAAACAAACTAAAAAAAAAAAAAAAAAAGAAAGAAATACAACAATAAGTTGTGGAAGTTTTTTAATAACTCGTCCACAGGAAACAGATGCATTGTTGACAGATTTCTGTGGCTGGGAAGAACCTACTGCCTTTATTATCATGGATTCTCCTGAATATTTCACAGTAGCTGTTTCTGTTAATATATACCTGCCTTGAACCAGGTACTGCCCAAAGTACTTTTCATGCATTTAGCCCACGTAATCCGCACAACACTTGAAGAGGTAGGTGTAGTTACTATCCCCATTTTGCAAATAAGTAAAACAGATCTTAGAGATTGAACTGGTCAAAGACACACAGCTGGTTAGCAATGTGGGGCCACTGGCACCAACATGTAACCACCACCCTATACTGCTTTTTAGCTCTGATGAAAGGAACACGACAGGTTTTCTTTCTATAGCCCAGTGGAAGGTTCTTGATTCTTAAGCCTGCTTACCAGGCTCCTCTGTTTTCCATCCTCTGACTCCAGCCCTCTGCAGCCCACCTTCTCTCCTAACATGAGTCCTAGCATGGGGGTGGAGGGAGATGTAGGCAGTGTAGTCATCGAGCTGTGTTGTGCAACCATATAATATATCCCAGTCCTTCAGGAAGTTTGACAAACTGGAATATGTGTTTAGATTTCTAAACTCAGAGGCATTTCAGAGCAAAGAGGATCTGGCTGTGTCCTCCAGATGGTTACAAATGGTTTTACTCTCCTGTGTTTGGTTGGCTTGCAGCTACCACAGGAATACAGCTGTTTACAGAGTCTGCAAAAGGGAGTATGCAGGGAATGTCAATGTCATCGGACTGCTTCTTTCTCCCTCAGGAAGGGAGAACAGTCTGGCCCGAGAGTGTCTGATGTGAGAACACATCCATCAGGTTTGGGAAGAATTTACTGAGCAGTCACAGAGGGTTTGAAGCCCCAGCACAAGCCTGGAATGCAGTGTGACAATGGGCATGCATTAGGCTAATATGGTTGCCGTCACAAATGATCACAAACTGGGTGGCTTACAACAGAAACGTATTCTCTCATAGTTCTGAAGGCCAGAAGCCTGAAATCAAGGTGTTGGCAGGGCCACACTCTCTCTGAGGGCTCTAGAGAAGAAGCCAAGCTTTGTCGCTTCCAGCTTCTGCATCAGCTGCACCCTCCAATCTCTGTGACTGTGGTCACATTGTCTCTTTCTCTTCTGTCTGTCTTCTCTTATTTGTGTCTTTTATAAGGATACTTGTTGTTGAAATTAAGATCCATTCAGATGATCCAGGATGATCTCTGCATCTTATGATTCTTAACTACTTAAATATATATATATCAAAATCACTGGTTGAAGGAGACTATATATATATATATTAGATGGAGTCTCGCTCTGTAGCCCAGGTTGGAGTGCAGTGGTGCAGTCTTGACTCACTGCAACCTCCACCTCCCAGTTCAAGCGATTCTCCTGCCTCAGTCTCCCAAGTAGCTGGGATTACAGGTGCATGCCACGTTGTCACCAGGCCAATTTTTGTATTTTTTGTAGGGACGGAGTTTCTTCATGTTGGCCAGGCGGGTCTCAAACTTTTGACCTCAGGTGATCCACCCATCTTGGCCCCCAAAGTGCTGGGATTACAGGCGTGAGCCACCGTGCCTGGCACCTAATTATATTTGCAAAGACCCTTTTCCCAAATGAGGTAACATTCATAGGTTCCAGGGATCAAGACAACGACATATCTTTTTGGGGCCACCATTCAGTCCACTGTAGATGTGTATTAACATAGGAGAGAAAAAGAGAGGACAGGGCAGGGAAGGAACCAGTTGCCTACACAGAGATTCTATCATCAATCAGGCCAGCCTCTAATTACATTTTTTGGTCAAGGGGAAATGCATCATTTGCCATTAGTAGTGAGTATCAAAGATACAGTGACCTCAACAATACAGGTGCTTATATTTACCATGTAATGAGAAGTTAAGAGATAGCCAGCCTAAGAGTATTATGCTGTCTCATCATCACCTGGGATTCAGGCATAATCTATCCTTCTGCCCCTCATCTGCCAATTCAGCTTTAGTCCAATGATTCCAGTCTTAAGATGGTCACATGATTCAACCAGGATGCTGAAGCTTCAGCCATCACATCTCTAATTCAGGCAGGAAGAAAGATGAGACGTGGGAAGGGTAGATGGCAAGTGCCTGCTGAACTAGCCTACTTACAGAGCTTCAGAGAGGGCACCCTAGTGCTTACATCTCACTGGCCAGAACACAATAACCCTTACTTGTAAAGCCAGCTGGGAAAAATAGGGATGTGTGTGTGCGCGTGCGTGCGTGCATGCGTGTGTGTGTGTGTGTGTGTGATATAGGTGTGCTGCTAAAGTGAATAAAATGGAGAGATAATTACTAAGGATGTGGGTAGGCAACTAGCACTGTACCACAGGGGCTCTGTAAGTCATACAAGTTTTTGTACCCATGTGGCAAAGGCAGAGAACACTCCCTTATCTTGTAATAAAAACAAAAATAGTTAGCATTGACTTAGTGCTCAGCACATACCAGGCTCTGGGCTTGGTTCATTACAGATTCATTAAACCTCACAACAGCTCTTCGACCCTGGTTCTATGATAGCATTCCCATTTCCAAATGCAAACCTAAGGCTCAAGGGAGATCAAGCAATTTTCCAAGGGTCACCAGGCTGGAAAGTTGCAGAACCAGAATTTGAACCAGATCTGTCCATTGGGAATCCAAGCTTCATGATTGCTGGACCACATGGCTATGCTGTGCTTGAAGGGGCTTGAGGGGAGGACTCAGCTCCTTCTGTAAGCACAGTGACTACATGGCGGCAAGGGTGCCCTGTCTTCCTTTTTACATTTATTAGACATGCAGCATTGAGTTGGCAAATCTCTGTGTTGTGTTTCACCCCTCCTTTAAAAATGTTTTCTTAATCTTTCCACCTCCTACTTAGCTCACAGCCTCCCACATATATATAACCCTCTGGGTGTGCTTTACTGATTACTGGCTGATTGACACATGGAGTGGCATATGGACTCTCCCAGATACAGTCCACTGGCCATGGTGCAGCTCCCAGCTCGGGAAACCTCTGCTCCTTCCCAGTGCCTGGGCATTCTGCCTACCTCCCACCTGCATGCCTTTGTACCTACCAGTTCTTTTTTCTGGAATGCTCTCCCTTTTCTCTGCTTATCCTAAACTCAAGCTGCTTCCTCCAAGACCCAAATCAAGTGTCCTTTCATCATGACGCCTTCCTTCTCAGACCACCCTTGCTGGCAGTTCTCTCTGCTCTCTTCTCTCCCTCCCCTCTCCCTTTCAATCTCCCTCACTGCTTTAATTCTCAGCACCTCTTTTTGTACCACTCAGGCTTGGGTTGCCTCATGTTTTTGCCCTTTTGGCCACATTAGGCTGTACATATCTTGAAGGCCAGTCGTGTGTCTCATGCTTCTTTATGTCCCTGGACTCCCCCCATACCCTCATCACCTTCATGCCCACTTCCCTCCTCCATCTGCAATGTGATCACAGTGCTTCTTAGCACTGCCTCAGTGAGTTATGGACCCCCTAAAGAGCTCTAACACACAAACACACACGTGTTCCATGAGCATGCACATGCTACAATCCAGCTCCCTTAGCCAGGATACCAATGATAAAGATGGGGACATGTCCAACAGGAGCAGGTGCAATTCATCTTGATGTGGTTTCTCCTTCCCTCCTGGGCCCCCTTCTGATGCACAGCTGCCGGCAGCCCTCCATGCAGATGGGACCCTGCCGGAGTTGAGAAAATAGCACAGGACTTGTTTGGCCACTGTCCTTTTAGCCTCAGCTCACCCCAATCTGCAGGAAAGACTTACACTAACAATCCATGTACTTCCATTTGAGGGACTGTTTACAAGCATCAGGCTCTCCTGGGTCTGACCCGTACTTAGCACCAGTGAGACCACATCCTCATCTGCAGTGGGAAATGATGAAGCAGTGCGCGGTACACCCTGGACAACATCTTTGTTCTCCAGTATCCCTGAAAGCCCATTTTTCCTGAACTTTCCCAAGTGGGTGACATTTCTGCATCTCATTATTACCTATGAGAGGCCTCCATCAGAGTGGACCTCAAAGAGTCTCAGCAAGGACATGAGGCCAACAGTACAGCATGACCAAACAAATTTTGTTTCCCTGGACTCTCCTGATGGTACCCAGGAAAGATGAAGCTCATGCCCAGGTGGGCTTGCCGCCTCTCCCTACCTTTGCTTTCTGCCCTAGGCTTCTGAGTTGGCTTCACAGATCAGTGTTGGGAGGAACAGGCTCTTTGTTACTCATTGTTAACATCCTTTGTTAATCCATTGTTAACAACACCCTTTGAACATCCATTGAATAGTCCTCCTTCATCCACTCCATTGTGTGACTGCGTTTAACTGGATGTGGGCAAGCCCAACTCCCATCCCATTCAGTCTTAATAAGGGTAAGATGGAGAGGATGTTAAATTGAGATATTCCCAGAGATATTGCTTTAATACCTTGAACACTCCTTGTGATTCAGCTAGAACTTGCAGCTGAATAAAGACTTAGACTGTCACAAACTGGACCATATTAATTAGACATGTGCCTATGTTCCATAAATGGGATAAGCCCCTGGTAGGTGAGTTAGTGACTTCTAATGGATCCTATGCCATTTCAGGCATCTATTCAGGGCCTGGAGTCAGGAGCATCTTTGTCCACCTTCTTGTCTTTGGATACCCACCAACCCCTCCCTGGAGCCTCACACTCAGTTACCATTTCCTGTAGATTACTCCTTTGCAAAGTCAACCTTTCCCCTCCTATCTGTCATCACCACCACTCCAGGTAAGGCACTTATCTCCTCACACATGGAGGGTGAAGGAGTCAGAAGTAACACTGCAATTTGCCTTCACTCTACCTCCCTCTACCTCCAAGTCCCTGTGTATCTACACCTTCCTTCTCCTCTTCTCCTCCTCATCTCATCTACCTGTTTGCTCTGTCCCAGTTATCCCCACTCTCTCTCTCCCTCTCTCTATTATCTCTCATTCTTTCTCTGTTGAGGAATAAATTACAAATCTTATATGGGGAACTTGATGAGATTTGACATAGGCATGCACCTACATTACCACCACCCAGCCATGGCATGGCATCCCTGGCACCTAGAAGGCTCCACTGTGGATTTTCCCAGTTAGTTGCCTCTTTGGGGATGACCATTATTCTGGCCTCTATCACCACAGGTTATTTGTAGCTATTTTTAAACTTCATATAAATGCAATCATGCAATGGCAACTCTTTTGTGTTTAAACTATTTTAGTTTTGTACTTCTTCTACTCAGCATCATGTCTTTGAGATTCATCCATGTTATTCATAAAATATCATTATTTTGATTTTTCTTTGCTGTGTAACATTTGTTGTATGAATGAATATGTCATAATTTATGCACTCATTCCCTTTCTGAAAGACATTTTATTTGTTTACTGTTTGAGGCTATTACAGATAAAGCTGCTATGAGCATTCTTGTTCAAGTTTTTACGTGCTCTTAGTGGTTTTCCCTACCAATTCTCCACTCTAGTTTTCAAACCCTCCCTTTCCCCCTTTTATCTTCCTTTCAGCCTACACACAGGACTAGAACTCTTCTAACTTAAAAGAAAAAAAAAATTCTTCATTCAACCATAGACTACCTATTTGCCATTCTTCCTATCTCCTTCCCTTGTTCACCAAATTTCCTCTTGGAAGTACAGTAGAACCCTGTTGTCTCCATTTCTGCAGTGCCCACCCAAGGCCTGATCTCTTGTAGGGCTAGACCTGCCTTTCCTCCTGTCTCCCAGGCTCCTCTATTAGCCCCGCTTCACCTCACACTCAAACATAGGTATGTCTCCTCCACTGGAGCTGGTGATATAATGACACCTGGGATGCTATTTGTCCTCCCACCTCTCTTGTCCGCAGACCCAGTCCTGCCCTCTGAAATTGACTACTAATATTATGACACGTGGAGTGGTTTTAAGGAGTGGAGAGTTTAATAGGCAGGAAAGAAGGAAGAAGCTCCCTGGTACAGAGACAGAGGGAGGGGGGCTCCAAGCAAAGAGAGAAAACACATGGGAATTGCCATGTTTGGATGGACCCAGCTTCTAAAGGCCGGTATTTGCCTTTTTTTGGACGGGAGGAGGGGAGTGGAGTCTTGCTCTATCACCCAGGCTGGAGTGCAGTGGGGTGATCCCAGCTCACTGTAACCTCCACCTCCTGGGTTCAAGCGATTCTCGTGCCTTAGCCTCTGGAGTAGCTGGGATTACAGCCAGGCACTACCACACCCGCTAATTTTTGTACTTTTAGTAGAGACAGGGTTTCACCATGTTGGCCAGGATGGTTTCCATCTCCTGACCTCGTGATCTGCCTGCCTTGGTCTCCCAAAGTGCTGGGATTACAGGCGTGAGCCACTGTGCCTGGCCAGCATTTGCATATTAAAGCTTGCTGGTCTGGCTTTAAGAGCCAGGCTTTTCTGTTAGACAAGAAACGTTTCTAGAGCTGCTTTAAAAGAAATAAAAACTTTCCAAGGACTCCTTTTGCTTTTTATTTGCCTAAAATAATTTTTAATAACTTTTATAAATATTACCTCCTTTGTTCCCTCACCTGGGAATCATCCCCACCCCTGCTGTTTGTCGTTCGAGCTTCTTACGGCATTTACCCCTCTCCACCTCCCATTATCGTTCCTTGGGAGTATGTCCCACTTTGTACCTGGCCTGGAGTCTCTGACAGTGTAACCTGTGTCTAAGTCATCCCTGATTTATCCCAGCACCCAGCATGGTGATGGCCCTGAGATATTATTAAATGACCCACTTCCACACTTTATCTGTATTACGAAGATGTCATCTCTGAAGCTCATCTTTTCAGTGTAAAGCTAATGAACGAGATGAAGAAATCCCTTTTTTGTCATGGTTGTCAGAATTGTCGGATTCGCATGGCCTTGGGCTTGGCGAGTATGTTAGTACCTGAGTGTGTGGGGCTATTTGAGACCACTCAGCGAGTCTCAGGCATTCAGGAGGTTGCAAAGGCCCACTTAGTCCTGATTCAGCCCTACTGAGGATGGCAATACTTACAGGAGAGCAGAGGAGATAAGCCCTGGGCAGGCGGCTGACTGCAGCTCATCCAGCCTTGTAGAATTTCCTTGTGATGTCTCATGGTCTATTTTTTTAACCTGATATTTTCACTACTTGCTGACAGCTGGTTTTTCTATTTGATTTCTGTCCGTGTGCACCAGGTTGGGATCAAAAGGAATCAACTTTATCCTTCATTTTTTTCCTCATGGTCTTGAAATGCAAGCAACCTAACCAAACCCATGATTTACCAAAAGTTAGGTGGGTATGATGTCACTTTTGGAAGCCAAACACTAAATTCTGTTACCATAGAATAAGCCTGTAGAACTCTGCCCCGCAGCTATGGAAATCATGTCCTGAAGGGGAACACAGCCTTCTTTGTAACACCTATGTGAAGGCATTTTTATTCCCTCCATGGGCTGCCCTTAAGAGACAGGCTGTGAATTACCCGCTCCTTTCCAATGAACACTGCCAAAAGGGCAACATTCTCAGTTTGTCCAGAACAAACATTTCAGAAGAAGGGCTAGTTTAACGACTTCTTAGTTTCACCTTCTAATCCAGAAATATTTTTTATCCCATGATCTGAATATCAACCCTGGTTTTTATCCTCAAGAGAGAAAAGAAAAGGTGATCAAAATCTACTTGAGACACCTCCGAGATGAGACTTGTCATTAGGAATCCCTGACATTTCTGGGAGGAAAAATAAAGATGGTTAGACTTTTACAAATATAAAGAGACTTTATTTTTTAGAGTAGTTTTAGGTTCATAGCACTGTTGAGCAGGAAGTAGAGTTCTTACATATTCCCTAGACCCCTCACCACACACAGCTTCTGCTGCTATCAACATCCTGCCGCAGAGTGGTACGTTGATTACAATAGATGAACCAACATTGACATCATTATCAGCTAAAGTCTGTAGTCTTTGTCATCCTTCATTCTTTGTGGTGCACAACCTATGAGTGTTGACAAATGTATAATACTAAGTATCCACTATTTTACTATCTTTATTTATTATTATTATTATTTTTGACAGAGTCTCACTCTGTTGCTCAGACTGGAGTGCAATGGTGAGACCTTGGTTCACTGCAACCTCCGCCTCACAGGTTCAAGCATGTGCCCCCATACCTGGCTAATTTTGTACTTTTAGTAGAGACAGGTTTTCACTATGTTGGCCAGGCTGGTCTCAAACTTCTCCGCCACCAGCCTCGGCCTCCCAAAGTGCTGCGATTACAAGCATGAGCCACTGCTCCTGGCCTATCTTACTACCTTCCTGAATAGTTTTATTGCCTTGAAAATTCTCCACACTTCATTTATTCATTTCTCCCTTCCTTCTAACCTTTGGCAACCACTGATCTCTTTATTGTCTTCATAATCTTGCCTTTTCCAGAATGTCATATAGTTAGAATCATACTGGATGTAGCCCTTTCAGACTGACTTCTTTCACTGAGTAATATGCTTTGAAGTTTCCTCTATGTCTTTTCATGACTTGATAGCTCACTTCTTTTTAGTGCTAAACAAAGTTCCACTGTCTGGATGTACCAAAGTTTGTGTGTCCATTCACCAATTGAAAGACTTGGCTGCTTCCAAGTTTTGGCAATTATGAATAAAGCTGCTATAAATGAACATGTACAGTTTTTTTTGTGTGTGGACATGTTTTCAACTTTTTTGGGCAAATAAAAATGATTGTTTTTTGAAACAAACTTGACAGACACCGTCTCTGATCCTCCACCATTATAAACAAAGCTTTAGCACAATAGCAGGATTAAATACTCTGTGGAGGATTGTTCTATGTACTGCGGAGGAGGATACAGAGAAGAGGGATACAGAGGATAGGGTATCTCTGACCTTCTTTCACTATATGGAAGAGAAAGTTAACATGTCAACTCACTGAGAAACATGCCAACATGTAATACGTGGCAGCATGTACAAGAGAAATTCTAAAATGAAGAAGTGGAAGTTAAAAAGATACAAAAAAAATTAAAACACACGCATAACAAAAGAGAAGGAAAGAGTAAGAAAAGGTGGGACCTACTTTGAAAGTTAACATCTGGGACATGGATGAAGCTGGAAGCCATTATCCTCAGCAAAACGCAGAAACAGAAAACCGAACATAGCATGTTCTCACTCATAGGTGGGAGCTGAACAATGAGAACATACAAACACAGAGAGGAGAGCAACACACACTGGGACCTGTCAGGGGATGGGGTAGGGGGAGGGAGAGCATCAGGAAAGATAGCTAATGCATTCCGGGCTTAATACCTAGGTGATGGATTGATAGGTGCAGCAAACCACTATGGCTCACGTTTACCATGTAACAAACCTATACATCCTGCACATGTATCCTGGAACTTAAAATTAAAATTAAAATAAAAAAAAGAAAGTTGGCATCTATTCTCAAATACACTGAGCAGCAGTGTACAGATAAGGGTGGTTGTCTTGGCTTCCTCCCACCCTGTCAGTGTCTTTCCCCAACCCTCAGCCTCCTAAGTCCAGGGGGACATACTGTCAGCCCCTGAGCATCACTGCCAAAGAGTGGAAATTGCCTCATAAATCAGCTCACCTGGAGGAGTTAATGAACCTGTATCGAAATGAATGTACAGTCCTCTGTACTGGGCTGAATGGTGGTCTCAAAAGACATGTTCCTGTCTTAACACCTGGAACCGATAAGTGTTACCTTATTAGAAAAAAAAAAAAAGGTCTTTGCAGATATAATTACATTGACAATCCTGGGATGATGAGATCATCCTGGATTATCTGGATGGCTCCTAAAGCCAATGACAAATGTCCTTATAAGAGAAAAACAGAGGCTGGGCGCGGTGGTTCACGCCTGTAATTCCAGCACTTTGGGAGGCCGAGGTGGGTGGATCACTTGAGGTCAGGAGTTCGAAACCAGCCTGGCCAACCTGGTGACCCCATCTCTGCCAAAAATACAAAATATTAGCCAGGCATGGTGGCAGACACCTGTAATCCCAGCTACTTGGGAGGCTGAGGCAGGAGAATTGCTTGAACCCAGGACGTGGAGGTTGCAGTGAGCCAAGATCTCGCCACTGCACTCCAACCTGGGTGACAGAGTGAGATTCCGTCTCAGAAAAAAAAAAAAAGGAGACAAAGAAGACAGGCAGGAGAGGAAGAGACAATGTGACCACAGAGACAGAGGTTGGAGTAAAGTGGCGACAAGTCCAGCAAAGCTAACAGCCACCAGAGGCTGGAAGAGGCAAAGACTGGCTTCTTTCCTAGAACCTCCAGAGAGAGCGAGGCCCTGCTGACACCTTGATTTCAGGCTGCTGGCCTTCAGAGCTATGACAGAATATATTTCTGTTGTTTTAAGCCACACAGCTTGTGGCAATTTGTATCAACAATCACAAGAAACTAATACATCCTCCTAAAGACACTCTTACTTTACCAAGCACAGTATATTAGTTAGTAATAATTATAAAAGATACGGTCATTCATTCTGGTTATCCAGAATCTGAGTGCATTCCCTATGTTTAGGAATGGGTCAGATACAACAGATATGATATAACTTCATTTAAGTACAATTATTCAGTCTATAAGGTTTAGTCTTTCACATTTGGTTGAAGACCTGGGTGAGCTTGGAAGTTATACTCGCTCTATTCTTTTTCATTATCCTTATCTCCTCCTATTCAACTGAAAGTTTTCTGAGTGCAGAAACCTATTCCCCACAAGGTTCAGGAGCACATAATAAACAGTGGGTGTGCTGTTAATATTGTTTGGCCAGAGAGTCTAAATGTCCTCTGTGAATTAAAGAGGCCAATGATGCCCCTAGAAATAAAAATTTCTAATGACTCTCTCCTTCTGGTCTCTCCCTCTTCAATCTATACTTTCTACTGTAGCCAGACTGAATTTTATAATGCATAAATGTAATGATTCTTAAATATTTTCATTGTTTTCCATAATATACAGGCCAGAGTTGAAAATGCCTTCACAAGGGGTTTGGAAGGGACTTCATAATCTGGCTTCAAACTTCATTATAGGCTAATTTGTCGCTTTTCCATTCTCAGCTCCTATCTCTCACTACATCCTTCCTATGCTACAGCCACCCTCAAACTGTGCATGCCTCAAGAGCACCATGTTTTCTCAGGCCTCGACTGAAATACTCAAAAACCTCCAACATGCTGGCCTCTTCACCTGCAACACACCGTTTCTCCTCCCTCCAATGCTCACTGTGGCAGAGGTGATGCTTTGTATGTAACAAACCATTTCACTTCCTCCTGAGCACACTGGAAGATCACATTTTCCAGTCTCTGTGCATCTAGCTGGGGTCATACATCTAGTTCTGGCCAATGGTATCTGGGTGGATGGGATGTGCATCACTTCCTGACCTGGCTTCCAAAATGCCCCATGACGATTCACTATGCTGTCTCTCGTGACTCACCATCTGGGGGCTGGTCATGGAAGACTTCAAGGTCCCAGTGGGCTGTGGAGCCATGAGATGAAAGGACCTTGGGTCTCAAAATCAACCTATGGAAGACCACAGGCCTAACACTCAATTAGAAGTGAAAAAGAAACATTTTATTGCATTCATCACTAAAATGGTGTTGTTTGTTACAGCAATATCCTATCCTGACTGACACATCCATCCTTGAACAGCAGCTGAGTATCAATTTCTGTGAATTGATCTCAACTCTCCTAGAAGCTAATCATTCCTTTCTTGGTACTTTCATAGCACATTGCTGTTGTTTTAATAAAAACTTTAAAAATTATTTTTAATGATAGAATTAATAGAATAATATTACACTGCTTGGAAAATGGTTTTTAAAAAAATCATTTATAAGGCTATCATTAACAATAACTTTAATAATTTTTGTATAATTCCTTTCTCTGTTTAATATGCACAGACTTTTATAACATATTTTAATTAATGTATTTTTTATTTTTATATATTTTTTTCTTTTTTTAGAGATGGGGGTCTCACTATGTTGGCCAGGCTGGCCTTGAACTCCTGGCCTCAAATGATCCTCCTGCCTTGGTGTCCCAAAGTGCTGGGATTACAGGCATGAGCCACTGTGCCCAACCATAGCATATTTTAAAATACAACCTTTATTTCTGTCTCTTTTCAAAAATAATTTTAAGATAGGATAAATTTTGTATAATTTTGTATCTCACTTTTTCTCTTTATATAATGATATAAGCATTTTTTCACATTGGGAGAAATTGCATAACCATCACTCTTAATGACTTTATAATATTGCATTAAATGGATTGGCTGTAATTTAATTGTCCCTTTGAGGGCAGTAGACTATTTTCATTTGTATTTTAGAGAATACTATTATGAATATCTTTACAAACAAACCTTTTCATATTTTGGTTCATTTTCCTAGGAAAGACTCTCAGAAGTTAGTTTACTGGTATATTTTTATAAGCCTTATATTATTTCCAAATTGTTCTCTAGAAAAAGTTATATTAATTAGCAGTGCCAAGAGCAGAGTGTAAGAATGCTCACATTAGTGCACTCCCTTTGATTGTTTACACTTCCTTAATTTAATTAAAGATTGAAGTTAATTTATATTCCAATTTACTTTCATTTGATTACTCATTAAGTTAAACTTTTCTCCATATGATTGTTTACTCACATTTTTAATTTGGTTAATTATCTGTTTGGGTCTTTTACATCATCATCTATTATTAAGCATCAATCTGTTTCTTTTGCCTTTGTTAATAACTTACTTAATAAAGGCATCAACCCTTTGTCATATAATCCATAGCTGTTAAAATGTCCTCATTCAACAAATATTTATTGAGCACTGTTATGTGTTAGGCCCTGTCTAGGTGCTGTGGACACATCAGTGAACAAATCAGATCACAATGTTCCTGTCCTCATGTTTCATCTTTCTTATTAGATAGGAATTGTTGTTTGCCTCACTCCTAACTACAGTGTGAGCAACCAGATGACAGGGATGAGATTGTAGCTTACTTATTTTTATTTTTCCATCACACTTCATCACCTGCTTATTACACAGAAGATGCTCAATGCTGGTTTGTGTATAGAGAGGCCTGCAGTGCAAAGTGTTCAAAATTATGCTTCCAGCTCCCTAACATCTGGGTATATTTTAGCTTAATGCTTTGCATCCACTATAATAAGCACTGGCTTTTCTACTGCTGCCAACCCAAGAAGGACACTATCTCCATGATTATTCAACCTCGGCTGCCCACTAGGCTCACCCAGAGCATCAAAAACAACACAAAACAAAAACTTCATTTGTAGCACCTACCCTCAGACCAACTAAGTGAAAATCTCCACTCTTTTTTAAAGTTCTTTAGTGATTTCAATGTGCAGCCAGAATTGAAAACCACTATGGTGTGTGAATCTCATGTTTGAAGGAGGGTCAGGTGAGAGGAACTGGAAGGTGTTTCTTGTAGTTGGCAGGAAGCAGAGGTCCTTGCATTCTTTACCTCTGTTCCTCTCTCTTTACACCTAAACAGCACCCATTCATCCAGATCCTTCTCTCATGGAGAGTAACGTTAGTGTGGACAAAGTCCAGAGCCAATATTTGATGGGAAGGATTTTTCGTTATAGACACTTGGTGTAATCCTGAAAACTACACACTAGTGGGAGCCCACAAGGGCAGGAATTTTGTTTTGTATCTACTGTATACCTAGAGCCTACTGCCACGTGTGGGGATTCTTGCTACAATACTTACCCCATCCTGACTTCTTGAATCTTCTGTGAAGTTTTCTCCAATTCTCCCAGAAAAAAATGAAACTCATCAACAAGGTATTTTTAGCATCTGCCATTCACAGAGACAGAAAATGTTGTGACCCAAATAGCAGTCGTTAGTGAGGATTCATCTTACTGGATTACTTGTGGAAGACTGGCATTATTGGGTGGCAGGGTATTGGTGGGTAGGTTCCTAAAGTCTGGCAGCAGATGCAAACATGGCAGCCCTGCCACTTCCAGAAAGCTGACCTCACACCAGCTACTGCCAAAGAGGAAACAAGGGCTTTCTGTATGGCCTCACTTAATGCAAAATGGTTTCAAATGGGGTTTATTTTACATGGACCATCTGGTTTGAATCCATGCACTAAAAAAGGATAAATAGCAAATCATCTCCCGTCCTCCTCAGAATATCAAAGTCATCTTCATCTTTTCTTCTACCCGTAGATAATGTAAATACCAAAGCAAAGTTCTTTTGTTCTTCTTCCCCAGGAATGTTCAGGCTAGGAGGCCTCATTATAAGTCTGGAAAAAAGCATTGTTACATGAGATCTTGAAAAATATTATCTTTAGAAGTCAATCACTCTTGGGCTTTTTGTACATTGTGAGTACTTGTTAACACTTACTGGAAATTAAACTTGATAGCATAATTGTGATATATAAATCACAAACATTTTGGAATTCTCTCGTATTGTATTTGGAATGAGTTTTTTGCAGCCTTTTTTCTTTACCATGTAGTAAACAAGAAGTATTTCTTACATTTTTTTTAACCCAAACACGTGAAAAATGGTCCAGGGATGCATTTGGCAACCAAGATCTATTGTGTTGTTTGACCCTCAGAAAGAAATGTTTGTCACTCTTGGTATCTTTCCCTTGAGGAATCATCTCTTTCAATCAAGAAGAGACTCAGCTCTTGAAAAGGGCCAGGGAGAAATCAGATAGCATCTCACTCCATGCCATAAGAACAAGGACTCATTCAATTGCTCAACAGCTTGTCCAAAACATTTAAGTTGCCATCTTAGTTTCTCCAGGAGAAAGGATGCCCAGACAAGTCACCATCCTTTCTACTTGTGTTTCAAGCACGTTCTACAATCCCTATAATGTGGCGGGTTAAGCAAGGAATGCATCCTTTACTTCCTGGTCAGACATAATGAGATTTATTCCTCAAATGCTCATGTAAGATGTTCTCCTCTTCCTCCGGCCTGAAAGTACCTTGCAGTACTTTGAACCATAAGGAAATTGAAGAATTTCTCTATTATATCCTGGTATTAGTTGATGTCTTCCAATACATCTCAAGAGAACGTCGAGCTTTTCCTGCTGAAGCGAGTGACATTTAAAAGGGGCATTTGGATGGAACATGGTAGAAAGTAGCAAACTGCTTTAGGGAAGAGGCAGGGTTATCTTGGATTTACAGGTCTTGCAAATATTTATTCAAGGTGCTAAAAAGTAGCATCTCTCCTTCTTAAAATTATTGGCCAAAGTGGTCTTATGCCATTACTTTGTAAGTAAATATTGCTGCAACATTCTAAACAGATTTATTAGGCCTGTCACCAGCAGCCAAATATTTATGTAAGCTCCGTGGGTTGAAAAGGTAGTTTAAGGAGACTGTTTTAACCACAGCTTTGTAAATGTTTAAGGTAACATCCTGTCTCTTTGAAACCATCCCACCTAGCCATATCATCATATTTATAATAAAAAGACAACATGTTCAAAGTGATGCATTATTTCCTGCTGTCCAAAGTTAGGCTTCTGTCCTTTTATCACAGCTAAACAGAAAAAAAAATATTTCAGAGAGATCCTTTTATGTAGTGCCTGGGAAGAAGTCACTGAAAATGTTACTAGTGGGAGTTGAGAGAGAGGAAGAAAATATAACTCTTGTGGCAGATGTAATTAAGAGGGAATAATTTAAAATCATGTGATAAAGCCTTACTTAGAACACACAGATATGTTTAATAGCTGTACTCATTCTTTAATCAATCTATTTTGCTTTAGATGTACCTCAATAGCTACTAGTGAATTTTGGTCCCCAAGTCCAGTACGGTTGCCAAAATAAACTGTGTGTTGGGGGTGTGTCTGTGGTATGTGGGTGTGTGTGTGTCTACCTGAGCGAATTCTGGGTTTTGCTCAGTTCTAATCAGTCCCACTTGCTAGTGGTCTATTGGTCTCTATATCTGACTATGATATATCAGTCAGGACCCTTTCAGTTGCAACCAATTTTTTTTCAAAAGCAACTAATTTTTTTTTTTTTTTTTTTGACACAGAGTCTCACTTCGTTGCCCAGGCTGGAGTGCAGTGGCACAATCTCAGCACACTGCAACCTCTGCCTCCCTAGTTCAAGTGATTCTCCTGCCTCCCAGGTAGCTGGCATGACAGGCATGCGCCACCATGCATGGCTGATTTTTGTGTTTTTTAGTAGAGATGGAGTTTTGCCATGTTGACCAGGCTGGTCTTGAACTCCTGACCCCAGGTGATCCGCCTGCCTCAGCCTCCCAAAGTGCTAAGATTATAGGCATGAGCCACTGTGCCAGGCCAAAATAAACCAAATTTAAATTAATTTAAACAATAAGGGCCAGGCTTTGGCTTATCTAACGGAAAGAGTCAGGAGATACACCTTCAAGTACAGTTGGATTCAGGTGCTCAAAGGTGTTGCCAAAATCCTTTGCTCTACTTTCCTTTACTTTGGCTTCACTCCCAGGTGGCTTTAGCTTCTGTAGTGGCTACAATAAGCCCCAGAAGCTCCCGACTTTTATTCTACCAGCTTATCACATAGCAGACAGAGGCTTGGTCTAGGTGGGGAGACATAGTTCTTCTCAACAATTGTGGTAACTTTATATGGCTTAACCTAGAACCAGGGGTAACGTATGGTGGTTGGGGTCAGCTGTAATTTAACCCCATCAATTGAAAGAGGGGAACTTGGGATTACTCAGCAAAAAAATCTGAGTAAAATAGCAAAAGAAGGATTTTGATGAATGGTGAAAATGGATTCATGCCTTCTACAGTCATGCACAGTCACAGGAGACCAACGTTCAGATTCTAAAGATGACATTCAGATACATGTGTTGAAAGAAGGCCAAGAGACCAGAAACCAGCTGCAAAGCTGGTGTAAGTGACACAGCCAGGACCTCATTTAATGCAAAATTGGAGAGGATGGGGGAGACAAGCAGTCACTCAGTTGTGTAGAAGTTTACAAAATACCCATCTTTAAGAATTTCACGTTGGCCGGGCGCGGTGGCTCAAGCCTGTAATCCCAGCACTTTGGGAGGCCGAGACGGGTGGATCACGAGGTCAGGAGATGGAGACCATCCTGGCTAACACGGTGAAACCCCGTCTCTACTAAAGAAATACAAAAAACTAGCCGGGCGAGGTGGCGGGCGCCTGTAGTCCCAGCTACTCGGAGGCTGAGGCAGGAGAATGGCATAAACCCGGGAGGTGGAGCTTGCAGTGAGCTGAGAACCGGCCACTGCACTCCAGCCCAGGCGACAGGGCGAGACTCCGTCTCAAAAAAAAAAAAAAAAAAAAGAATTTCACTGGATCTTCCCAAATTTGTTAGTATCTCGGTATTAATTAACTTAATGGCATAATTGACAACTAGGAAGTTTATCCAAAATGTGGGCCCTGTTTTAGCTGAAATGCTTGTGAAGATGAAGATTACTGGGCCCTGGACCTCTTTGTCATGCTACCTGGAAATAGAATATCTGTATTTGAATATTCTCCCTAGGAGGTTTTTTAATAAACTGGCATCTTGACAAAATTTAATAATTTTGGGCTATGGGATATATGTTTCCATTTCATTCCAATTGGCATTTGCTCCGTACTTGGTGAATGCTGAATGCATAAGAGACAATGGCCCCATGTTATAACTAGAATATAGACAAGTATTTTTAATAATAGGATTAGTGTGGTGCATTGAATTATTGGTCTCAGCTTTGCACGTCTAGAGCCACATCCTTGCCTTTGACCTTATATTGGCAGAGAGCACTACTCTGCCTCTTGAGGTTGCATTCAGTCATGTGACTTGCTTTGGCCAATGGAATGTCAACAGATGTAGCAGTATACAATGTGAGCATAGACCCAAGAGATCTTCCACATATCCATGTGCCCTGTTTCACTTCCCCCAAATCCCTGAGAGGAGCTTGCCCTAAAGAGTGACTGCATTTCATTCTGGGTCCAAAGTGAACATATTTGGAACAGTTCCCCACATAAGTTCAACTAGACCCATAGTTTGAAGCAGAGCCTCCCCAAGAAGCCAAACCTGGTTCAACCAACCCCAATGTCACTGACAGATTCATGAGAAGAAACAGTTGTTGTTTTAAGTCACTAGGTTTGAGGGTAGTTTGTTGCACAAGGTCATTGTAGTAATAGCAGCTAACCAGTACAGTGAGCAGTTGGAAATATCTTTGGGGGATTGGTTTGGTTTGTTTGGGGTTGATGTCTTGTCTTGGAGGTTGACGTTTGGTTTGTTTGGGGTTTGTATTGAGAAGGCAATTTGTAGAGTAAGCAGTTGCCACTTCATTAGAAGGGATCTTTCTGGGTCCATGGTATGCGGCACTGGCTCTGTGGGAATCCAGAAGAGATGAAGAGGAAACTGGTGTTTATTGTCAGTACTATCAACAGTAGCAACAAATATTGGGTGCACCTACCATGTGCCAAGTACTGGGTAGGGATTACGAGAGGAATAAGGAAAGGCCTGAGCTCTAGAAAAGTTTACAGTCTCATTGCAGGACCATTCCTGGGTTTCATTAGAAATATCTGAATATATCGACTCAGACTGGCCAAGTTTCTTGTAGGGCTTGCTAATTGAGAAATTAGATCCTTAAAGGAAAAATATTCTCCCTGATTCTACCCACCATTCTAATCTTTACACCCAATAAGACCTCACTAAGAGGTTTCTGAGGAGCCAGAAGTTGGGTGGATTAACTTGGAGTTGGTGAACTGCAGAAATCTCTTCCCACTGGTGGTTCCTGAGGGTTTCAGAATAGCAAAGCTGAAAGTTCACTTGATGTATTAAGTACAGTCAAAAATCCATTGCCTCCCTGATGCCACTACTCTTCCTTTTTGGTTGAGACTGCTACCCAGGACCAGCTACATAATTTGTGGGGTTTAGTGCAAAATGAAATTCAGGGCCCATTCAAAAATTACTCAGAATTTCAAGACAGCAAGCACAGAACATTAAACCAGGTATGGACCCCTCTGAGCTCGGGGCCCATTGTGACTGCACAAGTCTCATGCCCAGGAAGCTGGCTCTGCTGTCACCTTCAGGTAGTGCAAATAGCTGATGTCTACACATATATAAAAGGAAGCACCAGCAAAGGTTCCAGTCCTGGGTGGATTTGAGAAGATGGCCCTGCAGACATTCATTCAAAAAGCTCTCATGGTGCTGACCCATTCCAGACCTGCCCTGCCCCCTGCTCAGCCCACTCCAGTTGCTGAAGGACAAGGGTGGCCAGCAGTGACCAGGAACCATTCTGCAATTCCAGCAGCCCTCTGGCTAGACATTTTCTCCAATCATTCGGAAAACATTTGTCTGTGAGCCCCTCGAAGTACTTTGAATGCAATCTAGACTTGCCCATGGACTTGAGCAGTTACAGCTGTATTGTGCAGATTGCATAAGGGAACTGCAAGAGACTTTCTATTGCCGTGAGGGTGACTGCCCAGGGCTCAGGACAGCATAGAAACACTAGTGCCAGATTCCACCATGGTGAGAGAATTGCCTCGATGCTGCAGAAACTCCAGGGCCTCCCAGATGCACTATCACCACTCATCACATGCAGACATTTGGCAGACAGGCCTTCCTTTGAAGCCCCAGCAAAATGATGGCAAGTTCTCCTGCTAAGGAACATGTGGCTGGCAACAGGAAGAAAAGTAAAGTGGCAGTCCCTTCTCTTTCCACAAAAGTTTAGGAGTTGGCACTTCTTTTTCCACAATGTTAAAGCTTCTGCTATTGATGCAAAGGGCTAAAAACTGACCTGCTCCTTTGTCATCTTGGAAAAACTCAGGACAATGCTTAAGGCCAAGGTGAAATTACCTATTTTGTGTGCTCCTGATTTCCCTTAGAGAAATAAAAAAGGGAACTATTTGGCTAAGGATGGACATGGTCTAAATCAGTGGCTCTCAAAGTGTGGTTCCCAGATTGGCAGCATCAGTAATCTCTCAAAAATATAGATTCTTTCACTTGAACCCAGGAAGCAGAGGTTGTAGTGAGCTGGGATCAAGCCAGGGCACTCCAGCCTGGGCAACAGAGCGAGACTGCATCTCAAAATAGATAGATAGATAGATAAATAGATAGATAGATAGATAGATAGATTGATTCTAGACTCTGCTCAGATCTAATGAAGGAGAAACCATGAGGGTAGGACCCAGCAATCTACGTTTAACAGTCCTTCTAGGTGATTCTGATAAACCATTGGCCTAAATAGCAGATCCTCATTGCCTGTATACTAGTTTGCTACGGCTGTCTTAACAGAATACTGCAGACTGGTGACTTAAACAACCAAAATTTACTTTCTCACAGTTCTGGAGGCTGGAAACCCAAATCAAGATGCCAGCAGCATTGGTTTCTACCCAGGTCTCCCTCCTTGGCTTGCAGACAGCCGCCTTCTCACTGTGTCTTCATGTGGCTTTTTCTGTGTGCAAGGACTCCTGGCATCTCTTCCTCTTCTTATATAGACACCAGTCATGTTGGATTAAGATCCCACTCTAATGACCTCATGTAAGCTTAATTATCTCCTTAACAATCCTGTCTCCAAATATAGTCACCCTGGGGGTTAGGGCTTCAACATATGAATTTGGTGGGGAACACAATTTGGTCCATAACAGCCTGACACCATCACACCACCAGTTTTCAACATTAAGCCTTCCAAGGACTATAACAGTAATAACGCACATTAAGTTGGCATTTCTATTTGCCGGATCTGTGCTAAGTGCTTTTACATACATGATTACCTGTATTATTATCCCTACTTTGCCATTTGGGAAACAAGCTCAGCATGTTATCTGCCAAACCTCACAGTTGATGGCAAAACCAGGCTATAAACACAGGAGGTCTGATGCCAAACTCAAAGCTCTCAATCACTACTAAGATAGTAGCCACAAGTCCCGGCTACCACTCTCAGTTTTTGTTGTTGTTATCAGCATATACATACTTTTTATTCTTTTATGTAGCTGCATACCGTTACATTTTATGAATGTGACATAGTACAAATAAGCGTTGTCCCTCTATTGCTGGAAATTTAGATTGTTTCTAGGTTTTACTTTTCTACTGTGTATATTTAAGGTGTATAACATGATGTTTTGATATACTACATAGTAAAATGGTTATCATAGTCAAGCAAATTAGCATATCCTTATCTCATATAGTTACTTATTTTTTCTGGTGCTAAGAAACACCTAAAATTTACTCTGTTAGCAAATTTTCAGTATACACTTCGATATTATTAACTACAGTCCTCATGCTTTGCATTACATCTCTAGACTTTTTCATCCTACATAACTTCAACTTTCTACCTCATGTCCTCCCCTTTACCCCTAGTAACCACCAATCGACTCTTTCTTTCCATGTGTTAAACTCTTTTATTAAAATAGTCCACATATGAATGAGATTATGAAGTATTTGCCTTTCTGTGTCTGGCTTATTTCACTTACTGTAAAGTCCTCCAGGTTCATCCATGTCACAAATGGCAGGATCTCCTTCTTCAAGCCTTTTTCAAGACTGGATAACGTGTGTGTGTGTGTATGTATTACAATTTATTTATATATTCATCTGTTGATGAACACTTCCATTTTTTCATATCATAGCCATTGGAAATAATACTGCAGTGAATGTGGGAATGCAGGTGTCTCTATTAGATGCTGATTTCCTTTGGGTTTAAACTCAGAAGAGGGATTGCTGTGTCATATGGTAGTCCTAGTTTTAATTGTTTTTAGGAAATTCCATGTTGTTTTCCATAATGGTTCTATCAATTTACATTCCCACCAATAGTGTACAAGGGTTCTCTTTTCTTCACATCTTTAACAACACTTGTTATCTCATGCCTTTTTATGATAGCCATCCTAACAGGCATGGAATGACATGTTTTTGTGGTTCTGATTTGTATTTCCCTGATAATTAGTGATGCTGAGCACCTTTTCATATATATTTTGGCCATTTTTATGTGTTCTTTGGGGACATGTCTATTAAGGTCCTTTGCTCATTTTTTAATTAGATGGGGTTTTTTTGTTTTTGTTTTTGTTTTTGCTATTGAGTTGCATGGGCTCCTAATATATTTTGGATATTAACTCCTAAGCAGATATATGATTTATAAATATTTTCCCCAATTCATAGGTTGCTTTTTCATGTGGTTGTTTTCTATGCTGTAAGAAGCTTTTTAGTTTGATATAGCTCCACTTGTTTATTTTTGCTTTTGTTGTCTGAGTTTTTGGTATAATGTTCAAAAAACTATTGCTGAAGCCAACGTCAAGGAACTTTTCCTTGATGTTTTCTTCTAGGACTTTCATGATATCAGGTCTTACATTTACATCTTCAACCCATTTTGAGCTGACTTTTGAGTATGCTATAAGACAGGGATCTAATTTCATTTCATTCTTTTGCATATGAAGATCCAGTTTTCCCAACACCATTTATTGAAGAGACTATCCTGTCCCCAGGGGTCTTCTTAATACCCTTGTCAAAAATTAGTTGACCATATTTGCCTGAATTTATTCTGGGCTCCCTGTTCTGTTCCAAGCACCCTTGTTCTTTCAGCCAAGTACATACGGGCTTCCATGGGACTGCATCTCTTTGGCTTTTTGTAGAAATGAAATAGAGATGGGAATTGAAAAAAATGGAGTAGAGAGAGCAATGCAAGATTATATTCATAGATATTCGTTGAGTGCTTACTAGATGTAGTCCATGACCTCTACTTCCAAACCTCTAGAAGCTTCTGCTGGAAGGATTTCTGTTCTAATCATCATCAGGAAGATTTTGGAAATCAAAGAAGTTATTCTGAGATAGCTTTGAAGTGTCAGAGCAGCCCTTCTACTCCATGAAAGGCAGAGGGCTTGAGTGTCACTAATCATTGAATTCCCCATGCCGAGAACAGGACCTGACTCATGTCCCCTCTCAGTAAATACGTAAGAAAGGAGTTCGTGAATCAGGATACATGCCCTTTGGTGTTCCTGGGTAGATTGAGCCTTCTTTCTTATGGTTTAAAACAGGCATCCCCAACCCTCGGGTCACAGACCAGTACCAGTCCATGCCCTGTTAGGAACCTGGCCACACAGCAAGAGATGAGTGACAGGCAAGAAAGTGTTACAGCCTGAGCTCTGCCTCCTGTCAGATCAGCAGTGGCATTAGATTCTCATAGAAGCATGAACCCTATTGTGAACTGTACATATGAGGGATCTGGGTTGTGTGCTCCTTATGAGAAGCTAATGCCTGATGATCTGAGGTGGAAGAGTTTCATCTCAAAACCATTTTCCTCCACTCTGATTTGTGGAAAAATGTCTTCCATGAAACTGGTCCCTGGTACAAAAAGGTTGGGGACTCCTGGTTTAGAACAACCATATATACCTGGTTGTTTGACTCTAAAGTTAAGATAACCTTAATCCATTTGCCACCCATTTAAGATGTTGGAGAAATTTTTGCTAAGATTACATTGGCTACTTATTGTTTTGAAAAACTTGGAGAAACTGGAGAAAATAAAACAAATTAAGGTTAGCAAGCTTAATCTATTAGTTTCCAAATCAAGTCTTTGTTTAAATAGGACCTAATCACAAAATAGCCACATTTGTTTTAATCACACCCTGAGTAAAGACAAATTACTTTTAGCTCTTCTACTATTTGGAACATAAAGGGAAAAGGCAATACCAATGAATTTTCAAAAGCAATGATTTTCTTTAGCTGTAGAGAAACTTGTTGCAGAGAAATTAGAGTAGAACATATTCTGCAAAACAGCAAAATGGCGGTGAAGTTTTAAGACAGACATAAAGAATGCTGAGTCAATTGCTTCCTAGGTTTAAGAATTCAACCTCGCAGATTGACAGAGACCATGGCTTGTGTCTCAACTGCAGCAAATCCACCAAAGGGATGTGCTGAATGGGCAAGAACTGGGTTTCCTCCAAAACAGGTTCCTCCCTCCCTCCCATTGGGGACCCCTGAAACAATGCTTCTGGTCTTTGTGGGACACGTTTGGGCTGGAGTGTGCTCATAGGATCAGTATCAACTTAACATGTACTACTCACCTACAGCATTTCAGCGACATGCTGAGCTCTTGGCATCTTTGTCTTACCAAGTCCAACGGAACCACAACACAGTGTGACACAATTGAAAACAGGGCATAACTGAGATATAAACCCTTTGTAAATGTTCACAATGACAGCTAACATTTACTGAGAACTTCCTGTGTGCCAGGCCCTGTTCTGAACACATCACAGGTCATTATCCTAACTGAACAGTGGAGGACACGGAAATAGGTGTTGGTTAATGTGTCTTATGTGTTCCAGGTTATGCGATTAGTAATAGATGCTAACAAAAATTCATACTTGGGCAGTCTGGCTCTAGAGCCTGAGGTATTAGCCACACTACACCTCTTCTCGCCAATCTGAAATGGAACTTGGCTACATAGAGAAATATGCCCAGTATCCTCCTCACCTTAACCAATAACAGAATCCGGGACCTGAAAGGAGCCACAGAAGTTCGCTTGGTTTTGCCCTTGGCCACAACCCAGAGAAGGTGTTATTATCCATAGAGAAACAGCCAAAGTTCTTGGGTTAAAAAAAAAAAATTGGCCCAAGTTTATTTAACCGAGAAATGCTGACTGAATCAAGAAGCATGTATTAAGTGTGTGTTCAGCTTGGTGAGTCTGGCAGGCTGGAAGTCAGAAGAAGCCCCATGGCTTAAGGGGGCCTCTTCACTGGGCTCTGTGTGTACCACCCCAGGCTGAGGCCGCAGTTCTGTAGGAGCCTGACTCTGTCATGTAGGACTCCCAGAGCCTTTCACAAGGCTTGTTTGCTGGTAGTGGTGCTAAAGCACTAGCCTGGGCCGGTGGGAAGCTGGGAGGCTTCCCTGTACACAGGCCCAGCCCCTACCCATGAGCTGAGCACAAGACTACTGCCAATATCCTCACTGACAACCTGCTCCTAGAAAGAAGAACATTAGGGAAGTGGCCTATGGATCTGGCTGGATTAGGAGGACCCCTACAGATAGGAGCCAGGTTAGAAATGACCAGGGAACCAACTGGTCAGCCCTCCACAGGACTTGGTGGGAAGAATATCTGAGCCAAATCTTGCTCTTGTTTGGCATAAAGTGAAAAGGCTGATGGAGACTCCATTGTGGGGTACTGGAAGCGATCCACTAGGGAAACTGACTAGGTTCCCTGGAATTTGGGGAAACTGGTGTTCCCATCTGAAATCTTGAAAGGCATGTGTGGCATGGATTGGCAGCTTGCCTGAGAAAGGCGGGTGCTTGCAAAGTTTGGGATGGGCAGGGCAACGATGCATTTATGTTTCCCAGGCCAAATGTGGATTCTGAGGAAGGAAGCTGGTGGTGGATCATCTCTAGAGGGATCTTGCACAAGGAGGCCTCCTGGAAGGGTGAGGTGACCCCAACAGAGAATCAACAAAAAGCCAGAGACTGGGGCTTTGCAGGGGGCAGTTGATGCCAGGTGAAGGAGGCATTGCCTCAAAGGAATCTCAGGTGGAAAATCCTCAGTGCTGGGGGGCTTCCAAGGAATCCAGAAGGAGAATGAGCTTTCAGACATGCAGCATAGAGAAGCCCCTAATGCTAAACTGTGATGACACATTTGCCCTTTTCCTCTAATTTCTTCAACTTCCCCACTCCCCACACCCCATCTGGTCCCATGGGAGAAAAACAGTACCTAGAAGTGGACAAGGTATGGTGAGGAAGGGAGAAGAAAATGACCATGTCCTCCTCCCTTTGCCAGGCCCCTTTGCCGGAGGAGGATTGGATTCTCATTGAAGGAGAGTTCAGAGTTTTAACATTGGACAGAAGTGGACCTTTTTAATATCTGAAAGTGACTAAAAAATCTGCCTGAGGTTTTACCCAATGGGAAGTGAAAACAAGAAAACAATTCAGGTCTTCACAGTGACTGATGGATAATCATGAAATGGAAAAGATGCTCTCCAGTTAGAGTTGTTTTTTGTTGTTGTTGTTGTTTGTTTGTTTGTTTGTTTGTTTTTGAGATGAGGTCTTACTCTCTCACCCAGGCTGGAGTGCAGTGGCATGACCTCAGCTCACTGCAGCCTCCACCTTCCCGGTTCAAATGATTCTCCTGCCTCAGCCTCCTGAGTAGCTGGGATTACAGGCATCTGCCACCACACCCAGCTAATTTTTGTATTTTTAGTAGAGACAGGGTTTTGCCACGTTGCCCACGCTGGTCTTGAACTCCTGACCTCAGGTGATCTGCTGGTCTCAGCCTTCCAAAGTGCTGGGATTACAGATGTGAGCCACTGCACCCAGCCTCCAGTTAGAATTTTTGATGTTGAATTCATTCCATTGTACATATACATATAACACACACACACACACACACACACACACACACACACACACACCTCTTTTTCCACTAGAACAAGGAAGTTCAAAAAGGCAGGTTGGTGCTACATGGTTGAAAAATGATATCAGCCTGTAATCCCAGCACTTTGGGAGGCCGAGACGGGCGGATCACAAGGTCAGGAGATCGAGACCATCCTGGCTAACACGGTGAAACCCCGTCTCTACTAAAAAATACAAAAAACTAGCCGGGCGAGGTGGTGGGTGCCTGTAGTCCCAGCTACTCGGGAGGCTGAGGCAGGAGAATGGCATGGACCCGGGAGGTGGAGCTTGCAGTGAACTGAGATCCGGCCACTGCACTCTAGCCTGGGCGACAGAGCGAGACTCCGTCTCAAAAAAAAAAAAAAAGAAAAATGATATCATATTATAATAGCTGTAGGAGAAAGGCTGGTCTACCCAGAATGAAGCAAATGCTAAGATTACTTCTTGGGTTCTCTGGAGAAAGATCGATCATGGCCATATGTCAAGAATCTGTCATTAAAGAGTCAACACATGACAAGTACACAGAAGATGGGGGGATGATACTTGGGAATAGAAACCCAGGCTGAAAACTCAGTGTGATCAATGTAGGGCCAAGTGTCCATTTTGTAATAGATGATCAATTGTATCATGATCTTTAGTGGACATTTTGTGGGTTCTCATGGTGTCCTTAGAACCATCAGAACCTGCAGTTAGTGTTTCAAATAATAAGCGTTTCCATCACCTGAGTGGAATTGCTTACACTCTCATAAAATATAATCAGGTTGCCTTCTCTGAAAAGACTATTCTCCACAGAATAGATATTTTTTGTAATCACAGGGCCCAAATTTTCTAACAGAGCTTGTTTTCTAACAGAATCTCTATTTTGAGACTGTAGAGAGATATATGTAATGGAGCAGAATCAATGTCATCATCTATGACCTAGCTGATTAGTACTGGATGCTAGGTTGCCTTTCACTGTGCTTGGGGATTGCCTTAGAGAACTTTTAGTAGCCAGCTCTTAAAATGCTTTATACATTTTAGGATTAAACATTTTTAGATTGCACACACAGTCTTAAAACAAGGAAAATCTATTGCTTAAACAATATCTAAAATTTAGTATAATACTAGACCTTATGTATTATTTAAGTACAATCTAAGAAATTCCAAATACAGAACCTCAAATAAGATGAAAGTTTCTTTCTTTCTTATGTCAAAGTCCAGAGTGAAGCAGGTAGTCTTGGGTGGGCAGACGGTTCTGATCCACCAGCTCCTCCAGGCACCCAAGCTTAGGATCTCTACCCTCCTCAATGTGTGGCTTCCATTTCTGGGTGTAAAAATGCTGCCCCAAACGCCACTGCCACCAATTCTCAGTGGCTAGGAGATGACCCAGATGTTGCATGCATCACTCACTTTCACATTCTATTGGCCCAAATATGATCACAAAGCCACACACAGCTACAAACAAGACTGTGTGATATGATCTATCACCAGGCACCCATGTACCCAGCTGAAACACATGAGTTCTGTTACTAAATGAAAAATGAGGCCAGGCATGGTGGCTCACACCTGTAATCCCAGTACTATGGGAGGCTGAGATGGGTGGATCACTTGAGGTCAGGAGTTTGAGACCAGCCTGGCCAACATGGTGAAACCTGTCTCTACTAAAAATACAAAAATTAGCCAGGCATGGTGGTGGGCACCTGTAGTCCCAGCTACTCAGGAGGCTGAGGCAGGAGAATAGCTTGAACCTGAGAGGCAGAAGTTGCAGAGAGCCGAGATCGCAGACTGCACTCCAGCCTGGGTGACAGAGCAAGACTCCATCTCAAAAAAAAAAAAAAAAAGGAAAATGAGAGTATGGATACAGGGAGTAGTGGGGGCGGGGGGGGGGTAACAGAAGTCTCCTCTATTTCTCAGTAATTACTGGAAAGAAATTGAGTGCATAATTTCATTTAACAAGAATTTTTGCTGCTGGTCAGGGGCATAGCAAAAGAATAAAAATTAGAAAGAAACCAAGAATGTATTGAATGCTTCTTGAGTGCTAGTATTCTAATTTGCCCCTGGAGACATCCTCCCAAAAAAGAGGGCTTTTTTAGTAGGATATCTTCAAAAGGAAAATCCTAATGTATTTTAAAATAAGCTAAATTCACAGGACTGTCCCTCACATATTCATTTCTTTGCCAGAAATTATAGCAGAGAAAAACCCTTTCTCTTTTCACTTGGCACCAATTAAATGTAAATGTCTTGAATGCTCACAGATGATACGGCATAGGATGAGCTCATGATGATGTAAAAAGCTGGCATAATATTCACTAGGTGCTAGAAACCAAACCATTTTGGTATGGCAGGAAAATATGCCAGGACTGCAAGTGATTGTCATGAGGCCCTTTGCTGTTTGTCATTCTCTCCTCATTTTCATACTGCACATTTAGTCCTACCCAAAATAAATACTTTACAGTTGTCCTTTAGAAGCAGAGGGAGCTCTGGGCTGGGAGGCAGAAGCCCCAGGGTTGATAATAAGCTCTGCTGCCAAACAGTTGGTATGACCCTGAAGAAATAACAAACAGGGCCTAGGTTTCTGTTCACTAATTCATCTTGCGAACATGTATTTGTCACTTGCTGTGCAGATTCTGTATTAAGTCTACGGAGGTATCCTTCATCTCTCCCTTCTTGGACTCTTTATGATGCTCTATGTATCCCAGCCTCTATGGGCCATAGAAATGTGGCTACAACCTCATCACATACACAAACCAAACAAACATCTGCAGCATCGCTGCTTGTGGCAGACTGCTGATTCTCTCCCACTACCCATTCTCCTGTTCTTCTATTGTAATAGAAGCCCTGATCTTCTGTTGGGCACAAGGCAACCCCTTCAATCCTACTTGTTAGCTACAGATGTGCATGCATCAAGTTCTGGTCAATAAGACGTGAGTGGAAGCAATTTGTAAAACTTCCACGTCATGTTCTGAAAAACAAGAGGTGTGCCTTCCCATTCCTTTTCCCCCTTCCTGCTGGCTGGGAGGCAGGCATGGGCCAGGGTCACCTTGGGCTAAGTGGAAGAGGGCAACATCCAAGGGTGGCAACGAAACAAGATGGAAGAAACCTGATACCCTGTATTAGTATTCTATTTCTCTGTAATAATCTATCCTAAAATGTAGCAACTTATAAAAACATTTATGATCTCACAGTTTCTCTTAGTCAGGAATGTGAGCATGGCTCTACTGGGTCCCCTGGCTCAGGGTTTCTCACCAGGATGCAATCAAGCCATTGGCCAGGGCTGCTATAGTTCAATGCTCAAGTTGGGGAGGATCCACTTCCAAGGTCATTGGTGTGACTGCTGGCAGCCCGTAAACCCCAGCTGGACATTGATGTCTTATCACTTCTGCCACATAAAGTTGGTTAGAAGGTCCCACCCACATGAGAGGTGATTATGCAAGGCTGTGAACACCAAGAAGAGGTCTGGGGAGCCACTGCAGAGGTTGTGCACTGTACATGCTGCCTCCCATAGCCGGTCTGCTTATGCCACGACTGTTACAGTAAAGTGAAATAAACAACCATCTACTTTAAGGAAGGGTCTGCATTAGAGCAGCCAACGTTGTGTTCTAATTGATGCAGTGCTGGATTTGTTTAATTCTGTGAAACATTTGTCCAGTTATTGAGGGCCTTGTAATAGGCATTTTCTGGAATATCTGCCAAGCAAAATCACTTTCTCTGAAAACTGCCCCCCTTCCTCCTCCTGTACCTCACCTCCCCTATCTGAGGACTTCTGCAGCCATTTTTGTAATTTAAAAAATCTCCTTGTCACCGTCTAATGAAAGAAAGGGTAAAATGCTGACTTCAGATGGGCCAAATCTGTAGCCCAGGAATCTGGAATTGGGATCCAGAAACCCTGATCAGTGTCTCTCATGAGGACTGGACATCATGTGACATCAGGATGGGGTCTGCATGTGCATGGGAAAGCGAGCAAGCCAGTTTGCAGAGAGAAGGAAGAGACAGAAGTGCCAAAAAGCCTTCAGAGTGGGCTTGGTTCACAGCATCTCATTCCAGGCCCTGCTGAAGCCCAGCTCTGGCCCAGGTATGGAGATGCCTCTGCTCTGCTCCAAACATATGTCCTCCTCGCCCCCTTGTTTTCATGTAAACCCGTGTCAGTGGGCTTTGGATGTTTGAAAATAATCACTAAGAAAGGCCTTTAGTGTTTTAAGTTTTCAACACCTCACTTCGGCATCATCTCACCTAGCTCCTAGCATCCTGTGAGCTCTCTTACATCTCCTCCCCTGAAAAACAGTCACAAAGTCCTGCTGGAAAACATGTGGGACAAGATCAACAGGGCCTACTGAGAAGAAGTGTGCAAGGGTGGACGCAGCGTGGATGGATATCTGTGTACTGAGAAGAAGTGTGCAAGGGTGGACGCAGCATGGATGGATATCTGTGATCTGACATCATTTTGTTGGAGGTCAGGAGGAGGAGATGCTTTGGTGCCATTAGAAGACAAAGATTCAAAGATGTCATCCCCTCTTGCCTCAATCCCCTGTGCACTCACATGCTGCTTGTGTGGTCCCAAAACAAGGAACTCCATAACCTTGTTACTGAGCTGTTAGAAAGAACTCCCAACTCTGTGAGTTAACCCCTACCCCTTCTCTTGAGTGGCTTTGTTTTGGATTTTCTAATGTTACTCCAAGAGCCAGAGTCTGTGCTCTAAGATAGCATCTTTCTCCACGCATGCCCTCCACATGCTACTCTCTGTCTGGATTGTTTACTTCAGAATCCAGGCCAGGGTGCTGGGGATGGTTGTATTTCTTGAGTGGAATTCCGCACTCCCTGTCCGGAGTCACACTCTGCATTCCTTCGATGCCTCCTCTGAGCTGGAAGGTCATTCTACAGCAAAGCTATTGGCTGCACAAGCTCATGGAGGCCTCACATCCGACCTTGTCCCAGCAGCTGACCCTCTGGTACGGAGGGAGGTGGAGGGGGATGTGGTAAACAGGAAGACAGCAAGCCCCAGCTTGGCCTGGGGAGCAGGAAACATGAGCCACCACGCTCAGCCCTGTGCCCCGATCACAACCTCCTGGGGTTGCAGTGCCTCCCAGGCTGGTGGAAGGATTGTTCTCAGCATCTTGGGATTGTCAATGCAGCAGGAATAATTTTATCCTAAGATGCCACTTCAAAAACGTCACAGTTTCTGAGTCTGGTGTGACAGATGGATAGACAAATGGAGGAAAATAGGACAAGGGAGAGGAGAGTCAGAGGGAGAGAGCGGTTGAGTGCTGGGCCTGTACCCTCAACCCACATTCTAAACTCCTGCCTGTCCCCACCCTATCTCCCAATCTCTCCCCACCCAGTTGCATTTTGCTATTTCTACAATTTCTAGCATACTATACTCTACTTTTATTATCAGACTCTCCATACTAAGATGTAAGCTCTTTGAGGGCAGAGAATCTTTGTTCACTGATAAGGAGCCTAACAGTATCCAGTACACGCAGCCATTCAACAAATATTTGTTGAATAAATGGATGGATGGATGGATGGATGGATGGATTTCCCTAAGGATGCTTTTAGCAATTTCATTACATATTTCTTTTACTATTTTCTTGCTGTTTTTCAAACTGGGAATGCCCTCTCCCAACCCAACCAATCAGCCCTGTTCATCTCTCAAATGCCAGCTCCAATGCTACTCCTGAAGTATGGCCTTGTGGTTAAGAGCCACCATTGCAGGGTTCAAATCCCCACTCCTCTGCTTGTTCACTATGTAAGCTTCAGTTTACCTACCTAATGGGATTACCACAAAGACAAAATAACATAATATCCGAAACATGTTTAATTAACACATGCCCCCTGATGTTTCCAGTTAGGTACCATCTCTTCCTCCTTTAAACACGCATGTTACATTGAGTCTCCCTTAGGAACTCTTCACATTTTCCTTTGTATCCTAGCTCTTCTTGTACATGTAGTATTTTCCTTGACAGAAGGCTCCTTCTGACATAATGCTTTTTAAAATACATATTCTTACACACCCTCTTTGAGTATTTTTATGTGCAGCATTTTAACAAAGAAACATCAAAGCACAGGAGTGAATGTGCTGGGAAGAAGGAGTGGGGGAGAGATGACTATTCTAAGGATGAATGAAACATTGTCTGGGAGGGCTTGGAGGATAGGATGCAGAAATACACAATCAAAAAAACAGTCACCCAATACAGCATTTAATGTCATGAGCTGCAACTTCATAGAAGTCTTCAGAGCCTATGCATAGGAATCATCCATCTTCTGTGAATCAGAAGCCCCCAGTTCAAAGGAAGCTGGTGAAGAAGCAAGAGTCAGCCCCAGACCCGAGGCAGCAAAGAGTTGGCTTCTGAAGAAAAGGACCTGCCCCTTTCTGTTACAGGAATCTCCTACAAAGTCATTTCTGATAAACACTGGTGTGTTTCTGCAATCTGGCTTTTATCCCTTCAAAGGTTCCTGAATGGGGGCAATTAACAGAGACAGGGAAGCCAAGAAAATGCACTGTGAGTATAAACAGCTTGACAGGACATTTATACAGAGAATTCAGAACAGAGTCCTCATTCCCCAGCATGGTACAGGCCAGAAGGGAGAGTTTTATAGCAAGAGACACTCATCTTTTGTGTTCTTTCTAGGAAGTGTTCTTCTGACAGGTATGAAGGGTTTTGGTTGAGTTTCAGAAAAAGGATGGGTGACTAACTGGGATCACAGGGTAGCAGTGCACTGAGGAACCTAACCACTGTCCTCACTCAGGACCACTGAAGCTCTTTTATAGGAAACAGAAGGGAAGAAATCATAACTTTTTTTCCCCAACTTCATTGAGATGTAACTGAAAAACCCCGGCCCCTGGTAGCCACCATTCTACTCTCTACTTCTATGAATTTGCCTATTTAAATTTCACATATGAGTGAGATTATGCAATATCTGTTTTACTGCATCTGGTTTATTTCACTTAGCAAAAGATCCTCCAGGTTCATCCATGTTGTTACAAATGATAGGATTTTCTTCTTTTTAAAGGTTAAGTGATATTCCATTATGTACACGTACACACACACACTCCACATCACATTTTCTTTATCTGTTAATTGACAGATATTTAGGTTGCTTCCACATCTTGGCTGTTGTGAATAATGCTACAATGAACATGAGGGGACAGATTAGTCATCCAGGAAATGTAAACCAAAATCACAATGAGGGTCGGGAGTGGTGGCTCACACCTGTAATCCCAGCACTTTGGGAGGCTGAGACAGGGGGATCACTTGAGGCCATGAGATCGAGACCAGCCTGGCCAATATGGTGAAACCCTGTCTCTACTAAAAATAAAAAATGTATACAAAAATTAGCCAGGCATGGTGGTGCACACCTGTAGTCCCAGCTACTCAGGTGGCTGACGCACAAGAATCGCTTGAATCCAGAAGACAGAGGCTTCAGTGAGCCTAGATTGTGCCACTGCACTCTACCCTGGGTGACAGATCAAGACTCCATCTCCAAACACACACACACACACACACAATGAGATATCACCTCACAACTGTTAGAATGACTATTTCTAACAGAAAGATGAAAGATAACAAGTGTCGGTGAGGATGTAGAGAAAAGGGAACCCTTGTACACTGTTGATGGGAATGTATATTGATATGATCTAACCTTTGAAAGCTGAACGAGCCAACCTGACTTCACTGGCTGATGCGTGGTCAGAATTCAATGATTATAGATCTAATCCTCAATTTTCTCCTTCCTGTGTGCCAGGCAGGCAGAATCGTCTGTCCTACAAAAGGTTTATAAAGGTCTCAGGGTACATACGTAAGAGTTTATGCCTCACAGGCAGGCTGACTTGAGATAGAACCATGGATCTGCTGTCTACCGACTGTTAGACCTGACAAGCACTTGGCCTTGTTAAGGCTTACTTTCTCTTTCTGTGAAATGGGAATAAAGTTACTATGCACCTCGCTGGGATTATCTTTAGGAATAACAAAGAAATAAGCACAATTTCAGGCTGCCAAATACCCTCAGTGAAGTTTAGCTCTTATGATTATTATTAAAACATTAAATCTACATTCTGTGGAGGAAGAGGAAGGGGCCCTCATGTCAGAGAAGGGAGAGGAATTGGTTTTCAGAATCCAGGTAGAATGAGTGTCTTGAAGCCACATATCTAACTTTGCTTTTGGAAAAGAATATTAGAACTTTTCAGGGGCGATAGATCTGTTCACTATATGGACTGTAGTAAGGGTTTCAGAGTTGTATACATATGTCAAAACTTAGCAGATTACATGCTATTTTACTTTATTTCATTTTATTTTATTTTATTTTACTTTATTTTATTTTTTGGAGACAAAGTCTCTCTCTGTTGCCCAGGCTGGAGTATAATGGCACGATCTCAGCTCACTGCAGGCTTGACCTCCCAGACCCAAACAATCCTCCTACCTCATCCTCCCCAGTAGCTGGGCCCATAGGTGTGCACTAACATGCCTGGCTAATTTTTAAAATTTTTGTAGAGACAGGGTTTCCCTTTGTTACCCAGGCTGGTCTTGAACTCCCGGGCTCAAATTATCCTCCCATCTTGGCCTCCCAAGGTGCCTGGATTACATGTGTAAGCCAACATGCCTGGCCAAAACTTGTCAAATTATAGACTTTAAATGTGTGCAATTTATTTTATTTTGGCTTAACAGCTTAAATAAAGCTGTGTTAAGAATTATCTTTTAGAACAGCAAGGAAACAGAGACCATAATGATACTGATTTTCAGGCAGGTGATTACAAGTGGCTGAGCACATGAATAAATGAACACTCATATATGAAGCAATACTGATCACACATGACCATTCCTTACAATTTTCTTAATATCCCTCCTTTCTCTTCCCCTTCATCTACCCAGAGCCTTCCACATGTAAGCCCCAGATCAAGTCCCACCTCCTCTCAAAAGCCTTCACTGACACCTCATCGCAATTGTACCTGTCTATGTCTTAACACATATACATTGTAATTTCTCAAATAATACCTCCAGACTTCTGATGAGCTCCTGTTCTATTATTTAGATTATTTAACTTGTCATGTGTTTGCAGTGATGTTAAGCTTTTGAAAAAAATAGGAGACACTTATTTTGTGATTGAGCACATAGGACTTGATAAATACGTTCCCACTGAATGACAAAATTTAGAGTTCTATGTCCTAAACTTGACTCTCATCACCACAAACTTCAAGGGATGATCCCCAACATTCTTTCTATTAATTTTCTAGTAAGTTTCTATTCTGTGGATAGAAACTTTGATGGTTTCAAAGACTCCTTGACATGAGCAGGCCATCAGCTGAACCTTCACTGTTTATCACTTGTTTTCATATGAATATTTTATTTTAATTGTATTTGTTGTATTTGTTCATAATGGCTTTTCACCCACAACTGCACAACTAAAGGGTTTGACTTAAGAAACCCAAAAGCCTATTTTGAAAGCAGCAGAGTTTAAAATACTTATTCCAGTTCCTTCCACATTTGAACAGAATAGTTCTAAGTCCCAGCCAAGCTTGAACCCTGGAACACAGGGTGCCTGGGAAAAGCTACCCAACACCATCGAGGTGGCCGCCCTGATCCTATTCCATTATCCTAAGCCCTTTCGTTTTCTGTTTGTTTGTGTTTTGCTCCCCTGGAAGTCTAATGGAGTCAGATATCACATCTCCCAGAAAAGGAATGACATTTATAACCCCTTTCTGCTCTTGCAAAAGGAGGGGTTATCTTGGGATTTTGCCCATCAGCACTCTCCAGAATCTCAGGCAGCTTCTTAGCCTGGTGTGCTTGGAGTTAGCTCCAAGCCTGGAGGTTTAGCATCCAGGGAGCCTCAGACCTGATCATAAGGCCCATAGTTGAGAGTTAGCAGGACAGCCCTAAGTATCCTCTTCCTGTTTCAGAGGGTTGCTGGCAAGTTTCTGAAAATCTGCAGCTTTTTTATGTCTTTAATGCTGGGCTCTTTGCCATCATTCATTTCAGGACTAGAGGTAGCCCTGTTTAATATTAGGCTGCTCCACCCACCCCCACCACCATCCGAATAAGAAAGGACGGACTCCATCATGTTTAGTGCCTGCCAAGGTAGTGGTGTCACTGGGGATGGTCACAGGGATGCACCCTGGGGAAGGAGCCAGCAAGGTTTTGCTTTTCTGGTGTCAGAGGGAAGACACAGCAGTTTTTGGGTAGGAACTGAAAAAAAAAAAAAAAAAGGAATTTAGGAGGCATGCTCTTTTTTCAAAATGGTCTTTGTGGCTTTGTTTTTCTATTAAATAATTATTCTTGCTGAATGAATTATTTACACTAGCATTTCTTAAACTGGGTTCCATTGTGTCAATAGGTATTTCTTTAAAACAAAGATGTAGATAGAGAGTTCCATGATCAAAACAGTTCAGGAAATAAAGGTCTGGAGGGCAAGGGCTCTAAGGACCAGCTATAGGGATTGGTGAAAGCTCACAGTGGTCATAAGGGAGGTGGCACTGGAGCCTGGCTTGATTCAGACCAGGCAGAGAGAAGATTCCAGGCAAAGGGGACCAATAAACAGCAAACTGAAAACACTCAGGGAGAAATGAGACCTCTCTGGCTCAGAGAGTTTAGTGCAGCCTAATTTTTATTTATGTAATTCCAAGAAAATTCCCTCTTTTCTCATTGCTTTCCGGGGAGACGCAGCCAGCAGCCTTCTTGGGGTAGACACTGTCATTTGCCTCTCCAAAGTTCATACTTGCATGTGCACACACACTTCTTCGTTGCAAGTAGAGCCTTAGTGTTTGTCTAGGCGTCCCTCCCTCAGATGGCAGGGGAGTGGAAAAAAACCTTCCCTCTGCTCCCAAAAGGTGATATTGGTTAGTCTAAGCCAAGTATATGAATTCCTCTACCTTTGCCATGGATTGATTTGGGTATGGTTACGTAACCCAGCCTTAACAAATGGAACCTGCGGGATAATCTTCTCAGGAATTCTGGAAGAGTTTTGTTTCATAATAAGTAAAGACAGACACCTGGGAGGAAATGCAGTTTTCTTTGTTGGGTGTAGAATTTCTGCATGAAATTCTAGAAACTACTACAACCATCTAGCAATTTGGCAGTGGACGGTGGGAGAAAGGGCTGTAGACATTCTGAGAATGGCAGAACAGAAGGATATAAAACACCTGGGCCTTTGATGACATAGTCACGCAGTCTAACCATGGAACCACTCCATCTCTGGACTTGCTATTAAGTGAGAGCTTGGGCCACTTTTCATTGAGCCTTGGGCTCCTTGCGGCTAGATATTTCATGAGCAGAGTTTCTCCCTTGACAGAACACATCTAACAACTTAACCATCATGCTGCCTACCCATTCCTTGGATAGACTCTTCAATTAGCCCCTTTGGAGTGTAGAGTTTAGCCTTTCAGGCTGCCTCTGGCCAATGCCTTCCTCTGCTTTTCCTTTGTCCTCTCCTTTGTCCATGTCCTGGTTTCCAGATACATTTACAGAAGATCCCATATTTCTCAATTGTAAAAACAGGAAAAGTATCTCATCTCATATGTATATTTTGAGAATTAAATGAGATGATGATGAAAAGAGAATAGCACAGTGTCTGGCATGCAGTAAGTGGTCTACAAATTATAGTTTTAACAATAATAATGATAAAACTTTTTAATTAAAGTTAATAACTACTTTGGATTGACCAAGCTTACCTAATTCAGATTGGGTCATTCAAATTTCAGTGGGGTATTGTTGTTGTTACCAAATCTAGTATAGCAGCAAGAAAAAGCAATAGTATGTAACATTGGTACATTGCCTTATAATTGGATATTTTACTAAGCATATTTACATGTTTATCTTGTTTACTCCTAAAATAATATATATATATAATATGCATACATACATACATCTATATATATACACACACACACACATATATATCTCTCTCTCTTTTTTTTTGGACGCAGAGTCTCACACTCTCACCCCGGCTGGAGTGCAGTGGTGCCATCTAGGCTCACTGCAACCTCTGCGTCCTGGGTTCAAGGGATTCTCCTCCCTTAGCCTCCTGAGTAGCTGGGATTACAGGTGCCTGCCACCATACTGTGCTAATTTTTTTTGTATTTTTAGTATAGATGAGGTTTCACTACGTTGACCAGGCTGGTCTCAAACTCCTGACCTCATGATCCACCTGCCTCAGCCTTCCAAAGTGCTAGGATTACAGGCGTGAGCCACTGTGCCAGGTCAAGAATCTTTTAAATGTCAGTATCATTTCCATTGTACTGAAGCTACTGAAGTTAAAAGAGCCTAACTAAGTGCCTCAGCTCAAATACCCGGTGATTGAAATTCAAATCTTAACAGACTCCAAAATACATGTTATTTCTATCATATCACCTCTCTCATTCACATGCATACAGCTCACTGCAGTTGACTGCTCTCTGCTTCTAAAGTTTTGTGGCTGGCCTCTGTGACTACCTAGATTGGTTAGTTTCCCTCCATTTAATAACTTTCATGTTAATATCCCTTGAAAATGTTCGTGGTTCTGAGAGTAGTACAGGGCAGAGGAGAAGAGAAGAATGGCGAACAGACCAGTGTTCTAGCATCCTCTATGAAAGGCTGGGTTTGCTGCTGCAATTTGTGTAAGTAGCTCCTGTTTTTGGCAATGAGTTGAGTATTCACACTACTTCTTAGCCTTTCTTTGTTTACCCAGGGGGTAAGACTCTGTGATAAGGAGTCGCTAATGAGGTTTATGTGACTAGAAGTTAACATGTGCTGTGAAAACTGTTTACCATTTACTGAGTGTCCGCAGGGTCCACTGGATGGCTGTCAAGAGGTGCTCATTCAGAGAAACAGAGATAGAGATAGAGAGAGAGAGAGAGAAAGGGGGGGGATATTTCCTATTTAGGGAAAGTGTGGGTGAGTTAGAAACTAGAGAAAAAAATCTTTTGGAATTCAATACCAAAGAAACAGAGGAGTTTAATGGTTGGCTTAATGGCTTGGGAATGTTTATCAATGTCAGTTATTACTGGTGTTCTTGTATGTGACTGTCTAAATTGTTCTCTCCCAATAACAACCCATGCTTTTAGGAAATTTTTTGTTCTCTTTCTTCTTTCCAGCATCTGCCACAGTCAACCCAAAACAGGTACTTAAACATGAAGAGTTTGGTTTATTTGGGTATTCTGTTGCATTTCATGGTATTTGAACAGGGGCTTGAGGTAGTCACTGGTCAGGGATTTTTAGAATGAGTGACTATAATTCTGAATGGGAGGTTGAACTGAGTTATAAAAGGTTTCTCAAACTTTTGCACTTTCTTCTCCTGATTTGGTGCTAGTCTTTTCCATGATCTTCAGGGGATGGAGAAGGAAGAGATAAAAGCAGGAAATCGCTTTGCATCCCACCACTACAGTTGTTTCTGATGCTAGAGCTTCAATCAGATCCTTGACATTGAAGCATACCTGATATGGTTTGGATCTGTGTCCCCACCAAAATCTCATGTCAAATTGTAATCCCCAGTGTTGGAGGTGGGGCCTGGTGGGAGATGGTTGGATAATAGGGGCAGTTTATCATGGTTTAACACCATCCCCTTTGGTGTTGTCATGGTGAGAGTGAGTTATCATGAGATCTGGTTGTTTAAAAGTGTGCAGCATCTCCCCCAACTCTGCCTTCCTCCTGTTATGGCCATGTGAAGACATGCCTGCTTCCCCTTCACCTTCTGACATGATTGTAAGTTTCCTGAGGCCTCCTTACCATGCTCCCTGTACAGCCTGCAGAACCATGAGTCAATTAAACCTCTTTTCTTTATAAATTATCCAGTCTCAGGTATTTATTTACAGCAGTGTGAGAACAGACTAATGCAGAAAATTGGTACCAGATGTACGGTATTGATATAAAGGTACCCAAAAATGTGGAAACAGCTTTGGAACTGGAGACTTGTTGAATGGCTGTGACCAAAATACTGATAGTGATATGAACAGTGAAATCCAGGCTAAGGAGGTCACAGATGGAAATGATGAACTTATTGGGAACTGGAGTAAAAGTCACTCTTGTTACGTGCCAGCAAAGAGACTGGCAGCATTGTGCCCCTGCTCTAGGGATCTGTGGAACTTTGAACTTGAGAGAGTTGATTTAGGGTATCTGGCAGAAGAAATTTCTAAACATCAAAGTGTTCAAGATGTTACCTGGCTGCTTCTGAAAGCCTGTGCTCATGTGCTTGAGCAAATACGTGACTTGAAATTTGAACTTATCTTTCAAAGGAAAGCAGAGCACACAAGTTTGGGAAACTTGTAGCCTGGGCATGTGGTAGAAAAGGAAAACCCATTTTCAGGGTTGGAATTCAAACAGGCTGCAGAAATTTGCATAAGTAAAGAGGAGTCAATTTATAATAGCCAAGAGAATGGGGAAAAGGCCTCAAAGGGATTTCAGAGATGTCCTAGGCAACTCCCCACCATCACAGGCCTTGAGGCCTAGGAGGTTTTGTGGGTCAGGCCTAGGGCCCTTCTGCTCTGTGCAGCATTGGGACATGGCACTCTGCATCTTGGCAGCTCTAGCACTAACCCTGGCTCAAAGGGCCCCAGATACAGCTTAAAGTGCTGTTCCAGATGGTGCAAACCATAAGCCTTGACAGCTTCCATGTGGTGTTAAGCCTGCAGGTGCCCAGAGTGCAAGGGTTGAGGTTTGGGAGGCCCCATCTACATTGCAGAATATGTGTAAAAAAATGAGGATGTCCAGGCAGAAGCCTGCTGCAGGGATGGAGCCCTCATGGAGAACTTCTATTAGGGCAGTGTGGTGGTGAAATGTGGGGTTGGAGCCCTCACACAGAATCCCCACTGGGGCACTATCTAGTGGAACTGTGAGAAGAGGGACATCACCCTCCAGACCCTAGAATGATAGATCCACCAACAGCTTGCACTATGCACATGGAAAAGCTGCAGGCACTCAGTGCCAGCCTGTGAAAGCAGCCAAAAGAGCTGTACCCTGCAAAGCCTCAGAGACAAAGCTGCCTGAGGTCTTGGGAGCCCACCCTTTTCACCAGTGTTCCCTGGATGTGAGCCATGGAGAAAAACTAAATTATTTTGGAGCTTTAATATTTAATGACTGCCCTGCTGGGTTTCGGACTTGCATGAGACCTGTAGCCCCTTTCTTCTGGCCATTTTCTTTCTTTTTGTAACAGGATATCTACTCAATGCCTATACTCCCATTCTGTCTTACAAATAACTAACTTGTGTTGATTTTACAGGCTCATAGGTTCATAGACAAGGCTTATATACCCTTATCTCAGATGAGACTTTGGAGGGTGGACTTTTCAGTTGATGCTGGAATAAGTTAAGACTTTGGGTGAATGTTGAGGTCTGTTCCAAGATGGCTGAATAGGAACAGCTCTGGTCTGCAGCTCCCAGAGTGATTGACATAGAAGATAGGTGATTTCTGCATTTCCACCTGAGGTACCCAGTTCATCTCAATGTGACTGGTTGGAGAGTGGGTGCAGCCCATGGAAAGCGAGCCAAAGTAGGGTGAAGCATCGCCTTACCCAGGAAGCACAAGGGGTTGGGGGATTTCCTTTTACTAGCCAAGGGAAGCTGTGACAGATTGTACCTGGAAAAACAGGACACTCCTGTCCAAATTTTTTTCCCAAGGTCTTAGCAACCAGCAGACAAGGAGATTCTCTACTGTGCCTAGTTTGCCAGATCCCATGCCCACAGAGCCTTGCTCACTGCTAGTAAAGCAGTCTGAGACTGAACTGCGAGGTGGCAGCCTGGCTGGGGGAGAGGCATCCACCATTGCTGAGACTTGAGTAGGTAAACAAAGCAGTCATGAAGCTCGAACTGGATGGAGCCCACTGCAGCTCAGCAAGGCCTATTGCCTCTATAGACTCCACCTCTGTGGGCAGGGCGTAGCTGAACAAAAGGCAGCAGACAACTTTTGCAGACTTAAATGTCCCTGTCTGACAGTTCTGAAGAGAGCAGTGGTTCTCCCAGCACAGCATTGGAGCTCTGAGAATGGACAGACAACCTCCTCAAGTGGGTCCCTGACCCCCGTGTAGCCTAACTGGGAGACATCTCCCAGTAGGGGCCAACAGACACCTCATATAGGCGGGTGCTCCTCTGGGATGAAGCTTCCAGAGAAAGGATCAGGCAGCAATATTTTCTCTTCTATAATATTTGCTGTTCTGCAGCCTCTACTGGTGATACCCAAGCAAACAGGTCTGGAGTGGACCTTCAGCAAACTCCAACAGAACTGCAGCTGAGGGACCTGACTGTTAGAAGGAAAACTAACAGAAAAGAATAGCATCAACATCAAAAAAAGGACATCTACACCAAAACCCCATCTGTAGGTCACAAACATCAAAGACCAAAGGTAGATAAAACCACAAAGATGGGGAGAAACCAGAGCAGAAAAGCTGAAAATTCTAAAAACCAGAGTGTTTCTTTTCCTCCAAAGGATCAAAGCTCCTTGTTAACAATGGAACAAAGCTGGATGGAGAATGAGTTTGATGAGTTAACAGAAGTAGGCTTCAGAAGATTGGTAATAACAAACTTCTCTGAGCTAAAGGAGGATGTTCGAACCCATCGCAAGGAAGCTAAAAACCTTAAAAAAAGGTTAGAAGAATGGCTAACTAGAATAAACAGTGTAGCAAAGACCTTAAATAACCTGATGAAGCTGAAAACCATGGCACAAGAACTTCTTAATGCATGCACAAGCTTCAATAGCCGATTCGATCACATGAAAGAAACAGTATCAGTGATTGAAGATCAAATTAATGAAATAAACTGAGAAGACAAGTTTAGAGAAAAAGGAGTAAAAAGAAATGAACAAAGTCTACAAGAAATATGGGACTATGTGAAAAGGCCAAATCTACATTTGATTGATGTACCTGAAAGTAATGGGGGGAATGGAACCAAGTTGGAAAACACTCTTCGGGATATTACCCAGGAGAACTTCCCCAACCTAGCAAGGCAGGTGAACATTCAAATTCAGGAAATACAGAGAACACCACAAAGATACTCCTTGAGAAGAGCAACCCCAAGACACATAATTGTCAGATTCACCAAGGTTAAAAAGAAAGAAAAAATTTTAAGGGCAGTCAGAGAGAAAGGTCGGATTACCCACAAAGGGAAGCCCATCAGACTAACAGCAGATCTCTCAGCAGAAACTCTACAAGCCAGAAGAGAGTGGGGGCCAATATTCAACGTTCTTAAAGAAAAGAATTTTCAACCCAGAATTTCATATCCTGCCAAACTAAGTTTCATCAGTGAAGGAGAAATAAAATCCTTTCCAGACAAGCAATTGCTGAGAGATTTTGTCACCACCAGGCCTGCCTTACAAGAGCTCTTGAAGGAAACACTAAACATGGAGAGAAACAACCAGTACCAGCCACTAGAAAAACATGCCAAATTGTAAAGACCATCGATGCTAGGAAGAAACTGCATCAACTAAAGAGCAAAATCACCAGCTAACATTATAATGACAGGATCAAATTCACACATAACGATATTAACCTTAAATGTAAATGGACTAAATGCCCCAATTAAAAGACACAGACTGGCAAATTGGATAGAGTCAAGACCCATCAGTGTGCTGTATTCAGGACACCCATCTCACGTGCAAAGATGTATAAAGGCACAAAATAAAGACATGGAGGAAGATCTACCAAGCAAATGGAAAGCAAAGAAAAGCAGGTGTTGCAATCCTAGTCTCTGATAAAACAGACTTTAAACGAACAAAGATCAAAAGTGACAAAGAAGGCTATTACATAATGGTAAAGGGATAAATTCAACAGGAAGAGCTAACTATTCCTAAATATATATGCACCCAATACAGGAGCACCCAGATTCATAAAGCAAGTCCTTAGAGACCTACAAAGAAACTCAGACTCCCACACAATAACAATGGGACACTTCAATACCGCGCTGTCAATATTAGATAGATCAACGATACAGAAGGTTAACAGGGATATCCAGGACTTGAATTCAGCTCTGCACCAAGCAGACCTAATAGACATCTACTGAACTCTCCAATCCAAATCAACAGAATATACAATCTTCTCAGTACCACATCACACTTATTCTAAAATTGACCACATAATTGTAAGTAAAGCACTCCTCAGCAGATGTAAAAGAACAGAAATCACAACAAACTGTCATTTAGACCACAGTGCAATCAAATTAGAACTCAAGATTAAGAAACTCACTCAAAACCGCACAATGACATGGAAACTGAACAACCCGCTCTTGAGTGACTACTGGGTACATAACGAAATGAAGGCAGAAATAAAGGTGTTCTTTGAAACCAATGACCAGAAGGACACAACGTACCAGAATCTCTAGGACACATTTAAAGCAGTGTGTAGAGGGAAATTTATAGCACTAAATGCCCACAAGAGAAAGCAGAAAAGATCTAAAATCGGCACCTTAACATCACAATTTAAAGAACTAGAGAAGCAAGAACAAACAAATTCAAAAACTAGCAGAAGACAAGAAATAACTAAGATCAGAGTAGAACTGAAGGAGATGGAGACACAAAAAACCTTTCAAAAAATCAATGAATCCAGGAGCTAGTTTTTTGAAAATATCAACAAAATTGATAGACCTCTAGCAAGACTAATAAAGAAGAAAAGAGAGAAGAATCAAATAGATGCAATAAAAAATGATAAAGGGATATCACCACTGATCCCACAGAAATTCTAACTACCATCAGAGAATACTGTCAACTCCTCTATGCAAGTAAACTAGAAAATCTAGACGAAAGGGATAAATTCCTGAACACATACACCCTCCCAAGACTAAACCAGGAAGAAGCTGAATCTCTGAATAGAACAATAACAGGTTCTGAAATTGAGGCAATAATTAATAGCTTACCAACCAAAAAAGTCCAGGACCAGATGGATTCACAGCCAAATTCTACCAGAGGTACAAGGAGGAGCTGGTACCATTCCTTCTGAAACTATTCCAATCAATAGAAAAAGAGGGAATCCTCCCTAACTCATTTTATGAGGCCAGCATCATCCTGATACCAAAGCCTGGCAGAGACACAACAAAAAAAGAGAATTTAGGACCAATATCCCTGATGAACATCAATGCAAAAATCCTCAATAAAGTACTGGCAAACCGAATCCAGCAGCACATCAAAAAGTGTATCCACCATGATCAAGTGGGCTTCATCCCTGGGATGTAAGGCTGGTTCAACATACGCAAATCAATAAACATAATCCAGCATGTAAACAGAACCAAAGACAAAAACCACATCATTATCTCAATACATGCAGAAAAGGACTTTGACAACATTCAACAGCCCTTCACGCTAAAATCTCTCAATAAACTAGGTATTGATGGGACGTATCTCAAAATAATAAGAGCTATTTATGACAAATCCACAGCCAATATCATACTGAATGGGCAAAAACTGGAAGCATTCCCTTTGAAAATCAGCACAAGACAAGGATGCCCTCTCTCTCCACTCCTATTCAACATGATGTTGGAAGTTCTGGCTAGGGCAATCAGGCAAGAGAAAGAAATAAAGGGTATTCAGTTAGGAAAAGAGGAAGTCAAATTGTCTCTGTTTGCAGATGACATGATTGTATACTTAGAAAACCCCATTGTCTCAGCCCAAAATTTCCTTAAGCTGATAAGCAACTTCAGCAAAGTCTCAGGATACAAAATCAATGTGCAAAAATCACAAGCATTCCTATACACCAACAACAGACAAACAGAGAGCCAAATCATGAATGAACTCCCATTCACAATTGCTACAAAGAGAATAAAATACCTAGAAATCCAACTTACAAGGGATGTGAAGGATCTCTTCAAGGAGAACTACAAACCACTGCTCAATGAAATAAAAGAGGACACAAACAAATGGAAGAACATTCCAAGTTTATGAATAGGAAAAATCAATATTGTGAAAATGGCTATACTGCTCAAAGTAATTTATAGATTCAATGCCATCCCCATCAAGCTACCAATGACTTTCTTCACAGAATTAGAAAAAACTAAAGTCCATATGGTACCAAAGAAGAGCCCGCATTGCCAAGACAATCCCAAGCAAAAAGAACAAAGCTGGAGTCATCACACTACCTGACTTCAAACTATACTACAAGGCTACAGTAACCAAAACAGCATGGCACTGGTACCAAAACAGACATATAGGTCAATGGAACAGAACAGAGGCCTCAGAAATAACAGCACATATCTACAACCATCGGATCTTTGACAAACCTGACAAAAACAAAAAATGGGGAGAGAATTCCCTATTTAATAAATGGTACTGGGAAAACTGGCTAGCCATATGTAAAAAGTTGAAACTGGATTCCTTCCTTACACCTTATATACAAAAATTAATTCAAGATGGATTAAAGACTTAAATGTTAGACCTAAAACCATAAAAACTGTAGATGAAAACCTAGGCAATACCATTCAGGACATAGGCATGGGCAAGGACTTCATGAGTAAAACACCAAAAGCAATGACAACAAAAGTCAAAATTGACAAATGGGATCTATTGAAACTAAAGAGCTTCTGCATAGCAAAAGAAACTATCATCAGAGTGAACAGGCAACCTACAGAATGGGAGAAAATTTTTGCAATCTATCCATCTGACAAAGGGCTAATATTCAGAATCTACAAAGAACTTAAATAAATTTACAAGAAAAAAAAACAACCCCATCAAAAAGTGGGCAAAGGATATGAGCAGACACTTCTTAAAAGAAGACATTTATGCAGCCAACAGACACATGAAAAAATGCTCATCATCACTGGTCATTACAGAAATTCAAATCAAAACCACAATGAGATACCATCTCATGCCAGTTAGAATGGTAATTATTAAAAGTCAGGAAACAACAGATGCAGGAGAGGATGTGGAGAAATAGGAATGCTTTAACAGTATTGGTGGGAGCATAAATTAAGTCAACCATTGTGGAAGACAGTGTAGCAATTCCTCAAGGATCTAGAACTTAAAATGTCATTTGACCCAGCAATCCCATTACTGGGTATATACCCAAAGGATTATAAATCACGCTACTCTAAAGACACATAAACACATGTTTATTGCAGCACTATTCACAATAGCAAAGACTTGGAACCAACCCAAATGTCCATCAATGATAGAATGGATTAAGAAAATATGACACATAGACACCATGGAATACTATGCATCCATAAAAAAGGATGAGTTCATGTCCTTTGCAGGGACATAGATGAAGCTGGAAACCATCATTCTCAGCAAACTATCATAAGGACAGAAAACCAAACACCACATGTTCTCACTCATAGGTGGGAATTAAACAATGAGAACACTTGGACACAGGGCAGGGAACATCACACACCAGGGCCTGTTGGGGATTGGGGTGCTGGGGGAGGAATAGCATTAGGAGAAATACCTAATGTAAATGACGAATTGATGAGTGCAGCAAACCAACATGACACAAGTATACCTATGTATCAAACCTGCACGTTGTGCACACATACCATAGAACTTAAATTATAATTAAAAAAAAAAAGAAAAAGACTTTGGGGGAATGTTGAAAAGGCATGATTGTATTTTGCAATGTGAGAAGGACATGAGATTTGGAAGGGCCTGGGGCAAAATGATATGGTTTGGTCCTGTGTCCCCACCCAAATCTCATGACTAATTATAATCCCCTATGTTGGAGGTGGGGCCTGGTGGGAGGTGATTGAATCATGGGGGTGGTTACTCTTGGTTTAACACCACCCCACTTGGAATTGTCATGGCAAGAGTGAGTTATTGCAAGATCTGGTTGTTCAGAAGTGTGTGACACCTCTGCCAGTCTGTCTTCCTCCTGCTCTGGCCATGTGAAAATATGCCTGCTTCCCCTTCACTTTCTGCCATGATTGTAGTTTTCCGGAGGCCTCCTCAGCCATGCTTCCTATACAGTCTGCAGAGCTGTGAGCCAATTAAACCTCTTCTCTTTATAAATTACCCAATCTCAGGTTTTCTTAAAGCAGTGTGAGAACAGGCTCAATACCTTAGAAACATAGAGTGAAAACACCTCTCATAAAGTGTTTGTGGATTGAGGGAACTTTAAGAATGTGAATTAGCAAAATACTAATGTGGAGGTTGAATATGCTATTAAAAACTGAGGGGACTATGAATCTGTGAGTTTTTTATTCTTTAGCACATTAGAATGACCCTTTGTTGTGCTGTGTATTTTTTTCTCCTCCAACTAGATATGCTCTTTGAGGATCAAATACAATGTTGGTGAATAATGTTGTATAAATTTTTAGCAAAGAAATTATTGCTAGATACCCAATGGGAGGTACATACTAGAGAGAGCATGTAGGTGATGAGGTCAGTCCTTACCAAAGAGGAAAGCAGACTCAGCACAGTCAAAATGAGTAATAAGAGGCTGAGAATTTTTTAAGGAGCTTAGAAGATTCTATTGGGGATTTGCATTAAAGATATCAGATTAAACATATGCCTCAATGTTTACTGCCTCCCTAAATTCCACTGAAATAATAGTAAAAGGATGAAAAAAGGCATAAACATACAAAAATAAAGAATTTTCAAGAGGAGATAACAGGAACAAAATTTTGGAAGTTGGAAAACCACATGGATGAATAGTTACTGATTATAGACCCAAGAAAGCTAAATTTTAAATGGGAGGAATGGAGACACAATTTATGATAAAGAATTCACAAAAATCTAGAAAATTTGAGGCATCAGGCACTTCTAGAAGTTGGGAGAGAGTAGAGCTAAAATAAGCAGTATTTATTGAAAGCCTGTTTAAGAAGCAGTTAGACCACTCATATCCCTTCTCTTATCCCATAGAGCCAGGTGACAGGCTCTCTCTCATCCTAAAGAAGACAGAGCGTTGGTCTTTGAAAAGGTAAATCATAGTCTCTGGACTAGAGAACATCAGTTACAGCTGAGGATGGAGATAATGTAATAAAAATAGTGGGATAAAATTAATGTTTACTGAATGTTGAAACTGAACCAGTCTTCTCCCCCTACTTGGTTCTCAAAACATTGAAAATCAGACTTACATCCTGCATGCAAAACACTAGTAAAGGTTTCTCTGTAGACTCTGATCATTTCCCAAGAAAAGACCTAACACTCTTAGGGTTCCCCCAGAAAATAGTCTATCCAGCTCACCCCACCATGAAGTTCACAGTCAATGGCCCCACTGGCCAGAATTTCCAATCTGTGTTCCAGTGTCCCACTGTCAAAGATGAGCATACAGTGAAATAGACATAGTAGGGGAACGCCTCAATATAAAAAAATTAGAGACAAAGCAAGTTAGAGGAAACAGAGACTGTGAAAGGAGAAGAAACACTAGGGGTTAGGGGGAACTACTATTATCAGAAAAGAAGAAATTGCAACCATGAATTGGGTAGGAAACTATTAACATAAAGAATACTCAGAGCAAAGAAGAGGTCTTAGAAATTAGAAATAAGATCTCAGAAATTTAGAAAGACTGGGAATCAACCCAAATGTCCATCTGTGACAGACTGGATTAAGAAAATGTGGCATATATACACCATGGAATACTATGCAGCCATCAAAAAGGATGAGTTTGCGTCCTTTGTAGGGACATGGATGCAGCTGGAAACCATCATTCTTAGCAAACTATCACAAGAAGAGAAAACCAAACACCGCATGTTCTCACTCATAGGTGGGAACTGAACAATGAGATCACTTGGACTGGGGAAGGGGAACATCACACACTGGGGCCTATCATGGGGAGGGGGGAGGAGGGAGGGATTGCATTGGGGAGTTATACATGATATAAATGATGAATTGATGGGTGCTGATGAGTTGACGGGTGCAGCACACCAAAATGGCATAAGTATACATATGTAACAAACCTGCACAGTATGCACATGTACCCTAGAACTTAAAGTATAATAAAAAAAAAAAAAAAGAAAGAAAATCATTTTGAAAGTGGAATAATGAGGAAAGGCTAATTCAATGGCATACTAAAACTTTAACAAGGACTCTGTAATTCCTAACATGACTTGACATAGAAGTAGAGAAGATCAATGGAAACGGGTACAAATCCAGAAATGGACACGACTACAACAGTGCATTTTACACATGACAAAGGTTATATCAAATTTGTGGGGGAAAGATAGCTTATTCAATTAATGATGTTGGAATAAATGATGACATATGGCAGAAAAAAAATTTTAAAAATATATATATATTAAAAAAAAAAAAAAAGAAATTTAGAAAGACTGAAAAGAAAGATACAGAAAGAACAAGAGACATAGGAGAGAACAGATAAGAAAATACCAGAGGACAACTCCGAGAGCTTCAACATCTGAATAAAAGGAGTTCTGGAGAAGATGTTGTCATCCACAAAATAATTGAAGAGGATGTCCCAAAACTGAATGAAGTACAGAGTTTCCAGGGTGAAAGGCAATCATTGTGAAATTTCAGAATACATGTCTAGAAGACATTGTTAGTACCTTGACCAGGTCCCCTTTACTAAGCCAATGCATGCAACTGCTCTGCGTGTTGGCTGCTAATAACTTACAGACCTCTTCTCTGGAGAATTGCCTTCAGCAAAGCAGAAGCTGTGTCATCTGGGAGGTTCCAACCACCACTCAACTCCTACACACGAGAACTAACAACCAATGACTAACTGACCTGAACTAACAACCAATGACTAAAAGGCCCTTGTCTCAAAAGGGGGAACAATTCTGTGGTTCAACTCTTGCTCCAGGGCATCCCACTGGATCAGACGGAAGCTCCAGTGGAGACCACTTCCTTAGCTCATTCCCTAGACCTAGGGTGCTTCCTTAGCTTATCTTCTCTCCCAAGATTAATGCCTCAATTAATCACATGCACTCAAATTTCTGTCTCAGTCTATTTCTAGAAAACCCAACCTAAGGCAATAGAAGAGAAAAGATGCTAAAAGCTTCCAAACAGAAAAACAGGTTTTATACAAAGGATTAAGAATCAGAATGGCATCAGCCTTCTCAACACTGGAAGCTAGGAAGGCATGGGAGCAATTCCTTAAAAATTCTGAAGAAAAATAATTTTCAACATATGATTCTACGTTGAATATCTGAGATAAATGGAATCCCCCTTGGGTAAATCAAAGACATTTTCAGAATCCAAGTTCTCAAAAAACTTACCTCCTATGTACTTCCTTCTCAAAGTTACTTCATCAAAACAAAGGAGTAAACCAAGAAAGAGGCAGATATATGCCAACTGAAAAATCACGAGATTCATAAATTTGGAAAGGAGAGCTTTATTTCTCATAAAGGGTTGCAGCCTAGAGGCTGGCCATCCCACAGGCTGGGAAGCATAGCCTCTGGAAGAAGCTTCTCCAAAAACAAGCACTTGGAGGAAAGGAAGGAAGGATGAAATAGGAATTTATGCTGAATGGGTTGGCTAAGTATACATATTCAACAGGTTATCAGAAGAGCTTTGAACATTTACGAAGGGAAGGCACACACATACGTAGAAGAATAACATGTATGTAACATGCATCCATGTTCAACTGGAGGTGTAGACTTAATATTTAAATGTATTACAATGAAGTCCTATAAATCAAAAGGTGAAGCAGGGGGTGCAAAGGCCTTCATTGTGCAGCCCTCCATAGACTGGCCAGAACAACTCCATGGTCAGTGGTTTCTTACTAGGAAGGAATGCTAGTCACTTGCTGTGTCGAAACCACAAAAGGGAGAGGCAGCACCAGGTGGCTGGTTAAAATCAGAGGTGATTTCTGTTCAATCCTTAGGGAAGAAAGCCTAATGGCGGTTAGTGAAGGAGGAGGTATAATGAGGTATGTACCACTTCCCATCCTGTCATGGCTGGGAATTCCGTTTTTAAAGGTTTCTCTGGAGTCCTCTTGGACAAGAGGGGGAGTTCATTCAGTTAGTTGGGGGACTTGGGATTTTATTTTTATTTCTCACATAGAATGCATGAAATAAAAGATCTAACAGAAGGGAAACATGACACCTTTTCAAGCATAAGCAATTAAGAGAATTATCTTATGTATGTAAAAGTACTGAGAGTTACACAAGTGGGGGAGACCTTAGGAATATAGTAGAGATAATTGCATACAATTATCTGGGCAAATGGGCTGAGCACACTAGCTCATGCCTGTAATCCCAGCACTTTGGGAGGCTGAGGCAGGTGGATCACTTAAGGCCAGGAGTTCGAGACCAGCCCGGCCAACATAGGGAAAGCCCATCTCTACTGAAAATACAAAAATTAGCCAGATATGGCAGCACACACCTGTAATCTCAGCTACTCAGAAGACTGAGGAAGGAGAATCACTTGAACCCAGGAAGTAGAGATTGCAGTGAGCTGAGATCACACCACTGTACTCCAGCCTTGGCAACAGAGAGAGACTCCATCTCAAAAAAAAAAAAAGACAATTATACGGGGGGCACGCCCAAGATAGCCAAATAGGAACAGCTTCAGCCTCCAGCTCCCAGCGTGAGCGACACAGAAGACGGGTGATTTCTGCATTTTCAACTGAGGTACCGGGTTCATCTCACTGGAGCATGTTGGACAGTTGGCACTGGTCTGCAGGTGCAGCCCAACCAGTGAGAGCTGAAGCAGGGTGAGGCATCACCTCACCTGGGAAACGCAAGAGGGAAGGGAATTCCTTTTCCTAGCCAAAGGAAATTGAGACACACAACACCTGGAAAATTGGGTCACTCCCACCCTAATACTGCGCTTTACCAAGGGCCTTAGCAGATGGCACACCAGGAGATTATATCCCACACCTGGCCCAGAGGGTCCCACACCCAGGGAGCCTCCCTCATTGCTAGCACAGCAGTCTGAGATCTAACTGCAAGGTGGCAGCGAGGCTGGGGGAGGGACGCCCGCCATTGCTGAGGCTTAAGTAAGTAAACAAAGTCACCAGGAAGTTCCAATTGGGTGGAGCCACCACAGTTCCAAGAGGCCGGCCTGCCTCTGTAGACTCCTCCTCTGGGGACAGGGCATAGCTAAACAAAAAGCACAGAAACCTCGGTAGAGGTAAATGCCCCTGTCTGACAGCTTTGAAGACATCAGTGGATCTCCCAGCACAGAGGTTGAGATCTGAGAATGGACAGACTGTCTGCTCAAGTGGGTCCCTGTCCCCTGAGTCGCCTAACTGGGAGACATTCCCAACTAGGTACAGACCGACACCTCACACCTCACACGGCGGGGTACACCCCAGAGACGAAGCTTCCAGAGCAAGAATCAGACAGCAACACTCGCTGTTCAGCAATATTCTATCTTCTGCAGTCTCTGCTGCTGATACCCAGGCAAACAGGGTCTGGAGTGGACCTCAAGCAAACTCCAACAGACCTACAGCTGAGGGTACTGACTGTTAGAAAGAAAACTAACAAACAGAAAGGACACCCACACCAAAACCCCATCAGTACATTACCATCATCAAAGACCAAAGGCAGATAAAACCACAAAGATGGGGAAAAAGCAGTGCAGAAAAACTGGAAATTCAAAAAATCAGAGCACATCTCCCCCTCCAAAGGAATGCAGCTCATCACCAGCAATGGAACAAGCTGGACAGAGAATGACTTTGACGAGTTGAGAGAAGAAGGCTTCAGTCGATCAAACTTCTCAGAGCTAAAGGAGGAACTACATAACCAGCACAAAGAAACTAAAAACCTTGAAAAAAGAATGGATGAATGGATAACTAGAATAATCAATGCAGAGAAGACCTTAAAAGAACTGATAGAGATGAAAACCATAACACGAGAACTACGTGACAAATGCACAAGCTTCAGTAACTGACTTGATCAACTGGAAGAGTATCAGCGATTGAAGATCAAATGAATGAAATGAAGTGAGAAGAGAAGTGTGGAGAAAAGAGTAAAAAGAAATGAACAATGCCTCCAAGAAGTATGAGATTATGTGAAAAGACCAAATCTACGTCTGATTGGTGTGCCTGAAAGTGACGGGGAAAATGGAACCAAGTTGGAAAACACTCTGCAGGATATCATCCAGGAGAACTTCCCCAACCTAGTAAGGCAGGCCAACATTCAAATTCAGGAAATACAGAGAACGCCACAAAGATATTCCTCGAGAAGAGCAACTCCAAGACACATAATTGTCAGATTCACCAAAGTTGAAATGAAGGAAAAAATGCTCATCAGAGAAATGCAAATCAAAACCACAATGAGATACCATCTCACACCAGTGAGAATGGCAATTATTAAAAAATCAGGAAACAACAGGTGCTGGAGAGGATGTGGAGAAATAGGAACACTTTTACACTGTTGGTGGGACTGTAAACTAGTTCAACCATTGTGGAAAGCAGTGTGGCGATTCTTCAAGGATCTAGAACTAGAAATACCATTTGACCCAGCCATCCCACTACTGGGGATATACCCAAAGGATTATAAGTCATGCTGCTATAAAGACACATGCACACGTATGTTTATTGCGGCCCTATTCACAATAGCAAAGACTTGGAATCAACCCAAATGTCCATCAGTGACAGACTGGATTAAGAAAATGTGGCACATATACACCATGGAATACTATGCAGCCATAAAAAAGGATGAGTTCATGTCCTTTGTAGGGACATGGATGCAGCTGGAAACCATCATTCTCAGCAGACTATCACAAGAACAGAAAACCAAACACCGCATGTCCTCACTCATAGGTGGGAATTGAATGATGAGATCACTTGGACACAGGAAGGGGATCATCACACATTGGGTCCTATTGTTGAGGCGGGGGAGGGATAGCATTAGGAGATATACCTAATGTAAATGATGAGTTAATGGGTGCAGCACACCAACATAGCACATGTATATATATGTAACAAACCTGCACGTTGTGCACATGTACCCTAGAACTTAAAGTATAATTTTAAAAAAAAGAAAGTAATATATATGACTCAACTACAGAGTTTACAAAGACATTATTATGTAAGGGCTACTTATCAATCAAATCACAATTATAATATATTGAGAAAAGGCGGCCAAAAATGTCTGTGTGTGGCTGAATTGAGTGGGGGTGGGAAAGAGGGATAAATCCTCATTTCCCATGGTTGGAATGGTTGGAAATCAATAGACAATGCTTAAAACTGAAAACTCCTGAGTTTCAGTAGAAGCATACGATTTAAGAATTTGGTTTGCATTTCTCTGATGGCGAGTGATGATGAGCATTTTTTCATGTGTCTGTTGGCTGTATGAATGTCTTCTTTTGAGAAATGTCTGTTCATATCCTTTGCCCACTTTTTGATGGGGTTGTTTGTTTTTTTCTTGTATATTTGTTTGAGTTCTTTGTAGATTCTGGATATTAGCCCTTTGTCAGATGAGTAGATTGCAAAAATTTTCTCCCATTCTGTAGGTTGCCTGTTCACTCTGATGGTAGTTTCTTTTGCTGTGTAGAAGCTCTTTAGTTTAATTAGATCCCATTTGTCAATTTTTGCTTTTGCTGCCGTTGCTTTTGGTGTTTTAGACATGAAGTCCTTGCCCATGTCTATACCATCTCACACCAGTTAGAATGGCAATCATTAAGAAGTCAGGAAACGGCCGGGCGCGGTGGCTCAAGCCTGTAATCCCAGCACTTTGGGAGGCCGAGACGGGCGGATCACGAGGTCAGGAGATCGAGACCATCCTGGCTAACACGGTGAAACCCCGTCTCTACTAAAAAAAAAAAAACTACAAAAAACTAGCCGGGCGAGGTGGCGGCGCCTGTAGTCCCCAGCTACCCGGGAGGCTGAGGCAGGAGAATGGCGTGAACCCGGGAGGCGGAGCTTGCAGTGAGCTGAGATCCGGCCACTGCACTCCAGCCCGGGCGACAGAGCGAGACTCCATCTCAAAAAAAAAAAAAAAAAAAAAAAAAAAGTCAGGAAACAACAGGTGCTGGAGAGGATGTGGAGAAATAGGAACACTTTTACACTGTTGGTGGGATTGTAAACTAGTTCAACCATTATGGAAAACAGTATGGCAATTCCTCAAGGATCTAGAACTAGATGTACCATATGACCCAGCCATCCCATTACTGGGTATATACCCAAAGGATTATAAATCATGCTGCTATAAAGACACATGCACACGTATGTTTATTGCGGCACTATTCACAATAGCAAAGACTTGGAATCAACCCAAATGTCCATCTGTGACAGACTGGATAAGGAAATGTGGCACATATACACCATGGAATACTATGCAGCCATAAAAAAGGATGAGTTTGCGTCCTTTGTAGGGACATGGATGCAGCTGGAAACCATCATTCTTAGCAAACTATCACAAGAACAGAAAACTAAACACCGCATGTTCTCACTCATAGGTGGGAACTGAACAATGAGATCACTTGGACTCGGGAGGGGGAACATCACACACCAGGGCCTATCATGGGGAGGGGGGAGGGGGGAGAGATTGCATTGGGAGTTATACCTGATATAAATGACGAATTGATGGGTGCTGACGAGTTGATGGGTGCAGCACACCAACATGGCACAAGTATACATATGTAACAAACCTGCACGTTATGCACATGTACCCTAGAACTTAAAGTATAATAATAATAAAAAAAATTAAAAAAAGAAAAAGAATTTGGTGATAAAGACCAAAAGAAAGGGTCAGCAGACTTGAAAGCAAGAGTCATTTGGGAGTAATGAACAGATGCAGAGAGGCTGCTGTATTTTTCTAAACATCTTATAGATGTATGTGATTCTTTAAATCATGTGCAATATAATTCTGATTTAAAAAGAAAAAAACAAATAAAACATCAAAATGCCTCCACGAGCAGAGGATACTGACTGTGTCTTTGGATAAAATGCTGTGAGAAAGTGATTTTGATCAGGTCCTGGTTCAGAGTCAAGGGTGGGGAAAAGTTTTTCTCAAGGGACCTAAGCTGCTGAGAGAAAAAGTTGACTGTAGATCCCAAAGGTGGAAGTTGAGTGCCAAAGCACAACGAGCATAAAAACACTCTGACCCCAAGGTCAGAGCGGACCCTGCTGCTGGTTGGGAGAAGAGTGACAGGAGGCCAGAGTTTTGTGGGCTTCACAACTTGTGAACTCAAGTGTGGTCACACATTCCAAGTCTAGACATCTTTTAGTTCAAATTATCTGCCCCCTAAAGTGAAGCAATCATAGCAAAGATTTAAAGATGCATATATTCCCACATATTCCTAAATATGTTATCATACTTCTTTTTTTTTTTTTTTTTTGAGGCGGAGTCTCGCTGTCTCCCAGGCTGGAGTCCAGTGACCGGATCTCCGCTCACTGCAAGCTCCGCCTCCCGGGTTTACGCCATTCTCCTGCCTCAGCCTCCCCAGTAGCTGGGACTACAGGCGCTGCCACCATGCCCGGCTAGTTTTTTGTATGTTTTAGTAGAGACGGGGTTTCACCGTGTTAGCCAGGATGGTCTCGATCTCCTGACCTCGTGATCCTCCCGTCTCGGCCTCCCAAAGTGCTGGGATTACAGGCTTGAGCCACCGCGCCCAGCGTTATCATACTTCTTATGGAAGCTGATAGCCATAGATTAGTTGGTTCAGACATCTGAAGCTGATATAAACTGGCAATTCCAGACACTGAGTGCCTTAAAACTGTTCTACCCCAAGTGGAAGGAAGTGTTTCGGCATGCAGGAGCAGGACCAACAAAAAACAATGGAATCAACAGTTTGTCTTGCTTTGCACACAAAGAGCAAATGAAGAGCTCTAGTCAGAGAGCTTAAATGTGACCTCTCCAGCTAGGGCAGCTCATCAAAATTGATGGCCAGTGGATTCCACAGCCAGCATTAAATTACCAACCAACATCTAAGAGGTCCAAACTCTTCTTTCCCTTCAAATAACCCTAACAGCCTCCCTCCAAACTTTCTAACCTCTTGTACCCTGATGGCAGCCCTGTCTCAGTTCTCACTGCACTAATCTAACAGGAGACTAAGGATGTCAACATATTTTCCGTTTCTTTTCACCCCAGGTTACTTTGGAAGCATCCCTCTTACACACCTCTCCTAGTCAGGCTAGTCCCAGGCAAAGAAAAGTTGTCAGACCTCATAAGAAGGCAATCTGCCCTTCACTTTGCCAATCACTAAATAGGATCAAGAGCGGCTCTTGGGCATTGGATCCAAGGTTACAAGGGAGGCGTCAACTATAATAGTGGGGTTAAAAACAAGCCTTGGACCCACCCATGAAGCCCCTCTTTGGGAAAATAGCTGAGTCTTACAACCATATAAGGGTTAGTCCCGATAAACCCCTTTTCTCCAACGCCGCTAGACTAATTAGTGATAACAATATGTTACATGGTTGAGAAAATGAGAGGGAAATGAATGTTTCTAGACCTGTACAGAAGTGACTTGAGAGTTGTTAGGGAAACCACCTCCCTTATTAAAACAAAATGCAGAACCTCCAAGGTTTAGCAATAGAAGCAATAGCCACAGGAGTTGAAGCTGAAATAATCTAGTGGCCACCACTTAGTGCCACTAAGTACAGTATCAAGGCTAGAACTCATGTTCTAGGATCTGGCCGATTTAGATTCAAATCCCAACTCCTTTACTTCAGAGCTGTGTAGGGTTATTAAAGTATCTAAGTCCCCTGAGCCCCAATTCCTCATTAGAAAAAAATAGGTTAATAATATATTCCTTAGGGAGCGACAGCAGGAGGCCCAGAGCTAGTGTATTGAAGTGTAGACACATGCAGCGTGTAACAAGTGCTCATTGAATGTCAGCTGCCGTTGTTAGGATGGGATGATCTTCTGCCTAGGGTTTGATCGCTATTACTGATGCTATCTCCACCTTGATTCCCAGAAGGGTAATGCTCCCTCCTTTAATGATTTACAGTCTTTTTTTTTTCCTGTGCACCTACATCTATATACAGAAATATATTTACAAAGTTACAATCTTACTAATAAGTGACAGAGCCAGCATTTGACCCTGTGTTAGTCTGACTCCTGAGCTGCGATGAAGAAGACTCGAATGAGTCCCCAAACCACAGGGATGCTATGCTCAGAATAGCATCTTGGCGAGAGACCAAGACACTGATCAGTAGGCACAGTTGGTGTGCCATTTTTCTCTCATTCACTTTCTTGCTTCCTCTTTCTCCCTGCAAGCAGTTGAGTGGACGAGTTGAGGTAGAGCCCACTCTACTTCCTTTAAGGTCCTTACTCCACTGGTCTAGATAGAGGGTAGAAGGACTGGGAGGGGCTGAAGATGTGAGCTGAGAAAATGAGTTTTTCACTGTCACTTACTGATCAACTGTGGTTATGTTCAGAAGATCAGGCAAAGTCTACTGATCGCAGATTTGTCCTGGCTATTTCTGATGTCTTATCAGCTACTATATAGGCTGATGTGCAATCAGTCCAACTAGCACAGAATTTTTGATAAGGCCTAAAATTCCAAATTAACATTCCAGCCCTCCTGATTGTGCCATAAATCCTGGAACTCCGGTTCTGGTAACAACTGGGGCAAACAGAAATATTTACCCTGAACTGTCCTTCTACCTGTCTGACCTTTAACTTGTCTAAAAGCTACTCAAGAGCAGAAACTGCATCCTCTACTTATTTTCTCTCTTTGAAGCCTGGGACACAGTGTTGAATAATGTCCTGTGCATTGGCTTCCTTTATTGACCTTTATAGATTTCTGTAATAGGGCAATATGTGCAAATATTAATAGAATTGTAAACTATTACATAGGTAAAGACAAAGGATGTTACCCAGTGAATAAAACCAATTCCAGATGGTCAGAAATTCAATACAAAAAATTCAAACCAACTATCAATGAAGAAAATGTCGTGTTTATCAAACCTCTAAAATAGAGACAATTTTCTAAGCATAGAAGTAATAAAATAAATAATGAAGGAAAAAATTGACTGGTTTCAGTACATTTTAAAATTTAAAGCTTAAATAAAAACCAATCTTAGAGACTAGAATAAGTAAATCTTGAAAATATGTTTGAAAAAGAGTTCAAATTTGCATTCAATAAGGAGCTCATACAAATTTTTAAAAAACAAAAATATTAATCTTCCAGTAAAGAAAATTACATGGATAAAAATTCCAAAAGAAGATGAGTGTTCTCATAAAAAAACTGTTTACAAATATTTATAGCCACTTTATGCATAATCGCTAAAATTGGGAGACAAATGTCCCAGCTGTCTGCCAACTGGTGAACGGATAAACAAATTGTGGCACATTCAGACAATAGAATACCACTCTACTAGAAAAAGGAACAGACTACTGATACATGCAACAACGTGACTGATCTCAAAATCATTATGCTAAATGACAGAAGCCAGACACAAAAATCATACGTACTGTATGGTTCTATTTGTATGACATTCTGGAAAAAGTAGGAGTAAAAAATTATGGGAAAACAAATTAGAGGTTGCCAGGGGTGGGGGAATGAGGAGGAGATTGACTACAAAGAGGCCTAAGAGAACTTAGGGAGTGATGGAAATGTTTTATATTTTGACTGAGGTGGTAGTTATATGATTATAAACACTTGCCAAAACCTTATGCCTAAAAATGATTAATTTTACTGTGCATAGATTGTATTGTAATAAACTTGGCTTCAAAATAAGATTATTAAAAAGTGTTTCACATTATTAGTAATCAAATGAAAATTAACATGAGGGGGGTCATTTTTTAATCCATTAAATTTACAAATATAATTCATAATATCCAATTCTAGCAAGGCTTCAATGAATCTTGTATTCTCATATAGTAATGTTGGTGATGTGAATTAGAATGACTTTTTTGGAAATCATTGTTGAACTATGTAGCAAGAGTCATAAAAATGTGTACCCCTTGACCCAGCAATACCATTAATGGGAATCCATATCAAGGACATTTTACAAAATGGCTTGAAAATAATCATGTTTGTGGAATTATGTGTTATAGATTGTTAATAATTTTAACCAACTAGAGGAACTCAGTTTCCAATAGTGGGAGAAGGGTTAAATTATCATGGAAAATTACATGAAAACATTTTACAACAATTAAAATGGTCATGATAAAGTCCATATAGTCACATTCACCTTTGGAAGTATGTGTATAATATAATGCTACTGAAGAAAGCCAATATGGATTAGCCAACATGCATTCTGGAAAGGCAGTAAGTGTGGTGATTAAGAGCATAGATTACAGAGCTGAACTGCCTGGGTTCATAGTCAACCCTGCAACCTCCTAGCTCTGACTTTGGGCAGCTTACTTAACCTCTCTCACACTCAATTTCTTATTTGAAAATAGAAAAAAATGATAGTAACTTCCTCATTGTTTTTTGCAAGGGTTTGATGGGTTTCAATCACATAAAACATAAAACTACCTGGCACAAAGTAAGCATTTTATGTAATCATATGTGCTATGCTGTTTTAGCTCTGAAGATGTAAAAGGACTGGACAAACAGTATTATTTTCATGTATGTGGCTATGGAATTATTACATTCAGATGACTAAGATTGCTGGCAATTTCAGTCCCTTTTTCAAGTTTTGCATTTTGAAAAAGTCAATTTGATTTGTAAAGACTTGCATAGATCTCACTATAGTTTTACATTCAGATTTCATTGAATGAACATTTTCTCAGTCCTTTCATTTTCCCCTTTCACTTGCTTGCTAATGATTTTCCAAGTGAAGGTGTGACAAAAGGGCCAAAGGGCTGTGTACACCAATGACTCCTGTAAATCCCATTGAAAGAGCCACTCCGGATGATGGGAAACACTGGGTAGTGATTGAAGGATCAATGAAGGATTGATGCTATAATTAGTATCAATACGAATTATAGTTCTTTTATATTAAATAATCAAAAGGACCTCAATTTCTGATAGCAGGGAAACAGTGAATTATATTATAAAATAGTGACTTAAGGGATAATTATCAACAATTAAAATTATGATTATAAAGATTACATGGTCATACGTATGGAAATGTGTAGAATACAGTGTTAGTGAAGAAAGCTAACTATTTCTGTCTTCAACCACAGCTTAAGATGCACAAGTGAGGAGTGAATTCCTTGTATTGAAGCTAGGCAGAGTCTGTCCCAAAGCAGTCAAAGCATGGCTCTGCCTTCTCTCTTGAGAGCTGGCTTTGAGATATGAGCTATGTGCTGGGTAGGACACAAGTGGACCTCTTTCTCATGGGGAAGGTTGGCCACTACTGTAGCGCCTTCTTGTGTGTTCCCTCCAGCACTGCTAGACAAGCCCATCCTCAAAACAAATCTGGGGAAATGTATGCTGACACTTAGTTCCACATCTGGAAATGCTGAGGGTCAGTTATGATTCTTAGCATTGTGTTCATTCTCTTCTTGAGCAAAACTTCAACTTACCTTGCAGGCCAGTGCTCTTTTTTTCCAGACACCAAAGGCATTCCAGCAATCTCCTTTTCCAAAACTCAATGGGTTTAAATGTTCAGTCCAGAAGACCTGCAATTTCCAGTGTTTTCCATTGCAAGACTTTAGACTTGAATCTGCTACCTGTTAGGTTCTGGCCATACGGAGATGTATTTTAAATAGTACTCCTTGGATGAAAGATACCATTTACATTTTTTTTTCTTCAAAGACTTCATGTGTCTTTTAGGAACTGATTAAACTTGTCAGTTGAGATCCCATGCCTTAGGCCTTTCTGAGAGGAAAATGTTAAAAAGAAACAATTGAAAATTTTTGTCAAGTTAGAAAACCAATTAAAAATAAAAGTAAATTAAAGGAAGTTTTTCTTGTTTTATTTTACATAAAAGAAAATGAGCCGGGCATGGTGGCTCACCTCTGTAATCCCAGCATTTTAGGAGGCTGAGGTGAGAGTATCACTCATGCCCAGGAGTTGGAGACCACCCTGGGCCACACAGTGAAACCCCATCTGTACCAAAAATATAAAAACTAGCCAGTCTCATAACCCAGTCTCAAAAAAAGATAAAGAAAATGATCAGCTAAAGGAAATGGAAGAATCATCTACTTCACAATTAAGAGTTTTATCTTTATTTTTCCTATCTTTTGCTTCACGGTTTGTATAATTCATCTTTCAGTGGAGGGAAAAAATTGTTTATTTGTACTTTGACCTAGTTAGAGAAAAAGGGTGAGAGCAATTAAACATCAAGAAGTACTTTGGTCATCAATAAACTGCTATTCAAAAGGGCTGCACTAGCTCTCCACCCCCACCTCTTGTTTTCAATGTCATAATTATTTATAGGGCCAGTTGGAGTCTCAACTCTGCGAAAACGATTTATTCGAGGGCCTCAGTCCTTATCCCAAGCACAACACTGCCCCATTAGGCTTCTAGGAGAATGTTTGTTCATATGGATCCTGACTCAGCTGTCAGTTCTGTGAGTGTGTGTGTGTGTGTGTATGTGTGGCAGAGAGAGAGAGAGCACGCACACGCATGCGAGAGAGAGGTGGCAAGGGTTACTCTTAATCTGGGTTTTTCTGGAACATCTGAGTGCATATTGTGGCTGAGCACTATGAATGATTCAGCAACACAACGTGAGACTCTCTTCCTTTTTCTGTGCCAATAAGTTAGTCCTGACACTGCCAGAGAGACAAATCCCCCACACACTGTCCACCAAAACGGGAAGGCCGTAGGCATTTGATTTGCCATGGCCAATGAAACGAGACCACCCCTGAGAAGAGCACATGTGAGTTGGGTGGAGTCAAGAGATCCTCATTGGATATAGACATCCAGGCCTCATGTTCCTTGACATGGTAGTATTCAGGAAAGCTTTGAAAATCTGTTTTTGCCTAAAGTGCATCTGACACTAGGCAAGTAAACACATTACAAAAACTGAACACCAGACCCAGCACCCTAGTGTGGTATTTCCTTAGACCTCAAAAGTCTGATCAAAGAATGAACATATTAGCTTGGTGCAAAAGTAATTGTGGTTTTTACCATTACTTTCAATAGAATAGAGGTTAAAAATATGGACTCTGGAGTCTGACTTCCTGCATGTGGGTCCCTGCCCTGCCACTGATTAGCTGGGTAACCTTAGGCAAGTGACTTAACCTCTCTATTTATTTTTCTGTAAACAGGAGATGCTAATTGTACTTACCTCATAAGGCTGTTACGAGGATCCACATTTGCAAAATGTTTAAGCCAGTACCTGGGAAGTGCTATATAAGTGTTTGCCGAGTAAAATTAATAGATTTGTGAAATAATTTCATTCCCAGTCCCATCTGTTTTCACCCAGGGATTCTATTTGATTTAAAAACAGTCATTAAAAGTTTCTTGGCCAGGCACCGTGGCTCACGCCTGTAATCCCAGCACTTTGGGAGAACAAGGTGGGCGGATCACCTGAGGTCAGGAGTTCAAGACCAGCCTGGCCAACATGGTGAAACCTCATCTTTACTAAAAATACAAAAATCAGCCGGGTGTGGTGGTAGGAGCCTGTAATCCCAGCTACTTGTGAGGCTGGAGAATCACTTGAACGCAGGAGGTGGAGGTTGTGGTGAACCAAGATTGCACCATTGCACTCCAGCCTGGGCAATGAGAGCAAGAGCTTTTATCCTTGACTTTCAAATTAAATGTATTTGGGTGAGCACAACTTTGTCATTGGAAGTAGGAGCATTGAAGAGACATGCATGATGAATCAGGGTTAAAATATTAATTCCGCACTCAATGACTAAGGGGACTTGAGAAAGTTTCTTCACTTCTTTGAACTCAACTTATACATCAGTAAATTGGGAATAATGTGAACCTCTCAGGGTTATCATGAAGATGAAAGTTATGTGTGGAAAGTACTCGGCACTTAATCCAGTGGAAAAAATAGTTATCTTCTTGATAAGTTCCAGGTTGTATCTTTTTGCTTTAACCTCCTTGCATTCAACTCTTACAATCTTTTAAAGCCTGCCTGACTCATTGATTCATAGTAGGTTTCATAGTCTTCTTCTGATATAAACAGTTGAAACTTTATCTTCTTTGGGTTGTTTTGTTATTATACACATACTAGTGAGATCCGAAGAGTGGGCCAAAATTATATTGACTGCTAAGAATATGTTGAGAACAACACATTTCAGGAAAATCCTTGAGACCTGGGTTGCTCCTCTTTAAGATCAATCAGCAATGCGTCCCAGGGATTCTCTCACATTTTTGCTGTTTGCAAAACTCTATACCATTAGGCAGATGTCACCTAGAGCTTGTGTTTTTTCAACAGAATTTTTTTTGAAAGGTGAGCTTTTAAAGAGAGTTTTTCTATATTATTTTTTCATTGAAAATTATAACTAAAAATGTGTCAAAATTATCCATGATTTTCAGCTGCCTCACATTTGTCTCACATATGTTTCTTTTTAACACAAATTATTTTTTTCTCCTCAAAGTCAAGTTTAAGACCTCAAATCCTTCTTTAAAAGCTATTTAAAAGATTGAGCAAGTTGCTCTCCATGGGGTTTGCTGACGCAGGGGCTCCTGTGTTTGTTTTTACAAAAGAATGGCTGTTTCCCTGGTCTGGTTACTTTACTCTCTGTGTTTTCCTTGGGAAAGTCATCAAACTGACCAACTGTCTCTCCTGGAGAGAAGAATCCTGTAGCTGTTAGTGTCCGTGCCATGATGTGCTTCTGTCACAGATAGACATGCAAATCACAAGCCCCTGAAGCCCCTGGGCCGCTCTACTCCTCCTGGTAGGCACTCTCAGCCTCAGAGACACCAGTGTCCTCTCTGAAATGCCTTTCTATCAGCCCTGTGTTGCTCCATGAAAAAATTAAAAGTTTCTGTGCTTAAGCAGGCTAGGAGAATCTTTGAGTTATGATGCAAATCATGCTTCTTTTTTCAAAGTTACAATGCAACATTAACACATGAAAGTTTCCATCAGTTTCTTAGTAAAGACATTTAACTTTGCCTCATGCTAACTAGAATTGTTTAACCTGGAAGCCCACTTTTCAACGTTATCTATTGCAAGCCTGGGAACTTGGGGTTCTACAGAAGATACCTTGGGAAACTGTGTTAGATTAAAGACTGCTATGACTCGGAAAGTCAGCTGGACTCAAGCTAATGTGCCAAGAATGGTTCAGAGTGACCATTTGTCCATCTTCATCAAAGCTCCTCTCCCTCCCACCAACTCTAGCTTGGAAAATCCTACTCCTTTAAGCCCACACCAGTATGGTTCAAGAGTGGGGATGCAACAATGGAATATCATTCGGCCCTAAAAAAGAAGCCAATCCTGCCATTTGCAGGATATTATGCTGACGGAAATAAGCCAGTACCAGAAGGACAAAGATAACATGCTTCTACTTACAGGAGGTAAATAAAATCATCTAATTCATAGAATCAGATAGTAGGATGGTGGTTGCCAGAGGCTACAGGAGGGGGATATGGGGAAACGTTCTTCGGCAGATAAAAGTTTCAATTATGCAAGATGGATACGATCTTCAGCTGAACCTGGTGGTTATAGTCCATAATACTGTATTGTGCACTTAAAAATTTGTTAAGAGGTAGCTCTCCATCCCATGTTAAGTATTCTTTTGTTTGTTTGTTTGTTTTGAGACAGAGTCTCACTCTGTCGCCCAGGCGGGAGTGCAGTGGCACGATCTTGGCTCACTGCAAGCTCCACCTCCCAGGTTCAAGTGATTCTCCTGCCTCAGCCTCCCTAGTAGCTGGGATTACAGGTGCCCACCACCACACTCAGCTAATTTTTTTTTTTTTGTATTTTTATTAGAGACAGGGTTTCACCATCTTGGCCAGGCTGGTCTTGAACTCCTGACCTCAGGTGATCCACCCACCTTGGCCTCCCAAAGTGCTGGGATTACAGGTGTGAGCCATCATGCCCAGCCCCATGTTAAGCATTCTTATGACAACAACAAAGAGACACAAGGAAACTTTTAGAGGCAGTGGATATGTTCATTACTTTGATTGTGGTGGTGTTTTCATGGGTATATGCATATGTCCAGGCTCATCAAATTGTGTACAGTCAGCCCTCTGTATCTGCAGGTTCCACAATGGTAGATTCAACCAACCTCAATTGGAAAATATTTGGAAAAAAAAATGAAAAATAACCATACAACAATAAAATAATACACATAGCATTTCACGTAACAATTCACATAGCATTTATACTATATTAGGTATTACAAGTGATCTAGAGATGATTTAATATGTATGGGAGGATGTGCATAGGTTATATGTAAACACTTCAGCATTTTACATAAGGGACATGAGCATCATGGATATTGGTATCCTCAGAGGTTCTGGAACCAATCTCCCAGTGTTTGTTTGTTAAATAGCTATAGTTTGTTGCACATCAATTATGCCTCAATAAAGCTGTTTTTTCAAAAAAGTGTGAGTATGCCAGTGAGTAGGAATATGCACACTGTGCCCATTTACGTGGTCACATTCCAAAATCAGATGGCTGATTTAGGTTATTTATCACTTTACAGTACTTACTCCTCATTTTCATCTTGTTTGCACTGATTATTTAGATTGAGTTAGATATCTGGAGAGAATATCTGTAAGAAAATAGAACAAAATTGGCGTTACAGCAGAAGGTGAAAGCAACACCATCGCAGCACACCAGCCATAAGGATCTGTAAGTTCTGCAGCTGTCCTGCTGATTCACTCCCACCACCACCAAACTGCCCACCATGTGAATTTGGTCTGGCTTCCTGGCATGTCTTTACCTCCTCTTCCCGCACCCTCAACTCCTGCAAAAATAGGACCAATTAAGATCAAGATATACTTAGGCTTGTTCAATAACTTCCATTTCTCTTGAAATAAAGTTCAGCCTTTCTAAATGTTCTGCAAATCTCTGCAAAATCTGACCCCTGCCTTCACTCTTTCCCTGCTTCATGTGTTAGGCATTTGTCATTTTCTCCCAGGTCCCACAATACACCATGCTTTCTGTAATTCCCTCTGCTTGAAGATGTCTAGCTCATTCCCTTCCCTCACCAAATTCTCCCTGGCCCCGACCACAGCCATGTGCCTAGCTGATTGCCCCTCATCTTTTATGTCATTGTCTAGACATCATTTCTTCCAAGAAGGCTTTCCTGACCCTTCCACAGAACTGAGTTGGCTGACCCTTCCCTGGCCTCCCTTAGGAACTACACTACTACCCATTTCATTGCGTTCCCAGCCCTCCACTATAACTGAGTCTGCTTATTGACCTGTATTCCCCACGGGACTATAAACTCCACAGGGGCAGAAACTCACTCTGCATTATTTGCCATTATATCCCCAGGGGCTAGCCCAGAACCTCTAATGCGGCAGCTGTTCAATAAACACATGTTGAATGAATAAATCAGTCAGTAAGTGGATCAATCTTACCCTTGTTGCAACATATAATAGTACGATTCTATCATCAGAGTCCCAAACCTCAAATTCTCATTTCCCAATTTTTCAGATGAATGATATAATACAGTCCAACTGCACAGTCTTTCTGAAGTTATCTTCCTCAAACACATAGGTGTGTGTAGCTGGCCTCCCTGTAATTGACAAAAACAAAGTATAGCCTCAAGTTTCCTGCTGCCTGTGTTGAGTCAACCAGCTAGGGCTATGCTTTACTTTACCATAGACTTTATATCTAAATCATACTTCATCAGATGTTATATCAAAATCATCAGATTCAAAACAATTTAACTGGACCTATACTTAGCCTTGCCAGAAAACCTGCTTCCCGTTTTCATGACAAGTCATGCATGCTCTGGGGCTTTCAGAATCTCCTTTTTATTTTTTTAGTCTCGTTGCATAATAAAACACAGACACACATAGTCACACGCAAGCTCAACGAGACCCGTGTTTTTCACTGTTCTTTTACAAACTGAAATGCAATCTTATCCAGCTGCCAAATGCATATTCTAATAAGATGACAAGAAATTATTTCCCTAATGCAATAATGAATCAGTCTGTGTCAGACAGGACTGTTCACCACAACGCCCTTCCCGGTTGGAAAGCAAAACTTGTAAGCTGGATGGTTTCAGAGAAACAAATTGCTCCTGGCTGCAGAATGTGATGACTGTGTAGTTGACCAAGAAAAACACAGAAACACCCCTAGGAGATGAATTACTTGAAATTAGGAAGACTGCATTCCTAGAGCCAGATAGCAGAACTATTTCGCCCCCATAAGACATGATGCTGGAGTTAGTCAGGCATTTCCAGGATTCGTGCTTTGTGGGGAAACATGTTGACCCCATTGCAGAAAACCGTTCTGAGAGGGACACGTTATAAGCATAACCACTGCATGACGAAGCTTTTGAGTAGTATTAAGGGAAGGCTTTCTCCAAAAACCCTGCCACCACTTCAATGACTGGAATTATGGAAAGTTTTATGGCAGTGGAAGATGGCTCAGGAATAGGATTGTAAAAGGACTCTCCACCCAACACTGGAGAGTGGCCACTGACCATATGCTTTACCCTTTCAGTTCTCTGGGCTGTCCAAAACCCAGGAAGATAATCTTCCTTTGTTATTGTACTACAGGTTGCTCAGCTCTCAAAGCTCATTCTTCACTCTCTGTATTACCATAGGTACGTACCTTCAGTTAGAAGGTGTCAGAGAATGTAGGGAATGACTTGTAGGGAGGGCTGGCATATGAATTACAGTAACAGTAGATGCTAAAACAGATAAACTCCAAAATCCCTGTGGCTTAACACAGTGAAAAATGTTAGAGGCTAACCAGCTGGAGATGGGAGCATAGTGGGAGGCCATATCCTGAGACCCAGACTGACGGAGGCTCTGCCTTCAATATATGGCTTCCAAGGTCACCCTGGGCATGGACATTCAGTCAGCCTATGGATGAAGATGAAACATGGAAGACTGTATGAGAGGTTTCTATGGGCGTGGACTGAAAGTGGTGTAACGCACTTTTACCCACAGAATTCAAGCACTTGGCTCCACATAGCTGCAAGGAAAGCTAGGTAAGTGATCTGGCTCTGGGTCCAGGAGGTAGAGGAAACAGGTTTTTGGTGAACATATACCATTCTTGGCCACTGTTCAACACTTTGGTCACCAAATATCTATTTCACATGTTCTCCCACATCAACAACAAACTTTCCCCTTCCCAAAGGGAGATAACCCAAAGTCCCACCCAATCACTTCAAAGGATAGCACTTCAAAGGGGTACAAACTCCTTTCCATCTATCATATCCAGATGCGGCTCCTTGTGATTCAGTCACCTCAGTCACCTTTGAACTAAATATCACACACACACACACACACACACACACACACACACACACAATACAGTGGGAAACAGAATAACCACAATGAAAACTCCCATTCACAGATAGGAAGCATGGTGAATACTTAGCAGTCACAGGGATATAAGCAATGACAGAATCTTGCTGGGCAAGTATTAGGAAAACTTCTACTCTGACACTAGGAGAGCTTTCTTGATTAGACCCTGGTTCTACTATCTGAGAAGAACATTAGACAGAAGTCTACTTTTCTCCATGACCCATGGCTCCACCCTCTGGGACATTCCTGCTTCTTCATCATGACCTCCTTGGCTATATTTGAAGTGGATGTTGGAAAGTATGCCCTCTTTAGAGGTCAAAACTTGTTCCCGCGGGTTCAAATTGGGATCCCAAATGTTATTTTAAGTCTTAATTGGGAAAATAATTTTTTAGTCCAGGTTTATGTTTCTTTGTTCATATTTCTTTGGCAATAAAATTTCCTCAAAACTTAGTGTGTTTTCTATATATCTGTTTCCAATTAATTGCCTATGTCAGTTCTTAGAAATAATTCTCAAGTCTGATATACTTCTCTGCTTCTTTGACCTTATTTGACTCTCTCTCAATTTAATGTCAACCAACTTGAGGCCATGTAACTTGGATAGAAAAGCCATATACCTATTCTGATCTTTGCTATAAATCTGAATCTCAATGAACCATTATTGCTTTAAAAGTTTCTCAATATTAGTTCCTACTGTTTGACACCTAGAAGCAGATGAATTTTTAAATCTTTCAATACCCAAATATCTGGACTCCACAGATTAATTTTTATTTATGCTTTCAAATCAGCAAATCCTTGACTGAACTAATCCCTTTCTTCTGATACTTTGGTAAATGCATCCAGTCACAACAAACACACACTATTAACATTCTACTTTCCAATCTTTGTCCTTAAAGTAATGTTGATAGCTACTTGGTCTTCCTGCCAAATGAGCTCAAGTACAGTTTTAATAAATGTTTTGCCACTACAGGTCATGGATCTTAGACTATCTTTCCAACCTCCAATATCACTACCTACCACCTGACTACTAAAAAATGTTACTTAATTTAATTGGAACATTTAGTCTATTGATATATTAGATGTAGTTAATGATATATTAGTGTTTTATTTACATCTTACCATTTATCATGGGTGACACATTTATTCCTTTTTCTCTCTTTTCTTGCCCTCTTTGATTAATCAACTTTGTGATTATTCCATTTTTTCTTAATAGTTAAACATACTTTATTATTCATTTAGTGGTCACTTAGACATGAAAAGTGTGTCCTTCACTTATTATGATGTAGTACAAGTTACTATTTTTACCAATTCCTATATAATGTGAAAGCTTTAGAAAACTTCAACTCCAGTGATACCATTTCCAACTTTTGTATTAATGTTCCCCTGAATATTCTATCCATATATTATACAATTAATATTTAATCAGTATTTGTTTATATGTATCAGCATACAAATAGCAATATTTCTGCTGCTCTTTAATTTCTTCTTACAATTCTGGGTTTTCCCTGGGATCACTTTCCTTCTCTCTCAAGAATTCATTTTGGAATTTCTCTTATTGAGGGCTTGCTGGCAACTAAATCTCTTATTTTTTTTTTTATCTGAAAATGTCTCTTTTTCCTTGATTTTTGAAGACAATTTTCACAGGGTATGGAATTGTGGATTAACAGTTATTGCCTTTCAGCATTTCAAAAATGTCATTTCCTTTTATTGAAGTTAGTTGTTAGACTTATTTTTGCTTCTTTGAAAGCAATGTGTTTTTCTCTAGCTCTTTTTGACACTTTTCTCTTTGCCTTTAATTTTTAGCAGTCTTACTATGATGTATCTAGATGTGACTTTCTATTTATTTATTTAGAGGCAAAGTCTTGCTCTGTTGCCCGGGCTGGAGTGCAGAGGTGAAGTCATGGCTCACTACATCCTTGACATCCTAGGCACAAGTGATCCTTCCAGCTCAGCCTTCCAAGTAGGTGGGACTATAGGCATGTGCTACCACATCTGGATATTTTTTAAATTATTATTATTCTGTAGAGATGGGGTCTCCCTATGTTTCCCAAGCTGGTCTCAAACTCCCGGGCTTAAGCTATCCTCCTGCCTCAGCCTCCCAAAGTGCTGGGATTACAGACATGAGCCACCATGCCCAGCCTAGATACGACTTTCTTTGCATTTATTTTGCTTGGGATTTGCAAAACTTCTTGAATCTGTGGATAAATATGTTTCATCAGTTTTGAAAAGTTCTCAATTTCTATCTCTTCAAATACTGTTTTGTTCCGTTCTCTCTCTGACCCACTATTTCTCTCTGCTCTCCTACTGCTACTCCAGTCACACATATGCCCCACATATCCTAATGATCTTTCTTGTAGTCCCATTCTTTTTTGTGTGTGTGCTTCAGTTTGGTTATTTTTCAGTTGACCTATCTCCTGGTTCACAAATCCCATCTTCTGCTGTGTCTATCTGCTGTTAAGTACGTCTAATGAGCTCTTAATTTCAGGTATTGTGCTATGCTTCTACAATTTGATTTTATTAGATTGTTTCTTGTAGATGCCAATTCTCTGTGAAATTCTATTTTATCATCTGTTTTTCCTACCTTTTCCTCTATTTTTATAAATATACATGTCATAGTTATTTTTAAGTTCTTATCAAGTAATTCCAATATGGATCTGTTTTGATGGTCTGGATTTTTTTTTTTATTTTTGTCATCCTGTCTTTAGACATAACCAGCAATTTCTTTAGTCCAATGAAGGACACTGAATATAAAAGGCATAGAGAATCCAGATGATGCTATCATCTTTCAAAGAGCATATATTCTACCTTCCATTAGACCAGTGGATGCTTTTTTATATCAAAGTTCTGTTGCAGCTCCCATAGCTTTAATACACCTCTTGTTTGCCTCTGAACATTAAGGTTTTTAACTGAGAACCTGATACATTTTACCCAGCCATCCTCCAGGCAGATCTTGAGCCAAAATTCTGCTCTGATTTTCAGAGGCTGTCCACTAATATCTGTGATCTCCCAGTTAGTACAAATCTCTAATTATGCAAAAGTCCTCAAGGGATATAGGTAGTCACATGCTTGAGGCCTTCAATTCTCTTCTGAAACGTGCAGCTCTTCCTCTTCTGAAAGGTGCAAACCTGAGATTTTTAAGCATTCAGCCAGAGCCCAAATATGGCAAATACTCCTAGGATTATATCTGATGTCAAAGTCAGTTCCATTCTCTTAGGTCACTGCTCTCTGGAATCTTATCTCTAAAGTTGTTAAAGCTGATGAGTTTGTCTCATCAGCTCTCTAGACCTCTGAATCTCCCAGGGAAGATCTTTCTGTGTGTATGAGATTCATGTTTAAAATCAATTTATTTATTTTAATTGACAAATAAAAATTGTATATATTTGTCATGTACAACATGATGTTTTGAAATATATATACATGGTAGAATGGCTAAATCAAGCTATTCATCGTATCATATTCATTGACTTACATACATTTTTTGTGGTAAGAATACTTAAAATCCAGTCTCTTAGCAATTCTCACTAATACATGTTGTTAACTATAGTCACATGTACAATAGATCTCTTAAAATTACTCCTCCTAAGTAACTGAAATTTTGTAACCTTGATAAACATCTCTCCAACTCCAAATCCCTTCCAGCCCCTGGTAACCACTATTTTACTTTATAGTTCTATGAGTCTGACTTTTTTAAATTTCACATATGAGTGAGATCATGTGGTATTTGTTTTTCTGTGCCTGGCTTATTTCACTTAACATAATGTCCTCAAGATTCATTGATGTTGTCACAAGGGACAGTTTTCTTTCTTAAGGTGGAATAGTATTCCACTGTGCATATATACCACATTTTTTTTTGTCCACTCATCCATTTATAGACACTTAGGTGGATTCCACATTTTGGCTATTGTGCATAATGCTGCAATGAACTTGGGAGTGCAGATAGCTCTTAGACATACTGATTTTGTTTCCTTTGGGTGTATAACCAGTAGTGGGATTTCTGGATCTGGGATATCTGGATTAAACTTCAGGTTCTCAGGCCATGTACTCAGGCCATCTCAGGGGATTTTGAGAATGCAGGACTTGTGGGACAGAGTCTAGAAATCTTCCCAGATGATTTGATGCAGCTAGACCAGTGATTATGTGCTGAGAATACTGGCCCAGATCCTTGGCCCTTGTGGTACCATCTCTCTCAGGATCCCCATGTACAGAATTTTCTTTACATATAGTGTAGTTAATTAATGTAAATACACGTGCTATTCTATCTGCCAGAGCACCTTCTGACTGACACTGCCCCCAGGACTCCTCTCCAGGAGGGGTCTGACACCATGTACCAGCTACTGCTCCAGATATCAGGGCCTTGAACCACCCAACACAGAGCATGTTACTACATCCTTACTTATACAGTTGCCATCCCACTGCCATTCCAGCCAGAAATCTCAGATGATGTCTGCTGCATCACACAAGCTCATGAATCCTCCCTCCTTAGATTGGATGGATGTCAATTCTTAATGTGACTTTTCTTCTCACACCTGTGGTGGAAAGCAATGTTTGAATGAGGTGCCAATGGGGTTCATCCATGAATTAGCAACTATTATTCAACACATAATTTTATTCGTGGCGTAGAACAGAACTTTAGTGTTATTGTTTTCTATGTCTCTCTATGAGTGTTCCTGGAAAATATAGGTTAACCATCTGCAAAAACTTGAGCCTTGTAGGTTGGTAAGAATTGAACCCACCACCAAACTTCTTGATGAGTAAGATTTTTTTAAATGCCTTTATCTGTCTCTTATTTGCAGCCAAAGCATTCTAACTCATGAAAATTTAGGCACATCACAACATTATAAAAAGCAACATCTGGAGGCATATACTCGGAAGCACAGAGCTCTCTCTAATCAGGGAATAATGTGGAGAAAATAATTAAGGGCTGGTGATCTTCCTAGTGTGAACTTGTTTCCGATGAAACCAACCTGTCTCTTGCATCTAAGTTTTGTCCTGTAGACATGATGATCTGTAACTCTACATCAAGTTGTACCAGGCATCGTTGCCTCTGGATTTTCATGCCTGGGAGGAACTATAAGAGGAATTACAAAATAAGAAAGGCAAACAATATGTCTGCTAAAAGTCAAGGGCTTGAGGCCACCTGTGTCTCGTTATGGGTCATGACTCATTAGACCAACTGCTGTTCTCACTTGCCTCATTTTTTCCACAGGAGAATAGAGAAATAGCATCCAGGGAGCTGCTGGAGAAAATCTTCACATGCTCTCTTTCGAGAAGAGTTCTTTCTTCCCTTGTATGTTTTTATTCTTAGCCAGATGCGTCTCTAGCTAGCCCAGTACTAATTTACCCTGAAGTGATAAGGTACTCAGTGCCTCCTAAATTCTCACCACGGAAGGTAAGATATTTGAAATCACTGTTCTCAAAGAATTCCTTCAAACTCCAGAATCCCTACCGCTCTGGAATATTGTTGGACCTCAGATGGGTCTTCACAGACAAAGGAAGGCAGAACCTTTTTCTAACACGTCAATTTGAACAATTTAGCTTCAAAACTAACAAGGGCCCACCAGAGCGCTATTACTTAGTGGGAGGCCTAAATTCATGCTTGCAATAAGAATAATTGCTCCCATTTCCTGAACAGTTTTTATGTATGAGGCACTGTGCTAACTAAGCACTTTACTTGGGGAATATCTCTTGTAAACATCACAACAATCCTTTTAGGTTGGTTTTGGGACCCTCATTTGACTAATGAAAACTCATTTTCCTGATTCAAAGAATTTGAATTAAATAGCTCAGCAAAACATGCATGAAGCAGAATAGGAATAAATAAAACAAGAGCTCAATGACAGTGATAAATTGCAACAGACACACAGTATCGTATGGAGGAGACAATAGACACAGGCCTTGTCTCAAGTAAGGGGAGCGACCCCTCTTCAGTTTCAGCTTCTTTTGCTGTGAGGGAACACAAGCTCAGTGTGTCCAGATCTCCAGTTTTTCAAGAGAAAGAAGAAATCTAAAATTGTATGTGAAATTGAAATCTTATTGTTAAACTTTGGCAACTATTAAAAAGATTTTCAGCTCTCTGTAGCCAAACAAAATACAGCTGTGGACTGGATTCAGCTTGTAGGCTGCCTGCTTGCAAACTCGGTCCTCTCTCCTGGGCAATTGGGAATCACTCGGGGTTCTTTTGTTCTCTTAAAGAAACCTGGTTCCTTCACCAGAGGCCAGAGTGCTTATTATCATTAATGGTTCAATAGTGTGGCTTAACCATTACCCACCCACCATCCCTTAGGAATACAGATATCTATGACTCCTGGTGACATTCATGCACAATTTGTAAATACACTGTCCTGTGAGACTTGAGGGATCCAAGCAGACAAGGGGGTACACAAGAAAGAAGAAGATACAAGAGAGAAAGGGAAAAATGAGAAAGATGACAGGGGCACCCTGCTGAGGACTGCCACCTCCTACCAGTCTCTGGCCCCTGCCTGTTTTCACCATTCAGACCCCTGAAGCCCAGTGTTCAGAGCCTGGGCCCACCATCCTTCATTTCTGATTTCTCTCCACCAAGGAGATAAGGACGAGCCAGGGCCTCTCGGTGTGTTTTACATCAAAGGCCACTGAAGGGTCTTGACAGGCTGGATGTCAGTGCTGTAAATAAACCATTAATCACTCTGCCATTTCATGGACACACTCTTCCCAGAGGGCATGAACTTTCTCCAGGTCACTAATATAAACCACATCTTTCCTGAGCCAATGGGGGAGGCAGAGTGGGGTGTCAGAGCTCGGAGAGCAGGCTTCCTCATTGACACAACCATTACTTTCCTCTTAAAACCACAGGTCCCTGTAGCTTGGAAATGGTTAATGAAAAGAGACACGGTTGAAATGGATTCGACAAATGAAGTCACAGCTTTGGGGAATGTGTATACCTCAAGGCAGCTCCTTCTATCCCTTCTAAACTCTCCACCTCTAAAGAAAGTACCAAGAGAAAGGCCACAGAGACACAACAAGATGATAATGATTTTGCCACTGACCCAAAGCAACACCCCTTTGGCAGTTCTCTATTGTCTGATTTCTAAGAATTAGAGCCCAGAAAAAAAAAAAAAAAAAAAAACGGTATAAAATGCTTTTCCAGAATAGTTCCCCTCTATGTGTGGAAGTTGGAATCACCGGACCAATGGTCCTAACTTGGCCAAGGCTTCCTACCAGAGGCCCCATCTTTGGTCTAGATGCTCCTTGAGCTTCTGCTATGGGGAGACACTGCTTGAGATTCAGTAAAAAGACAGGTGAGGTCTTTGCTTTCGTGGCCTCTTCGTTCCTGCTGGGGCAGGCAGCTGCTGAGCAAACTGGATCAATTTAGTGATAACTATAATTTATCACTAGAATTGATAGTGATAAACCTATAGAGAACACAAAACCAGAAGGCAGTATCAATGGTGATAGGGGAGTGGCTACTTAAATTTGAGTAGGAAAATGAAGGCATTCGTTCACTCAGCAACTAAACATGGTAGTAGACACTAGGGAGGTTACCCAAGAGGTAGGAGTGATGTGTAGGTTTGAAGGACCTTATTTTTAGCTGGAGAGATGAAATGGGCATGCAACAGTCCTCAAGAAATTATACATATGCAAAACCTTCATGCAAACCTGTAAGACTGAAGGCTGACATTCAAGAAACAAGGAAGGGACCAGGATCAGGACAAGTTAAAGTAAGACAGGACAGGCTTCTCAAAGATGAGTCTGAGCCATTGGGAATATAAATTGTGGATCTAGGTTGTGTCAGGGAAGAGAGCCTTCAGGCCTTCTCGCTGAGTCACCGGAAACTAGAATCAGGATTTGAAGTCCAGTGCTGAGGTCCCCACACTGAATCGACAGGCAGGGAAGATAACGAGGCACCATTCTGAGGTCCAATTTGGAAGGAAGGGCAGAAAGAGAAATAATACTGCACTTCAAATAAATTCCAGATGCCTTCTGCTGGCTTCCCAAGCATTGCCTTCCTCCCCACCATGGTCTTTCACCCCTCTCTCTTGCTGCGGCCTCACTGGCCTTCTCACCAACACTCACCCGGGCTCACCCTTGTGCATGGGGACTTTGCATTTGCGAATTCCTCTGCTCGGAAAGTACCTCCTTTACATCTTTGCAAGTCTGATTCCTTCTTGTATGTTAGGTCTTGGCTCAGCCATGTTCCCTTGGTGAGGCCTCCCTGCACCTTCCCAGTTCCTCTCCATCACTTCTCTCTGACATATTTTCTTCAGAACACTTGACTATCTGACATCCTTGTTCCTTTATTTGTTTGCTTGCCTGTGGTCTGTTTCCCATCTCTAGGAAGTAAGTTTGATTTGACATAGAAGCTGTGTGCTTTGTCTCCTGCTGTTTGCTAAAATGCCACCTGGCAAAAGTGTAACAGAGACTTGTTGAAGTGATTAGTCAGCTAAGTGCCTACTCGGCACCAAGCATTATGCTATGCCCTTTCCATAATAATATGACATTGTGTGCAATCCTCATAACAGTCCCAGGTGTTGTCATGTTCATTGTATAGACGAGGAAACTGAAACCCAGAAAACCTAATCAATGTAATCAACATCATGTAGCTAGTGAGCAGCTACCGAAACCAAGTCTGTCTAACCGTAAAGTCCACATGTTTTCCACTTTACCACTTTCTTCCTGGGGGAAAATAAGAAGTAAAATGAGGAATATTAAAGATTCAAATCAGGTTAAGATTCATGTGTCACAATTAGGGACCCAGGAAAGTCAATGCAGTTGTCCAGTGAAGTCCAAGAACACCACAGGTCAAGATCAGCACGTGTAAGAGCAGCGTCCCTGTTCACATTAGCTGCTGGAACAGGGCAGGGGTGGGGAAGGAGGTCATCAACAGGAGAAGAGAAGAGTGATGGCCGCTTAGATACCTACCGCTTATATATGTCTTCCTTGCCTGTTGATTCAGTGTAGGGACCTCAGCGCTGGACTTCAAATCCTGATTCTAGTTCCTGGTGACTCAGTGAGAAGGCCTGAAGTCTCTCTACCCTGACACAACTAGATTCACTTATATGGCAAGAGGCTGAGTACCGCCAAGCACACCTCTGAGTATGCCTGGGCTGGGCACCATCCTGATGCCATTTACTCCCACAGCTTCATCACATAGAGGAGGCAAAAGCAAAGAGGAGGAGAATGATACATTCAACACATGAAGTTGGCTCGTCACAGCAATGATGCCTTGCCTCAAGGGCAGATAAAGAGAATTAAAATTATATATGTGATATATAACCTTGTAAAGTAAGGTTGACCTGGACTGGCCTTGCCCAAAATGTCCAAACAAGAAATGGGAAGTAAGCCTCACCACTGGCAGAGTGCCAATCTGTGAAAATGCTTGTTGAGAAAGACTCTGAGGGTAAGGTAGTACGGGTAACAGACCACAGGATGATCGCTAAGCATGTCTGCTAAGGTGAAGGTGGTGGTGGCACAGATGCTTAGTGAAATACAGAGAAGTGTATTTGCTACTCTTGCTGCAGAATTACATTGGCTTCCATATGAATGAATCTGCTGCCATGAAATGACACCACCAGCACCCACCCTCAGCATTCAGACATTAGGCCAGCCACCTTCATCACCTGCATTACACAGAAATAAATTTACTAGCTACCTTGACTCTTTGAAAAGACAGTGTGACAATAGCTACCATGTACTGTTTATCATGTGCCCTGGTGTTGCAAGGGAATTTATATTATCTGGAATCCATAGCAAATATTATTATCTTCACTTGAGGAACCGAGGCTCAAAGAGGTTAAGAAAATTGTCCAAACTGGGTGTGGTGGCTTATGTCTGTAAGCCCAGCATTTTGGGAGGGTGAGGTGGGAGGATCCTTTGAGGCCAGGACTTTAAGACCAGCCTTGGCAATAGAGCAAGATCCCTGTCTTTACAAAAATTAAGATAAAAAAATTAGCCAGACATAGTGTTATGCACCTGTAGTCTCAGCTACTCAGGAACCTGAGGCAGGACAATCACTCGAGCCCACGAGTTCCAGGCTCAGGTGAACCATGATTATGCCACTGCACTTCAGCCTAGGTGACAGAGTGAGACCCGTGTCTTGAGAGAAAGAAAGAAAAAAGAAGAAAGAAAGAAGAAAGAAAGAAAGAAAGAAAGAAAGAAGAAAGAAAGAAAGAAAGAAAGAAGAAAGGAAGGAAGGAAGGAAGGAAGGAAGGAAGGTAGGAAGGAAGGAAGGAAGGAAGGAAGGAAGAAGGAAGGAAGAAAGAAAGAAAGAAGAAAGAAAGAAAGAAAGAAAGAAAGAAAGAAAACTAAAAATTCCAAAGTCACAAAGAGTGAAGCCAGGATTAAAACAGAGCCTATCTGATTGCAAAACCAATATTCTTTCAATGTTCTTTCTACCATATCAGCAGTTCTCAGATACCAGTCTACACATGTGTGGGGAATCATTTCACCACTTCATGATAAAATGAGAAAAATAAAGACAATGTCATAATTTCCTTAATTCTACATTATCTATTATAAGACATGATTATTTAACAAATATATCAGGGGAGGAAAAAACACTACAGAAAATGTTCATGTTGATTAAAGAAAGTAAGATAGATGGTGATTTCAAAATTGTTAGTACGTGACAAAAGCGTGTCTTACAATTGCAGAAATGAGGAACATGTTGGGTAAGATTCTGTCATAACTCAAGAACTGTACATTTATTCTGAGTTTATGTCATTCCTGGTTTTGAGCGTTTAACTTTTATAAAAATTGTAAGATTATAGATGATAGCTGCTCTTAAAAAAAATCCTTAGTTGGCAAACACTAAAACTAAAAGTCCTCTCTGATCTCTTTTACTATTTGAAGAGTTCAAATGATTGAGAACCAATACACCATACTCCAAGGTGTCTCACTCCAATTAAAGATGTCACAGCCTCAGGGCTCCTAAGTCATATTCAGCCCACAGAAGTACTTTGGCTTGGCCACATGGATTTTTAAATTTTGTGTTAACTGACAATATTTTAAAAGGGAGAATTTGCATACAACTCTGATTCTGGCTTTTCTTTATGGTTCAAAATCTGGCTACACTCCGAATGTAGAGCTGGGTGATTGCTACTGCTTGTAGAAGAGACAGCTCTCTAGTTGATGATATGATCTGTTGTTTCCTGTTGTGTAGTATCTGGATAGGCTAAGGCAGGTACAGCCACAGGGGATCCATGCCTCTTTGCATCCATGCCCTTGGGTTGTCCCCTTTCACACTCCCATGACTCAGATCTTGCCCACATGACTCACTTTGGTCGGTGGGACCATAACAAATGGAAACACAAGCAGAAGTTTGAAAAAGGTTTGCATGTGGGGGCTTGTCTTCTCTGGCTGCAGAGAGCCCTGAGACCACGGTGTACGCAAACCTGCTGGAGGCCAACAACCTAGTGTGACCCCAGGTGGTGAGGCCATTCTACACTATCCAGCTCCAGTTGAGCCACCAACTGACTTGCACCCTTCTTAATGAGCCCAAGTGAGACCAGCAGAACTACCAAGCTGAGCCCAACCCAAATTGCACTATTACATAACTGTTGTTTTAAGCCACTAAATTTGAGGTGTTTCATTATACAAAAAAAAAAAAAAAAAAGGCTAACTGTAACATAACCATAACATCACTCAGCATTCAGACATCTTACCTCTTGGATTAAAAAGGTATTTAAGTCCGTGACTCCTGCTTTAGGGTATCAAAGACTCTCTACATACACATAGTGTCTATGCATACACATACACACACACACACACACACACAAACATTTGATTATTAAATAAGAGCAGGGAATTTAAATTGTTCATTCTTTCCCCCAGGACAGCACCTGGCACACAGTTGGCACTTAATAAATATCTTTTGAATGAATAAATGAATTCACAGATGTTTCACAAAGTAATTTAAGAAGTAGCCTAGAGGTGGTCACCACCCCCAGGACTTAAGCACTAGAGAAATCTCCGAGAAAATCTCCAGGTGGTGTTGAGCATCACTGAACACCCATTCCAGTCTGGCACCCTGGCTTTCCAGACACCCCGCTATATCTGCGAAACTAGTTTTGGAAAGTCAGCACATGTGAGCTAACTCAATGGGGACCAAGGTTTGACAAGACTGATAATAACAACCTATTTGTCATTTGTGCTTAGCTTTCCACTGGTGTTGACAGAGGTCTCAACGGCAAAGAGACTGTGCTATGAAGGCTGAAGGAAATATGACGTGGCTGTGCATGTTGGCTGAAGAACAGCCAAAATGAGAGCTAGATCCCGTTTACCTATTGAATGAATTGTGACTGTTATGTTTCAAGGGATTAAAAAAGAAAGCCATGTGAAGGAAAACACTAAATACTCCAAACACCCTGAAATGAACACATATCAATCTTGTTTCACTGTAAGAAATATTCAGTGAAGGGCCTCCCATCTTTTACCATTTTCTTGTTCATTCTCTTTCCTTTCTTAAAATCAAGAGAATGTTCATTAAATTAATAAAAGACACCATTCTGAGGAGTTGCAACCTGGAAACCATAGCAATTGGAGAAGTGGGAAGCAACAAAATTGGAAGTCCTAGATTTTAGTACAATCATCTGCTTCTTGGTGACTTTGTGGCTGAGGCAGCCAGTCTGTCTAAACTCTAGCTCATCTCTAAGATGGTTAAAAATAGGCCAGGTGGGGTGGCTCATACCTGTAATCCTAGAACTTTGGGAGGCCAAGGTGGATGGATTGCCTGAGCTCAGGAGTTCAAGACCAGCCTAGGCAACACAGTGAAACCCCGTCTCTACTAAAATACAAAAAATTAGTCGGGCGTGGTGACATGCGCCTGCAATCCCAGTAACTCAGGAGGCTGAGACAGGGGAATGATTTGAACCCAGGAGGCGGAGTTTGCAGTGAGCCGCAACAACGCCATTACACTCCAGCCTGGGTGACAGAGCGAGACTCCGTCTCAAAATAAATAAAAAATAAAAAAGGTTAAAAATAATATCTGCTCTGATTACTCTGTAGCATTTTTGAGAAAATTAAAAGAGATGACATAAGTGAAAATGTCATTCAAATGTTAGTGATCATAGAATACAGTAGTAATGACAAATAGGAACAAATACAGGAAATTAAATAAAATTCATGCAAGGCCCTCCTACAATGGCTGTATGGCAGAGAGCAGGAGAACCAACACCAAACTATCAAGGTAGGAAGCAGAGAGGAATAAGGATCGGATTAACAGAGTGGAATCTGAAACAGAAAGATGTGGGTCTGGCAGGTGCCTTAAACAGGGATGGGACAGCCGTGCTGGGGATCTGCTGCAGAAGGCACTGGGCATCAAGCGGGCAGCTGCTGTTCTTGCCTGCCCAGCATCCATTTCTCTTTCTTGCCTTTTCTTTTAGGATTGCTTCATTCCTTCATCCCATGTGCCATACCCACAGCCTGAGCAAGTGCTTCCCCTGTGACCGGACCTATTCCAATCAGATTATCTTTCCTGGGGATGGAAATTTTTATTGGGGTGACACAAGAATGGAAAATGTTTGCAGTGAATATATTCCTTAGAAGCATCCTAAAAAGACCATTCATGAGTCCTGCTACTGAAATCTCCATGGCTGCCTTCTTTGCAGTCCTTTCTGAGGCCTAATTGGTGAAACTAGTCAGCCCTTCTTTGATTTCATGAGCCAGTTAGAATCCCTCCAATATCTTCTTTTCTTCCATCTCACTTTATTTATTTGTTTATTTATTTTTGGTTAAGTGAACCAGAGCCTTCTGCTGCTTATAATTAAACAAACGAATGCAAATAATGAGGGAACTTACTTAAGTTCTAGGTTCACAGTACTGGGACAACTGACTTACACATCTTACTGCTCCTGGTAGTGTTGACCTTCTCCTTGTCCTAACCTGCTTGCTCCTATGAATGTTCTGACATCAACTGGACAAATTGGTGGGTCTCTAAACAGGGAGATATGGAAAAGATAGGTTTGTATGGGAAGCCCAAGGCTGCCCTAGAGTAGCAGCTTAAAACAAAGTTGCTTCTGGAATACAAGAACAGAAATGGCAATGAGCAAAGCCTCTCCCTCATATCAGGTAAGATCAGGTCATCATTAGAACATCGTGGCTAATTTTACATTCCACAACCTTATGAGTGTCTGAGGAAAGCCACAGTGAAAGAAATGAGGCAGCACAGAAATAGGACGAAGAGCCTGACTGGGCTCAAATCCACTGGTATGCTGTGTGACCTTGGAAAATTGCTTAACTTCTCTGTTCCTCTTTTACCCCTTCTGTAAAATGGAGATGCCTAATCTCATAGGTGCCTATCTCATGGTGTTGTTATGTGGGTCAAATAGTTTGGTTTTTGCAAATGCTCCTAGAATCATGCTTGGCACATAGCAAGAGCTATATAAGAGTTTCTTAAAACAAATTGTGAGTGTTTCCCATAAGAAAAGGTTGGGAAGCTGAGGCGGCTTCGCCTGGAGAGAAAATGTCTTTAAAAACAACAACAACAACAACAAAAACTCTTCGTAACAAATATGAACTTTGCCATGCTAACCACATGCCCTTTGATACGGAAAAGATGATCAAAGGAAATCAGCAAACAGGATTCTTGTGTCATGGCTTTTGGTATCAGTTATATCAATTGACCTTTCTTTATTTTGTCTGAGAAGAGGAGGATAAGTGTAGCCCAGAGAGTAATGAGGCACTGGTCCTGGGGTCCATGTAATGACAAGTAATTGTAACACAGAGAGGGAGGATGGTCCCGCCCCCTCTGTTTGGGGTCCCAGTATGTTGGCAATACTTTTGTGTTATTTAAAAGAGTCAGGCAAACATAGGGGCCTCCATCCTTCTGACTCATTGCCATTTGCTATGGTTTCAATGATTTTGTCTCCTCCAAAAATTCACGTTGAAACTTAACTCCCAGTGCGACAGTATTGGGAGGTGTGGCCTTTGAGAGGTGATTGAGTCACGAGGCCTTCACTCTCAGAAATGCCATTAGGTGCCCTTATAAAAGGGCTTGATGAGGGAATTTCTCCCTTTTACCCCTACCTCAGGGGCAAACACTGTGCCCCTAACTCAGCATTACTCCCCTCTGGAGGATGCAGTATTCAAGGTACCATCTTGGAAGCAGAGGGCAGCCCTCCCTAGCAACCAAACTTGCCAGCACCTTGATCTCGGACTTCTGGCCTCCAGAACTGTGAGAAATGAATTTCCGTTCTTTATAAATTACCCAGTCTGTGGCATTTTATTACAGCAACACAAGCAGACTAAGGCACCATCTCAGCCACTGATCTCCTGCTTCACTCCATGGTGGAATGCCCTTTTCCCTTCCCCTCAGTGATAGGCACACAGTCGGCAAGTGTGAGGTGGAGGCAGCTGCCATACTCCTGCACCACTGCTAGGGAAGTCTCTCTGGCTTAGGATTAACACCTCCTTTCCCAAGAAACACCATGTTCCAAATATCACCCAAGGGTGGTGATATGGTTTGGCTCTGTGTCCCCACCCAAATCCCATCTCAAATTGTAATCCCCACATGTCGAGGGAGGGGCCTGGTGGGAGGTGATTGGCTCACAGGGGTGGTTTCCCCCATGCTGTTCTCATGACAGTGAGGGAGTTCTCATGAGATCTGGTTGTTTGATAAGTTTCTGGCATTTCCCCTACTCTCTCTCTCTGTCTCTCTGTCTCTCTCTCTCTGTCTCTCTCTCTCTCTCTCCTGCCACCCTGTGAAGAAGGTAACTGCTTCTCCTTCATTTTCCACCCTGATTGCAAATTTCTTGAGGCCTCCCCAGCCATGTAGAACTGTGAGTCAATTAAACCTCTTTTGTTTGTAAACTACCCAGTCTCAGGTAGTATCTTTATAGCAGTGTAAAAAAAGACTAATATGGTGAAAATCCCTGCCAGTTCAGCCTCTCTGGTTTTTGTTTT